>NC_090450.1:712978120-713680013 GCF_031143425.1 Pleurodeles waltl
AGGGAAGAGGTCAATGTTTGACAGGAAAAGGTTTTTAGACACACTGGGACGGGAAGATGGAGAGGGTATGGGAGTGGAGGAAGTGGGAGTGGTTGTAGGAGGTGTCTTTCTGCTGAGTTTAGGTGAAGGTGCATGGGCTGGATGCTGTTGTGAGGTGGATGGCTGTTGGGTGGGTGGGTGGGTGCTTGCATTTGTATACTTTGGGAAGAGGGGTCACAGACACACTGAGAGAGGACACAAGGGATATGTGCATGGTTGTGGGGGTGGTGACTGCTCGTGAGGGGTGTTTAGTGATGGGCGTGCTAGTGATGGAGGTAGTGGATGAGAATGTGCATGCAGGTGTGAGTGGAGACGAGACTGGGAGGAGGGTGGACGAAGAGGAGGAGGGGGACACGGTGGAGGCAGTGGATGTTGCTGTGTCCGCATGGGCATGGTGCTTGTGTGAGTGCCTGTGAGATGAGGTGTGGTGCTTATGTTTGCCTGAGCCACTTTTTCTGTGTTGATTTGGGTGAATGCTGGTCTGAAGGTGTGCTTGGGATAGGTTGGGGTTTAGGGGATTGGGACTGGGTAGAGGAAGTTGGAGTGGGGTGGCTAGACACAGGGACAATGGCTGTCATCAGTGCTGAGGCCAGAGCCAGGAATGCTATCTGTTCAGCTGCCACGCCAGAGTGAATGCCCACCAGGTATGCATTTGTTTGTTGCAAATGCCTCTCGACACCCTTGATGGCATTCAGAATGGTTGACTGCCCAACAGTGAGGGATCTCAGGAGATCAATAGCCTCCTCACTGAAGCAGCAGGGCTGACTGGGGCAGAGCCTGAGGTGCCTGGGGCGAAGGAGATGCCCACCCTCCTGGGTGAGCGGGCATGGGAAACACGCTAAGGGGCTGCTGGGAGGGCGCTGCTGGTAGGGGGGGTGGCAGCTGTACCTGTTGTTGGGGTGCACACAGAGGCGTCCGCCACCGCCAGGGAGCTTCCATCGGAGGAGGAGTCACTGTCACTGGTCTCCCATCCTGTCCCCGCCGTGGTGCTCCCCTCGCCATCTGTCCCACTGGTGCCTTCACCCTCAGTGGATTCGCCCTCATGGGCCATGTGGGATGCAGCTCCCTCAGTCCCCGGTGCATCTGCTCCTCCGCCAGATGATGCTTATGCACACAAGGGCAGGGTGACAAAACAAAAAGGGGGGGAGAGACAGAGGATACACTTGGTCAATGCCAGCAACACCACTACCGTTGGCATGCACAACACACAGGGACTATGCACTAGGCCATGAGCAACCAGTCACTAAGGTAGTCACAAGCCCATGGGGTACAATAGCTAACACCAGCATCTGCACACCTGACACCCATAGGACCCTGCCCAATAGTATATGCCCACTTACACCATTGGGTTTGGAGTGCTTCAGAGCCTGCACACAAGGGACCTACCCTGCCATGATCGCCCTGGCCTAGGGTCACCCACAGCCCACATACCCAACCCAGCTACCTCCTAAAGCACGAAAAGTCAGGAATCTGAATCTGTACTCACCCCCTTGTGGCTGCTGTGATGCCCTCAAGCGCCCATCCAACTCCGGATAGGCCACCGCCAGGATGCGGAACATCGGGGGGTCATGGTGCGACGGACACCCCTTCCACGTTGGGAGGCCAGCCCCAGCTGGGCCTCCGCCATTTTCTTCGTCCAGTGGCGCAGGTCCTCCCATCTCTTGCGGCAGTGGGTGCTCTGCCTGTAATAGACCCCCAGGGACCGCACCTCCTTGGCGATGGCACGCCAAATACCCTTTTTCTGGTGGACGCTGACCTAGAGGGAAAAAGACAGGAGGAAAGGAAATAACTCACCTGTCCGGACCGGCATACTCATTGCCCCCCATTTCCCACCCATGCCCTGACGCACATACACTGACCACCTCTCATGCAGCACTCAGGCCAGGACGCCTCAGCACCCCCCAACATGTGGCTTACATTCACACCACTCAAAACATGCATTGCCCACACATCATGCTCTCAGTGTAGTCACCTGTTTGTCTGGAGGACCGTAGAGTGGCGTGTACTGAGGTAGGACCCCATCCACCAGTTTCTCCAACTCCTCCGCAGTGAAGGCTGGGGCCCTTTCCCCAGACACACTAGCCATTGTGGCTTCCAGACTCAGGTCACAGCAGCACTTGCAGTGTCTGTCCTCTCCTGTTGACGGTCAGGAAGCAATTGAGTGAGTTGTTAGAAAATGGCGGTCACGTCTGCGGCAGTACGTACCGTCACCATCGGCGTACATCGCCATTGGCTCCTGGAACCCATAGGGCCCAATGATAACCAATGCGAAGTTGCGCGGCGGTCAACGACGACCTACCGTGACGGCGCACAACGGCAGCGGAATTACCTCATTTCCACGCCATTTCAGGGGGGCACATGGCATGGCACCTAACTGCGTCACAGCAGACATTGGTCCATCAACTGACTCGACTTCACATACTGCTTCTGTGACCTAACTTCAGCAATAGTTGTGCATTCTATTTGGAAATATGACCTTCTGCTCACCGTTCTCCTCCATAGGCTACAACCACTGAGGCAGATGATGAGATGGCGGCATCCTCCGGTTTACAGACCCCTGGTGGACCTGTCGACAATGGAGGACAGACACATTATCATCACATTCAGACTTGCCACAATTCAAGATCTGTGTGCCCAATTGGAGCCAGACCTGATGTCAGCTATCCGCCAGCCCACAGGAATCCCCCCCTCTAGTGCAGGTTCTGTCATTGCTTCATTTCCTGGCAAGTGGTTCATTTCAAACTACAGTGGCCATGGCATCAGGAATGTCTCAGCCAATGTTCTCCAACGTGCTGACCAGAGTGTTGTCTGCCCTGCTGAAACACATGCGCAGCTACATCGTTTTCCCCCAGGTGGAGGATTTGGCCACAGTGAAAGCTGACGTCTAGGCCCTGGGACATATTCCCAACATCATTGGTGCCATTGATTGTACACATGTGGCATTTGTCCCCCCCGGAGAAATGAACAGGTTTACAGGAATAGAAAAAACTATCACTCGATGAATGTGCAGATGGTGTGTTTGGCGGACCAGTACATCTCCCATGTGAATCCCAAATATCCTGGCTCTGTGCATGACGCCTATATCTTGAGGAAAAGCAGCATCCCTTATGTGATGGGCGAACTCCAGAGGCACCAGGTGTGGCTAATAGGTGAGCCCAAGGTCCCCACCCACTATAGGAAGGTGTCTGGGTATGTGGTTGTCCCTAAGGGTTAGTGTGTGTCTAACAGTTGTCCCTCGATATTTACAGGTGACTCTGGTTAACCCAACCTCTCATGGCTACTGACCTCAGTGAGGAACCCCAGGACAAGGGCAGAGGAACATTACAATGAGGCACATGGGCGTACAAGGAGGATTATTGAGAGAACCTTCGGCCTTCTGAAGGCCAGGTTCCAGTGCCTCCATCTGACTGGTGGATCCCTGTACTACTCACCCAAGAAGGTGCGCCAAATCATCGTGGCATGCTGTATGTTGCACAACCTGGCCTTGAGACGTCAGGTGCCTTTTCTGCAGGAGGATGAGCCTAGAGATGGTCTTGTGGCAGTGGTGGAGCCTGTGGACAGTGAGGAAGAGGAGGCAGATGAAGAAGATGTGGACAACAGAACAAACATTATACGCAGTACTTCCAGTGACACACAGGTAAGAGACTGTAACTCAAATTTACATTACAGTAAATTTTTGGACATTGTACATGGCATCCTCCTACCCTCTGTCTATGGACACTGACTATTCCCTTTGGAATCACTATTTTCAGATCTGTGTGCCCCATTCTGGCTACTGCTAGATGTACTGCTGCCTACCAAAGGTCATCCTGTGGTATATTTCACTGAACATAGACGTTGCAATGCTTTGATAATGTTGTAATAATACATCTTTATAATCATTACACTGACTCCAGTATGGTTTCTGTTTCAAGGGTGTTTATTTTCTGTGCAAAATAGTATGGGGTAAGTGCAAGGGGCTGGGGCGATGGTGGAGGAAAATCCAGTTAGAGTCCAGTCTATTGGTATCACAGGTGCATTGTCCAATGGGGCATTGGAAGTGGAGCAATGGCAGTTCAAGGTGGACAGGGTGATATAGTGGGACAGAAGGGTGACAATCAGGAGAGTCTTATTTCCTGGCAGGTGTCTTCTACCTGGATCGCAGGGACCATTAGCAGGGTGGTTCTCCTTCTGCGGGGGGATGCTGGTGGCCTGTTGGTCCTGTGGTGGGGCCTCCTGTCCACTAGCACCGGCAGAGGTGGAAGGCTGTTCCTCAGTTTGGCTAGTGTCAGGGGCCCTTTGTTGTGCCACTGCCTCCCTCATGGTTTTGCCCATGTCAGCCAGCACCCCTGCAATGGTGACCAGGATGGTGTATATTTTAGTTAGGTCCTCCCTGATCCCCAGGAACTGTCCCTCCTGCAGCCGCTGGGTCTCCTGTAACTTGGCCAGTACCTGGCCCATGGTCTCATGGGAATGGTGGTATGCTCCCAGGATGTAGGAGAGTGCCTCGTGGAGGGTCGGTTCCCTGGGCCTGTCCTCCCCCTGTCTCACAGCAGTCCTCCCAGCTTCCCTGTTGTCCTGTGCCTCTGTCCCCTGAACTGTGTGCCCACTGCCACTGATCCCAGGTCCCTGACCGTCCTGTGTTTGTGGGGTTGCCTGGGGTCCCTGTAGTGGTGGACACACTGCTGATTGACGTGTCCTGGGGACAGTGGCATGGGCCCGCTGGGTGGGTTCTGTGCTGGTGTTTCCTGAGGGGGGAGGCTCTGTGGTGGGTTGGGACTGTGGCAGGGTAACCGACTGTCCAGAGGTCCCTGATGGGCCGGGTTGGTCACCGTGATCCAGGCGTGCAGAGCTGCTGTCATCACTGTGGGCCTCTTCTGGGGGGGGGCTTGATGAAGCTGGCACCTCCTCTCCGGTGACGTTGGGTAGGGGTCCTGTTGGGATGCAAATGCATTGTTAATGTATTTGTGTGTGCCATCTTGTGCAATGGGTGTGTTTCCCTCTATGATTGTGCTTTCCCTGTCGGCTTGGCCTTGTGTGAGTGGTGATTTTGTGGGTTGGGTGAGTCTCTCAATCGGGCATGCTGGGATGATGGGTGTCCATGGAGGTCTGTGATGGGGTCCATGCATTTTTGTTGCATGCAGAGCTTGATATTGGGATGGATGGGTTGCGATGGTGGGGTATTTGTAAGGTGTTGGAGTGACGGGGTGAGGGTAGGGGGAGGAGTTTGTGATGGCATGCAGATAGAGTGGGGGATATAATTGTTCAAATTTGACTTACCAGAGTCCAGTCCTCCTGCTACTCCTGCGAGGCCCTCAGGATGCATGATCGCCAAGACTTGCTCCTCCCATGTTGTTAGTTGTGGGGGAGGAGGTGGGGATCCACAGCCAGTCCTCTGTACAGCAATCTGGTGTCTTGAAACCACAGAACGTACCTTCCCCCGGAGGTCGTTCCACCTCTTCCTGATGTCATCCCGGGTTCTTGGGTGCTGTCCCACGGCATTGACCCTGTCCCCGATTCTCCACCATAGCTCCATCTTCCTTGCAATGGACGTCTGCTGCACCTGTGATCTGAATAGCTGTGGCTCTACCCGGATGATTTCCTCCACCATGACCCTTAGCTCCTCCTCTGAAAACCTGGGGTGTCTTTGGGGTGCCATGGATGTGGTGTGAATGATATGTGGGAGGATGTGTGGGGTGATGTGTGTGGTGTATGCCGTGATGTGCATGGATGGTGTATGGATGATGGTGTTCTGTGCCTCTGATTGAGTGGGTGCTCCTGGCTTGTCTCTCTCTGTTAGCTATATATTTTTTCGTTGTAAGGGGTTGTGGGTAATGTAGGTGTGTGTTTTATAGTGGTATGAGTGTGAGGGCGTGGTGTGTGTATGTGTGTCAGGTGTGTGTATTTTGAATTGTCCAATGTGGTGTGGTTTTGTAAGTGTGTGTACTGCCAATGGTTTACTGCGGTTGAAAGACTGCCGCGTTGATTTGTAGGATGTGATACTGTGGGCGTATTCCTATTGGCATATTCCTATTGGCATAACGGTGTGGGTTTTGCTATCGCCAGTTTATCACTGACCTTCGGTGTGGCAGACTTGTGTGGGTGTCTGTATTGTCGAGGATTTCTATGTGTGGGTCATAATACCCGTGGCGGATTACCGCCGCGGCCACGGTATCTTGACGGCCGTCAGCACAGCGGTAGATGGCATTTACCACCAGGGTTGTAATGAGAGCCTTAATCTGGGAAAATCTTAACAGAGGATGTGCCACACATCAGTTTATCATGCTTACGGGCAGCCAGGAGGATCACATCTCTGTAGACAGAGTTGAAGATTTGTTCTATCACCAGGAGCAGGGCGGGACACCAAGGAGCTATAAGATTGACTAGAAAACAGACTAAGACTTCATCAGGTGGAAGCAAGGATTAAAGCATGCTGTGATAAACCTTAGCTTCTTTAGAAATGCCCATGATCCTGATGTTGTTCCACAGTGAGCGCATTACCGCATCTTCTGCTCAGGTCTTTAACTGATGGACCACTCTCTGGAGGTCTTTGATTTTGGACTGTGTTGTCAGAGAGAATTTCTGGCTTCTTAGATTTGTCCTAAATTGGTGATTCTGTCAGCTGTTTTTTTTTAATCTTGCTGAAGCAGAGACAGGTCCAGTCTCACTCAACTCTTGAATGGCCTGTAGAATTGAGGCTGTGGAGTCGGAGGACACCCCAGTTGCTGGCTCTTGTGCCATACGCAGGTCTTGCCTATCTGGGGCCGTGTTATTTTTTGTGTGCCAGTCTATTTTCCCCTGTGTGAGTGCCAGGGCCTGCTTGCCCTTGCCTATATTTGCAGCTTATACAATGGTTGTCAATATGAGAAAGAGGACCTTGTCAATGTCCAGGTTCGGTCCAAAGCCCTGCAACCTCGGTCCCCCACTGCTTCTCCTCGTGACAGGCTAGTGGGATGTCTGTCTATGTACCGCTGCTGGCACAAATAGAGCCACTGGCCAGTCTGGCCTGCAATGTCTCCACATTGGGTTATTGTCAGTGCACCCCCTTGTCTCAGGCCACCAGCTCATGAGAATCCATGCTGGCAGTGAGTCTAGGTACAGTCATCACCAAAAACAGATGGTCTCCTCCTATGTGTCCTCATCCACTAGTTAATATCACATCTGTGTCGGGCTAGGCAGGGTAGCCAGGCCTCTGGGACGTCTTTCTTGCTGTTGCACTCTCAGGGCCAGTGGGACCAGATGTTCAGTGTGCAAGGCAGTCATTGTCCCTCAATACAGCATCTTGCGACTACTCCCTGTCCAGAGGCCTCAAGAGATACTCACGCAGGCAGGGCTTGGGATAGATCAATCCTTCCTTCTTCTGCATCAAGCCGGAGCTATCCTTCGCCCCCGGCTATACACCTGCTAGCAAAGACTCCACTCGCCACTTCCTCCTGATGGGCCATACCATCAGCCACTGGATCCACCCCTGCCTTCCTGGTGTCAGCAGGGCCAAAGGGACAATACTCTGTTGGTGTCCTTCCTTTGTCTCCATGATACAGATGCAGTTACACACCTCTGCTCACCACCACTTCTCAAGGGCCACTTTGGTGACTCACAAGCCAGCCCCAGTCACCACCTCTTCAGCCAGCCTCCATAAGGGTCACAGGCTTCATCTGGTCTCTCCCACGTAGCCTGCGGCACTACAGGCTCACCCTGGCAGACCCTGATGCAGACCACACTTCCAGGGTGCCTCCTATCATGTCAGCCACTCTCCAGGGGAGTCAGGTAGAAATATGAGGCATGGCCTGACGCTTTGGTGAAAGCCTGTTGCTGTTCATGCTGCAGGTTATATCAAATTATACGGGTTTGATACAGAGCCCAGGAAAAGCATCCACCATGTTAGGCTGCTCGGCCATACCCCCCCCCCCCAACATGCACACTAGTCACCTAACGCACTGTGTAGGAAACTGGCACTTGTTGCAGTTAGCCCCTCCCACACACACGTTTTGCCTGATATTGATGCTGACTTGACTGAGAGAGTGCTGGGATTCTGCTAACCAGGCCCCAGCACCAGTGTTCTTTCCCTAAAAATGTACCATTGTTTCCACAATTGGCACACCTCTGGCAAACAGATAATTCCCTTGTAAAAGGTACCAGTGGTATCAAGGGCCCTGTGACCAGGGAGGGTCCCTAAGGGCTGCAGCATGTGTTATGCCACCCTAAGAGACCCCTCACCTAACGCATTCACACTGCCATTGCAGATTGTGTGTGTTGCTGAGGAGAAAAAGGCAGAGTCGACATGGCATCCCCCTCAGGTGCCATGCCCACAAAATACTGCCTGTGGCATAGGTAAGTCACCCCTCCAGTGGGCGTTACAGCCCTAAGGCAGGGTGCACTATACCACAGGTGAGGGCATAGCTGCATGAGCAATGTGCCCCTACAGTGTCTAAGTCCATTCTTAGACATTGTAAGTGTAGTGTGGCCATATTAATTATATTGTCTGGGAGTTTGTCATTATGAACTCAACAGTTCCAAAATGGCTTTACTGAATACTGGGAAGTTTGGTATCAAACGTCTCAGCACAATAAACCCCCACTGATATCAGTGGGGGAGTTATTAAAAAATGCACATAGAGGGCATCTTAGAGATGCCCCCTGTATTTTACTCAATACTCTAATGTAGGATTGACAGGTCTGTGCCAGCCTGCCACTAGCAGACAAGTTTCTGACCACATGGGGTGAGGGCCTTTGTGCTCTCTGAGGCCAGAAACAAAGCCTGCTCTTGGTGGAGGGGCTTCACACCTCCCCCTGCAGGACCTGCAGCACCTGGCGACGAGCCGCAAAGGCTCACGCCTCGTGTTACAGTGCCTCAGGGCACTCCAGCTAGTGGAGATGCCCACCCCCGGACAAAGCCTCCACTTTTGGCAGCCAGTCAGCGAGAAACTTAAGAAAAACAAGGAGGAGTGACCACTTCAGCTGGGACCACCCCTAAGGTGTCCAGAGCTGAAGTGACCCCCCTCCCTGCAGAATCCTCCATCTTGGTTTGGAGGACAAGGACCAATAGGGATAGGAATGTGCCCCCCACACCAAGGGAGTGGACATAAGAAGGGTATAGCCACCCTCAGGGACAGTAGCCACTGGCTACTGCCCTCCGACCCCTGTAACACCCTTAAATCTTGTATTTAAGGGCTTTCCTGAATCCACCTCACCAGATTCCTGGCAACCTGACAAGAAGAAGAAGGACTGCTTAGCTGAAAACCCCTGCAGAGAAGAAGGAAGGTGACAACTGCTTTGGCCCCAGCCCTACCGGCCTGTCTCCTGCTTCAAAGAACCTCTGAAAGACAAGCGTCACGTTCAGCGGGACCGGAGACCTCTGTCCAACTACAAAGGACTGCCCTGCACCCAAAAGGACCAAGAACTCCTGAGGACAGCGGCTCTGTCTAAGAGAATCCAACAACCAAGGACTCCCACCTCAATCCGGATGTGTGAGTCCTGACCCCTGTGCACCTGACGCCCACGGCCTGTGTCCAGGTGATCCACCCAGCAAGAGATGGTCCCCAGGTGATTGGGAGCAAGTGCCTACTCTGGGTTGACCTCTTCACCCCTCCACCACGACACCTGCAGAGGTAATCCCGAGGACCCCCTGGACCGCGAAACTCCGGATGAAGATATCCGAGGCCTAAAGACCAACTGCATCCGCAGCCCCCAGGCTTTCGAGAAATCGACACCCGGTGCATCTACATTCAGCAGGCAACCCTCCTCCCTGTCAGACCGGTGGTGTGCCCGAGACACCCCCCTGGATCTTGCCTGCAAACTCTGAGTGACCCCCGGGGTCTCCTCAAAGAACAGCAGTGGAAGCCCGACGTCTTGTTTGGACCCTGCACCCGGCTGCCCCTGTGCAGCTGTGGGTGTATGCTCTTCCAGCACCCCCTGGTCTGCCCTCCGAGACGTGCGTAATTACCTGCAGGCAGGCCTGATTCCGAGTACCCCCTGTCTCCATAGGAGCACTCGTTAAAATTGCTCAACTTTGACCTCTGCACCCTACCGGCCCCGTGTTGCTGGTGTTTGGTGTTTGGGGTTAACTTGAACCCCAACTGGTGGACTTCCTAAAACCCAGAGACTGAAGCTGGGGGAGTTGTATTTACCTGTAAAATTATCTAACATTTCTTCCCCCCCCGGAACTGTTTCTGAAACTTGCACTGTGTCCATTTTGAAAACAGATAATTGCCAATATTTCAAAGACTGTATTACTTACCGATTTCAAACCAAGTACTGTTGATACCTGTGTGAAATACAAATCTTTTAAGGTACTTACCTGCTACTCGTATCTTGTGGCTATAAAATAAATTAAGAAAATATATATTTGCTATATCAAAACCATTGGTCTGGAGTTCAGTCATTGAGTGTGTGCTTCTTCTATTGTCTGTGTGTGTACAACAAATGCTTTGCACTACCCTCTGATAAGCCTCACTGCTTGACCACACTACCACAAAAGAGAGCATTAGTATTATCTACTTTAGCCTCAGTTAAGCCTCTGGGGAACCTTGAGACTTTATGTACACTATGGGCCTCATTACAACCCTGGCGGTAAATCTCGCTTACCGGAGTGCTGAAGGCCGCCAACATACCATGGACGCGGCTGAAATCCACTACAGGTACTGCGACCCACATCTCATAATCCGCCACAAAACAGACACCCACACAAGTCCGCCACACCAAAGGTCAGTGATAAACTGGCGATACAAAAACCCACACAGTCACACCAACAGGAATACGCCCACACTATCACGACCCATGAATCAACTCTGCGGTCTTTCAACCACGGTAATCCATTGGCGGTACACACCTCCGCGCTCAAAATACACACACACTTACAAAACACAACCACATTGGACAATTCGAAATACACACACCTGATACACATACACACACCACACACTCACAACACTATAAAACACACACCCACATTACCCACAACCCCTTACCACATTTTTGTGAAGAAGCAGAGAGAGAATAGCAAACACTACAGCAGCATCCACAAGCACACAACACCATCACTCATACAACATCCACGCACCTCAAACAACACACCCCAACACAACACATCACACAGCACAACAAACATCACCTCACACGTTACCCACACCATATCATGTCACCTCAAAGACACCCCAGGTTTTCTGAGGAGGAGCTCAGGATCATGGTGGAGGAAATCATCCGGGTAGAGCCACAGCTTTTCGGATCACAGTTGCAGCACACCTCCATTGCTAGGAAGATGGAGCTATGGCGGAGAATCATCGGCAGGGTCAACACAGTGGGACAGCACCCAAGAACAGGGGATGACGTCAGGAAGAGGTGGAACGACCTACGCGGGAAGGTACGTTCAGTGGTATCCAGACACCAGGTAGCAGTACAGAGGACTGGCGGTGGACCCCCACAACTAACAACATGAGAGGAGCAAGTCTTGCCAATACTGCATCCTGAGGGCCTTGCGGGAGTAGCAGGAGGACTGGACTCTGCTAAGTGATATCTTAACTACCATATCCCCCCATCCCACCTGCATGCCATCACATACCCCCACCCTCACCCTCATTCCCATCATTCCAACACCTCACATTTGCCCCATTATCACAACCCACCCATCCCAATCCCCAGCCCTGCATGCAACACCAAAGCATGGACACCCATTACCAATGCATGTCCAGTACAGATACCCACACAGACCCCAAAACACTAATCACACAATGGCAAACACAACAGTGCAAGCACAGGAGTAGAGGTTAACTAACCCAACGCACAAGATGGCACACACAGATACAATACCTATGCATTTACACCCCAATAGGACCCCTACCCAACGTCACCGGACAGGAGGTGCTAGACATATCCAGCCCCCCCCCCACAGAAGAGGCCCACAGTGATGACAGCAGCTCTGCACGTCTGGATCAAGATGACCAGCCCGGCCCATCAGGGACCTCTGGACAGTCGGTTCCCCTGCCACTGTCACAAACCACCACTGATCCTACCCCCTCAGGAAACACCAGCACAGCACCCACCCAGCGGGCCCATCCCTCTGTACTCAGGACATGTCAATCAGCAGTGTGTCCACCACTACAGGGACCACAGGCAAACCCACCAACCCAAGACAATCAGGGACTTGGGGTCAGTGGCAGCGGGCACACAGTTCAGGGGACAGAGGCACAGGACAACAGGGAAGCTGGGAGGACTGCTGTGCGAAAGGGGGAGGACAGGCTCAGGGAACCCACTCTCCACGAGGCACTCTC
This sequence comes from Pleurodeles waltl, assembly GCF_031143425.1. Taxonomy (NCBI): domain Eukaryota; kingdom Metazoa; phylum Chordata; class Amphibia; order Caudata; family Salamandridae; genus Pleurodeles; species Pleurodeles waltl. The sequence goes on from NC_090450.1 coordinate 712,990,404, forward strand.
CAACATCATGGGAGCATACCATCATTCCCAGGAGACCATGGGCACGGTACTGGCCAAGTTTCAGAAGACCCAGCAGCTGCAGGAGGAACATTACCTGGGGATCAAGGAGGACTTGAAGTCCATCAACACCACCCTGGTCACGATTGCAGGGGTGCTGGCAGACCTGGCCAACACCATGAGGGACACAGTGGCACACAAACGGGCCCCTGACACTAGCCTGAACAATGAACAGCCCTCCCCCTCCGCCGGCGCTAGTGGTCACCCTTTTTTCCCTCTTTGTCACCCTGACAACTTTGAACTGCCATTACTCCACTTCCTATGCCCCGTTGGACAATGCACCTGTGAGAACAAGAGACTGAACTCTACCATGGAAATTCTTCCACCATCACCCCAGCCCATTGCACACAGCCCTCCACTGATTAGCACAGAAATAAATACCCTTGAATCTCAAATCAATCTGGAGTCAGTCTGTACTTTCACAAATGTGTAATTGCAACCTCTCAGAAATATAGCAATGTCAATGTTCATGTTCACATACCAATGTTACACATTTGTTGGGCAGCACTAAACATAGCAGAGGGCACAAAGTGGGACCCAGATCTGTGAAAAGAAAAGGCAAAGTGACATGTCAGGGTCCATACACAGAGGTAAAAAGGCAGATTTATGCAATGTCCTACAGTAGGATGATATGTGAGAAGCAGTGCCATTCTATTATCTGTGTCTCACTGGAAGTAATGCATGATGATGTTGTTTTGGTTGTCTATATTTTCTTCTTCTGCCTCCTCTTCTTCACCGTCCACAGGCTCCACGGCTGCCACAAGACCAACATCAGGCCCATCCTCCTACAGCAAAGGCACCTGGCGTCGCAAAGCCAGGTTGTGCAAAATACAGCATGCCATGATTATCTGGCACACCTTCTTCGGTGAGTAGTGAAGGGAACCACCTGTCAGATGGAGGCACCGGAATCTGGCCTTCAGGAGGCCGAAGGTGCGCTCTATTATCCTCCTAGTTCGCCCATGTGCCTCATTGTAGCATTCCTCTGCCCTTGTCCTGGGATTCCGCACTGGGGTCAGTACCCATGACAGTTTGGGGTAACCAGAGTCACCTGCAAATATCGAGGGACAACTGTTAGACATCCTCCAACACTTAGGGACTCTCCCATACCCAGACACCTATGTCAACTGTATTGGGACCTTGGGCTCACCTATTAGCCACACCCAGTGCCTCTGGAGTTGCCCCATCACATAAGTGATGCTGCTATTCCTCAAAATGTAAGCATCATGCACAGAGCCAGGATAATTGGCATTGACATGGGAGATGTCCTGGGATGCCAAACACACCATCTGCACATTCATTGAATGGTAGCTTTTGCGGTTTCTGTACACCTGTTCATTCCTGCGGGGGGGAACAAATGCCACATGTGTACAATCATTGGCACCAATGATGTTGGGGATATGTCCCAGGGCATAGAAGTCACCTTTCACTGTGGGCAAATCCTCCACCTGAGGGAACATGATGTAGCTGTGCATGTGTTTCAGCAGGGCAGATAACACTCTGGACAACACGTTAGAGAACATTGGCTGTGACATCTCTGATGCCATGGCCACTGTTGTTTGAAAGGAGCCACTGGCCAGGAAATGGAGTACTGACAGGACCTGCACTAGAGGGGGGATTCCTGTGGGATGGCGGATAGCTGACATCAGGTCTGGCTCCAACTGGGCACACAGTTCATGGATTGTGGCACGATCAAGTCTGTAGGTGATAATGATGTGTCTGTCTTCCATTATCGAAAGGTCCACCAGGGGTCTGTATACCGGAGGATGCCGCCATCTCATTACCTGCCCCAGCGGACATGCCCTATGTAGGAGAAGGGTGAGCAGAGGGTCATGCACCACATTGGTTTCACAAGGCTGTTTAGCACAATCGTGGTATAATTGGTGTGTGCCTTTGTCTGTCCGTATTCCTGGCCAAAAGTCCTGTGACTCAGTTAATTGGCCTGCCATGTGGCCGCTTGAAATGGCGCTGCCTGACCTGTAACGAGGGACAAGGGGAAATGAGGTAACTGCACTGGCGTTGTGCAGCGTCGCGGTAGGCGGTCAAAGACCGCTGCGCAATTCAGCATTGGTTATCATTGGGCCCTATGGGTTCCAGGAGCCAATGACGATGTACGCCGGTGGTGACGGTACGCACTGCCGCAGCCGTGACCGCCATTTTCTATCTGTTCACTCACTTGATACCTGACCTTCAACAGGAGAGGACCTACACTGCAAATGTTGCTGTGACCTGAGTCTGGAAGCAACAATGGCTACAGTGTCTGGGGAAAGGGCCCCTGCCTTCACTGTGGTGGAGTTGGAGAAACTGGTGGATGGGGTCCTCCCCCAGTACACGCTACTCTACGGTCCTCCAGATAAAGAGGTGAGTAAACTTTGTGCATGGTGGATGGTACATGAATGTATGGAGTGTCGTGGATGGAAGAGACAATGGGGGGCACAGGCCAGCATGTGAGGATGGTGAGTGTATGTTTTTCTGGGCCAGGGTGGGAGGTTGGTGGCCAATGAGTAAGAAGAACTGGACGGGGGACTAACATCCATTCTTACTTAACTTTTCCTCTAGGTCAGCGCCCACCAGAAGAAGGGTATTTGGTGTGCCATTGCCAATGAAGTGCGGACCTTGGAGGTCTACCATAGACGGAGCACCCACTGCTGCAAAAGATGGGAGGACCTGCGTTGCTGGAGCAAGAAGACGGCTGAGGCCCAACTGGGGATGGCCTCCCAACATGGAAGAGGTGCCCGTCACACCATGACCCCCCTGATGTACCGGATCCAGCGGTGGCATATCCTGAATTGGACGGGTGCTTGAGGGCATCAAAGCAGCCACAAGGGGGTGAGTACAGTCTCATTCAGCTGACTCTGCACGCTTTATGAAGTGTCTGGCTGGGGGAAGTGGGCTGTGGGTTCCCCTAGGCCACGGCAGACGCACCAAGGTAGATCCATTGTTTTGCAGGCTCAGTGCAACTCCAACCCCAAAGGTGGTAGTGGCCCTCTACACCTAGTCAGGCTCCTGTGGGCTCCAGGTGTGCATCAAATTGGTCTAGGCAGAGTCCCCCATGGGCATGTGCTTTTCCCCCTGCACTGTTAGTGCATGGCCTAGTGCAAAGGGCTGCTCCCTGTGTGTTGTGTCCACCAACGGTAGTGGTGTTGCAGGCATTGACCATGTGTCTCTTCTGTCTTTCCCCCCCTTTTTTGTTTTGTCACCCTGTCCTTGTGTGCATTTGCATCATCTGGCGGAGGAGCATTGGCATCGGAGTAGGAGGGAGCTTCAACCCACATGGCCCAGAAGGGTGAATTTAGAGAGTCTGAAGGCACCAGTGGGATGGAGGGCGAGGAGAGCTCGACAACAGGGACAGTAGCACACACCAGCGACAGCAACTCTTCCTCTGATGGGAGCTTCCTTGCAGTGGTGCGCACCTCTGTGCTCACCGCAACACCAGGTACAGCCGCCACCCTCCCTACCAGCACCGCCCTCCCAGCAGCCCCTCATCGAGTTTCCCGTGCCCCCTCACCCAGGAGGGTGGGCATCTCCTTCGCCCCAGGCACCTCAGTCCCTGCCCCAGTCAGTCCTGCTGCCCTCAGTGAGGAGTCTATTGACCTCCTGAGATCCCTCACTGTTGGGCAATCAACCATTTTGAATGCCATCCAGGGTGTTGAGAGGCATTTGAAGCAAACAAATGCATGCCTGGAGGGCATTCATTCTGGCGTGGCAGCCCAACAGACAGCATTTCAGGCTCTGGCCTCTGCACTGATGTCAGCCATTGTCCCTGTGTCCAGCCTCCCCCCTCCAAATTCCACTATCCAGACCCAGTCCCCTGTACCTCAGCCTATCCCAAGCACACCATCAGACCAGCATGCACACTCATCAACACACAAGAGTGGACATGGCAAACATAAGCACCACACATCCCACAGGCACTCACACAAGCACCAAACCCATGCAGACACACCAATATCCACTGCCTCCACTGTGCCCCCCTCCTCCATGTCCTCCTCCTCCCTCCCTGTCTCATCTCTACTCACACCTGCATGCACTACATCCTCAGCCACTACTTCCATCACCAGCACGCCCATCACCACACACCGCTCACGTGCACTCACCACCCCCACTACCATGCACACATCCCCTGTGTCCTCTCCCAGTGTGTCTGTGAGCCCTCCTCCCAAAGTACACAAACGCAGGCACACACCCACCCAACAGCCATACACTTCATAACAGCCTCCGGCCCATGCACCTTCACCCAAATTCAGCAGACGTACACCTCCTACAACCACTACCTCTTCCTCCACTCCCAAACCCCTTCCATCTTCCCGTCCCAGTGTGTCTAAAAAAACTTTTCCTGGCAAACATTGACCTCTTCCCTACACCTTCCCCCCCGTCTTCCCCTAGGGCCAGGATGTCCAGGTCCCAGCCCAACACCTCAGCCACAAACTCCTCGAGCACTGTGGTCCCACCAAATCCTCTAGTACTGTGGTCTCAGCAAGTCCTGTAACATCGCGGGCGGCACCCATCAGGGCTGCAAGTGTGCTACCTAGCGAGGCCAAGGATCAGCCCATTCCGCCACCTGCCAAGGTGAAGAAGTGGCCCACATGCCGTAGTGAAAAGACGCACCAACCACCCAGCAAGGCCTCCTCCAAGCCAAAAGGGGACAGTGCCAAGGGCCCAGCAGCGACATGCAAGGTGGGGAAGGGATACGAGGCTAAGGGGAAGTCAACACAGGGCACGGAGCCTCCGGCTGAGGGACTAGTGTCACCCCTTCTGGCAAACAGAACAGCAACCTGTACGGCGGTGGACACCACCAACTGCACCGCCACCTGCACGCCTGCTGCCTCAGCAACAGTCCCCAGCATCATCCCCAGTGGGCAGCCGTCCGAGGCTGCAGGAGACGTTCTGCTGTCTCCCTCCACAGCTGCTGACACATGCACCACCGGCAGCATCTCCACCACAGACACCGCCGCAACCACCGCCACCAGCCCCGCGACGTGCACAGACAGTGCCACCACAGCCGACATGGAAAACATTCCCAGTGGACAGCCATCTGAGGCTGCAGGAGACGTAATGGACCCTGCACAGCGTACATGAGGCACCACACCCAGCACTGTTAGTACTAGCAGGTGGCGGGCAAAGTCGCAGGAGGGTGGAGTGTGTCTCTGACTCCATGGAGTATCATGCTACCTGTTCCCAGGCAATCTCGTGGCACACACACCCAGGTGAGGGAATGGGACCTGCCACACTGCATGTGCAGCACTCTCGGCACCAAGCCCCCTCCAGAACCAGTGGAGAAAGGAATCCACTACCCCAGTCTTTGGCAGGATGGAACACTCTGGGCACAAAGCCCCCTCAAGAACCAGTGGAGAAAGGCATCCACCTCCCCAGTCCTTGGCAGGATGAAGCACTCTGGGCACAAAGCCCCCTCCAGAACCAGTGGAGAAAGACATCCACTCACCCAGTCCTTGGCAGGATGAAGCACTCTGGGCACAAAGCCCCCTCCAGAACCAGTTGAGAAAAGCATCCACTACCCCAGACCTTGGCAGGATGAAGCACTCTGGGCACAAAGCCCCCTCCAGAACCAGTGGAAAACCGTCACCCACTAGAGAGACTGTGGCTTTCCACTCCCCAGGACCAATCAGTGGGCAACCCACCCACTTGAGAGACTTGGGAGACTGTGGCTTTGTACTCCCCAGGACCAATCAGTGGGCAAACCACCCACTTGAGAGACTGTGGCTTTGCACTCCCCAGGACCAATCAGTGGGCATGGATCCCCCTTGTGGAGCAGTGGCGTCATCCCTTTATCCGGCTGAGGTGCCCCCCCTTCCCTTCCCCCTAAGGTGCCTGTTTATTTTCGAGTTGATGCCCCAGTGGTGATCTCTCCGTTTCGAGTCAGGTATCATGTGTGGGCTTCGCCCACGCATTTTGGGACCACTGGTCCATGGACAATGATTGGACACTATCCGGACTTATGTAGTTGATGTACATATTTGTATATACCGATGATTTTAAGTTATCTTGGCCTATCTGAATTTTCAATGATTACACTCGTTACAATCATTTCCTTTTGTCCTTGCGTTCTTCCAGGGGGTGACGGGGTGTAAATGTAATGTTGATGCATGTATGTGTGTGTATGTTGTTGTGGGTGAGAGTGGGGGTGGGGGTGTTGCATGTGTGTGTCACTCTCTTTTTCTCCCCCCCGTGTGCCAGGTGCAGAACTCACTGTGGACGTCGCCACCGTCTTTGCTGCTCCTGGTAGAAGAGGAGGTAAACCAACATTGGTAGCACCTGTAACTTGAGCTCCATAGTGTCCTGGTTCCTCGTTGGGTGTCGAGAGGTGAGTGGTTTCCGTTCCAAAGACTGTTTCCACCGTGCTTTCGATGGCGTTGGTACCGCCCGGGAAAAAGTGGCGGATGGGCTTGTTGTAATACAGTGGGCGGTACATTGTCTTCCGCCTGTCTGTTGGTGGTTTCTGCCACGGTGTTTGTTTCTACCGCCGTGGCGGTCGGAGTGTTAAAGTGGCTGTCCGTGTTGGCGGTTTCTGCCATGGTTGTGATTCCATTTTTTTTCCACCGGCCTGTTGACGGTATTACCGCCGCTTTAACATTGACCGCCAGGGTTGTAATGAGGGCCTATATCTCACTTTGATATAGTATATACAGAGCCAGCTTCCTACATTATTCTATAGCTCAAACCCATTCAAAAGGCTCCCGAGCTCTATACATGGTCAAAGTCAAGCTTAAAGTCACTGAGTAATAGGAGAGGAAGCTGACAGTTAATGCATTGTGATTGTGATGTAGTGTTCTAGCTTGGCACTCTTTGTGATGACTTTATAAACTATGTTGCTGGTTCTAAAGATGATGTGGTACGAAGGAGAGCCAATGGAGTTCCATCATCAGTGTATGGGAGCGGCTCATGGCATGCAGCAGGGGCAGGGTGGTGTGCTGGGGAGGGGTGCGGGGCAGGGTGAATTAAAATAAAATTTAAAACAATAAAATACAAAAAAAACGCCTACCTTAATGCTGTGCACCGGGCCGCTCCTGCTTCTCCGCAGGCAAAGGCTCCCAGCCCACTGTGCGCCAATCCTGATGCTGCTCAGAGCAGTGTAGGGATTGGCTGGGAGCGCCTAGCCAGGTTGCTCCCATGCAGACTGGGAGCCTGTGCAGGCTTTCTCTAGCCCGACACCTGTGCGCAAGTCTGTTTGACCGGCCCGAGACGGCCGTCACAACACACATGCGCTATGAGGTGGGAGTGCTGAGCACTCCACCTCACTTTTCGTCTCTCCCGTGGCCCCGCCCTTATACCAAACAACAATAATAAACACAGTTTATTGTGGTTGTTTGGTAAAAGTTTTGCAGCTGTCGCTGCTGGCAGAGGGCGACGCTCCTCCGCCCTAATGGAGGAGCCACCACTGGTGTGGAGTCTGGGAGGCTACCACGATCCATATGTGAGAGTACAAATACTTGAACAGTAGTTGTAAAGTCAGTTTCTAGAATAAATGGTTTTACTTTCTTTATAAGAGAGAGCTGGTAGCAGGCAGTCTGTTTTTTTGCAATGTGTTTCTTCGAAGAAGAGATCAGTTTCAAGGAGGATTCTGAGTGATTTAGCATTCGGTGAGAGTTGAGGTTCAAAGCCATCATGGTTCATGCCATTCAGCTAGGTTTGTACTATCTCCTTGTTGTTTTTAATAATAGGAATTCTTTCTCGGTAGGTTGAGCTTCTGGTCATTCAGATCTGGATGATATTCAAGCAGTGTTTGAGGCATTGAATGTCTGAAGTAGAGCAGACTTTCAAGAAGGGTTGTGTATCATCGTCATAGTGGTGGATCTTGATGCTATTATCTGGATCGGTGAGTGAGAACAGAAGGAAGCATTGTTAATACTTCTGCATTGTTGAAGAGTGGCACCTGAGGAATGTTTATTGATCAAGAATGGGGGAATAAAAACAGCAATATTCCTAAGAGATTTAAAAATATTCTTAGAGTGATTCGAACTGTTGATGGCTCACCATTAAGGGCCTGATTTAGAGCCTGGTGGATGGGATTACTCTGTCACAAACAGGACTGATATCCTGTCCACCGTATTACAATCCCATTACATTCTATGGGAATTGTAACATGGCGCACAGGATTTCCGTCACATTTGTGATGGAGTAACCTGTCCACCAAACTCTAAATCAGGCCCTAACTTCTTTAACTTCAGGACTCCTCAATTCAATTCCTCAAGTCTGTTTGGAAATCAAATAGAAATGTTTCATTTTTTCAAACTATTGCCTCTTCTAATTGTGCAGTAATTTTTGGAATTCCTTCGTTGAAGAGGCATAATCCATATGTCAACTGGTTACAGTTTTGCCATGATCACTGCTGTGCCTTTGAAAATTATTGGTCACCAAATGACTAGATACTAGATTCCACATTGAATTTAGTGGCAACTAATCCTACTACCGTACCAATGCAGTAGAATTATTTTTCTCTATTTTTTCTGTGCCTATAATGTATTCACTGTATCTATATAGGCAATATGATTGTACCATACCAATCAAACCTGGCACTGTTGCTCCTTTGAATATACTTATTCCTTAACTGAGAAAGAGAATGGTATATTAAAGGTTTATTTATAGGAGAATCTGCAGAATGTGTTAATTGTACTAACTTTGATACCTGTTAGAGCACCTCGGACCCCCACTTTATCATTATTGTAACCCAGGGACCCCCACTGAATCATTATTGGAATCTGGGTACTCCCCACTAAGTCATAACTGAAAGCTGGGGACCTAATCTGTTAATATTATTTAATTTTCTAAGCATTCGTGGATCCCCTGAGGAGGCTTCACGGACACTCAGGGGTCCCTGGGGCCACAGGCTGGAAACCACTGGTTTAAAATATGTATATTGTTTTACAACATGTACCATCTACATCCAAAAGCAAGTGGACTACTGAGAGAAGGTACAGACTGGAACAGTACAAACAAAACCTTCCATCTCAACATGATCCCCTTCCCACGCTGTACAGAAAACCTCCCCCATTCCACTCATAGTCAAGACACTCAGCAACGTCATAGTGCTTGTCCATCAAATCCACCAAGAAGTATCCCTGAACATCTCCAAAGCTGTGGCCTTAGACAGGCTGATAAGTATGCAGTGTTAGGAAATGGTAGCAGAGGTCATGAGGTGTATAACCTGTAGGTATTTGGGGCACGTGAGTTCCCTATAATCGAGTGTGAGGAACATAATGCATGGACCACAGGTTTACACAAACTATGATTTCCTCACCCGTAATCTGATGATGTCCATGCCCCAGAGGGCTAGCATAGCTTGTTTGTCTGTGCAAAGTGCCAGAGCAGTAGCTTTACCTCTATGTGAATGAAGTGGAAATGTGAGTGCATTCGGTAAACTCAAGATAGTGTAAGTCAGGAATGGGGAGGTGTTAGCGGTGTGAAATATTTTGTTAACGCAATGCAATAATGCCATCCGGTATGGGTAATGTTTTGGGCAGTGTCATAATAAGTGGACAATGGTATCAAGTGTGCCACACCCCTCCAGCAGTTTGGGAATCTACCTGGCAACCATGAGTGAATTCAAAGCAGAGTGTAATAACAGTATTGAGAAACCCTGACCACGGCCTCCCTTCCTGCTGCACTGGATGCCGTTGTGCATGTGTGATGAAATACCTCTTTGCATTCCCTGCCTGTGAGGGTGTGCCCCAATTCACTCTTACATCCTTTATGTGCTTCTGTGCGCAGGAAGGGAACAGCCCTCAGAAGGATCCTGCGCAGATCGGAGACCAGATGTGAATCATCGGTTTTGGTAATAAGCAATTTTTCAAAAGAGATCAGTAAGTGGGTCACAAAATTCCAAATGGTAGGGTGTGTCACCCAGTGAGGAATCTGTAAGTATTGCATTCTTTCTGTATCTGGTATGCCGTAACCCTCCTGGAGCTGCTCAAAGGACAGGAGCACTTAGCGAACAAAAACGTCCAAAATTCATTTACAGTTCACTAGCTGCCAAGCATCGATGTTGTGGTGTCCTAGGCTTGTGAGAAATCAGGATTGCCTATGATCCGGGTCATTGGGGAAGGCACTGGGGTGAGGCCCAGCACAAGTGTAACCTTATCCCAGGCTACCACAGCTACCTCCGTGGCCCACAATACTGGGGCGCTGTAGTCTCTCCAAGGTCCGTGTTTCTTGGGCAGCCAAGGGATCTTCCACACATGCATGCCCGCTATAGGTTGGTCCATAAAGCACCAGTGTTTCTCGGACTCCAGACAATGCCATTCCACAGTATTTCATAGTTGTGTACCTATATAGTCACATTTAAGCCAGGGGATCACCAGTCCTCCCTCCTCTGTCAAAGAATATTGATGTCACCTCTGTATCCACGCTTTCTTTCCCTTTGAGACAAAGCCCTTCATCTGTTTTTGTATCCGCTGATTCTATTGTAGGAGTGAGCGATTCAGTGTTGGCAAATGAGTTGTACAGCTTGGTCACCAGGGGAAAAAAGTGCAGACAGAACAACTTATAGAAGGCTGCTGTGTATCCATCAGGGCATTGAGCATGAAGGTGGGAGATGCTAGCTACAACCTCTGCTACAGTAATTTCTTTGTCCAATGCATACATATGGATGGTGGTAGCCTCCCAGCGGTGAGGGTCAGTGGTGTTACTACATCCAGGTAGGTCTCAATGTCACCGATGGAGGGAGGGTCCAAAGTATACAAGTCCAAATAGAAGTGTTGGAATGCAACTACAATTCCCTCAGGGGTGGATACTTTGTCGCCTGTGTAGGTAATTATCTGGGCTACATTATCTCTGTAAATGGCATAAACTAGAAAATCAAGCACAAAAGTAATTAGAAGTTGTCACTTTTAAATCATACTTTGACGGATAAGTTACAGAACTGAATACATACCACAAGGTTACTACACATCACCTTGTACCCAAGAACCAACATCCTAAAAGAATTAAAGGAGGCTATCTAATAGTGACAAATCATAAAAACAAAGTATAAAAAACAAAGTCTCTGAGTAGTTAAAAATTTTCTGTAGTGTTTCTAGATGATAACGTTACAAGCAACTCAGAGAGATATCGTCACTCTCAAGCATTATCCTGTATGTAGCATGAGATTAAGGAATATAGCATGCAGCATAATTGCTAGGTACAACCATGCCACCTGAGACAGGACCCAGCCAAATTCAAATCAGTTCTGTTCCTGCTCAAAAACATCAGTCAGGCCTGAACTAATGGATTTCCTCTGAACTGGAACACATGCTATCCAGTCACGGCTGGCAGCAATGCAAAGTGGCAGGGTTGGGTTGAACAAAACAAATAAATAATAAAAATAATACTTACCTCGTCCCTGCCGCACCGCCGCTCTTCAGGTCTCCGCTGAGCTGCAGGCTCCCAGGCAAAGTCTCCCAGCCTGACCTGTAGCCAATCCTGATGCTGCTCTCATGCTGCTTGCAGCATGAGAGCAGCATCAGGATTGGACTGAGCACCCTAACTTTGCGCTCCAAGGCAGACTGGGAGCCTGAGCCTGCTTTCTCCAACCCAGCAACACAGTGCTGGGTTAAAGAGAGCTCAGTGCACATGTGTGTTTGGCCATCCTGAGATGCACACTGAAGGGAGTGAACATCACTCCTCCGCCGTTCCTGTCATACCCTATGGCCCCACCCCTTTAAAAATAAAACAATAATAAAACATTGTTTATTACCGTTTTACTTTTAAAGGTTTTGCAGTTGCTGCTGCTGGCAGGGGAGCATTGCTCCGTCGCCATAGCGGAGCAGGCATCACTGATTCCATCCCCAAGATGGTTTTGGCCTACTTGAGCTTCCTCAGCTTGGTCCTTGCAGGGCAGTGAGCACAAGACCCATGCCTACCCGTACCAGTCACATTTAGGGCATTGCACTGAGGAACATAAAAAAGTGTTGGGTGGAATGCTTGAATTCATCTCAGCCACTCAATACTTAGCTAGTGGCAGGAAGGTGCAGAGAAACAACCCCTTGTGAGAAACTGGTTCAGTGCTATCAGATCCACCTTTGTGTGTACCAATAATGCCCCAAATGCTCTGTCTACACAAGACCAGCCCTATTGAACCCCTCCATCCTCACAGTAGAACCTACCCATCATCAAAAAAATCATAAATGACCCTAACTTACTTAGAGCCCTGAAATTATTGCATTTCTTATTGCAAACTTAATTTCCTAATACATCATCTCCTTTACAATTCTTCCCAACACTGGTTCTGTGACACAAATGTAGACACCACGGCAACCACATCTTGAAGACTCGTCAGCCTATCACTATGCGTTCATCCTCATCATTACTTTCTCCTGAATCCGTCACTGGCAAAGTAGATACGAAATCAGTTCAACATATCTTCTTGGGATATTTCACATAACACTGAAAACCTGCTCTTTAGCAACAAATCCAACTGACCGAACTGTCAAATGAATTGCTTCTACAGCCAATGCAGTTGCGAGTGAGTGTTTGTGATTCATGCTAAAAAATGATTCTTACATTCATTATACAATCCACACCTAACTTAAGTGGGTTTAGGAAGACATTGCGTATACATTGCATTATTTCGACAAACTCGGCATCTCTATTATTATTTCATTCAAATTCCCAAACATGGCCTTGTGGTGTGTGCAAAATGCTGAATGTACTTTTATTGAAAGTAAACAAGCCCTATAAAGGATATTAGTTGACCAAATTAGCCCGTGTTTACGTTCCCTCCATGGAAACCAAGTCATGGCTACCAAGTTATGTCATGGCTGTCACAAGGCGGTGCAGCTGGGGCTCTTTGGGTTGGCTTTGATAAATTCACGATGAGACAGGTAACAGTCAGAGCTGCAGACTTCGGACCTAGGGAACTAGACTGCAGTCTCTGCGCTGAGGTAACTTCCTCTGATTCTAGGCAAATCACTTAATCTCTTGGAGCCTAAAAAAATAAACAAGCATTTGCAATGCAACGGGTCTCACATTTGCTCGAGTTAAAGTAAACTCCTAACTGGACTATTTTTGCCACATAAATTAAAAGAAAAGAAACTCAGAGCAATTGTGGTATGTAAAATGCAGCGCAATCACGCTGAAACTGAAAATGGAAAAACAGAGTGCGATTGCGCTATGTAATCCGCAGCGTGATTGCGCTACGTGTAAAATAAAAAAATTAAGTAGGCCGGAAACCATGCTGAAAACATCGAGCCTCATATGTTTTCAGTAGTTTACCGGTGCTGTGTAGGTGGGCTAAACACCGTAAAAGGCCTGACATAAGCATGCCTTTCACAAATGAAATAAAGCAGATTTAAAAAGGCAAGCCCACAAACCAATGATAGTGACTGACATGACATGGGCGTGGTTAGAAGCCCAAAGAGAGGTTACAGCAGGGGACGGAGCACTTTGTGCTCGCCCCTAAAAATGAATGTCTCCTTATGGACTGTAATTAGTGCTCACGTAAAGGACTCTAATACCTTCGGATCGAGTTTGCGCTATTTAAAACTGCAAAAAAAAAATGCACTGTAGTACCCAATTTTTCCCTCATCCAGATCGAGCTATTGAATACAAATGTAACAACTTCTCTGAATATAGTTTGTCTGTAATGTGATGAAACATGACGGGTGCACTTATGAGACCTCACACTCTTCTGCCCAACCAGAAGCCCTGCCCGGTGCAACATATGATGAAAATAGAATAGATTTCCAAGTAATACCAGTTGGCTATGCATGATTTCCCCACGAATCCTCCGAAGTTACCAGGGTTTTTTTATGTAGTTTTCGCAGAGGAGGACGGTCCATTGCTATATATTTTTTAACACTCCTCACGTTGATTTTTTTACATGCCTCGACCTTTTGGCTAGAAAATGGGCAAAATTCACAAATATTATTCCAAGTTCATCTCATAGGGCCTCATTGGAGGTGATAGTAAACATGCCAGGCATCTCTGCCCTGCGGAGTTACTAATATAGGGGCATAGGTTAACTTGAGGGTGCTGAGGTTACTGGATATTGCGAGTGGGGGTCTTGGGTAAATCCGTAATTCTCCACCCAATGCCCATGGTTACTCCTTATTTTGCATTCATTACTTCACCTGAAGGCTCTATCTGCTCCAAGCGGCTGGAATCTACTATTAAGTACTACTGAGCTGCTAACTACTGCTGTGTTGGAATCCCCGTTCGGCAGGTAACACTGGCCAAATTGGGATTACATGCTTCGCCGTAACTCAGCAGATTTCTGTATGTGTGTCTGTATGTGTACTAGTGTGTGTGCATACCTCTCATGGTCAGTGTGCCAAAGTGCCTGTTGGTATGTGTGTCTGTGTGTATGAGTGCAAATATGACTGTTTTGTTTGAGGGAATGTGTTCATGTATGGTATGTGTCTACTTTGTGTGGAACGACTCTCATATCATCGTCTTGCCTTTCAGAGGTCTTAGCCAACCTTTTGGATTTCACCAGTGTCTTATGTTGCTGATCCTGTGGGCGTGTGACCTCCTAATATTAGGCTAAGGTGACACGTTATAGGGCAGTAACATCTACTATCCTCAGAGGTCGACTTAAATCTTTTTACTCAGACAGGAGTAATGAAATCATCCAATTAAACAAAGAGAATCAATAGCCATCAAACAATCTTTTTATGCAATGAGGAGTCAGTAATTTATACAAACCATAACCTATGTGGTCACGAATCACCACACCAATTTAGTAAAGTTTAAAATGTATTGCCCTTAAATTAACAATGCTAAGGTCAAATAAATGATGCACAAAACCAAATGATGGCATTACAGAAACAACACAGGCTGTCCAAAACGTCTGAAGAATCTCAGCCTAGTAGAAGAAATTACCATGAAACATTCCAAGAGAATTATGCAGAGTAAAAACAACATTATTTCGCAAATAGTAACAGACTTCATTTAGTTGTTCAATTGAATCAAGCACGATCAATTAATAAACATTTAAATGAATTGTTGGATCAGACATCCTAACTACCAAACTCTAATTTGAAAAGCATGTGTGGGCTGGGCTCTATCACATGCAAAAATTAAAAATAAGGCAAAAATAATTTGGAAAAACATCTAACTATGGCGCTATAAAAAATGCGGTTGGATTTCTAAAGGGAAAACCCTGCAAGATAAAACAAATGCACATTGGTTATACCTCTCCTAAATGAGACAGCAGCTTGTAGAGTCTTCATCAGTCGAGCATAGGAGCCAGCAGGTCTTCAAAGATCAGCATCAGGAAAATGAAAAGGGAAAACAGCTTTGTTATGTTGGGTTTAATGTAACTAAACTGTTAAACAAGAACAGAACTGAACTGGGCAAAAACCAGAACAGCATCTGAACTGCATAGAAAGCTAAACAGAAACTGACTCTGAATGAAACTAAAAGGAGTCTGACTTTCATCACCTAACACTTGCTAAATTAAAGTGCCAAAAAGTTACTAGCTAAGCATCTATTGGATAAGACTATGAAGGGGGTTAGTGTGCAGCCAATAAAATGTAATCTGGGCTTCTGTTGTATCTTTCTTCATTCTTCTTACACTCCTCTCCAGATGGCAGTTTCCGTATAACAACTGCAATTTTAAAAACAACACAGAACAGAGCATTTAGCTAACATTGCTTCCTTTCAGAAACTAAAGCTCATTGTTAAAAGTTGCAATTTTTATCACTAGAAAGTACAGTGCGAGAAACAAGAACAGGACAGAACATTTCCACTGCGCACATTAAACAGGATGTCTAATAAAATAATGTTTGCAAAGCACTTCAGTAAAATCAGCTCAACATTACAACACTGTGCTTCTGAATAAATACTAAAACGTTTGCCTTTCTATTAATGCTAAAACATGAAGAATAAAACATTTCTAATAATTTCAAACCATTCATTTTGTGGTACAATATTTCTCAATTATCAATTTCAAATCATTAGTTTTGCAGTACATGTGGTTATAATACATCACAATCATGTATTATTTCACATTAAACTCAAGGAGACTGACACCATGTCAGCCACATTTTTAAACATGCACATTTTATTTTTTAACATACGTCCCTCTTTTTAAGTCTTTTAGTACACGTTAATCATTTCATTTTGGTTACACATTTTTATTAATAATGTTTACTGTCTAATAATTCAGAACAGCATTGGCAAATAGAAAAATATATTTAAAAAAAGGTAGTGCATTATCGAGAAATTGCAAATTGCAGGGCCACCCATTGTTTTTTTTAAATGGCAGGGGGCCCAGCTGGGTCATAGGGTGTAGGAGAAGCAAGTCAATGCCACAGAGTAGCAGAGAGCAGGAAAGGGTGGTGAACCAACAGAGGAGTTGGGTGGGGTAGAAAAAAAAGCCGAGCTGGACAGAGAAGGGTGGTGGAGGTAACCAGGGAGCAGAGGACACAAGAGCGCAGGGGCTGCGATTTAAGGGAGAGGGAAGCACACAGTGGAGAAGGCACGAAAGCACATGCACTCTCATGGAGTGCAGAAGGAAAAATAAGGTAATCTCTCACCTGAGTGGAGATTTAGGAGACAGTTGAATAAAGATGACTTTGATCCTATTTGCTTGCTCGTTGTTTCTTCACTGGTGATGAAGGACTTGGCTTTGTAGGGGGTAGTTCTGCTCTTTGCTTCCCTCACATACAACTTTCTGCGAGCTTCAGAGCAGCTGCACCTTTGATCTCCTTTGTATGTCAACAATTGTTTCTCAGTACAGTTCTCCTGGATAAGGGGTGAAGGCACTAGGTTGCAGGCTCCAGAGCCAGGTATGGGCTGGATCAGACCAGTCAGGGGCAGTAGCCAACGATGGCCATGTTTTTTAATTTCCCTCTCGGCCACAGGGAGCAACCATTGGTTGCCCCATCACTGTCGGGGTCGCCTGGGCAGCCGTCAGGGGCAGCAGGACAGGTTAAATAGTGGGCAAGGTTGCCCTGATTACACATCGCTGCCTGCATGCCCCTGATGATTGCCAACACTACCCTTGCCTGCTCAGGCACCTCACCTGAGTGCTTATTCTATGCAGGAAATTGGCTCATATTGGGTCCTTTTGCATAACCAGCTATATGTTGAGTCAATAAATGTCTGTCTGGTTGAGATATGACTAATCTCGCTATGGTCCCCCACCTGTTAAGAGGATCTATATTTTGATAAGCAAAGGCTCACCAGCATAGTCCTTTCATTCTTGCTTATTGCTGATTCCACCATACTGTGTAGGCAGTTTCAAAAACAAGCCTAGGTGACGTACGACAATGAAATATAGATCCTTCTCAACCTTTTTTCAAGCCGGAAAATGGTGCTTGTTTATAGTGATTTTTCAGTCTTGTACTTGCCATGTTCCCGCTCTCTGCTGTTGCACATTGCTTTTGTTTGCGGGCCTTTCTTCTCTTAGAGAGTGTGTCTCTTCTAACTCTGAGGAGTTGGAACAAGATTCCAGTCCTACCTCACCTTGTTCCGGTGGACCAGCGACAACTGTGTCCCCTTCGTATCACTTTCCACTGCATGATTGTTTTGTGAAAGATGGCCATTCAGTCTACTGGCAGCAGTGGCCCTTCCTAGGCAGATCCCTTCTTACAATCAACAGACTGTAGCAGCCATTTTCCCTGCCTCCGGGCTCTCTATACACCCTGAGGCAGTAGTGTACCAAAGGCCCCTGCAGCCCCTGTGATGCAGCAGGGCACAGGAACTCCAGGGGCCCCCTCAGCACAGCACCTTGCCTGAGTGAGTCCAGAGGGGGGGCCCTCCATGTTCTTTGAAGGAGGGCACTCTCCAGTTTCCTTACACCAATGCCCTGAGGTGGAGTTTCTCCAGGATTTGTAGCTCGCTTTGCTGCTCATTCTCTCTGGCTGGCTATAAATGTGTATTTCCTTGTCACATGCACACTTTCACCTGCTTATATTTCCCAGGCAACGTACAACAAGAGTGTGTAGCAACACAGTGGCCCCACACCTTTTCTTCTTTTCATCTTAGATATCTGCATGCTTCAGTGACACGCACACCTTATTATTACCTCATCATACTCCTCTGCGTCTTTTGAATCAATAATTGAGGGACAAGTTGTAATATATTTAACCTGCATGTCTCAGTTCCATGGAGTGGTGCACAACATTAACATTACCACAAATTTGTTGTGTGTTTTGATGACACGCGCAGCCTTTTTAAAATTATTTACAGACTCAGGAATGAGGTTTATGCTTTTTAGTGAAGTAGTGTGTGTAGTGGTGAATTTCGGAGGACGTTCTTCTCACACTTTTCAGTTCAACTCAAGAGTCACAAGCTGCTTGTCTGATTTGAGCTTCTTACATTACACTGTGACACAAACATCATATTCTGGACATTTAAGACCATCTACAGTTACACTGTCATGCACACCAAATTTCCCATATCCATGGACTCCTTCAGCAGTTTAATATTAATGTAATCTTTATAGTACTACACTTTACATAAAATTGTTTTATACATAAGGTAATATTTCAATTGGGTACCAGAAACTTGGGATATCTTGCACTTTTTTTGTGCATTGTGTAAGCATACTGTTGTATTTCTCGCTCCTTGTCGTTCTACTACTACCCTTTACAACCAAATCCCATTCCATTAGCAACAACACACTTCTGCTGTACAACACTACAGTTGCAAGTAAGTCACAACCACCATCTTTTTTCAATTACATTTTTGAACCAAACTTACCATGGAAAGAGTGGGTAAAGCTATTCGAATCTTATTTGATAGCCATAGGGGAGAAAAAAACATTCCCATTAGAAACCAGTCTGTTACACAACCTAGGAATACATAGCAGAAAATATATGAAATGCTGCCAGAACCAAGTAATTTTCCAGATGGCGTGGATGAGGGAGATATAGATGAATACAAGCTGATATTCCTAAAATTAGAAACCTAATTTGGAGATAAAATCACAAGGCAAGCAAGAAAGTGTTGTTAACTACATTGCAGTACTCAGGGGTGTAAGTAAATTGTGTGATTTTGGCACTTTGAATGATCTCAGATATAATAAACATTCAAGAAAAGCCCCAGTTTATGGGAGGCAATAGCAATTTCTAAATCCATAGAACACACTGCAATATATATAAAGGAAATTAAATGTTTGACAGAGCAAACAGCTGAAATAAAAAGAGAGAAAATAGGGAGAGAAGTGTACAAAGTCAAGAATACACCTTTCACTCGTTCAGAAAATATACAAGACTTAAATTAAAAAGCTACCAATGTGGCAGTAGTAATCATTTAATTTCCATGTCAAAAACACTACCTGCAGAAAATGCAACAAAAAGGGCCTATTTGAAATGGTTTCTAGGAGGAATGATGACACACAATGTAAATTCGTTCAGGATAGTTTTCAAGAAATAAAAGAATAGTGTTTCAATTAAAAGAAATTGATATGTGTTCACACTACCTATCCGTAAGTTGAAGTAGATCTATGCAGTAATCTACATATTATATTTGCTGACTTATGTTCTCTTTTCTCCTTTATTAGCAGTAAGGACTACAATCAACTCTCTTTAAAAGGTACTTTGCTTATTGAATCCTCTGATTTTTCTCCTAGTGGGTACAACAGAGACCCCACTGCCCTTAAAGGTATGATCAGAGCAGGCATATGTAACAGAGAAAGGTTCTAACATTCTGGGGTGGCAATACTAAAAAGAGTTTGGAATCCATTTAAATCCTAGCAACCATGAACAAGTCATGAACAAGACCAAATATATCATGAGCTTCCTAAATTATTTATGGATAAGTTTGGTTTATTGTGTGACTTTCAACATACAATAAAGCTAAAATCAGAAGCCAAACCGACTGTTCACAAGACCCGCCCTATACCACACTTGAAGAGTGAACATTTAGAGAAAGAACACAACCGTCTAAGAGAGCTTGTTATCATGCAGGCAACATACTATTAGGAATGGGTAGCACTTGTGGTTTTAGCCAGTAAATAACATGGCAAAGGTATGTGCTTTTGTGTCAACTGACATGATCTTTATAACAGCCTTTATATGGAAAGACATCCATTGTCACACATAAATGAAATGTTGAAAACACTGGGAGAAGCAACATGCTTTAGCGTTATAGACTTTTCCATAGCATACACCCAGTAGTGTTGACTCCGAAGTCCATGTTGCTAACAGCTTTTGTCACACCTATGGGAGCATTCATGTTCCATAGACTGCCATTTGGACTTGCATCTACTGTGGCAGTATTCCAGAAAATAATGCAACAGATTTTGAAGGGTTTTCCAAATACACTATGGGGGTTATTCTAACTTTGGAGGAGTGTTAATCCGTCCCAAAAGTGACGGTAAAGTGACGGATATACCACCAGCCGTATTACGAGTTCCATAGGATATAATGGACTCGTAATACGGCTGGTGTTAAATCCGTCACTTTTCCGTCACTTTTTGGACGGATTAACACCTCCTCCAAAGTTAGAATAACCCCCTATGTTTCCAAGATGATATTCTGGTTTATCGGGCCACTATTCCTGAGCACAAAGCATTTAAAGGAAGGTTTTGACAAGAGAGATGTTGGTTTCTCCTTAAAAAGGGCAAATGCAAACTAGTATCAGCTCTATTTATTATCTGGCATATACCATTTCTAAGGACAGATAAAAACCGAAAATAAGCCCATTAAATGCTGTTAAATGAGCT
Organism: Pleurodeles waltl; assembly: GCF_031143425.1. Lineage (NCBI taxonomy): Eukaryota > Metazoa > Chordata > Amphibia > Caudata > Salamandridae > Pleurodeles > Pleurodeles waltl. Next base: position 713,011,066 of record NC_090450.1, read on the forward strand.
CTACTGCCAACTACAAAGTAAGAAGTAAAGTCTTTTTTAGGACTTATGCCAGTGCTTTTTATGTGCTTGTTGTTTCCGGTGCTGAATACCAGCACTTATTTTTGAGGGCCGGGGCTTATTCTTTTGCCTCAAGCATTTGCTGCAAACAAAAGACACATATGGGACAGACGGAGGAAGGGAAAAATGAAAAAGCGTCACAAAGGGAGAAAGTAGAAAGCTGCAAGAGTGAGCTGAAGGGGCAGGGAGTGGCTTTATATGAATTGAAGAGGCCCGAGATGGCTTCAGAATGACGCCGCCTCAGTATTCCGTGTTAACACATTTAATTGCAGCAGCCGCGTGTTTAAGAGGAGGGCTTTGGGCACCGGCACCTTTTTATTTACAAATTAAGCACTGACTTATGGATTATATGTTTAAGTATGTCAAAACCTTTGAAGCGGTTATAGACAGTCTTCTGGAACTACTGAATAATACCACGAAATACAACTGAAGTGAAAAACATCTACATTCCTTTGAGTACTCAAAGGTAGCAATCTTCACAGCTGCCCCACTCTGTAACTTTGAGTCCAGTAGGAAACCTACCCTGTCTGCTGACACAATTAACAAAGGATTAGGTGTCACCCTTTCACAGGTTGTAGAACGTAAGTTAAAATTGAGGCATTTATGTCCCCCACCCTAAGTAAATCTGAACACAATCGGAACACAACTGTACTCTATTAGAAAAAGGAGCGAATCAGTTGTAAGTTTTTCTTGTGGTGATTACAGTTCATTATGCACAATGACCATAAACCTCACACATGTATATTGATGCCCAAACATGCAGTACAAAGCACTCCACATTGCCAAAAGGGCACCAGGCTTAGTAGGGCTTTGCTACAAACTTGAGTACATACCAAGGGATCAAAACATAGCAGCAGACTTCTTGTTGAGAACACCCTTAAAAATGGATAAGGGATACAATACACCAGAATACCCAATTTTAGAAATTTCGTCTACGCTTATTTCTATTAAAGAATGGAAAGAGTTCATGGCAAAGGAGGTCATGTAAAAAAGGCCTAGATAAACTGCCATGGATTTCCATCTGAGCAAACAGGCAATATTGCAGAAGTGTCAATGATGCCCATGTGTGTGCCTAGCATCCATCTACTACCAGCACACTCCTGGCCAAAGCCATAGAAGCCACCCAAGGTCTTGTGGATTGTGCTTCAGTGCCTCCAGGTAACTCTTTCTTTGCCAAGGTGAAGCAGATATTAATGGAAACTGTCCCCACAAAAGATGGCACCCTTAGTCACCACTTAACCATTCTTCCCCTCTGGAAAAACAGATGAAAAGCTGGTCAACCACTCGATCTGATCTTGTTCAGCCATTGTAGTACAAGATGGCAAGCTTAGGGTCCAGGGTGTGCAGTCACTCCTACTACTCCTTCGAAGGGTGAGGAGCAGAAAAGAAAGATGGAAGAGAGACAGCATGCCTATGTAGGAAGGCAAACACCACTTTGGCAAAAATGAGGGACACGGTGACAGAATCAAAGTGCCCTAAGCAAATACTACCCAGAAGGACATACCCTGTAACTCACCCACCTTGCAGTAGCCTTAGTAATTCCCACCAGAAACTAAACATTGCAGAATCAAAAATATATAAAGCGGCTATGCACTGATGCAATTGGGGATGCCATAAGTTAAGTCAAAAACACGTTTAAATATCACTCTGGTACAACCACAGACTGTGGTCTGGAAGTCACAGAAAGATGGGAATTACAGCCAAGTATCCTTTCATATTGAGGACCACCAATCCCTTCTGGGTGAGGCAGAGTGCAAACGAGGAACAACTTACAGTTGAACCTTAGAAGAATCCAACTGCTCACCAAGAGACAAACTTATCCCAGCGCCTATTATAAACAAACATGGTGGTAGTTTTTCAAGCAGCTATGTTGCCATCCACCACTTCTCATGGAACACTAAAAACATATAACTGGCACTGCTCGATCTCCATGCATGAACTGGAAGAGTTTGGGGATGAGGTGGAAGCATGACCACCGTGCAGTAAAAGAGCAGATCTTCTCTGTCCAAGAGAGGAAGATGAAGCCAAACACTGATTTCAAATAAATTGGCGTACCAATTCCTTCTCACCTGCTTCGGGGTGATTAGAACCAAGTTCAAACCATTATTGTGCAGCTTCTACAAAGCCTGAAAAATGAGCAGGATCTGATGGGAGGCAGCTCCCAGGGGATCATATGGGGGAAAATGCAGGGCAGAGAAGAGAGGGCACTTCTTGTTGAGGGCCAAGACAAGAAGGCCAATTCAAGCATGCTCAACAGAGAAAAAGAACACACAGACCACACCATGGGTGGAGCCATTCATGGTCTTCTAGTGCCAAGTGTACTGCCACTGGAAAAGCTCCGTGCATCTGGGACCGTTAACACAAACTTAGACACTGCAATCATAGGGTCCAGGTCCTCTCTTACTGGTGTATTGGGCTGCATATCTGTTGTCCAAGAGGACTTGCATAAATGGCATGAGATGGAGGAGAGAAATGCCTTCACAACTAAGTTGACCGCCCACAGCCCGAACATGTTAATATGCAGTTGTTGCTTCTCCAAAGAACAAAGACCTTGCACCATCTCCCCAAGGGTCTGTGTCAGCCTGAAAAGGGTACATCTGTTGCCACAGAGGCCAGAGCCAGTTGGGGGCAGATGCCCATGTGACTGGAGGGGCACATTTACCATTCAAAGTCCGGAAGGACCCAGGTCATGATCGCTACTTAAACAGAGAGATGGCTGTGACACTAGGCCCTTAAACTGAACTACCAAAAGGTGGAGGACTTGCAGGACCAGAACAGGCACTGGAGTCTGACAAATTGGGATCTAGTCTGGTGTTTTGAAGATCAAATAAAGCCTAGCATTATTGTGATATGGTGGAAGCAGGTTATCAGCCCCCTCAACCATCATCCTTGTTGCGCTGGAATTCAAAACTGGGCATGTCTATCATACCTAAATGAGAGCAAATGAGTAAAGGGTCTGCAAGGAATAGGTCTTAAAAACACTTTTACCTTTTCTCTAGACACTCTTATGATCTCCTCCATTTCGCAGGGCAGAGGAGGCACTGAAGGGAGCTTTGAGAGTGATGTCGAGGTCAAAAACACTGCTGTGCTGTGAGATGAACTGGAGTCTTGGACGGTCTGCTGGCTTCTGCAGAAGTGACATTAAGGCAGGGCTTGCAAAAGCATGAAGTCAGGTGTTGCTGTACCAACACTGCCAAAGTCACTGGGCCAACCCTGTTTTTGGGGGCAGAAAGCCTCCAGCTGAGGAGGTAGACAAAGCTTATTGAAAACCAAATTGGGTCAAAAGAAGAAAATGAGAAGGCTGCCATAGGGGGACCATGCTGTGGACTCCCCATGCCATCCAAGAAAGAGATTGTTTCCTAGAAGAAGAAAACGTGTCTTTCATATGGAGCCTCTTGCATGTTTTATGAGCAGACCCTTTGGAGCTGCTGTACATCAGGAAACCTACCTGTGGGACAGGAAGAGACATTTTGGCTGTCAACTTCCAGCCCAGCCCATGTACAGGTTGGACACTTGTTCTCTGATGGCCTTTGGATGCATCTAGGTGCAGGTATTGCATTTTGAGGGATCGTGATCCGGCCCCAAGCAACACATACCTATATCACGAGGAACAGGGAGGTGCATCTAATTTTTAGTGCATCAACAGAGTTAAAACCTCAGTGCCTTAGGAGGTGACATTTGATATAGCCTGCTGAAATATGGGTGTAAACTGTGAAACATTTATTAAAAAAACTCAAAGCAGTGCTGTGGACCTCAGTAATTAAGATGCTAAAAACCAGGAAGTGACCCTAGAGTGTCAGGCTGTCCCATATGTAAGCCAGCATTTTCACTTCCGGGATGGATGAAGCAGTGACAGTTACTGAAGTCATGTAGTGCCACTTGGCAGCACTGAACAGCAACGGCTAGGAGAAAAACTTTCCGAATTCAAGGAAATACCTGAGGTTATTTACGAGGTGATTACTTTGCTGGAAAAAAATATCTATCAGAAATACACAATACATAACCTTCTCACCTATCATGACACCAGGAGCAAAGTGAAGGACTTGGTGGCATTCCCCACTTCTTGTTTACATAAGCAGAGCCAAGAAGAGCTCTTCAGCATAGGAACATAGACTTCATTTGTGGGTTCCTCATATCTAAAAATCCACCAATCACTAGCAATTTCATGTCTAAAGCAAGATTCATTTATTGTCCGCAAACACTTCAAAGTCAATCGCACCTTGTGCAAGATTTTATCTGCTCTAGTGAGAGCTAGCAGGAACTCCAGTGGTGAAAGGTGACTCAGGACCTTGCAAGGCCAATCTGACCCCTTAGGATTCCTTTGAGAACCTACAGATCTATGGGACAAAGAATATCCATTACAGATGAATGTAACATGACAGCATCCAAACACAATATGTACACATCAAGGGAAATGTGCAAATGGAAATGACACCTTGTTTTTACAAAGCCATGTGAAGTAAATAAGAACACACTAAGAACACACAGTATCTAGTAGGTTTCTTCAGGAGATTTAATGAATTCTCAAGGAAACATCCTCAGCCAGCTTACTTCTGCCCCAGCCTCTCAAACTCCAGTTAATTCTATCATAACATTTTATAACAGCTCATTCTGTGCATGCTAAGAATAGCGCAACCTTCCCTCATAAACAATACACTCCCCTTTAGTAAGGTGAAACCATATACATGAAATGAAAGACAGAAACAAAATGTTAAGATGGTAAACAAAACAGGAGACAATTGTGGTGATACCAATGAAATAAAAGATAATTGTTTTAGTGGAATCAGACATAATCTTTGAAGTAAGAAGACCTTCTACCTTCTCAAAGGCTTTGCCTCACCAATGACTGAGATTCCAAAGTTGTATCCACTAAGTCACTCAGGTAAGAAGGCTTTCTATCTTATTACAGGCTTTTCCTCACTGTTGACTAAGACTTCAAAGTTTTATCTACAGGTTCTTTAGAGTCATCAAGAAATGGAGGACATTCAACAATTCTTGCTAAAAATCCAAATCCTACTGTCTTCTGTTTTAACAGTATTTTGAATGATTTATTTAAATTCATAGATTCACTGAATTGTGAACAATTTTCATTTGATGTTGGAAACTTGATCTTGACCCAATCAACAACTTGCACATCAGTCACATTGACTCTTGTCTGATCACCAAATCCACACTTTCGCCTAGGCATTTTTACTTTTCTCTTTGTCCATCTAGTCATCCCCACCATACATTGGACTCCCAGAATAACCCCCTCTACTATTTACCCAACTTGTACACATTAAGCTGTTGGGCTTCCTACAGTTAATAAGTTCAGATGGAGTGACTCCATTTGTGGAATGTGGAGGTCAAACTATAAACCTTTACTTTATCCTCCAATTCCTCCATCCAACTCTTACCACAAGCTGTAGCACGTTGAATAGTTCCCTCCAGAACTTTGTTGAAGCACTTGATTACACTATTGGCTTCAGGATGATAGAGAGCAATTTTCCTATGCATTAAGGCCCATATTTATACTTTTTTAGTGCCGGATTTGTGTGTTGTTTTTTGATGCAAAATCGGTGCAAACTTACAAAACACAATTGTATTTTGTACGTTTGCGCCAATTTTGCATCAGAAAACGACGCACATGCGGTGCTAAAAAAAGTATAAATATGGGCCTAAATCTTTGTGTAACAAAAATTCTTCCATTTTCTTTGAAAGTGAGGTCTACCTCATTATCAGTTAATAAAGTTGAAGTATAACCTTCTCTGCCAAACAACTCATTAAGAAAACCAATAATACAATGTACCTATACAGGATTCACAATCCTAACCTCCGGCCACCCCAAGCACATATCAGTGCAACTCAGAAAATAACAAGGCAAAGGGGACCCACAATATACAGTGGTATTTACTCCCAGGGCCCAGAGGGTAATTTGTGCAAGTCCATAGGATAAGTTCTACATTTCAAAATCGTATCACTGTTCAAATGCTCACTACAACCTCTCATTATTCTCTCAACCATTAAATCCATGCCTGGCCAATTATAATCACTACAAATTATCTCCTTAGTTTTAGAAATGTCCATGTGGCTTTCACGTGCTTTGGAAACTATCAAATCCATCAAACTCGTCAGAGGCACCAATCTACTACCCTGCAACAGAAAGCCATCCTTTAAATAAAGTTCATCTTTAACATTCCAAAATGATCTTAAAATCTTCACATAAATGTTCAGACACCCAGCCACACATAATAAGATCGTAATCTTTTGTACGATTTGATGATTTTTAACTCATTTAACCATTCGTCTTGAAATATGACACCAGACGTCAATTCACAAACTTTCAATTCCTCCCCGTAAAACTCCCAATCAAAATATCACCCAGAATCTTGGCATCCACATCATCATTCCTACATAACCTCTAAAAACAATCACCCACAAAAGTCTCCGCACCTGAAACATATGTTAAGTTGAACTCAAATTCCTGAAGAGCTAATACCAATTAAAGTATCCAACATGAAACTGAATTAATCTCTTTTGTTCATAAAATCCTCTCTTAAGGGCTTGTAGACCATTTTGATCTCAAATGCACTACTCCCCTAAAATTCCTCAATTTCCTTACAGCTGAATATATGGCCAAGGCTCCTTTTCCTATGATGGAGTAGTTCATCTCTGCACCCTTCAAGCCACTACAAATGAACAAAATTGACTTGTCCTTACTATCAATCATTTACAAGAGCACAGCTCTCGAGCCTTTGGAGCTGGCAACTGTCATCAATATCATTTTCTGACCTGACTCAATGCTATTCAACCTAGGAGCTCTCATTAAATACAATTTCAAACATTTATATACCTCCCCACACACATGATCCAAGACAAAGTCCTTTCCTTTTGTTTAACAACTCTATCATGTTTTTGCTTTTATCAGCAAAATTGGTAACACATTTACTACAATTTTCTACCATTCCAAGAAATTTCAACAACTCCTCTTTAGACAAATTGTTTTTGGTATTCACCTGGGACTTTTTGGGTTGAATTCCCTCAGCAGAGATATAATGACCTAAATATTCAATATCAGAGACAGGGAAATTAAATATTTCTAGCTTAAGAGTAAGTCCACTATATTCAAATCTTCTGAAGGCCTCACATAAACTCATGTTATGTTCTTCATCATTACTTTCATACAGTAACAAATCATCCCGATAAATTTTAACCCCTTGAACACTCTTCAACACATTGCTCTCTGGAAAACTGATGTAGCTGAAATCAATCCAAAGGACATTCTCACACACTTAAAAGTACAAAAAGAAGAAACAAAATGTGTTCTTGTGACAGTGGATGTAACTTGATTTGATGGTACACAGGCTTTAGGTCGACGTAAGAAAAATATTTGGCATCACCCGAAAAGCTCAACATTTCTGTTATGTTGGGCACGGAATAGTGATCCACATGCACACATTTATTTTATTTTATTAAGTCTTGCTTCCCCATTTGCTTTGCACACTAGCACCACTGTAGTCAACCACTAAGATGCTTCCACTTTCTCAATAATGCCCTTTTGTTTTAATTTCTCAATATCTCAATCCATGGCGTTTTTCAGCATCACTGAATTTAATGAAATTAAGTTTTTCAGGCAACCAATTCATTTAAAAAGACACCTGGAAAAGCCTTTTCATAACATGAAGCCTTTGGAGATTCATGGATCACACTTGGGGAATCATGAATTGCGCTCTCTCTTTCAGCCTCAAGGTTGTTGACTCATTGGAATCAAGATATACCATCAAATGCCTTTGATGGAACCAACCAATTATGAAATCTCCTTTTATAGAAATATATAGCTTTCTTACAACAGATGTACCACCAAATTCAGTACAACCATTAAAATATCCCAGAAATGTAATAGGTTCACCAACTTATTATTTTGGTTTTATGTCAGGTCTGAATAATTTCACTTTCCCTTTCAAATTAGTGGCAAAGAAATCCTTTGGAATCAATGTCACCTTAACTCCTGAAAAAAATAATATTTTAATGGGTGTGCCTTCAATGAGAACTTCCTCAAAAGGTCCGTCCTTATCACCCACATTTACCTTGTAAGATAACTTCATCACAATCATCCTCAGATGCGTAATCAACCTCTCTTATTTTTTGTTTGACACTACTAGATGTCAACTGTTGGTAAGCTGGCCCTTTTTCCACAATCTGTGCAGACAGCTTTCCATCCTGGACAATCTTTAAAACTGGTCAAGGGATTTGCAATACATCTAAAACATTTGCCAAGAACTTTCTTTGAATCTTTGGATTCATCTTTTTTAAAAGTTCTAGTTTTGACAAAACGAGTTCCAAGAACACCATTCTCTTTTTTTGATGATCTCCACACATGTCATGAAACGTTCATAGGTTTTGCCAACCCTCAAAATTTCCTTTAATTACACAAAGATTCTCTAACTTTTTGCTATGTCACAGCCTAAAATGAATTCATTTTGTAGGCGTTCCTCGTATGCTGCTCCAAAATTACAAGTGTGAGCTAGTTTGCGTAACGAAGTCATGTATTCTTCAACAGATTCATCTGTTCTTTGCACTGTGTTCCCAAAATGGTAACATTCTAAAACAGTACTCACAAGATAGTGAATATCTAACTTCTTTATACCATAGAATACATGGCATCTTCATTAGAAAGGTTGGGCAACTGTTCAAATACCTCTTGACCCTCAAGTCCTAAACAGTCCCTCTGTAAAGGAGTTTGTCCATTCTGTACTTAAGGAAGTGCCACACACTCTAGCATAATGCTTAAAAACTTTTTTCCCCATTTTGCCCAATGGAGAATGGCTTCACAGGGGGAATTAAAAAAGAAAGCAGGAACATTTATATTCTGCATGGTGGTGTGGACACAATACAAAGTCCTAAACTATGAATAGAATATTAAAAATAAAATAAAATTAAATATGGACAATAACAGTATTTTATATAATACCCAAGACCAGAGAAAATCATTGGTATTCAATAACATACTGGAGATGTGGTTAACTGCATAAAGTTCAAAGGAGTAAAGATTATAGTTTTTCTGGCCCCATCAGAACATTCTATATGTTTCAAGAATTGTCTTTAAATTTGTCAGTACAACCTTTATGATTTATTTAGAGATATATAAATTTCCCAAAGTAGGACACAGCACATCACAGTATGCGTGTGCATACTGTAGTCCTCCAGTAGAAAAATACTGTAGATCTCAAATTGAAAACCTTATATTTCCTGCCCAAAGTAAGATGACTGCTGTGCACAGATGCCGTGACATGGTGATGATGAGTGAAAGCTTCATAGGCAAAAGCAGACGTCTTGCCCAAAACAAGATGACTGCTGCATGGAGATCATGCCATGAGGTTGTCTACACAATGCCTGTGCAACTGCAGAGGAAGCTGTCACAGTGAGGAGTACGCAAAGGCATTCACAGTGTGAAGCAGGGTGGAACCACGGTAATGGTAAGAGGCTGTTGAATGAATACAGCGTGCGCACTCTTCAAGAAAACAAAGTAGAGTCAATAACGAAACGTAAAATGGAAGCAAAAATAAATAACTGACCTTGAGGCAGTCATACTGATAGACATGCAATGCGCCCACAACAGTACAATTTTTGGGATATCTATTCCGCATGACATCAGTGTAGTAAGTAAGAACACACAATATCCAATAGGTTTCTTCTGGAGATTTAATGAAGTCTCAAGGAAACAACCTTAACCAGCAACTTCCCATCCAGTTTCTCCAGCTCCAGCTCAGTCTAATCCTAACATTTTAAGAACCTGTGGGAACAGCACATTCTGCTCCTGCTAAGAATACCACACCATGGAAATTCCCACACAGCTAAAATGGTACCTTAGCACATCATCGGGATGAAACATAAAGGGCCAGGTGTATCAAAGTATTTTGCATTTTCAAACTGTGCGAATCGCAAAATTCCACCGTTTGCGAATGCAGTATAGCCTTTTACGATATATGAAAGGCATTTGCAGTGCATTTTTAAGGAATCGCTAAAATAGTGATTCCCTAAAATTGCAACTCAATTTTGCGACTCGCAAATGAGGAATCACAAATTAAATGTATGAAGCATTTGCAAATTGCAAATAGTCACAAATCAGGAATTTTGCATGTGCAATTTACCACCAACTGAAATCAGGTGGTAATCAGGTGCAACCTATAATAAGAGGCCCAGTGTGCATCAGCCCTTTTCAACAATGGCTGCACTCTACTTCATGGGGAGGAGGATGTGGATCCTGGCAGGTTTGAGGAGGGGTAGGAGGAGACAGGAGCGCATTTTCAAAGTGCACATTGCGCTCTTTGATCAGACAGAGGAGGAAATATTTGGTACGTATAGGACGAACTCTGCCATGATACTGGACCTAATAGCAGGTTTACAACCGCAACTGCAGCCACACACACACAGAGCCAATGTCATGCTCACGCATGTGCAGGTATTATGCTCCCAGCAATTCTTAGCCTCAGGAAGCTATCACAGGGTCATAGCAGCAGCTTAAGATATGTCTCAAAGTGTCCTCTCATGCTTCTTCAATGCATTCCTTAATGTAATGTTATCAAAAATAAATCTGCACATCAAATTCCCCAACACCCCACAGGACTTGCAGCTAACTAAATTAAATTTATACCAGGTAGCACAATTTCCACATGTCTATAGCTGCACTGATAGGACACATGTGGCAATCTGTCCACCATCTGAAACTGAGTACATATACAGGATTAGAAAAAATTGCCTTTCGATTAACATACAGGTCATTTGCACTGCGTGCCTTATCATAACTGATTTAGTGGCCAGGTACCAGGTAGCACACAATTCATACATCTTTAGACATAGTGGAATGTTCACAAGACTTCTTGCTGGCATGTTTGGAGAAGGATACCTACTTGGTAATGTAACAGAGAACAATGCAGCATATCGTATAAGTGACATCACAGATAACAATAACTCATTTTACACTCCACTCATTGTAGGAGACAGTGCATATGCAGTGCAGTCCTTCATCCTAGTACCATACCTCAATCCAGCCACGCCAAGTGAACGGCGATACAATGTGGCACATAGGAGGACGCAAAGTGTCATTGAGAGACCTTTTAACTGCTGAAGAGTCGCTTCCAGTGCCTGTATAAAAGTGGGGGAGCACTACAATACAGTCTGGAAAAATCCTGCAAGATTGTAGCCACATGTGCTATGTTGCATAACATTGCTACGACAAGAGTCATACCAGTGGAACCCACAGATACGGACTCAGGTGACGATGACGCCCCCTTGCTACCCCTTCACCCAGCAGACAGAACCAGAGCAACAGTCGGCAGGCAAAGAAGTGCTGAGATTGCATGGAACAATTTCTGTCAACACCACGTCTTGTTCAGTTTTTTTGCAACACGTCCCACATGTATTGCCTTAACTTCAGGTCAATTAAGTGGACATAGGACATAGGTATTCCAAAAGCACAATCAGTGCCCAATTACAATGTCATACTATTAACATCATATGATCAATGAATTGACGCAAATCATGCAAGGCCCTGAACATGTCCACATTACTTTTTACATCCACGCACCCCGCTAGAACGCTCAGTGGGCTCAGCTGCACCTCTTGTTGAAGGTTCTGAGACAGTACTGTGTCTGGAACTGCGACGCCTAGGATCCATTACAGGGGCTGTGACACTACTGAGGCTAGAGAGCTCCTCACTATCCCCACCACCCAGCTAGCTGTTTGCAACACTCCGGCTGTCTGCATTGTCTCCAATGCATTGGTTACTTGCACCAATCCTCATGCAACGTCCCCACTGCAATGTGCCATTTCAACTTGCATGCTCACAGAATGTCGTGACAGCAAAGCAGTTGCATTAGTGAGGCGATTAACAGATCTGCTGAACCCATCCAACCTACCCATCAATTGGTGATGGCACCTATGGTGGGTGACATGGCCCTAATGCATTACAGTGCAGAGTTCCTTAATTGCATTTGTCATCTCCCTTAGGTGTTCTGCTGTAGCTTGCTGATCTTCATGCAGCTTGCACATGTTGTGATTGATAGACACCAACTGCCTGTGCATTGATTTCATCTGCTTACATTGTAGGTGCTGCATCTTTAACATGGATGCCCCCAGACCACCAAACAGAGATGGGCCCTCACCTTCTTCTGTGCTCTATCTGACTTCTTCACTATGCCTCCTGAGGAGAGTATACTGGCGCCGGAATAGGGACTGATGTGTGTGGGTGCGTCTACCATCAGAAGGTGGTGTGTGTACATCTTCTGACAAGTCATCAGAGTCCTGAGTACATTTAGGGAGCAGTTCCACTCTTGCCCTGTGTCTGGGTGATGCTGGTGTAAAGGACTCAATAATGTCGGTATCAGACTGTGGGTGGCCTTCCTCATTTCCCCCTTTTTCTGTTTCTGCTGCATCAGGTGTAGAAACATCTGCAACAACAATGCGCAGCATGTCAGTCATGATGTTCTTTTTTCATGTTTCATTTCACAGTTACATTTTTAATAAACATTTTCCCTGGCACAGTGTCACTAATTGTCTGTTGTTTTGTCTCTCTGTTTGGTTTTGCACAATACTGATATTTATGTAGAAGATGCACCTTTGGGGCATGGACTTCCACTCCCATAAGGCATTGTTGTGTAGTATGAAAAAAGTGAGATGGACTGTTTTTCACTGTGCATGGTGACATTGCAATTTTCTAAGAGACATTTGTACATGCACATATGCCTATGTCAGTTACACTACCTACTGCTTCAGGCTGCAGTGTTGACTCCACCATGTCCTCTAAGGGGGTGGATGGTGTCTGGGTGGATGATCCACCTCCAGTGCTCCTTGCTTCCTTCAGCCTGCTTGCTACCCTCTCCTAAGCATGTGACCATAAGTCGTACAAGCGCTTGCGTATCTCCTCAATTGTACACTGCGCAACACCCACTGCGCTGATTTTAGCCTTGTTGTCAGTCCATATTTTCCTCTTCTTACTTTCTGGGACATGTAGTGAATGTTTGCCAAATAACTGGACATGGTTCCTGACCACCTCTTCTGTGAGCACCTCCAATTCCTGATCACTGAATTTAAGTTTTCCCTTTCTCCCTCCTGTGTCTTTGCCATTTCCATCGGTAGCAATTGTGTTCTACTGGTCTTGGCTGACTTTCTGGAGTGCCTCCCTGGTGCTCTGCTGGGTATATTTGCCTGCTCCTCTGGCTATAACTTCTGGAAGCAGCATGCACTGACACACTTCCTGGTTGTGATGTCATCATGCTGCTCCAGAACACAAAAGTCGCAATTTGTGATTTCCAAATGCCTATTCGCTATTTGGTACTCTTTATTTACGATGGGAATTTTTGGTAAGTGCAAGAAATTCTGTGATTGTCTTGTTACATCGCATTTTGTGAATCCCAAATAGCAATTCTGTAAAAATCGTTTTTGGGATTCGCAATTGTGGACCTTCATATATCTGGCCCAAAGAGTCTGTAAGCCCATTCCCCTATGGACAAACGACTGCCCTGTGGAAATCAATTATAGGAGCTGACACAATGTTTATGAGCATCTACAGGCCACAGATTAAGGACAATAGAAATACTGACGCTCTCCCTGGTGCGTTCAGGAATGTCACAGTGCAGGGAGCATACAGCACTAGCTTTTCAGAGCTTGATTTGTATTGCACTGATGTTTCACAATGGCAGAATTAATTTTCGGTAGCTTGAGCTCTGTAGATAGTGCAGGGTGTGAAATGGGACTTAAAGGCAGCCCTGGACAATACCCTACTATAAGGCCTAAGTTGTTTCAAGTGACTGTAGTGAGTAATCTGTCCGCCTGCAGAAGAATTTGGGGAAAACACCGTACCAGGATTTACAAGAAAAGTATATCCATGTAGGGCTGTTTGCCAGGCTAGGTAGGTGAAGACTTCTCCATCCATCCATTCTTCTCTTAAAAGCAGCCCTCTGGTCCTCGGCCTACTGGCCTATATGGGTTATCCAACCAAGCAGAGTATAGAGAGGTGTGGGTGATGGAGACACATTCAGAGCTTTACAATGTGTTTCCTATGTGTTCGTGCACATAGCCATAGTGCTGACACTGTATACACTTATGATATAGCACCATCCATCTGCACGTGCATCTACTTTTTATGCAATTATTTGTAGCACCAAGTGTTCATTCTGCCTGGTAGGCTGCTGATCAGAACATCACTCCAGTGTCCTCGTAATGCCCTTTCGTTCGTTCACGATTTACCTTCGCATAATGCTTACCACAAATTGAATTGCCACATTGTGCTTTAGATGACAGGTGTTATTGTGAACCAAATATCGTTATCCTGTAGAACAAATACTGAGTCTGCCAAATCAGGGTTAGAGCCGGTGTCCCGAGGTTACCTTCATATCTCTGCATTAGACACAGCCTTCAGACAAAAACAAGCACATGTTGTGTACTGGGAGTGTATTTGCGTAAACACCGTCTCAACTCTATTCTTTAGTTTGCAACGCGGTTTGGTAAGTAAGCGTATTTTGGCAAACATTAGTGAAGCGACAATAAACACGTGCAGAGAGCAGGAAGCAGGCGAGTTAAACGCGTCATTAGCAGGCTTAAATGGATGGTTATTGGCACAAACAAAAATAGCGCCTTCTGTCCAGAAAAAATGGATTAGTGTCTCAACGCAATCTTCAAAGTGGCTTAAAAATACAAACCTTGACAAATCCAAAGTATATGTCTAGGACAGACTGATGAGTCTCTTCCCTGCAAGTTTCCAGTGCAAGATCTCCGCTAGGCAGTGCTTAACTTGCTTCATACTTCTTTAATTCTTCACCAGATGCCCTGCATCTTTATTTCTGTTTTGCAGGTTCTTTTTCATCCCTGCTCTCTCCCTTTGTCACAGTGTTTCTCTCTTTCTCGTCCACGTTCTTTTCCATTGTTTGTGTTTTTCTCTTTTGCTGTTTATTGAGGAAAAATAAGTGGCGCTGCTTAGAAAAGAGGGCCTATACCAAGGTGTTTAAAGCCGGCGATTGTCAATCGACAATTACCTGTCACTTTGTTCAGCCCCTCCCAATCTCCGATTTAGTAAATAACGGATTCCTACCACTTTATACTACAACCTGCATAGGTTTCGAACAGGCTAAACGCAGATAGGGCCGCCGGTATCGATCATGCTGGGTTGTCAAGACATACTAGCGTGTCATCCGCGTTCAGAGATATTTTCTCCAGGGCTTTTGTTTTTCTGGGAAACCCCGCTATGTGCGCTCGATAGCGCACCCAGCACACAGCAGCTCCAGACAGTGTGAACCAAAGGGGGGACAGCGGGCATCCCTGCCATGTACCCCGCCAAGGGAAATGGTGTCCTAGACCACCACATTCACCTGCACTGCTCCAGTGGGCACCCTGTAATGAAGAGCCACCCACTGGCAGAACTGGAGTCTAAACCTCTGTAAAGTACACACAGGTATCTCCAATCTACAAAGTAAAACGTATTTTAGGCGTCCCAGAGCATTATTCGCCCTGGGGTCTCTGTCAGCTCTAACCCTGTCCAACCACAGACATAGCCATCCCAAATTCAAGAATGTTGCCCTCCTAGGCATGGACTTAGTCTGGTCGGGCAGTACAAATTCTGACATTACTCCCGCTAGGCACCTCGCCAAAAGGTTCGCTAGAATCTTGCACTCTGTGTTATACAATGAGATGGGACTGTATAAGGATCAAAGGTGAGGCGGCTTCCTCATCTTCGCGATAACCACAATTGGGGCATGGTAGGAGACCGGAGGCAAAGCACCCTCACCTCTCGCTGCACTGAACAGATTTAGTAGATGGAGGGAAAGGACAGCCTCTTGTATAATTCCACCAGGAAGACATTAGCACCTACCGTTTCCCCCGACTGCATAGCCTGCACTGCCTCCCCAACTTTCTCAGTCATCAGTTGTGCCTCCAGTTCTTCCCTACCAGCTGCAGCAAGCACCGGGACTGGCACCTCTGCTAGGAAGGCCTTAGGACCATATTTATACTTTTCGACGCACAACTACGTCAACTCGATTTGCGTCATTTTTTTTCACTCCCAACCCCCATTGAAATGACTCCTGTCTTAGCAAAGACAGGAGTCATGCCCCCTGCCCAATGGCCATGCCCAGGGGACTGCTGTCCCCTGGGCATGGTCATTGGGCATAGTGGCATGTAGGGGGGCCCAAATCAGGCCCCCCTATGCCACCCAAAAAAAAAAAAAAAAATACCTACCTGAACTTACCTTAATTTTCCTGGGATGGGTCCCTCCATCCTTGGGTGTCCTCCTGGGGTGGGCAAGGGTGGCAGGGGGTGTCCCTGGGGGCATGGGAGGGCACCTCTGGGCTCCTTCCGAGCCCACAGGTCCCTTAACGCCTGCCCTGAGCAGGCGTTAAAAAATTACGCTAACGAGGGTAGACGTAATTTTTTTTGACCCGCCCACTCCCGGGCGTCATTTTTGCCCGGGAGTATAAATACGACGCACATGCCTCGGCGTCATTTTTTAGTAGGGAACGCCTCCCTTGCATATCATTAACGCAAGGAAGGTGTCCACGCTAAAAAATGACGCAAACTCCATGAACTTTGACGCTCGATGCGTCTAACGCCAAAATATAAATATGGAGTTAGTTTTGCGTCGGATTTGCGTAAAAAAAAAACGACGCAAATCCGGCGCAAACAGAGTATAAATATGCCCCTTAATGTCCAGATCAGGGGTCTTCAAACTGGGGGCCCCAAGTGATCCCAGGGGGGGCGCCAGGCTCTGGCTAAAAGAAGCCTAAAGCTTTGTTTTGAGCAGGGAAATAACGAGCGGCAGTAAACCACTCTGTAAAGGGCCATCACTAACATCTTTTGTCATTTAAATCCTAGCTGGGTTTATGCATCAAAAGGAAAGGGGCTCCAATATTCCCCAAAAGCCCCACCCTCATTTCTAATCACGCTGTGGATAATTTTACATGTTAGTAGGGCATGTATTTGATTGCATTTTTAAAAACGGTAATTGAACTTACCTGCATTGTTTAAATAAGCCTAAACATGTTTATACACTGCCAACTTATAGAATAATTCAGAAATTTTTCTGAGGGGGGCCTAATGATTTTTTTTCCCACTAGGGGGGGGGGGCCTTGGCACTAAAAAGTTTGAAGACCAGTGGCCTAGATTGTTGCAGTCCCCCTGGGCCGCATAGAACCTCCGGTAGTAGTCAGCGAACACTCGGGCTATACCACTGTCTGTGCAGACTAACAACTCTCCAGACTTGGGTTGCACTTCTGTCACCCAGTGTGCTTCTTCCTCTCTCCTCATCAGCCACGCAAGGAAGCGGCTCCTATGTCATACAGTCATTTCAGCATCCCAAGGTATGTTGTCAGGCTGCCTGTGTAGTCAGGTTACGATACTGATCCCTCGTCGCCCCCCAAAAGCAGATAATTCATCTGGTCTCACGTCTCTGCCCAGCTCTGCTCCAAGGAAAGGAGCCAACTCTTTAATTGCAGCATACTGTTCTCCTTATGCTCCGGCTTCTGGACAATTATGTTTTGGGCCTTGTCTCTCAGCACCGTTTTGTAGGCCTCCCACTAAGAAACCGGGGACGCCACAGTGCCATCATTCTCCTCAAAGTACAGTTTATTGTTTGCCCGAAGGGCCTCCATAATGTCAAAGTCCCTCAGGGTCCTGGTGTTCAGGCACCATGCAGGGGTCCTGTCCTAGGTGTGCAACCCAGATGGACTAAGAAGGGACAAAGGTTCGAAAATCCCATGGTCAGATAGCGTGTGTCTCTTGCCCACATCAGGTCCATCAATGGGAGGAACAGATAGTCAAGTCTTCTCAAAGTCCTATGGGCCCCAGAGAGAAAGGAGTACTGCTGGGTGTTCTGGTAGAGGCACCTACAGACATCTCCCAGGCCCAGTGCAGCTGCACAATGCACCAGCTCCTTTGGTCCCCTGCTCAGGGTTGCCTGGGGTGAACATCTGTTCACGTCCCTGCCAATAATCCCATTACAGTCTCCACCCACCAAGTGAAGATCACTAGGTGCATCCAACAGGATAGGACCCAGATCATCCAATATTGACCAGTGGATGCACTGTGGAGCATGCACATTAACAATAAGGACAGTCCTTCTGTGTCACTGCCACACAGCAAACCTCCAGGTACACCCAGGTTTTCTCAATTCAGAAGGGGGGCTCTTCTTGACCTGTATTGCAACCCTGGGGGACCCCTTCGAGTATACCATGTGAGGCAAAATGGTATAACTACCTCTCTGCAACCATCAGCAAATATTACCTTGTAGGTGTGTCTTCTGCAGAAAACAAGAACCGGGGACTTTCAATGTATATTTTGAGCGACCACCCCTCGCTTACTTTTGCAACCAAGCCCATTGACATACAAGGAAGAATTGCCAAGGGGCCACTGAATTATGCAGTCATCAACAGCTGCTCTTTGTGGTTGTGTACTCTGGTGGGACTGTGGAACTGTGTGTCCTGTGTTGCCTAAATGTGTATGAACATATAGGAACATTCCAAACTGTTATCCCTCCCCACATTTCCCTGATGTGAGCCTCAAACCACCCTCTGCCCCAACTGAGGAAAGGTCTATCGCCCGCACCCCCACTCAGCATTCAGCCAACCTCCAAGACTGCTAAACAACAATCAACAATCACCCTGGTTGATTCCCTCCCACACACTCACATAACTCTGGTACACTTATGAAATAATTTGTAGAGGCAAATGGATGTACAAAAGCACAGCTCAGGATTCGGTGTCCGAGGTCACCCCAAGGGTGCCTGTCCAGGCCAGGGGGTGCGGCTCCCCGCCGATGTATGAGTCCAAGGAGTGGCTTTCTGGTTCTCTCTCCCGGGAGGCCCAGCCTAAGCCCAGGTCCCCGACTAGCCAGTCCCCATCTACCTCCCTGACTCTGTCATCTCGTCCTCTGTCCAAGTCCACCCTCAGCCTTGGGGTTCCAGGGGACATCGTCCCTGCTCCCTGGACACTTCAGGGATCATTCCTCAATTCACTGCCACACTTTATCCCAATGCTCATAAAAGAGGATTTTTCCTTGGAATATCACATTCAACTTTGCAGGGTATAGCAGCATATATTTAATATCCACTGCACGCAGGGTATGCTTCACAGCTCCACATGTGTTTCCCTGGTGCTGCACCAGTCTACTGTAGTCTGGAAAGACAAAGATATGATTAGACTTGTGTTTGACGTCCCCAAGGTCCAAACCATGCAGAGAAACAAGTCTCTGTCCCTGTGATTCAAGAAACTGGTAATCACTGGTTTCAGGGGTGCCAGCAACGGGATTTAGCAGCCAGCGAACAGTGTGCCTGCTCAACCAAGAAGCATTTTGAGCTCTCATTGGGAACAGGAAGGAGCTCAACCATTTCTCTAGGACCTGTTCCAGGCAGGAACCCTCCACTCCCTCTAGGAATCCTATGAACCACTGATTGTTCCTTCTCAATCACCCCTTTGCATCTTCCAGCTCCCTCGTTTGACTGCTCAATGGCTCTATCATCTAGGTGAGATCGTGCATCGCACCTTCCACTGCTGCGATTCGGATTACCACCTCCGCCACTTGGCTTTTGGTTGTCCTGAAATCTTGATGAGGAGGGCCACATCCACCTCCCCTATTTTAGTTTCTAGGGCAAGGCAGGAGGTTTCAATGGCCCACACAATGGCCTCTGTCCATGCGTGTGGATCTCAGCCAGTATCTCTTTCGCCAGCCCCTTCAATCCCCACAGCCGATTCTCCGGGAGGTGGATGTCCTAGGGGTTTAGTATACGTGTCCAGTTTCCCTTGCTTGGGAGAGGTTTTATCCCTGGCTATATTGTCACCGTTACAGAGGTTCTCAGGTCTAGCAAATGCGGGGGGTGGGACTCACCTTCCACCATTATCAGGCCCGCTTTTCCGGTTCACTGGGTAGAGCACCCACCAAAAAGCCAGTCACAGGAGAGGGGAGGGACAGGACCACCAAAACCCCGACGCTAACTACTCAGGGCGGCACAAGCAGCCTTCTTCCACTTGGATCCTGGTGGAGTGGGAAACATGGGTCAAGTCCTGTGCCATACAGCCGACCACAGCCTCTTACCTCCTCACCCCAATCCCTCCTCTCCGCTGCATCACTTCTACTCATGGCTCCTTCCACACATCCCATGTGGTGTGGCCTGGGAGAGGCCACTGCACACCAACCAGAGATAATCAGCAGGGGGAGGTGGGCCTACCAAACTCTGACCAGGGTGGGTGACATGAACAGCCTTCTTTTCTGAGGATCCTGGGTAGAGGGAGGGAAACCCTGGTCCAGTCCATGTGCTGTGTGTTTGACCATGGGCCCACTCTACCCAATCCCTTCACTCTTCCTCACCACGCCAACTCTGGGGCTTCAATGTGTATGGTCCCCACCGCACTGCCTATTCAACATGGCTCAGGAACTGACCCCCTCCTTTTTCTGCTGAAGGGGAGAAACTGCTGCTCACTGCCCTTTGCGACTGGAGGTGGGCCCTGTTCACCATCAGGGCGAAGGCGCACCTTTAGTGCTCTCTGTGGCTGGCCGAATCACCATGGCCGTCCTGCAGCCACCATCTTGACTGTCTCTTGCTCCAAAGGGGAGCCTCTGCCAACTGCGGCTGCAGCTAGAAAAATGGGCCGTCAATGCTACCTCCAACTGCAACCTGCCACACAGGGACAACTCGGCGACCCCAGAAGCCACTCTGCAATGCCCTGCAGTGTTCAGTTTAGCAGGATGGTCGGTATGGGTGCAGGGGCGCTAAAATATGGCAGCTGTCAACCTGTGCTACCCGAATTTGCCCCTCCCCTGGCAACAACTGTTAACCCTTGATCCAAAAGCACCCACAAAGAAGTGACCATCTAAGGAAGCCCCAATACTGCACTAACCTACTGAAAGAGTTCATAATAAAATGAGCTTGGGCATCAGCAACTTCATTTCTACAGCCTTGTACAAAGTTAGCGGTCAAGGTGATGGAATGTTTAGTGATGGACTAATTATCATCTGGGATATTTACTCTGAGGTGGGATTTTCACTGCATACAATAATTACTGCACCCCCACAATTATGCTCTGAGATTTGTTTGCCAGGTATAACCTTGTGAAATTTGTTGAAGGGGAAATGGCAAGTAAAATGTTGAAATCTGCATGCAATGTATCATCCTCGATAGGAAACATAGAATAGGGGGTATGTACTAAAACCAAGATGTTTTCACCCTGTTTTGGTACATATTTACTTTTTCCATTCTTGGACCACCATGCTTCATTTCGTGTCCCGGATTGGAGAATTCCACAACCAGGGTGGAAACCTTTGCAACTGGAGAGGAGATCTCTATACATGGGAGGGAGTCTTCCACATAGAATGAAATCAGAGCATTATACACACCTAAACTAAACCATGCACACCTGATGCCCATTCCCTTCCAACATCATAATCACTGCTGAAACCATAGAATAGCAACTGCATACTGCCTAAAGGAGTCAGATCACACTCGAGACAAAAATAAAATTCACCAACGAGAAGATATCCCTTGTAGTTAAATCTGTGCTACAGCATTACAAAAAGTACATGGGTTGCCTCCATTCACCCTCAATAACACAGAAAGCAGCCTAATGGCAGGCGGTGACAGGTTCTGTCATTGCACTGGGGGAGAAGGCACACACTTAGAGGGATATACAAACATTACATGGTTAGAGGATGCAGTTGAAGTAGAGGTTATCCATGATTCAGGTGGTTGAAGTTTGCCTTGGAGGACTACCCGGATTGTGTCTCCATCTCACACCTCTCAATGAAACTGTCCTTTGCACAATGCACCCCCATCTGCCATATAGGCTGCCTTTTTGGACAACACTACTTTGGTGCCAGGTAAGATTCTAACTCCCCACTTACTACAAGCAATCAAACAATCATTTACCCATATCTATACTACACCCATCACCTAAAAAACACTCTCTACCCTACACTCTAGGAATACATCGATGTTTTGACTACATTCATTTTATTTCTACGTTTGTATTGGTTTGACCAGGCAGTCGTCATTGTAAGCGCAGTAGGGCAACACATAGGAATGCTCTCACAAAGCAACCCAGCTAAACACAGGTATGTCCTAATGTTAACAATGCCTGTAAAATTCTATCAGTGATTTCTATTATGTTGTTTGTTAAACCGTAACACTGTATTTTACTATGCATTTGGTATTGGCTCATACTTGTAGTCAAATCAGACCTGGCCTTTTATATTGCTACATATTTATATCCACATACACTGTTCATTTCCTTTTAAAGTCCTGTGTTGTTGTCCTATCCACCACATGCCAAAAAATCGATTTCTTCTCCTAACACTGCACCAAAATTGATATTAGACTTGACAATTTAAGGGAAGCACTGTAAGATATCTGTAAGACCCTGTCTTAAATTGCAGGAAAATAATCTTTGTGGGTCGCAAAATGAGTTTCTAAACCACTTAAATAGCATCTTCTTGTGTGATTTTGGATGACCTACCTCCTGATGAATGTCTCTTTCTCCTGTGAGCTTCTGTCATGTAACAGCCCCAGGCACATCACCTTTGGAACATCAACACTGATGGCACAATGAGACATCTGGCAGCAGCTGTTAGGACCTTTATCGTCCGTGAGTCAGGGAGGTCTGGGAACCTCTGATCTTAACATTAGTCCTTTCAATAACTTTTTTATCTAAATTAGTTTATTATATAAAATTGTAAAAGTATTTTTATTGGTGTTGATTGTTTTCCTTACATTTATGTATTTCTAATGCGTTAGTATGTGTGCTGCACTGAAAATATTTCATATTTACTGAAGAAAAAGTTGCCTTTATTTTATATGTTCCACTTTCTTCATGCATTTATCTTTTTCTCTTTTCAGAAATTCAACAAAAATACAGCTTCATCCAAGGTCTCTGTGTACAAATCTAGTGAATTTTGTTCTGGAGGAAAGGAGGCGGATGCCTTAATGTAACAATATGAAGGTCACTTCGCCTAAGTTGTGCACTGTAGTTAAAGCAAGCTATTGTGTTCTTACGTTTCATAATGTGTGAGCTCACATCCTTCATTAGTAATGCACTGCCCTAACCAAGAAGCTATAATAGGAAGTAGGTGTTGCAGTAATAGTAAATAAGAATTTGAATGGCTATTGTAATTGAAACATTGTTTCCAGGTAATATGATGCTATGAAATGTGTGTCACTTCTGTACCTACATCATTATAAAAGCGTTTGATTTCATACAGATAATTTTGTTGCTTAAACTTCTCATTGCAGACTTTGGCTCAGATGTTTTGCTAGCAGAGATCTTTTCTCTCTCTTCGACCTGTAACTTGAGATTTATTGCTCTACCTGACAGCTTTTTGAGTTTTCTTTTTTAAAAGGTCCTTTTGTCAGTCTGCTTGTTAATCTACTTGATTTATTAACTACATTACATTCTGTAATGAAACTAGATTTCTTTTGAATAAACACATGAGGTAATAACTTTAAGAATCTTATCATATGCAGTATATAGATAGCCTTAAATTACATCTTTTTAGAGACTCAGATAGTACCGTTCCCATGGCGGCGGCAGCTAGAGGGAGGGAGGCGGGCGGGAAGTGCACACACACACACACACACACACACACACACACTCATTCTTTCACACACACACAGACACGCACTCACGCACATCCATTAACAACACTCATAACATTCAAACATGCACACACGCACCAAACATTCATTTTAAAAGTTCACACACACTCATTCCTTCACATACACACGCACGCACGCACATCCATTAACACTCATAACTTTCAAACATGCACGCACGCACCAAACATTCATTTTAAAACATCACGCACACACACACTCATTCTTTCATGCACGCACATCCATTAACTCTCATAACATTAATACATGTATGCACGCACCAAACATTCGTTTTCAAAGATCACACACACTCATTCTTTCACACACACACACATGCACATCCATTAACAACACTCATAACATTCAAACATTCATGCATGCACCAAACATTCATTTTAAAACATCACACACACACACACTTACCTTCAGCCTCAAGGTCCCAGGAGGGTTGGGACTGCTGCCTTCCCTCATTGGCAGACCTTAGGTCAGCCAGTGAGGAAAGGCAGCAGTCCCAGCCTCGTCACAGAGTGGGATCGGGTCAGTGAGACTGCTGACCCCACCCCACTCTGTGACAAAGTGTCACTGGTTGACACTCGCCCTGGGTGCTTTTGGGCTTAAACCTGAAGTGCCCAGGTCCGAGTCAATGGGTGACACTTTCCTCGTCACCCAGGGGAGGGCCTCAAGGCACCTTTGCTGAGCCAAGGAGGTCACGCCCATAGGAGCTGTGACCTCCTCAGCCCAGCAAAGTTCAGCTCAGGGAGCCAGGAGTCTGTGCAAATCGTGCATGTCTCACTCCTGGCTGTCTAAGCTGAAAATGAAGAGTGTCTGTCAGGCTGACCTTTGTTCAGCCTGACAGACACTCTTCATGAGGGGCAAAAGGTGGGGGGAGGGTGGGCCTACTGCTCTAAATGACGGGCCGTGCCTGGTTCCCGCTAATGACTTTCTTAATGTATTAGTTTGCCAACTACGAAAACTCTAAAGCACAGAATACCTTAAACATAGATTACTCTATATACAACCAATATGCATATAAAATAAAAAAAATAAAAAACTGTAATAGAATACATCTCACCAGCGGCATAGTAAAACATTATGATTTACTTTCAAAATCCCAGTTATACCAAACCAATAAAGAGAAGTTAAAACCCTTTGTGGATTATCTAGACCAGTGGTTCTTATTTTATTTTTACTTCTGTGGACCCCACACTTAGTCATTATTGGAATCAGGGGATCCATAATGAATTATTAGGGGAAACCGGGGACTCCCTCCTCCCACTGAATCATTACTGGAAGCTGAGGACCCCAGCATAGGCAGTTTCCATGATCTGAACTGCAAAATAACACATGTAAAATACAGAAACAAGCATTAATCAAACAAGTACACAAATTGTGAAATATTTAAACATATGCATATTTAAAAAAAAAGTCAAAAGATGTAATTGAAAGGTTGTAATATTTTCTAAATTCATTTTAGGCCACTCAATATCCATGCTACATTCTTATCGATGCACTTGAACTACTCCCACAAATTAATCTGAGAACAGAAACTTAATTTTTATCCACCAATTTCAAATTCCTTCACATTTACAGAACATTTCAAAATGTTCAACTTTTCATTTTGCTTTTTTATTTATATACACTTTATTAACCTGTTAATAGTACTTAATTTCCTAAACAGTCATGGCCCCCCGAGCAGGCTTCGCAGACCACCGGGTTCCCTGGGCCACAGGTTAAGAACCACTGCTTTAAACAATGCAGGTTTGAAACATGCACAGTTTAGATCATGGGTGAAAACCCAAATACTACACACTCTGTGACACGTATATATCAGCCTTATATCAGCCTTAAACCTCTATAAGCCAAGAACAATAATACTGTGGAAGGGAGGAATAACTCCTTTCAAGGAATTCTTATCAGAAGCCACCCTAACCTTTGCCAATTTGTAGGAATACTCAAAAAGGGCCACAGCTGTCAGAACCTATTGCAAACACAAACCATTTCTCAACACATGCAGTCAGCTACCACAGCATGCCTGCTAAATGTACAAAATATTAGGTAGCAAAATCCTCTTATTTGAAAACTACTAAGGTCTACCCTGACATTGCAAACTAGCTCAAACCTTACTATAACTCAAACCTATTATAACTTAAAACACATAAGCTATATTCTACTATTTCCACATACAATACCTAGGCCAAATTAGCATGTTTTTCTCATCAACATCATGGGGACTCTTAAGGTACCCAGGGTGTGTGGATTCCCTTTGAGGGGACCGCGACAATAGACAATTTATGGATACAATTCAATTTGGGGGGTGGAATGGGGAAAAGTGCCTCACAAAGTGTTTTTGTTTCATAAACAAAGTTTGCTGTACTAAAACACTATCATTCTAGCTTTCAGGAACATGTAGAGTTGCATTAAAAACATTCTTTCTGTCCTTCTACCAACTTTTCCTAATGTTTGTGCTTTCAACCTACTCCCAGTTTGTAGTGGAAAGCGGTGTTAAACCCATGAGTGACACAAAAAAGCTATACATTTATGAAAAGTAGAAAAAAGTCTGAGTTCACCATGGATTCATTTGTGTTTGTTCCTCAATGTTTTCCCAAATAAACTAACTGTTGAAATTAACAAAATATTTAAAATGATTAGGAAAAAACAGACAATTGTGACAATATTTTCCACCTGTAACTTTTAGTCACAATGGCTAATTTGCAAAAGCAATATAACGTTACATCCACTAGACTATTCTGTTCATGGGGATATATAGGGTTTGTAGTACAAAGAGGCGACAGCACAGCTGCACCTTGCAGTGCTTTTCATCGTTTACTGAGTACAGAGCAATTCATATTGTAAAATATAATCAATGAAAAATGGAAGGAAACCTATGTATGTATAAAATGCACACCAGATGCAGTGGTTACTTATACATCTCTGAATTTATGGGTACCAATACTAGGATGTGATTCAGAGGGCATTCTGCAAAATGACTTCCTTCTAGCACACTGGCTTACATTTGGAAGGCACTAATGCAGAGAAATTGAATTGGTAATAAATGTTTTGCTATTCTGTGTTTCCACACATCTCCTTATTAAAAATGGTCCCTTAACTGTGAGGCTTGGCCTAGCACCTGCAACACAACACATCCCAAAGACATCGTATTGTACCCAGGAGAATCCATGTTTTTTTTAAATGTGGGAAGCTGTGAATTTTGAGCCCACGCTCAGCCGCCACCTAGAAAAACCTACCATACTAAGACCTTTCTAAAAACTTGACACCTGGGGGTATCCAGGGCTGTGTGAATAATTAGTTCATTTTTACTTATAAGCCATTACAAACCTCAAACTGTGCTTACAATACACATTTTCCTCATATTTTTGTGAGGGCAAGTTCTGAAATCTACAGGGAGCCATAAATCTACTACCACTCATCATTCCCCCAAGTTGTACTTGTATGGTTGGGCCTTGTGCCGGCAACAGGAAAAGTCCAACATGCAAGATGGATAGATCAAATTTTACCACCCAAAAAACGACCCTTTTCTGCAATGTTGGTGGCTGTGGAATTAGGGCCCTAGCACAGGCGGCACCCAGACAATCCTACCAAACCTGCACATTTCTGAAAACTAAACACTAGGGTGTGTCTTGGGTAGCGATATGTGTGTGACTTTCACCAGATTCCTTTACCCAGAAGTCCTTGAAAAGTTGAAGCTTTGCCTAAAAATGCAGATTTTTCGAACATTTCTATGACTGAAAATTCCTGAACCTGTGGAGAGCCACAAGTTTCCTACCACCCAGCGTATCCCCAAGTCTTCAATAACCTCACCAATGTGGGGGTCTCAGTACTTACATCAGGAAAAGGTTAAAAATGCTAGATGGAAAGATCAAAATTTTCCACACAAAAACCAACTTTTTTCCGCAATGTTTGTGGCTGCGGAATTGGGATAGCAGCTTAGCTGGCACCCAGAGAAACCTACCAAACCTGCACATTTCTAAAAACTAGACACCAGGGGTTGTCTAGGCTGGTGAGATGTGCATGGCTGACACCAGGTTTCTTTAACCAGAGGCCCTTACAAACCTCACACTAAAAACACACATTTTCCTCACATATCTGTGATGAAAAGTTCTGAAACCAGCAGGGAGTACCAAATTTCCTACCACCAAGCATTCCTTCGATAAAAATGCTACTTACTTGCATGGCTGGGCCTAGTGACCATGACAGGAACGGATCAAACCAGGGTAATAGGAGTCAACCCATACAAGTGGGTCAGTGTTTTTACCAGAAAAAGTAGGGGAATGCTGAGTAGCAAAATGTTGTGGGTCTCTGCAGATTCCAGAAGTTTATGTCACAGGAAGTGAAGTAAAATGTGTGATTTTAGTCAAAGTTTGAGATTTGCAGGGCAGTTTGGATATAAAACCATATCAATATCCATGCCAGGCACAACACCCTGGACACCCCAGGTATCTAGTTTTCAGAAATGTATGGTTTGCTAGATATCCGTGGGTGGCCAATATGCCTGGGCTCAAATACTGCCACAACCCCTATAACCGAATTCTCCATCTTTCGTTTTGTAGCCTTTTGTGTTGTGAGCGTTAGGGTCGGCCCTACAGTAATAAGCAACTGAAAGATGACCAGACAAGCTCTGTGTAAGGCCTTAGAATCGCATAATTCCAATGGCCCTGGTTATAGTCTTGCTGGGCAAGGGCATAACAATTTTACAATGACACTCAGCTAGACTCAGAATTGAAAGTAAGACCTCCTTATTGTTTGGTGTATTAATTTTCTGTATAGCTTCAACCTGGTGTATCATAGGCCTGACCCACTCAGCCGGGATTTGATGGTCTACGTTACATATGTATTTGATGCTAAACTTCCACTTATCCTTTTAATACGTGTAATCCTTTCTTTTGAAATCTCTCCAATAGACTACTGACCCTACCCTTATGCTTTTCTTGCTTTCTCCCATATACCAATACAACATGCTGAAAAACCATGGCACCCTCCAAGGCCCCCAACATATGACTCATGGATCTCTGGAAAACCAAGGCTGTGGACTCTTAGGAATTTCAGTGTTATGAAAGCATCAGTTCTTGGGCTCGATGTGCTGCCTGATTTTTTGGTATGCAGATGCAAGATCCAACGTTGAAAAGAAAATAATCCTCACCATTGAGCAACCATTGCTATTGTATTTGGCTCAGGGAATTTATCTAGCACCATTCTTTAGTTTTTGCCTCTGGAACCAAAAAATATATAAATCAGTCCACTCTCTTTTTTCTGGTCACTCCAATTAAAGTCAGCCAATCTGTGGCCTCCGCAGATTGTATGGCTCACAAAGTTTACTTAATGCATTCTTTGGTGGGTCATGTGTACTCAGGGGTAACTTTGTTAGGGTGTGGCATTCCTTTTAAGTTTATTTGCGTGCACAACGTCACAGAGACAAACTAAATCTCCTCTAAAAACTTAAGGAAACTCTCTTTAAAAATCACATCACCATTATTCGTTTCACAGCACACATCATCATCAATTTCACTAGTCAACACTTGATGTCTGGCTTTTGGGTCTAACCTAACTCCCAGTGACCCTTGGTTTGACCAACTTAAAATACAATTCATTTGAGTGGTAAGTGCCCTTTACACACATTTTGTAGTTCAATACATGCTTCAAAGAAATCTTTCATTTTGATGGTTTTCCCCCACGCATCCATGTCCAGTTGTTAACCTTGATCTTATTATCAGAATACGTCATAAGGAATTATAGTTAACATGGATAATGAGTCAAACAGACTCCTGACATTAATACCGTACTCCAATGGACCATCCATCTTTGCATCAGACACCAGAAGTACAATTTAATCACCTTCAATTTTTGCTTCCTTAGTCCATGTCGATTTGGGCCTATTTGAACATTTTGTATAACGTATAATGAATGCTCTTTCGTACCCTATTTTTAACATATTGCTAAGAAGGCTGCCTAATGCCAAGTTAGCCCGCATCCAAAACATTGTCCTTCAAAGCTGCATTCTTAGTGATTCTTCTTTTATTCTTTTGTTACTGCAGGAACATTTAGTTCTAACTTTTTTCCCCATCTCTGTTAATCTCTCCAACCCAACTCACGCCTACAAGTATTCCGCTCTTTTTGCCACCAATAAAACGTTATGCAGAGCTGGACCATCTGTCAACCACAATTCCTCACACAGTTTTTCACTACTGCATTTCTGGAGAGAGGTGATCCCTTGTGCGTTCATCCACCTGGTTGCCAAACTTACACTTACCATCAGTTGTATACAATATGTTACAGAATATTCCACCAGCTCTCCATCCCCTTGCACCTTCAATCAAAAATGGTACCTTTCCACTTTTCTGCTAATTTTCAACAAATAGTGATTGTCCGAATTCTTTAAACTGACTTCAAATTCATTTGAGCTTTCTGCGACGTCTTGCTCCAATTCTGGCACATTTTCAAACACTTTCTGGCATTCTGGCCTTGGGCAAAGTATGAGCAAGGTTTTCCTATCTGAGTAAAAAAAAAAAAACCCAGGCCCGCATGACACTAAAAGCGGCGGCAGTGTGACATTCTGCATTGTGAATATAATTGAGATAACATACTTTTAAAAAAGAAACTGAATCACAGTTTGCACAAATGAAGTGTGGCTTTAGGGGCACGAGACACATAGGCAGCCCAGCTCCATTAGAAATGCCTGTACCATTGTAATTACATTCACTGTAATTAACTGCACCTCCTTTCGTCTGTACTACAATTCTTCAAAATCCCAACAATACAAGTGTTTTTTCTCCTTTGCAGGATGAAAATCAGTGTATCAGTAAATTAATGGTGTGTGCATCACTGTTTCATGCCGATGAATTGCACTTACAGGCATGCATCTATAACTTGCCCATGAGCCTCAACTGAACATCTGTGCATGGGGTGCATATCGCCGTTTTACCTATCAATGTTGAAGGACACTTATGTCATCTGTAAACTGTGGGTGCATTACAGTTTCGTTCCTCAGCATTGAAACACGCTAAATAATATACTTGTGCACAAATCTGTGTGTAAATATCGTCGCCTAAACCGCCACCTTTTCCTGATCCTGAAAAAAACGCATTTGTAGGTGTGGCTATAATGTGCTAACATGTCAAAGAAAAGCATGTTTGCAAGCATTAGCACCTTAAAGCCCAACCTATTGGCTCTCCCAATGCTTGTTTAAGTATGCATACAGGACTAGAGTTATTATTTACTGAAATGTATTACTGCTGTTTCAACACTAGATGGGCCTCCAGAGCTTTTCTTATCTGTGATGTATTTTCTGGCCCAGATCTACGAAAAGTGTATTCACTCTTTACAACTGGCAAATTATTTTTTTATTTCTAATTTGATGTGATGTTTACGATGATTCTTCTTTGAAACTCCATTTAACCCCTTCGCTGCCAGGGCTTTTCCCTTCCTGTGCCGAGCCTTTTTTTGGCTATTTGGGACAGTTTGCGCTTAGGCCCTCATAACCTTTTCTCCACATAAGCTACCCATGCCAAATTTGCGTCCCTTTTTTCCAACATCCTAGGGATTCTTGAGGTACCCAGACTTTGTGGGTTCCCCTGAAGGAGACAAGAAATTAGCGAAAATTTCATTAAAAAAAAAAATGGGAAAAAAGGGCTACAGAAGAAGGCTCGTGTTTTTCCCCTGAAAACGGCATCAACAAAGGGATTGCAGTGGTAAAATCACCATCTTCCCAGCTTTCAGTAACAGGCAGACATGGAATAGAAAACCCACTTTTTCAACAAAATTTTGTTTCCTACAGAAAATAACAGCTGAAATAAAAGAATATTGAAACTGAGGTGAAAAAACTGCAATTTTTCTCCACGTTTTACTCTATAACTTTTTCCTGCGATGTCAGATTTTTTAAAGTAATATACCGTTACATCAGCTGGACTCTTTTGGTTGCGCGGATATATAGGGCTTGTAGGTTCATCAAGAACCCTAGGTACCCAGAGCCAATAAATGAGCTGCACCTTGCAATGGGTTTTCATTCTATACCGGGTATACAGTAATTCATTTGCTGAAATATAAAAAGTGAAAAATAGGTATCAAGAAAACCTTAGTATTGGCCACAAGATAAGGTGTTGAGAAGCAGTGGTTATTTGCACATCTCTGAACTCCGGGGTGCCCATACTAGCATGTGAATTACAGGGCATTTCTCAAATACACGTCTTTTTTACACACTGTCCTACATTTGGAAGGAAAAAATGTAGAGAAAGACAAGGGGCAATAACACTTGTTCTGCTATTCTCTGTTTCCCCAAGTCTCCTGATAAAAACGGTACCTCACTTGCTTGGGTAGGCCTAGCGCCCGCAACAGGAAATGCCCCAAAACACAACGTGGACACATCACATTTTCACAAAGAAAACAGAGCCGTTTTTTTGTAAAGTGCCTAGCTGTGGATTTTGGTCTCTAGCTCAGCCGGCACCTAGAGAAACCTAGCAAGCCTGCGCAGTTTTGAAAACTAGACACCTAGGGGAATCCAGGACGGGGTGACTTGTGGGGCTCTCACCAGGTTCTGTTACACAGAATCCTTTGCAAACCTCAAACTTTGGCCAAAAAAACACTTTTTCCTCTCATTTCGGTGACAGAAAGTTCTGGACTCAAAGAGGAGCCACAAATTTCTTTACACCCAGCGTTCTCCCAAGTCTCCCGATAAAAATGGTACCTCACTTCTGGGGGTAAGCCTAGCGCCCGCAACAGGAAAGGCACCAAAACACAACGTGGACACATCACATTTTCACAAAGAAAACAAAGCTGGTTTTTGCAAAGTGCCTAGCTGTGGATTTTGGCCTCTAGCTCAGCCGGCACCTAGGGAAACCTAGCAAACCTGCACAGTTTTGAAAACTAGACATCTAGGGGAGTCCAAGATGGGGTGACTTATGGGGCTCTGACCAGATTCTGTTACTCAGAATCCTTTGCAAACCTCAAAATGTGGTCAAAAAACACTTTTTCCTCTCATTTCTGTGACAGAAAGTTCTGGAATCAGAGAGGAGCCACAAATTCCCTTCCACCCAGCGTTCCCCCAAGTCTCCTGATAAAAATGGTACCTCACTTGTGGGGGTAGGCCTAGCGCCCGCGACAGGAAATGCCCCAAAACACAACGTGGACACATCACATTTTCACAAAGAAAACAGAGCTGTTTTTTGCAAAGTGCCTAGCTGTGGATTTTAGCCTCTAGCTCAGCCTGCACCTAGGGAAATTAGCAAACCTGTGCATTTTTGAAAACTAGATACCTAGGGGAATCTATGATGAGGTGACTTGTGGGGCTCTGGACAGGTTCTGTTACCCAGAATCCTTTGCAAACCTCAAAATTTGGCCAAAAAATACTTTTTCCTTTCATTTCAGTGACAGAAAGTTCTGGCATCAGAGAGGAGGCACAACTTTCCTTCCACCCAACGTTCTCCCAAGTCTTCTGATAAAAATGGTACCTAATTTTTGTGGGTAGGCCTACTGCCCGCAAAAGAAAATGCCCCAAAACACTATCTGGACACATCAAAATGATCAAATACAAAACTACCTGTTTTTGCGGGGGCACCTGCGTTTTTGGTCCTGGGCTCAGCAGCCATCTAGGGAAACCTACCAAACCCAGACATTTCTAAAACTAGACACCTGAGGGAGTCCAGGGAGGTGTGACTTGTGTGGATCCCCCAATGTGTTCTTAACCAGAATCCTCAGCAAACCTCAAATTTAGTTAAAAAATCAAATTTTTCCCACATTTCTGTGTGGGATCACCGCACCAGGACAAATTTCATACCAACCAACGTTCCCCTCAGTCTCCTGGTAAAAATGATACCTCATTTGCATAGGTGGGCCAAGTGCTTGTGACAGTGAAGAGACAAAAACATGTCGAAATTGAGGGGGAACCAAAGCAAGTCCAAAAGGGCAGTTTGAAAAAAAACATTTTTAGGCTCACAAGTGCAGCAGAATTTTTATCGGTATAGATGAGACAAAGCTGGGTGGTTGGAATTTTGTGGATTCCCGCAGATTCCGGAAGGTTCCATCATAAAAACGTGGGAAAATTGTGTGATTTCCAGCAAAGTTAAAGGTTTGCACGGCATTGTGGGTAAGAAAATGGTGCGGGGTGCATGTGAAACACACCATCCTGGAATCACCCAGATGTTTAGTTTTCAGATGTGTCTAGGTCTTGTGGATTTTTCTACATGGCAGCGTCCCAAAGTCGATAAAGTGCAGCCCTCACCATTCCAATTGGGACGATTTTGAGAGTTAGCCAAACTCTCATGGCCCAAATGTAAAACCAAAACCCCAAATAATCAAATGTCTTCTTGCTTGCTGTGTGATAAGATGTTTTAGAGTGCAGGGGAGAGCTGAAAGACTGTTACCCCCTTCAGTTGGGGTGGGGGCATAACCAGGCCATTACTGGTTGGTAGCCACCACCCCACTATTATCTTTTTTTAATTCCCTGGCAACTAGTAGACTTTCTGCCCCCTCGGGTGTGGATCAGGGGTAATTGCCCCATCTGCCCACTGGTGCCCATATCTGCCCAAGGGGGGCAGATATGGGCAACAGTAATGTGCCCCCATGGGGAGCGACCCTTACCCAAGGGGCTGCCCCCCTAAAGAAAACACACACATACCCACACACACCAATCCCTGGTGCCTAAGTGGTTTCTGTCCCCTCCTCCCCCCGGGGGCAGATCGGCCTAATAGAAATACACTGATCTGCCCCCACGGGTGAGCAGAATTGGCCCAAAAATAAATTGCCCCCACCCGGGGAACGACCCTTGCCTAAGGGGTTGCTCCCCTTCTGTGAATTTGCCATAAAAAAAACTTCCTGGTGTCTAGTGGTTTCTGCCCCCCTTGGGGCAGACTGGCCTCATAAAAATAGGCCGCTCTGCCCCGAAGGGGGGCAGAAATGGCCTAAATATAATTTGACCCCTAGGGGAGACACCCTTGTCTAAGGGGTCACTCCCCAACTCTAAAAAACAATAAAAAAAATATAAAAAATCCCTAGCGCCTAGTGGTCTCCGTCCCCCCTGGGGGCAGACCGGCCTAATAACAGTAGGCCGATCTGCCCCCAGGGGGGGAAGAAAAGGCCTTGAAAAAAATTGCCCTCCTGGGGAGCGAACCTTGCCCAAGGGGTAACTCCCCTTATGCCAATTTCTTTTTGAAAATAAATCCCTGGTGTCTAGTGGGCATTTCAGAAGCCGGATCGCTTTACGATCCGGCTTCTGAAATGCTGTGAGAGACTGCAAAGGGAAGGAAGTTCCTTTCCTTCCCTTTGATGCCTCTCAGGCCCCCATCACATGATCAGAAGAGAAATGCTCTGCATTTCTCTTCTGATCGTGCTGGAAGCTGAGCTTCCAGAGCGATGGGGAAGTGGCCTCTGATGAGGTCATTGCGCGCTGACGTCATCAGATGTCACTGGGGGAGTCGAGGGTGTCGGGGGTAGAAGGGGAAGGGCTTCCTCTTCTATCCCTGCCTTGGGGGGGCGGGAGGGAAGCCCACAGAGGGTGCGCTAGCGTTACCATGGAGCTCAGTGCCGAGTACGAGCACTGTGCCGGTGGACGTAACCATTACGTCCCCGGCACAGAAGGGGTTAAAATGGGTGGCATTTTAATTAGTAGGTCCCTGTTGTAGTATCACCAAACTCTATTTATGTTCTTCATTTATATGTTAGTAGATTCTAGCCTTATAGCCCACTGCTAGGGATTATACTGGGTGTAAAAGCCAATAGGTCTCGCCTATGCAAGAGCTGTTGGCTTTGCTAATATGATTTTGCCATGTTCTAAACCAGCCTATCAGCTGTTCAGCGTGGCTAAAAGTGGCATAAAGGAGAGTGGTGTGGAGTGAAGTATTGTAAAATAGAGTGTCACGGAGTAGAGTGGGTTGTTATGGAGTGGCGTAGAGTGGAGTGGTGTAGAGGTGAGTAGCACGGCATACAGTGGAGTGGCATAGTGTTGTGGAGTATCATGGAGGGAGTAGAGTGGAAGGGCATAGAGCGAAGTAGCGTGTTGTAGATTTGAGTGGCGTAGAGTGAAGTAGAGTGTCAGATTGGAGTGGCATAGAGTATTGTTGAGTGGCATAGAGAAGGGTGGAGTGGCATATAGGGTAATGCGTAGAGTGGAGTAGAATGTTGTAGAGTGGTGTGGAGCAGAGTAGGTTGTTGTAGAGTGAAGTGGCATGTAATGGAGTAGTGTAGTAGAGATGAATGGCATAAAGTGGAGTAGAGTGTCGTGGAGTGACATAGAGAGGCATGGAATGGAGTGGTGTTGAGTGGAGTACTGGAGTGGTGTAGAGTGGGGAAGAGTGGAGTAGTGTGTCATAGAATAGAGTGGACTAAAGTGGCATGGAGTGGCCTCGAAGGAGTTACGTAGCGTAGAGAGTTGTAGAGTGGAGAAGGGTCAGAGTGGCATAGAGTGGAGTAGAGTTTAATGGAGTAAAGATTCATATAGTGGAGTGCACTGGCGTAGAGTGCAGTGGGATAGAGTAAGTAGAGTGGCAATGCATAGTAGTTCATAGTAGAGTGGAGTGATGCGCCATAGCTTGCAGTGGAGTAGAATGAAATGGCATAGAGTGAAGTGGCACAGGGTAGAGTAGCGAGGCCTATGGTGAAGTGGCATAGAGTGCAGTGGCATAGAGATGAGTGGTGCAGAGTAGAATGCAGTGGCTTAGAGTAGAGAAGAGTTCAGTGGCGGAGAGTGCAGTCTGGCAGAGTAGTGTATCTTACAGTGCAGTGGTGTAGAGTGCATTAGCACAGAGTGCATTGGTGTGGACAGCAATGGCATAGAGTGCTGCAGTGTAGAATGCAGTAGAGAGCAGTGGCACACAGTACAGTGGTGCAGAGTAGAATAGAGTGGCATAGAGAGCAGTGATGTAGGGCACAATAGTGTAGCATGGCATAGTCCACAGTGGCGTAAAGTGTTGTAGAGTAGAGTATAGTGGTCTAGAGTGCTGTGAGGTGGGGTAGTTGGCAAACAGTGCAGTGG
This sequence comes from Pleurodeles waltl, assembly GCF_031143425.1. NCBI lineage: Eukaryota > Metazoa > Chordata > Amphibia > Caudata > Salamandridae > Pleurodeles > Pleurodeles waltl. The sequence goes on from NC_090450.1 coordinate 713,047,701, forward strand.
GGTAGAGTGCATTGGTGTTTAGTAAAGTGGTGTAGAGTATATTGGGTAGAGTGCAGTGGTTTAGAGTACACTGGCGTAGAGCGCAGCGGTGTAGAGGAGAGTGGTATAGAGTTGTGCAGCATAGAGTAGAGTGGCAAAGAGTGAAGTGGTGTCGATTAGATTGTTTTAGAGTGGAGTGAAGTGGCATGGAGTGATATGCTGCAGGGCAGAGTGGAGTGGTGAAGGGTAGAGTGGAGAGGCCTAGACAGAAGTGGTATTGAGTGCAGTGGCGAAGAGTGCAGTGGTGCATAGTAAAGTAAAGTGCATTGGCATACAGTACAGTGGTGCAGAGTACAGTACAGAGATGTACAGTAAAGTGGTGTAGTATGCAGTCGTGTGCAGTAGATTACAGTGGGATAGAGTGCAGTTGCATAGAGTGGCGTAGAGTAGAGTGGACAAATCGCATACAGTGAAGTTGCACAAAGTGCAGTGAAGCAGAGTAGAGTGGCACAGTTTAAAGTGGCAGAAAGTAAAGAGGCAGAGAGTCCAGTGTTGCAAAGTAGAGTGTTGTAGAGTGCAGTGGTATAGAGTACAGTGATTTAGAGTGCAGTGGCACAGAGTAAAGTGGTGTAGAGAGCAGTGGTATAGAGTACAGTGGCATAGAGATCACGGAAATGGTATCCTTGAGTCCTGTAAAAAAGCAGTAATTTGTTTTTGTTATGTCATTGATACCAGATTGTCCTTGTGCGACTGCACCTGTTGCACAAATAGAAAGACTACCATATAAGTGTGTGTGCAAAAGGAAGGGACTGGAGAAAGAGACGCCTGCTAAAGTGTTATGCTATATAACTGATGAGGATTTGTTGTTGTTTCGAAAGAACACATTGGCATAGGGTAAAGGTGATAACGCAAGTAGATCAAATCTATTTTAATGAAAAAGTACTCTGTGGCAGAGGTAGTGTGTACTAAGTTGTGTGGTATTAATTAAATATGCAGCTGTATTTTTTTGCAGAACAACAAATTATATTGTATATTGATCTTTGTTTTGGCATAAGGTGTTACTGCATCTACTACATGTAATGTAAATATGGCGACTAAGTAATGTTGTATAGGCTAAGGCTGGAAAAGTAATAAAAAGTGAGAGGCCTGTTTGTGTTGCTAATGTGATTTAATAAGTGAAAGTTGGGGTATAAAAGAGCATATATTTTTAATTGTTGTCCATGGTGAAAGGGCATGAAGGATGCAGTATAACTGTGTTTAGATTGTGTGGTGAGGTGTAAGTAGACACAGTGTCAGGCAAAGTGTTAAAGGAACCTAAGGACAGATTGTGAAGCTTTGAAGGTAGAAAGACAGAGGGAGGGGAGAGCTTGGGGGGGCTTCGACCTGTGGGTGGGCAGAACAGGGATCATCAGAGTGGCTCTAAAATTGTAGTGTCAACTTAATGTTACAACTTGCACATTTGTGGATAAAAGCCCAAAGGAGTGAAATTACAATCCTGGAGCCAGTAGACTTGCTGCCTGAATTGGAGTTAGGACTTTGTGAAAGCATGGGGGTGTGGGGAGGGGTGAGTTGAGTCTAAGGACAGAAGAGGAATATGTAGATGATTGAACTGAAGTTGTCTTTGTTCATTGTGGTTGTAGGGGCATGATACCAAGGTAACTGCTGCACAAATATAATGTCCAGTCTGGTAAGTGTAGGTCAGAATGACCAATAAGAAGAGAGGTGTGTTGTCGGTGTGTCTTCCCCGAAGAAGGGTGATAAGTTGTGGTGCTAGTAAACAATAGCCATACTTTGTATTTTGACATGGAGCTAGGGTCAAAATGTATATTCTGGTGTGGGCATTGTGTGCTATCTCCTAGTAACTAGTGTAAGTTCTTTTTGTCAGTTTAACATGTAAACTGTAGCATTAATGTAGGTTTAATGTTTTCATGAGTTCTTATTGTCCTGGTGTCTCTACACTTGCTATTTGAAAATAAAGAAAGGTTCTGGAAATGCATGCTCAAAGGAGAGGGAAGGAAGAAGTGGTTTAAGGTGCTTAGAAGAGCAGTGATGAGGTGTTTTTGTTTGTAAGCCTTTTTGCTTATGCTGAACTTGTCCCGGTGTACTTTTCAGACCTGGGACATTTTTAGGAGTGCCTGCACTGGTGTCTACTTTCTTTCTAAGCAGCAACATGCAGGCAGAAAGGTTTTTTAAAATGTATTTTCATCTCCACCTGGGCCCAAGATAAAGGCCAAAGTTAAGGCACCATAAGGCATATTTTTGTTCCAATCTGATCCTGGAGGGCCACACTTAGATGCAAAAGGAAAGGTGGGGAAAAAAGGCTTGCAGCTTGTTATCATTTCACAGGTGCTTAAGAGGGGCAATCCTTTGACTTTGTTCAGTGCCTGTTTAAAAGAGAAATATATATGCTTTAGGAATGTCGGATGTGTTGGTCTGTCCCAGTATTTGCACAAATAATATTCTAAAGATTTATTTTTTTTTAGATATTTTTTATTGATTTTATGTTTCAGATATGCAATACAAACTGTTCAATTGTCAACGACAGGATCACCCAAAGCATTATCCAATATTAAAACCATTTAACAATCGCATCCCCCCCTATGAACACGACACGGAACACTTACAGTCCTACAGTATCATTTCTTACTACACTTGCCATTAATTTATCGTTTGTTAGCTATCTTCTGAGGTATTCGCTCGTGACCAGTGTGGACCCTATTTTGCTGGGTGTAAATTTCCTGGCCGCCTGGTGCAGGCTCCATTCAGATTGGTGAGCGCAAATGACTGCCTGGGTGGTGCTACGCCCTGAGCGTTGTTGGTGATCTTGCGTTGGGGAGCTGGTAGGTTGTAACTACAGGAGGGAGTAGGGGGTGAGGTGTATGCTCTGTTATGCCTGACCACCCTGCGGGTTATGCCTCTGTGGTGGGAGATGCAAAGAGATTTATATCGCGATTGTTACAGGTATATATTCCCTGGCTCATGGGGGCATCTCGTCGTTTTTGGCCTCCAGTTTAATTACCAGAGTTTCCCAGGTGGTGCACCCTGTATGTTGTCGCCCCTCTCGTGCCAGTCTTTTTAGTACCTGGTATTCAGTGCGAGCCCAGCGTAGTATTAGAGAATGCCAAGATTTACGATCAGGAGCTTTGGGGGCTTTCCAGTGTATTGCTATCAATCTTTTGTACATTAAGTAGGCTAGATCTACAAACTTGTGCAGGTATCTTTGTTTTTTTGGTCTCTTTCTCAGACCCAGTAGACAGGACCCGGGATCTGCTGTCAACACAAGCCCCGTTAACTCGGATATCTCCCGTACCACTTCCGCCCAGGCAGTTTGTATATTAGGGCAGTCCCATACCAGGTGGTAGAAGGGTACTGACGGTGCTTTGCATCTAGGGCATACTGGCTCAGAGTCTGGGAACATTCGCTTTATCCTGGCTGGGGATAAATATGTTTGATGCGTGTAATTGAATTGAGTGTACCTAAATCTGGGATTCCTTGACACGCCGCGGGCGTGAAACAAGGCTTTTGGCCAGTCCGCTTGTGGGATCGGGGCGGGGAGTACAGCGTTCCATCTCTCCCAGGCTTTCTCCACCTGTGGCTCGGGAGATTTGTAGAGGATTTTGTACAGACTGAATATTATTTTTATTTGGTCATTATATTGAAAGAGATGATGAACCACAGGGGAGATCGCCGGTTCCGAGATACCTGCCCCCCATATTTTTCTAATTTCGTGGCTTATAGCGTGGTATGTCAGGAACTGGTCGGGGCTTATCTCAGTGAGGGCCTGGAGAGCCTCGAATGACATTAACTTGCCATCTTCGAAGCAATCGCCCACTGTCTGTACTCCTGCTTCATTCCACGCCCGCGCAGCTCGCGTACCGGCTGCGGTCCCCGCCAATAGGTAGTTCAGTGGTATATGTGGGGAGTAAGGGAGTTTATCCGCTCCTTTTTGCACAAATTTAGCCCAGCACGCATGCGCAACTGCAAACAGTGGGTTGACCTGTTCCGTCTTGGGGTGTTTAGATGTCAGCCACCTTATCAGGGGGGTCCCCTTCAACCGGGACTCCAGGCACGTGGATTCTGCCTGCGCTGGTCTGTGGATCCAGTTCTGGACCCACTGTAGTTGTGCGGCTGCATAATATCGTTCAAAGTTGGGGGCTCCCAGACCGCCAATGTCCACCGGGCGTTGCAGCGTGGTTAGGGCCACCCGTGTTCTGCCACCGCCCCAGATGAGCTGCAGCAAAGCTGTGTTTAAGTTGCTAAAGAAGCTTTTGGGGATAGTTATAGGTAAGGCCGCAAAGTAGTATAGCAGCCTGGGTAGGATCAACATATTGGAGATCGCCACCTTGCCAGGCGGCTAGAGTGGGAGCTTGTTCCAGAACTGCAATGAGCCTTTTATGGAGGACAGCGCCCTCCCCAAATTCCCATCTCTTAGATCTTCTGTGTCGTGGTATATGTTTATCCCGAGATATTTAAATGTTACCGGGCACCACTTTAAGCGCCCTATCTGTGGAGCGTCCTGATTATTGGGTGCCCGCTTTGCCAGAGGAAACGCACAGGACTTTTCCCAGTTTACCACGAGGCCTGACAGGTCTCCAAACTCAGCCAATAAGGATATTACTGAGGGAATAACTGCGCAGCCGTTCCTGATGTATATTAAGGCATCATCTGCGTATAGTGAGATCGTGTGATGTAGCCCGTTCCTGATTATTCCCCATTCATGTTCCATGAGACGTAATCTTGCCGCTAGTGGTTCCATTGCTATAGCAAACAGTAGCGGGGATAGGGGGCAGCCCTGCTGTGTGCCCCGAGAGATCGAAAAGCTGTCGGAGATCACCCCGCCCGATTTCACCCTCGCGCTTGGGTTGGAATATAGTGTCCGGACCCAGCGAATATAATTGGGGCCTATTCCCATGCGAGCCGTTGTGGCCAGGAGGAAATCCCACTCGAGCGTATCAAAGGCCTTTTCAATATCCAATGAGAGCACCATTTCCTCTTGTGCGTCACAGGAAGTATCCCCCATTATGCTCAGTAGTCTGCGAATATTTAGGAAGGTGTTACGCCTTGGAATTAAGCCATTTTGGTCTGCATGTACCAACAAGTGCATGAGGGGAGCTAATCTGTTAGATAGTACTTTGCCTAATATTTTACAGTCAGTGTTTAGAAGCGATAGTGGTCTATAGGATTTGACATCTGTGAGGTCCCGGCCTTGTTTGGGGAGTACCGCGATCATAGCTTCCTTTTGGGATGTGGGCAGGCATTCGTTAGTCCACGCTTCTGCGAACACTCTTAGAAGGTGAGGTTTCAGGCAGGATAAGTGGGCTTTGTAGTATTCCGACGAGAGGCCGTCAGCCCCAGGCGCTTTATTTCTGGGCAGCTGTGCAAGGGCTAGTTCTATTTCATCCATTGTCATGGGGGTTTCGATTATTTCTCTATCCGTTTGTGATAACTGGGGCAGGAGGGAATCGTCGAGAAAAGCCTGGAGTTGTGAGGCAGTGCATGAGGTGCGTTTAGTGTATAAGTTTGAGTAGTATTTTCTAAACGTCTCGTTTATTTCTACTTGTGTGGTAGCCATATCATGTGCGCCCACTCGGATGGCACCTATTGGAGGTTGCTGTCTATCCTCACGAAGCAGCCATGCTAGCATCCTGCTTGATCTATCCCCTTCCGTTTGCAACCTGGTTAAGTGATAGTTGTAGTCATGGCAGCGGAGTTTGCTGTCTGTGTCATTATATTTTAAGCGCCTTTCTTTTAGGACAGTGTTGGGGATTTCCCCTAGTGCTACTGCTATTTGCGCTGCCCTGAGCTCCTTCTCAAGTTTGCCAACCTCTGCCTGTACGGAGCGTCTCACTCCCCACGTGGAGGACATACATACTCCGCGTACTACTACTTTATGGGCGTCCCACTCTGTCGCTCGTGTTGTTGCGGACATAGCATTTATATCCCAGTACTGGCTTATAGATTCTTTCAATGATTCGGTGAATGCTTGGTCCTGTAGTGCCTCCGCCTGGAACCACCAGGTGGGAACCGCCTGACGTGACCTTCCCCAATTCAGTGTTACTCTCAATGGCGCATGATCCGACAGTGTCTTTGCTAAATATTCCGATTCGCTAATCAATGCCCCTATTTCGCGAGTGCCCCATATTATATCTATTCTGGTATGGGTGTTATGTGGTGCTGAGTAGAATGAATGTTCTCTTTGTTCTGGGTGACCTAGTCGCCATATGTCGTGAAGTCTCATAACGCTTGCCCAATCCTGCAGGGGACCCGTGGGTTTCCTGTAGGCTAGTGGGCTCGGGTAGGCACTAGTTCTATCCAATACTGCAGATGGTGTGCTATTGAAGTCGCCGGCCCAGAGGGCCAGGGCCATGGGGTGGGACAGTAATGTTGGAGTGAGGGTGGTGAGAAAACCCGTGGTACCACTATTTGGGGCGTATATGCCGACCACTGCTATTTGTCTGCCGTCTAGTCTGCCCTCCACTACCACATATCTCCCTCCTTGGTCTATCTTGTGTGTCGATAAGAGGAATGGGACTCCCGCCGCTATCCAGACCAACACCCCCCTCGCAAAGGCCGAGTACGTTGTGCCTATCAACTGGCCTCCCCATTTCGTGCGCAAGTCGCGTAAGTCCCCTTCTAGCATGTGTGTCTCTTGAGGGATGGCAATATGCACTCCTAGTCGCTTGAGTCGAGCATGTACTCTGGTCCGTTTACCCAGCGCCCCCAAGCCCCTAACATTCCATGTTACTATGATGTACTGGTTTTTGGTATTTTTGCTGGAAGGCGTCATATGGAGTTTTGGGGGTAAGTTCCTGTGTTTAGGGTCTGGGCTCTGGTGTTGGCCCACCTGGTCACTACCTTTCTGTAGCTGCTATTTATTAAATATGGCGGGTGCAGCTGTTCATTTTGTGCTATGAGTGATTCCGGTACATGCATTTCTACTAAACAATTAACCCCAATTCCCCTTAATAAATCGCCGTTACTACTTACAACTAATGTGAAACTACTGAACTTGAAAACACGTGAAATAACCCATATCCGGTTGGATTTGCATAGTGGGATTCTCATATCGTCCAGATGTGGCTCTTATAAGGGGCTCACATCTTTCTGCAGACTTAGGGGGTTATTCTAACTTTGGAGGAGGTGTTAATCCGTCCCAAAAGTGACGGAAAAGTGACGGATTTACCACCAGCCGTTTTACGAGTCCATTATATCCTATGGAACTCGTAATACGGCTGGTGGTATATCCGTCACTTTACCGTCACTTTTGGGACGGATTAACACTCCTCCAAAGTTAGAATAACCCCCTTAGTCTGCTAATACCATTGGGCGGCCCTCGGGACGTGAGATTACTCCCTCCAGCACCGCTCCGCCACTTGCGGCCCGCCCCCGAGCGCCCCCTATAACTTAGCTTAGTATTTATATCAAAGATACACATTGCTGGAGGCGCATTCGCCCCAGACCTCGATGGCACCGCAGAGTCACTGGAGGTTTTCGGGTTTCAAGCATCATCACTGGCGGTCCCACAGGGTGGATGTGTGCAACTTAAAGTTCGTCTGCGGATCTGGGGGTGACCTTTGGCCCACCCAGCTCTCCTATTATTGTAGATATGGAACTGGCTGTGTCAGAGTCCGAACCCAGCTCTGGGGGTTTCCCAGCAGTTGCACAGTTGCTTTGCATGTGTAAAGGCGTCTCTTACAGCACTTTTGCTCTTTCTTCTGCTGCCTGCCAGTCATTAGGCTGGCCCCTGGTTCGTCTTTTGGATCGCTTCCTTGCAGCAGGAGTTTGCCATTTCTCATCCCCTTCCGTGTCTTCCCGGGGATGAGCTAGGCCCTTGGCGTGCAGCCATGTCCAAGCATCCTTGGGGTTTGTGAATATGTGGGTGCGGTCCTCCGCTACTACCCTTAGTTTCGCGGGGAAGAGCAAGGCATATTTTATGTTGTATTCTCGTAGGCGTTGTTTAATTTTAACGAAAGAGTTGCGTTGGTTCTGCACCTCCTGTGTGAAGTCTGGGTATGCGTTTATAGTCAAATCTTTATACTTAAATGGGCCCTTGTTGCGAAATTGTTGTAATATTGCATCCCGGTCTCTATAATTCAGGAATCTGGCGATCAGTGGTCTAGGTGGCTGACCAGGGGCCGGGGGTCTGCCCGGAATTCTATAAGCCCTTTCAACTGAGAAAAACTTGGATGGAGCACCATTTAACACCTCCTTGATTAGCCATTGCTCAAGAGGGATTTCCGACTCCATTTGCTGCATACTTTCTGGAAAGCCCAGAAATCTCATGTTGTTGCGGTGCGCCCTGCTCTCCATTTCTTCCGATCTCCTCCGAAGTACCTTCAACTCTGCGTCCATGCGCTGGATCTGTTTTTGGTTTCCTTGCGCCATTGGGATTAAGTCGGATATTTCAACCTCAGCCGTTTTCACTCTTTCAGCTAGACTTCGGTGGTCCACTCGTAGGAGGTTCAAGTCTTGTGCAACTGCGTCGATTCTGTTTCCTAGAGATGATTTAGTGTCCAAAACCGCCTGCAATACTTTCTCGAACTGAGCAGAATGCGTCATAAGAGTGTTTTCCAGTGACTGTAGGGACATGTTAGATTGTTGGTCGGTGGGTGTTGGTCCATGGGTGTTTCGGTCCAAATTCTTGGCTGACTTGGCTCTGCCGGCCATTTTAGCTGTCCCGGGGTCTCCTCCTAGTCTGCAGTAGTTTCGCACTATTTGGCGCTTTTGGTTCGGCAAGTTAGACTTTTGCTGAATGTCCTCAATATGGTGTGCACGTTTGACGTTGGGGGCGTGAGGATGGCTAGTAGTGCCAAGGGAGAGCGTATTCCTGTTTATGCGTGATTGTTGCCTGTGGCCATGTGTTCACTGATAGATGCAGCGGCCGCCAGGCTCCACGGCGGTCCAACGTTAGGTCCCCATGGGGCTATCCACGGTGCCCCCCAAGGTGGGTGGGGAGCGTAACAGCTGGAGTGAAGTACTCTCGCCCTCGTAAGTGGTGGCGGAGCCTGGTGCCAGAGGTGTCCCTGGAGAGAAGAGGGGACGTAGTTGAAGGCCGTTGCAGACGGCGCAGCCCGGAAGGACCTAAAAGGGGAGCGATTGTCTGGAGCTGCGGGCAGGCTCCGTGTTGGCGCAGGGCAATTAAGGCATGTGCCAACCGCGGGGCACAGGCGCGGTCCCAGCACCCACAGCACGCGCCAGCCGTCCGCGCCGTGCAAGCCGTCAAGACCTAGCCCGTGGGGGCCCGCGGTGCACACTGGGCTTGAGCCCTTTTTTTTAAAAAGTTCAAGCGCTGCTTGTCTCCATCTTGAGGGGTGCAGGAGAATTGTGCTGATGGTGAGGCAGTGGGGGGGGGCTAGGAGTCCAGGAGTGTCCCCTCCGCGTAGATCGAGTTAATCCCCACAGGTTTCCCCCCTTACCGCGATCTGCCGGCTTTTGCCCATGTTCCTCTGCTCCCTCTTGGGCCACTGGCTGCAGTGTACTTTAGTCCTGGGTAGGAGTGCCCATTCCTTTCATCAGGATGCGTCCTCGCAACTCCGCCGCAGCGTCGTTCAAAATGGCGCCTCAATTCCTTGGCCCAGCTCCAGATACGCGCACCGGCCTCGCGCCGGCCGCCCGCCGTGCCCCGAGGGTGCAGGGCGCCGCCCCCGGGTCACGGCCCGCTCCGACCCCACTCCGGTCGGCGGTCCAAGTTCGGCCCAGGGCAGAAGCGCACCTGGAAATGCCGAAGCAGCTCCTCACGCCGGTCGCCGCGTCCGGCGCAAGCCCCCCGCGGCCAGGCCCCGGCCCGTTCGCACCTCTCGGGCCGATTTCAATCCGCAGCGAGTGCCCCAGTCCGTCCCGGGTATGCCACCGCCTCGGCTGCAGTTGCGGGGTTCCGAGGGGCGCCCGTCAGGATATTGTGGTCGAGCTGGAGACGAAGCGCTCGAATCAAGCGACCGTCCCGGCCGCCATTTTGGCTCCTCCCCTCATAATAATCTAAAGATCACTATTTTATTTCATTTGTAGCACTACTCATCACAGTGCATGGTCTCAGAGTGCTTTACATAACATATATACTATACATTGACAATAAATCATGTAAATATGTAAATCAAGATACAAGATGTTTGTTGCATAAAACAATGAGGGTTACAAGGTGCAGGAGTCACATGTCTTCCATAGCTCACTGTGTTATATTAAAAATATGTCACTGTATTAACTGCAAGTAACAAAAGGATCTCTGCGTTAAAAGCAATAACCTACTTATCTATCTAGCTAAAATAGAAATCTTACAAGCACATCTTACATGATGTGCTATTCATGGGTTAAGTTACAGCCTCGTAAATCGAGCATAGGAGGGACATGAGGGGGCTCCATGGGTAGAGAAATCTGCATTCCTCTTTCCTATAAACGCTCTTACTTTGAAGTCAGCAAAAGCAAAGTAAACACCAACCTCCCTCAGAAGACAGAGCCTGATGTTTGACCTCTGTCTTTGAACACACAGCAAATCTGACAAGATAAGAGCAAGATTTAAAGGCCTGTTTACAGAAAGCGAGTTCATGGAAGAATACAGTAAATATGTTTTGGGCAACTGGAGGGACAAACTCCAGCTGGACAACCTGAAACAAAAAAGCCAGCAAATAGAAAGCCAGAAAATGTGAGTTACAAACCACAAAGTCAGTGTTAACCGATGGGCTGAATGCATTCCCAGGACAACTTTCTGAATGCCCCCAAAATGTCTTTAGCAAACGTTAGCTTAGACCTAAAAAGGGAGAAGCACAAAGACAAGCATTGGAATGTTGGAGCAGAGGGCTTATACCAGCCATTCTAAGCCCTGAGCCACTTCATTGGTTTCAGTGGAGCTCTCAACTTTCCCATGTTCTAATATAGCTTATAGCCCACTGCAGAGGGCTATATCAGTTGTTAAATGTCCGGAAAACAAGTTATAGGCCCGAGCCACAGGTGAGGGCCTATAACAAGGGTGATGACCTTTAACAACCAGTATACTCGGAGGCAGAAGGGCTATAAGCCTACAAGACCATTCTGCCCATGAAGGGTAGAATGTTCTAAATTAAAAAGGGGGAAACATGCCAACAGACAATGGAATGTTCGAGCTCCAGGCTTATACCAGCCATGAAAAGCCCTGAGCTACTTTATGGGCTGCAACTGAGCTCTCAACATTTCAGCGTTCTAATATCTTAATAGATCAAAACAAAAGGGGACTGGGAGATTAACTGGTCCAGTGTACACTTTCCCAAAGCAATATTTTGAAAAAATAAGATACACTGTTCCAAAGAAAAGAGGAAACCGCAGGTCTCACAGGCACTCGTAAGTGTCAAAGCAAAGGCCCTTACATATCTATGCGATGTCATGCTTCATCATTGGGCTTGCTCCACGTCAGACCGGTACTGCAATGTCTGACGGGCCCCTAGAAGGGGCTCCTTGCCGGAGATCTTTTGTGATCATCTGTACCAAAGTATGGAAACATAAGAATAAATGTAAACCTATCGGTTACAGAAAAAAAAGAGCTGGAGAGAAAAGAATATATATAAAATGGACTCAGTCACCTAATCAAAAAATAGATTTCATTAAGCAAGGAAGGGGCCGGTCAAGATTAAAAAAACATGTAGAGTGAGAAGGAAATAATGATCCCACACTTTCCGAAAAGAGTAGAAAAAGCTAATTGTCTTTAACTGCTACCAAAAGGTCATCATGTTTCGCGCCAACAAAGTCCAGACGGACCACTTGGCGCTTCATCAGGACTAGAAAAGTAACCTTCTCCAGGCTTCCAATGTGAACTACACTCAGTTCTTTAGTGGTAATATGGTAAAAAAAACACAATAAATTGGGTGAATCATTACTCACATCAGTTCTATGTCAAATAGATAAAAACTGGGAGAAACCTGTGGAAACGCAAGACAGACATGCCAAATAATTGCTGGTTTCGTCTGTAAAATACACAATTTATGTAACAGTGTGTGGTTTTGAGAGAGTCTTCAGTCCGTCTTGTCCTCAACTTCGAGGCTGTTCCGAACTCTGTCGGAGTCTGTTTAAGTTTGCTGACATATTCCTTTTTTAGGTTCCCTGATGAGTCTCCTCATCATAGTCTTAACTGCGCTATTCTGTTATGTGGTTCGGTACGAATAAGGCCAAGTAATTCTGAATTGCTGATTCTGTCCTATGTGCAGCCCGTTTTCTGCACTGTCCTGATGCTGCTGTCAACTGATGCCGGAAGAAAGTGACTGTCCTGCCTGACGAACTACTACTGTCTGATGTCCTATGAAGAGATGTATAACTAAATGTGTTTTCTTGGTTTCCTTTTCAGTTAGTCACTTACACCAGCATATTTTTATAGTAAGTTGTCATGGTTAGATGTTTTTCTAAACTATTTTTGTCTTTCTTTTATTTTTGCTTTTGCCTGCATGTATTAGCCCATTCCCACACATGCTAGTCCAATTTCGGGTTTGTGATAGGAATGGCCCAACTCTGAAACCTGAAATCTAAAATTGATTGTGAAAACTGTATTTTGATGATTTATTGATGTCACCATCATCTGCTTTGAATCCTAACAATAATGTGCATATCGTATTGATGTTAATCTACATTATTCTTTTGGAGTGTCTAACAGTATTGATATTAAGTAGGTTAAATCTCTTCAGACGTTTCGGTCAGCCTACGGTTTTCATGTATGTTTATAACTTAGTCTTGCGCACTATATATGTGACATTGATTTTGGGATTGTTAGAAAGCTTTGAAACTTTATTCGGTTTGAAGTTTGATATAGTGTTTACATTGTTTATGGTGTTTAGAATTGTTTATGGTATAATGTTATTGATTTGTGATTGAATGAATCTGACTACTACTCTCTTCACCAAGTCCAAAGGTTCAGTCGACCTCTATAGGTGAAATTAGTGATGGTGTCCCACCCGAGTGCTGGTGGTTGTTGAACCCGGAACTGGGGAGAAGCAATGCTTCTTCCGGGCCCCAGCAATCCCACAGGCCCAAAGTTTTGGTCAGAAGCCTGCTGGCAAATGTTGGGGTTGCCAAATGCAAATGATGTCTATTCTTGATTCCACCTCATTCTTGTTTCCTCCACTGGCATTCTCCCTCATGCAAGTTCTTTCTCATCTCTGCTGTCTGCCTTTTCACTGTTTTTTTCTTCGTTCTCCTCCTCCTTTTTTACACCTATGCTAGAGTTGCCACCTCTCCAACTGAAAACTACAGGTCATTTGTTGTTAAGAGCCCTCATACGCCCAGACATGATATTAAATAGGACTTTAAACAAAATTGAATGTGTTCATGTGTGACATGACCTTTCTGCCTGGTCCCCAAAAATGAGTACCGGTGGGCCTCACCTGGAAACACTATCTCAAATTAAGCTCTGCCCCCTGCACATGCACCACCAGCTCCCCAAGTGAAGACTGTCATTGAAAGCGATGAAGGAGCACAGCATACTGTTGTTCCTGAACCACCAGCTGTACTGACCTGAAGATGTAATGAAACATGAAGATTTGGTTGTTTCTACCACTGCTTTCCATTGGGAGAGAAGTTACAAAACCCATTGCCCAGGCAAATGACTGTGTAAAAGTCTACTTTAATAGGACAGTCTGTAAACAGTTATCTAAAACATTATATGGCCATGATAATCCCCAACTCACTAACTCATAGAACAATGCTAACATCACCTGCCCTGAAATCTCCCAATGTCCCAAGCAGCCCCAATCAATCAACTCACAGTTGAAACAGGACTTGGAATGGAAACCACTCACCACCTCTCGACACCCAACGAGGAACCAGGATGCCATGAAGCCCGAGTTACAGGTGTTACCAATGTTGGTTTACCTCTTCTTCTACCAGGAACATCAAAGACGGCGGCGACGGCCACAGTGAGTACTGCACCTGGCACACAGGGGAGGAAAAAGAGAGTGACACACACATGCAACACGCAACACCCCCACCCCCAACAGCACACACAGAAACACATGCAGCAACATTACATTGACACCCCGTAACCCCCTGGAAGAACCCAAGGACCAAATGAAATGACTGTAACAAGTGTAATCATCGAAAATCCAGATAGGCCAACATAAATTTAAAATATCAGTAAATACAAATATTCACAGTATGTACACAAGTCAGGATACTGTTTCAGTACATGTCCGTGGACCAGTGATCCCAAAAAGCATGGGCGAAGCCCACACATGACACCTGCCTCAAAATGGAGAGAACACTGCTGGAGCATCAGGTTGAAAAAAAAACAGGCACCTCAGAGGGAAGTGGAGGGGGGCACCTCAGCTAGATGATGGGATGACGCCACTGCTCCACGAGGGGTTCCATGCCCACTGCTTGGTCCTGGGGAGTGCAAAGCCACAGTCTCTCAAGTCTCTCAAGTGGGTGCTTTGCCCACTGCTTGGTCCTGGGGAGTGCAAAGCCACAGTCTCTCAAGTCTCTCAAGTGGGTGCTTTGCCCACTGCTTGGTCCTGGGGAGTGCAAAGCCACAGTCTCTCAAGTGGATGCTGTTCTCCACTGGTTCTGGAGGGGGCATGGTGCCCAGACTGCTTCATCCTGCCAAGGACTGGGAGAGTGGATGCTGTTCTCCACTGGTTGTGGAAGGGGCATTGTGCCCAGAGTGCTTCATCCTGCCAAGGACTGGGTGAGTGGATGCTGTTCTCCACTGCTTCTGGAGGGGGCCTGGTGCCCAGAGTGCTTCTTTCTGCCAAGGACTGGGGTAGTGGATGCTGTTCTCCACTGGTTCTGGAGGGGGCCTGGTGCCCAGAGTGCTTCATCCTGCCAAGGACTGGGTGAGTGGATGCTGTTCTCCACTGGTTCTGGAGGGGGCCTGGTGCCCAGAGTGCTTGATCCTGCCAAGGACCAGGTGAGTGGATGCTGTTCTCCACTGGTTCAGGAGGGGACATGGTACCGAGAGTGCTGCACGTGGGGTGTGGCAGTTCCCATTCCCTCACCTGGGTGTCTGAGCCACGAGATATTCTGTGAACAGGTAGCATGATCCTCTATGGCGGCAGATACACTCCTCCCTGCTGCGACTTATCCTGCCTCATGTAGTGTGTGCAGGGTCCAGGACGTCTCTTGCAGCCTCGGACGACTGCCCACTGGGGATGATGCTGATGTCGGCTGTGGTGGCACTGCCTGGGCAAGTCGCGGGGCAGGTGGCGGGGGCTGCGGCGGTGTCTGCGGCAGTGTCTGTGGCAGTGTCTGCGGCGGAGATGCTGCCGGTGGTGCTGGTGTCAGCACCTGCGGAGGGAGACAGCAGGACGTCTCCTGCAGCCTCGGGCGGCTGCCCACTGGGGATGATGCTGGGGATGGTAGCAGAGGCAGCAGATGTGAAGGTGGCGGTGCAGGTGGCAGTGCAGGTGGCAGTGGCCACCGCCGTACAGGTTGCTGTTCTGTCTTGCAGAACGGGTGACACCAGTCCCTCACCCAGAGGCTCCGTGCTCTGAGCTGACTTCTCTTTGGCCTTGTGTCCCATCCCCACCTTGGAAGTCGCTGCTGTGACCTTGGCCTTTTTTGTCTTGGAGGAGGCCTTGCTGGGTGGTTGGTGCGGCTTTTCCCTACGGCATGTGGGCCCCTCTTCACCTTGGCAGGTGGCGGGATAGGGTGATCCTTGGCCTCACTAGGTGGCACACTGGCAGCCCGGATGTGTGCCACACGCGATGTTGCTGGACTTGCAGGGACCACAGTGCTCGAGGATTTTGTGGCTGAGGTGCTGGGCTGGGATCTGGACATCCTGACCCTAGGTGAAGGATGGGGGGAGGTGTAGGGAAGAGGTCAATGTTAGCCAGGAAAAGTTTCTTTGACACACTGGGACGGGAAGATGAAGGGGGTTTGGGAGTGGAGGAAGAGGTAGTGGTTGTAGGAGGTGTACGTCTGCTGAGTTTGGGTGAAGGTGCATGGGCTGGAGGCTGTTGTGAGGTGGATGGCTGTTGAGTGGGTGTGTGCCTGTGTTTGTGTACTTTGGGAGAAGTGCTTACAGACACACTGGGAGAGGACACAGGGGACGTGTGCATGGTAGTGGAGGTGGTGATTGAACATGAGCGGTGTGTGGTGATGGGCGTGCTGGTGATGGAAGTAGTGGATGAGGATGTAGTGCATGCAGGTGTGAGTGGAGACGAGACTGGGAGGAAGGTGGAGGATGTGGAGTAGGGGGACACAGTGGAGGCAGTAGATGTTGGTGTGTCTGCATAGGTATGGTGCTTGTGTGAGTGCCTGTGGGATGTGTGATGCTTATGTTTGCTTGAGCCACTTTTGTGTGTTGATGAGTGTGCATGCTGGTCTGATGGTGTGCTTGAGATAGGCTGAGGTAGAGGGGATTGGGTCTGGGTATTGGAAGTTGGAAGGGGGAAGGGGGAGGCTGGACACAGGGACAATGGCTGCCATCAGTGCTGAGGCCAGAGCCTGAAATGCTCTCTGTTGGGCTGCCACGCCAGAATGAATGCCCTCCTGGTATTCATTTGTTTGCTGTAAATGCCTCTTGACACCCTGGATGGCATTCAGAATGGTTGACTGCCCAACAGTGAGGGATCTCAGGAGGTCAATAGCCTCCTCACTGAGGGCAGCAGGGCTGACTGGGGCAGGGCCTGAGGTGCCTGGGGCAAAGGAGATGCCCACCCTCCTGGGTGAGTGGGCACAGGAAACACGCTGAGGGGCTGCTGGGAGGGCAGTGCTGGTAGGGGGGGTGGCGGCTGTACCTGCTGTTGCGGTGGGCACAGAGGTGCCCGCCACCACAAGGGAGTTCCCATCAGAGGAGGAGTCGCTGTCGCTGTCGCTGGTGTCTCCTCCTGTCCCCGTCGTGGAGCTCCCCTCACCCTCTGTCCCACTGGTGCCTTCAGACTCCTGGACCATGTGGGTTGCAGCTCCCTCCTGCTCCGGTGCCAATGCTTCTCCGCCAGATGATGCTAATGCACACAAGGACAGGGTGAATAAACAAAAAGGGGGGGAAAGACAGAGGAGACACATGGTCCATGTCAGCAACAACACCACAGTTGGTGGACACAACACACAGGGAGCAGCCCTATGCACTAGATCATGCACTAACTGTACTTGGTAAAATCACCTGCCCATGGGGGACTGTGCCTAAGCCCATTTGATGCACACGTGGAACCCACAGGATCCTCACTAGGTGTAGATGGCCACTAACACTTTTGGGGTTGGAGTGCCACAGAGCCTGCCTAACAATGGACCTATCCTAGCAAGTTTGCCCTGGCCCAGGGTAGCCCACAGCCCACTTCCTCAACCCAGACACCTCATACAGCACACAGTCAGCTGAATGTGACTGTACTCACCCCCTTGTGGCTGCTGTGATGCCCTCAAGGGTCCATCCAACTCATGATATGCCACCACCTGGATCCAGTACATCAGGGGGTCATGGTGCGATGGGCACCCCTTCCACGTTGGGAGGCCATCCCCAGCTGGGCCTCCACCGTCTTTTTGGTCCAGCAGCGCAGGTCCTCCCATCTTTTGTGGCAGTGGGTGCTCCGTCTATGGTAGACCCCCACAGCCCGCACTTCCTTGGCGATGGCACGCCAAATACCCTTCTTCTGGTGGGCACTGACCTTCAGGAAAAGTGAAGTTAGAATGGATGTTACTCCCTCATCTGGTTCTTCATACTCATTGGCCACAACTTCCAACCCTGGCCCAGAAACACATACACTGACCATCCTCACATGCTGGCCTCAGCCCACCCCCCCTGTATCTTCCATCCACCCCACTCCATACATTCATGTCCCATCCATGATGCTCACGGTGTACTCACCTGTTTGTCTGGAGGACCATAGAGTAGCGTGTACTGGGGGAGGACCCCAGCCACCAGGTTGACCAACTCTTCCACGGTGAAGGCATGGGCCCTTTCCCCAGATACTGTAGCCACTGTTGCTTCCAGACTCAGGTCACAGCAGTACTTGCAGTATAGGTCCTCTCCTGTTGAAGGTCAGGTATCAAGTGAGTAAAGAGATAGAAAATGGTGGTTACGTCCACGGCGGTGCGTACCGTCACCGCCGGCGTACATCGTCATTGGCACCTGGATCTCATAGGGCCCATTGATAACCAATGCGGAATTGCGCCGTGGTCTTCGTCCACCTACTGCGACGCTGCACAACGCCAGCGCAGTTACCTCATTTTCCCATGTCCCTCCTTACAGGTCAGGCAGCCCCATTTCAGAGGGCCACATGGCAGGGCAACTAACTGCGTCACAGCACTTTTGGGTAGGAATACGGACAGACAGCGCCATACACCGATTACATCACAATTGTTGAAAACACCCTTGTGCAAGCTGTGTGGTGTCTGACCGTCTGCTCACCGTTCTCCTCGATAGGGCACATCCGCTGGGGCAGATGATGGGATGGCGTCATCCTCCGGTATACAGACCCCTGGTGGACCTGTCGACAATGAAAAACAGACACATCATTATCACCTACAGACTTGATCGTGCCACAATCCAGGAACTGTGTGCCCAGTTGGAGCCAGACCTGATGTCAGCTATCCGTCATCCCACAGGAATCCCCCCTCTAGTGCAGGTCCTGTCAGTGCTCCATTTCCTGGCCAGTGGGTCCTTTCAAACAACAGTGGCCATGGCATCAGGGATGTCACAGCCAATGTTCTCTAACGTGTTGTCCAGAGTGTTGTCTGCCCTGCTGTAACACATGTGCAACTACATCGTTTTCCCTGAGGTGGAGGATTTGCCCACAGTGAAAGGTCACTTCTATGCCCTGGGACATATCCCCAACATTATTGGTGCCAAATGTGGCATTTGTCCCACCCTGCAGGAATGAACAGGTGTACAGAAACCTCAAAAGCTACCATTCCATGAATGTGCAGATTGTGAATGCCAAGTATCCTGGCTCAGTGCATGACGCTTACATTTTGAGGAATAGCAGCATCCCTTATGTGATGGACCAACTCCAGAGGCACTGTGTGTGGCTAATAGGTGAGTCCAAGGTCCCAACACAGTTTGAATATGTGTCTGGGTATGGGAGAGTCCCTAAGGGTTGGTGTGTGTCTAACAGTTGCCCCTCGATATTTGCAGGTGACTCTGGTTACCCCAACCTGTCATGGCTACTGACCCCAGTGAGGAATCCCAGGATAAGGGCAGAGGAACACTACAATGAGGCACATGGGCGAACTAGGAGGATAATAGAGCGTACATTCGGCCTCCTTAAGGCCAGGTTCCGGTGCCTCCATATGACAGGTGGCTCCCTATACTACTCACCGAAGAAGCTGTGCCAGATCATCGTGGCATGCTGTCATGTTGTACAACCTGGCTTTGAGACGCAAGGTGCCTTTTCTGTAGGAGGATGGGCCTGATGTTGGTCTTGTGGCAGCTGTGGAGCCTGTGGACAGTGAGGAAGGAGAGGTAGAAGAAGAAGATATAGACAACCGAAACAACATCATCATTCAATACTTTCAGTCAGACACAGGTAAGAGACTGGCACTGCTCCTCTCATATCATACTACTGTAGGACATTGCATGATTCTGCCTTTTTACCTCTGTGTATGGACCCCGACAGTTCACTTTGGCTTTCCATCTCACAGATCTGGGTACCACTTTCTGCCTTCTGCTATGTTTACTGCTGCCCAACAACTGTAGAACATTGGTATGTAAACATGTACATTGACATTGCCATTTGTCAGAGAGGTTGTAATAACACACTTGTGAAAGTACTGACTGACTCCAGATCGTTTTGTGATTCAAAGGTGTTTATTTAAGTGCTATTCAGAGGAGGGATATGTGCAATGGGCTGGGGTGATGGTGGAGGAATGTCCATGGTGGAGTCCAGTCTATTGGTATCATCGGTGCATAGTCCAAGGGGCATAGGAGGTGGAGTAATGGCAGTTCAAGGTGGACAGAGTGACATAGTGGGACAGAAGGGTGACATTCAGGAGAGTCTTATTTCCTGGCGGGGGTTTTGGCAATGTTCTCTGTCTTGTGCCTGGATCTCAGGGACCGTTTGTGGGGTGGTTCTCCTTCTGCAGGAGGTGAGGTGCTGGTGGCCTGTTGGTCCTGTGGCGGGACCTCCTGTCCACTAGCACCGGCGGACGTGGAGGGCTGTTCATCGTTCAGGCTAGCGTCAGGGGCCCGGTGGTGTGCCACTGCCTCCCTCATGGTGTTGGCCATGTCAGCCAGTACCCCTGCAATGGTGACCATGGTGGTGTTAATGGACTTCAAGCCCTACCTGATCCCCATATACTGTTCCTCCTGCAGCCGCTGGGTCTCCTGCAACTTAGCCAGTACAGTGCCCATGGTCTCCTGGGAATGATGGTATGCTCCCCTGATGTTGGAGAGTGCCTCTTGGAGAATGGGTTCCCTGGGCCTGTCCTCCCCCTGTCGCACAGCAGTCCTCCCAGTTTCCCTGTTGTCCTGTGCCTGTGTCCCTTGAACTGTGTGCCCACTGCCACTGACCCCAGGTCCCTGATTGTCTTGGGTTAGTGGGGTTGCCTGGGGTCCCTGTAGTGGTGGACACACTGCTGACTGACGTGTCCTCGGGACAGTGGCATGGGCCCGCTGGATGGGTGCTGTGGTGGTGTTTCCTGAGGGGGGTGGGTCAGTGGTGGTTTGTGACTGTGGCTGGGGAACCGACTGTCCCAAGGTCCCTGATGGGCCGTGCTGTTCATCTTGATCCAGGCGTGCAGAGCTGCTGTCGTCACTGTGGGCCTCTTCTGTGGGAGGACAGGATGTGTCTGGCACCTCCTGTCTGGTGATGTCGGGTAGGGGTCCTGTTGGGGTGTTAATGTATAGTTAATGTATCTGTGTGTGGCATCTTGTGCAATGGATGGGTTACACTCTACTCCAGTGCTTGCATTATTGGCTTGGCCCTTGTGTGATTGGTGATTTTGTGGCCTGGGTGAGGCTCTCTACTGCACTTGCTTTGGCGATGGGTGTCCATGCATTAGTGTTACATGCAGGGCTTGTTATTGGGATGTGTGGGTTGTAATAGTGGGGTATATGTGAGGTGTTGGGGTGATGGGTGTGAGGGTAGGGGTAGGAGTTTGTGATGGCATGCAGGTAGGGTGGGGGGATATAATAGTAAAGATATGACTTACCAGAATCCAGTCCTCCTGCCACTCCTGCGAGGCCCTCAGGATGCATGATTGCCAAGACTTGCTCCTCCCATGTTGTTAGTTGTGGGGGAGGAAGTGGGGGTCCACCGCCAGTCCTCTGTACAGCTACCTGGTGTCTGGATACCACGGACCGCACCTTCCCCCGTAGGTCGTTCCACCTCTTCCTGATGTCATCCCGTGTTCTGGGGTGCTGTCCCCCTGCGTTGACCCTGTCGACAATTCTCCGCCATAGCTCCATCTTCCTGGCAATGGATGTCTGCTGCACCTGTGATCCGAACAGCTGTTGCTCTATCCGGATGATTTCCTCCACCATGACCCTGAGCTCCTCCTCAGAAAACCTGGCGTGTCTTTGAGGTGCCATAATGTAGTGTGGGTGATGTGTGAGGTTATATTTATTGTGCTGTGTGATGTGTTGTGTTAGGGTGTGTTCTTTGAGGTGTGTGGATGTTGTATGAGTGATGGTGTTCTGTGCCTGTGGATGCTGGTGTTCTGTTTGCTATTCTCTCTCTCTCTGTGCTTCTTCCAAAAGTTTTCATTGTAAGGGGTTGTGGGTAATGTGGATGTGTGTTTTATATTGGATTGGGTGTGTGGGTGTGGTGTGTGTATCAGGTGTGTGTATTTTGAATTGTCCAATGTGGTTGTGTATTGTAAATGTGTGTGTATTTTGAGCGCAGCGGTGTGTACGCCAATGGTTTACCGCGGTTGAATGACCGCCGCATTGATTCGAGGGTCGTGATACTGTGGGCATATTCCTGTTGGAGTGATGGTGTGGGTTTTGCTATCGTCAGTTTATCACTGACCTTTGGTGTGGTGGACTTGTGTGGGTGTCTGTAATGTGGCGGACTATGAGATGTGGGTCGTAATACCTGTAGCGGATTTCTGCTGCGGCCACGGTATCTTGACGGCCGTCAGCACGGCGGTAAGCGGGATTTACCGCCACGGTTGTAATGAGGGCCTAAGTCTTTAAACCAGCTCCTGGTCCTTATCAGACTGCTTTCTGTTCCCCTATCCTTAGCATGTTGACATTGCCCACCCTTTCTTTCTAAAAAGCACACAAATACCTTAACAACAACACCCCACCAATCTGGTTACACCTTTTCACTACAGGTTGTACATGTTGATTTTGACAGCAAAGGTCTGCAGGTTGCCTGCCCCCTCAATAACAAAATCCTGGACAAAAGTTTGTGATCACAACGTAAAACAAATTCAACCCCCACAAATATACTCTGAAATTCTCAGCACCCCAAACCGCAGCTAAAGCTTCACGCTCTATTACTGAATAATTTTGCTCAGCTTGCATCAAAGTGCGACAAGCAAACGCCACCGTCCTTTCTTCACTTCCATGCATTTGAGACAAAACAGCTCCCAAACCAGTTGCCTTGTATCAACATCAACTGTCAAAATCGATTGTAACTTAATGTCAAAAGCAGTGAGAATGTCTGCATCACAAATCTCATTCTTGAAATTGACAAAGCAATCTAGTTGTTCCCTTTCCGTGTAAATGTACTCCCCCTCTGCAATAGTTTCCTTAAATTCTCAGTTTTGTCAGCAAACATGTTTATAAATTTAGGGTAATACTCTATTAAACCAAGAAATGATCTTAATTGATCCTTATCAGTAGGTGAAGGCGCCAATCTAATCGCCACCAACAGACTCTTCTTTGGTTTAATATTTCCTCTGGATATAGTATACCCCAAGTAATCAATTTCCTACGTTAAAAATGTATATTTTTCCTGATTTAAACACAAACCATTTTCTTCTAGAACTTTCAATACATCCTTCAGGATGCCATTGTCCTCCTGTACCGTTTCACCCATGACCAATATGTCATCCTGAAAGAATATCAAATTTTTCATATTCCCAAAAATATTTGTCATCATTCGCTGAAGCACACTCGCAGCTGACGCAAGTCCAAACGGCATGCAAGTGAACTGAAAAGTGCCCTCAGAGGTTTTGAGAAATACCTCCCACTTTTAACAGCACAAAGCAATTAATCGATGTTAGGAAGCAGATAAGTGTCAATCAAGATCTTCTGGTTTAATGATCTCAAATCACACACAACCTCACACGACCATCGGATTTCCGAGTAATCACCACTGGAGAGATCAATGAAGACACCTCTACCAGTTCAATGATACCCTCAGACAACATATCCTCAATTACTCTTTTAACCTCATCTCTCACCACAAAGGGAACCTTATGCAATGTATGCTGTCTTGGCAAAGCATCCTCCCTAAGCACAATTTTGTGCACATACCCCTTCAAGCATCCTAATGTTTCTTGAAACACATTTTGGGCACCCATTAGTATATTTTGTAGTTGTACATCCTCAACTATATATGTGATTTGGTGCCCTGGGATTGAGAACAATGTTTAGGTCAAACTAATGCATCCACCCCAAAATAGGCGATCCATCTGATGCCACATAAACTTTCCCTTTGATACACCACTCCCCAAATTGTATACGTCCTACCATATATCCCAGTAAGTGAATCTTTTCTCCTTGGTATCCACCTGGCGAGAAATCTTTCAGGAATAAGGTTACATCTTTCCAATGATTTTTAAAAAAAAGTGTCAGGGATTATGGTGTACAATGAACCAGAATCAACCATAAGCTTGATTTCATAATCATTTATCTTGAAGACAGCTGTGGGCCTAGAAGTCCTCCCCTCCTTTCCAGCTGCTGCTGTTAATTCCTCCTAATTAACAACTAATATTCTATTATCACTGGAAATGTTGTTAACCTCCTCAACCATATTTAGACTAGATCTGACATCTTTAATAAGTTTACTGTTCGCCCTGCACATTTGTGCAGTGACCCCTGCGACCACATTTCCTACACTCTTTATTCGTTGCAAAACACTTCTTTGAATCAGCTAAGTGATACGTGCTTCCACAACGAGTATGTCCTCTTCCTTTAGTCTTAGATATAGCTGAAGCGCTACCCAGTTTTTTGGGTACTACATTAACTTCTTGTTCAATATTGGGGCAGTCATTGATCATTGCCATCACGTCACTTGACTTATCTCTCTTTTCTAGTTCTTTATGCAACGCTGTGATTCCTCAATAACTTTCACCATTTCAATGGCCTCTTTCAATGTAAAATCTTTGGCTGCCCATAATCTCTTGAATTTTCCTATCTCAACACTGTACAATAAGCTGATCACGTTTCAAACCGACATTTGACAGACAACTCTCTTAATCTCGCTACAAATTCATCAATTGTTTCATGGTGATTTTGAGGCTGAGTACAAAACCTATATCTAGCCATTACTAGATTGGTCTCCATGGCAAATCTATTCTCCAACCTGTTGATGGCTTCTTAGAAGACATCATCCATTGGTTGCCCATTGGGGCCTAAAAAGTGGGTAAATACTTAAAAACACGTTATCCCTCACATCCTAAGGCATTCAATAAAATAGCTTTTTTGCATAATGAAGAAAGATATTGACCATCTACATTTAATAAATAATTCTGAAACATTTCTACCCAATCTTCCCAAGGAATAACAGGTGGCCCAGGCTGAGGTAAAAATAAATGTGGCGGTGAAATATTACCTTGAGACACCATAAGTATGAATAGTACAATCATTTATGTAATATGAAAAAAGAAACGCACTTGGTAGAAATAAAAACAAACTTACTGTTACATATAACAGCCACAAAAAGCAACAGTGTAGCGAGCAAAACACCAAAATAGTTAAGAAAAGTATGTTTAAAAAATATATATATTTGCCCAGTAAGATCATTGCACGCCCGTGGTATCTTCTATTTCTTCTTTTTTCCTTTTTCGTGTGCAGATCACCACACTGACTGCACTTTTCCCAAAATTGCCTCATAACACGTTGTGTTCACACAGTTCGCGCAGCGTCAGTGACGAGAAGGCGCACAGACACACTCCTAAGCTCACACAGTCTCACATGCCGCATAGAGACATGCTGTGCTGACATGCCCTGTACCCTGCATGTCAGTGATGTGTCTGATTGACGAGATGGCTTCTCCTCCTCTGAAAACTTGTGCGCGTCTCCAGAAACGACAGGCGCTCCATCATCGTTGCAATTGCTCTGGTGGCCCTCCAAACCTTCACAGAAAAGCCGTGACTCGAACAGAAGTTCGCCATCGGACTCCAAAAGCAGTCAGGATCTCTGCGCAGCCAGGCGAGTCCGGCACCCTCAAATGCACCCCTCGCAGCCGGCACAGAACGACAGCAGACAGCTTACCAGGACGACCCATTCCATTCTTTATAATTAAAACATAACACATTCCATTTTGTTTACCGCTGTAGGGTGGCATTGAGCAGGAGAGGGAACTAGTGATTCAGTATGTTGCAAGGACATGTGCATCAAAGTCAACTGGTAAAAACTGAAAGCCAAAAAGACAACTAAGCAGGAGAACCATTTTATCTCATCACCGGTCCTCAAAACCCCCACATGTCCATCACCACAAACAACTCCAATCCTCCATAAAAATGCCACCACTTATAGGGAGTATGGGCAGGCAAAACAACTAAGGTTGAGAACACTTGACAAAAAAAGGATATGGCAGGATTGCTGATCTTCACTCTGACTTGGGCCTAAAAGCCTACCTAAGCCGTGCCTCCAGCTTCCCCCCACCACCTAATCTCTTATTAACCTGACTCACATGGCCAGCCCCACTCTCCTAAATAACTCAGTAATAAAATATTATTCTGCATATCTCCACCTGTGTGCCCATCAGGTGGGACAGAGCTAAATTACAGTCCAGGAAAACTCTTCAAAATAACTGCCCATCCTTTTCAAACTTCATGCTCTTGCCTCCAATCCCTAGCTCCTTCACCCTGTCCATCTTCTCTTATTCTAAGGCATTCAAGTAGCTATTTGAATAGAATGCAACCAGTCTCCCGCTCTTAGGACATTATTTGGTGTGGGTTCCCTTTCTACAGGCTGCTGCTGACCCTTTCCCCTCCAATGTTGCCTCTGGTCCCTGTAGAAACCAGACTGGAACTGCCAGAGGAGGTGGTTACCTCCACTCTTCCTTAAGGAGTAGCCAAGCTACAACTCCAAAAATCAAACTAGGTTTTTCTGATTAATTCAATGTACTTAATTCCTACCCCTTTCGGGGTACCTTACACAAAAGACACTTGCATATATTTAAACAGCAAGCATCCAAGTCTTAATATTAACTGGTAAGCTGAGGTAGCGCATCAATTTCCATTCCCTCTCTTTAGAACCTTCTTTCACCAGAATTTCTCTATCCAGCCTTTGTGACCTTCACACCCCACCTACGTCCTGCCGTAGAGCCCTCCACTAACCTATCACTAATCTGACCCAAATGATCAGCGCCCCACACCCAAAAAAATCTGGGAGAAGATTTCATTCAGTCTCCCTGTCCCCTGGGTGCCCATCATTGGAGATAGAGCAAAAACTTCATCCCAGGCAAAACGTTAAAACCGCCTTTTCGGCCTTTCCAAACTGCTTCATCTTATCACTCATCCCTAGTTCACTGACTCTTCATACCATTCTTCATCAAGGGCATGCAAGTACCTGGACCACAGACCATCCTCTGCTCCAATCAAAGTGCACTCAATCCAGCACATTTCATGGCCTATGCCTGTTAAGTAAGTGGCTGAAACTATCTAAATGCTACCAGTCCTTCAGAGATTATTCACCGAGGATGAGAATCAGTCAATCAAATCAAGTATGACTTCCATTTGACTCGTTTCTTCTCAGTAGTCTTCCTAGGTGCAGTTGCCTGTTGTGAAAAAAAGCTTGGTGGGGAAAGATTCTGCTGCACAAATCTTTATACAGTTTACAGATACATATTTCTATTATGTTGCTGGATGCTGCGCCGTGCAGAAAATACAAATGTTACACTGTAAAACTGGCTTTAAAAAGCGACAATTGGCATTGAATCAACAAATTGTATCCCAAAGTGCGAATGGTTACAAATTCAAAAGCGAAACATTCAGACATGAGGTAGTAAAACACTTCTGAAAGGTCGATGTTGGGCAAACATGCCAGCAATGGTATGTTTCTGTGTTATTTGTGTGTAGTGTATTGCAAACAAGGAGTGACTGCTACAATTAACTGTGTCAAAAATGTGTACACTGCATGTATTTCAGACCTTCGGTGAATACACCTTGGACGTCCTTCAGTACATCACATTTCAGCTGACACAAACTTACCTCACATTTCTCAGAAGTTGATATAATTTTTACATTTCATGTTTCATCAAAAGTTTTCTATCGTGCTACCACACGAAACAGTATTAGTGTGCTTTACATGGAACAAAAACGAAGTGAAACAATGTCATACAGTAACAAGCAGTAATAACTGCATTAGTGAGAAGAGTTACACAAGAAGGAAGGCCTGTTGGTGACAGTCAAACGGCCATATGACATGTTTGGAATGTGACAATCATCTCAATGGTGAGTGAATGGAATTGTCTTTATATATGAGATAATAGGGAGACTTGCCAACAGAGGTGATTAGTCTAGTTATCAAGTACACAATGGCTTCCTGCGGGGCGATGTGTGACTGAGGTACTCACACCATGATGCCATTTCAGAAGCACAGATTCAAGATGAGTAAAGTGTGAGGTGCAGGTTTCAACTGAACTGAGTGTTAGTAGATGCTTGATATTCTTTAATGAGTCAAAATGGAAGATGGCTGATGTAGCAATCCTTTTAATGTGGACAATGGGGGATAAGGAACAGTTCAGAGTGGAGCCCAAAGATTTAGTTGCCTTGAAAATTGAAGGTGAGAAATCATCCACCGTGGCCAACTTTAGGATAGTGGGATCACACGTGTTCCAATGTTTCACGCGAAAGAGGCTGTGGCATATCTAGTGCGATTCACCTCCCACATCCCTTCGCTGCCACGCTGTGGTGTGCCATCTGTTACACATAGTGTGGAGCTCTAAAGCGGTTCTGGAGAGTAGTGGAAATAACTTATATCAAAACCTCTTCCTCGTGGTAGCTCTGATTATTGTCAGACCCTATTCCATTGGCATAACAATAGGCCCCGCAGGACCGAGTTCCAGGGGGCCCCCTCCGGCACTCTTCACGGACCCCTGACCTGAGAGCTCCTGACTAGATCCGGAGCATGGGGGCCCCCTTCATGTATTTTGCAGGGGGAGAGGTCTCAAGTTTCGTTACGCCAGTGCCCCATTCCGCCCAGCACTGGCGTGTCCTGAACCCTCAGACTAATGTGATACGAACAAATAACCTTAACAAATCCATGGTACTGGAAAGAAAAACGATTTATGAAGCACGTCTGTCCTTTCAAGCTTTCAAAAATCTGGGATACCTGGGCTCCATGCAAGGGGATATTTGATTAGGTTAAGATGATGCACACAAACAGTTGCCGAAAACAATCCATCTAAAACGCTATGGTGAAATATTTATACTGGATATATTTGCAGAGACTGTGCAAGAACTCCTTTTTCACATATTCTTTTTTTTTCGTATTCAGTTCTTTGGTTAGTCTTGTTTCCACTTCATTTGCATCTCAAATAACAGTATCGATGATGTTATAATGTAATGTTGTTAAGGGAAAATAAATAAAATTTATAACAAAAAATAAAACATTACAGGCCTTTCTTAGGAGGGATCGATGTATTTTCAATGAGAGGGTACTAACTGTTCACAGACTGATGAACCTATAATGGAGAAACACACGCTCTTGCCAAGAACTCAGTCGAATGGCACCAACACAGGTGCTGCTGTATGGCTGGATCTGTCTCTGCGCTCATGAACTCTTCTGGATTAGGAGCTACTGACCTTCCCTGAACAAATATTACTTTGGGATAAAGGGGTTCTTCGTAGTCAAATAACCTGGCCCTGGCAATTAATCCTACTTTCAAAACCCTTTATGGACACAAAGAGGGTGCCCAAACTTGATGCCTTGCAAATACGTCACAATTCAATGACACACCCGCCCTGCATACTAGTGACCACAACTGCCTAGGACAGGAACACATCTTTGACTTTAATAACATGCTGTAGCCAGTAGTTATAGCACAACCACTTGCCCTCCACTCACAGCTGCATGCGGCTTTCTGCAGGGGCAGTTGCACTGACTGAAGTGCACAACTATGTGAACATGCACCTGTTGAACAAGTTCGGCACCCCCCCCCCAAATTATGGATGACATCACCACTGACCTGATGGGTGCCTGTCGTTTTCTGAGTTACACATGAGGATGGACTATCAAGAACTGGAACTACACCCATCATAAATCTAAATTCACACTATCTACATTCATGTGTGCCTTTCAGGCAAACAAGGCTGAGCTTTTCAATTTCGCCTGCAGCCAAGGTGTTTCAAAATTCTGTGTGTGAGGTTCTAGCTGGACCTTCCGAGATGAACAACTCAACAATGTGCCTATTCTCCCACAGCACAATACATGTGGACTCGCCTTGAATAAAATGAAGAACTCTTTACTGTGAATCGCCCACCAGGACCCTCCCGGCTAGAGTTCTATTGTCACATGTTCGATGATGAGAACATCTCTGGTGCCCAATAAAGTCAAAGGAATCAAATCAATACAGGCCCCAACAAATATTTCTTAGCCGCACAACTTCCCGAGTATGGGATTTATCTGCGGCAGATTCATCAAATGTTAATTTTACTCATTGAGCAGCTTCACAAGCAACAAGGAAAAACAACTTAAGCAACAGCAAAGTTAGGAAACAATAGTATAGTATTAGTTTTGAAGACAGAGTCTGAATAGAGGAGTTTATAGGCTTTTGAAAGGATAGTAGGTTTGGGTTGAATCAGAGTTCTTCATGTAACTGTTTCTAGAATCTAAGAGCTTCATAAGACAAGGCCTGGTTCAACAGTTTGGACTTTTTAAATTTTGGGATTTCAAGAAGTATGTATGATTTATGGAGACCACCATCAGAATAGCCACCAGCTAAGTATGAGAGAAGCATGGCTTGTTCAGCTGTCCTAGGGAGAAATGGAGGGTTTAGTTTCTAGGTCTCGCCTAAAGAAACATTGTGGACAATATCAGTGCTTACACTGGGCTTCGGGTAACCCCACTGCTTATGCTGGCGTTCTTGTAAATCTAAATGTTCACTTCCTATTCAGTGGTTTTCTTACATCTTTTTGTGTTTGTCCCTTAAATGGAAGATATCTTTTTTATCATTCTTTTGATTGGATGGGTCAGATCCTTTCACTCCTTAGATAGGAAAGTACTTTTTAGGTCTCATCTAATCGACAGCATATGCAATGTCAGTTGCAAGACATATTGTTAGGTTATAGTAACCCTAGAGCCTAACCATTAATTACCTTTGGTTGGCTTCTTTGAGGCTCTCATTTGATTGCTTCTTATACATTAGCATGTGAGGCTTTCCTCCCTCTTCTTATTTTTGTACCATCTGTAGGAAATTTGATTATTGTGGATTATTGGATCATTATTTGTCTGACTGTCCACTTTAAGGAGTAATCACAACTCATGCCAAGGTGAACCCTAAAAGTCACTAAATTAATCTGATCTCAAACCCCTGGAAGCTATGGCACAAAGGGGAAAGGCTTAACATAGGCCAATGTGTAAAATATTTATACAGGATCAAAACCTCAATTAAATCAAAATGCCAAACAATAAAAGCCCAATTAAAATTAGAAAAATAAGGTAAAATGTAATAAACAAAATGACATAAAAATGACAAAAAAACAATAAGGGGAACAGGAGACATAACTTTTTAAAATCTAAAGCAGAAATAGCTCCAAGATAAAAAGTAATTCTGTAAAAAAGCCAGCTGGTACACCCAAGAACTCAGAACAGCGAAACAGCGAAACAGCAAACAGCTGGAGAGGAGATGGCGTGCCAGCAAGGACACCTCTGACAGAGCAGCTTTCAAGTCCTCCCTCAACTTGTACCACCGCATGCTGAGGGCAACAAAGAAGACAGCCCTTGCTGAATGTATTGAAACCAGTGCCAACAACACCAAGGAACTTTTTAACATGATTAAGGAATCCTCCAACCCGACTGCCAGCAAAAACAACATCACATCTTCACAGGTGCTGTGTGACAACCTTGCCACTTCTTCCATGACAAGATCACAGCCATATACAGAAATTTCAAACCCCAACCCACACCTACGGACTTCCTCAACAGATACGCCACCACTGTAATTGACACAAAAAACATATTGACCACTTGGAACATCCTCTCCACCCAGGACATCACCTCCACCATGAAATCCATCCACTTGGGAGCTACCACAGACCCATGCCCACACTACATCTCCAACCTTGGAAACCAAAGGATCTACCAGGATCTCACCACCCACTCCCACTCACTCCTTACCATTGCAGAAACCTCAGAATCATCATTGATAACAAGCTCACCATGAAATCACAGCTCAGCGCCGTCCCCTCCTCCTACTTCCTCACTTTAAGAATGCTATGTAAGATCTTCATCTGGCTACCTCTACACATGAAACGCACGTGACACGGGCCCTCATCATCAGTGGACTGGACTACGGCAACACCCTCTACATAGAAATTGCACGCACCTCCAACAGAAAGTTCAGACCATACAGAACGTCGCAGACAAGACTCATCCTTGGCCTTCCACGATGAACCCACATCACACCCCAACTAAGGCAACTCCACTGGCTCCCCATGCAGAAGAGATGCCAATTCAAGGTGCTCACCCATGACACAAGGCTCTACACAACAGAGAAACCACATACATTAACCACCGCCCGAACTTCCACCAACAGTCGAGAAGACTACGCTCTGCCACCCTTTCACTTGCCCATACTCCCTGCATCTACCGAAGCAAAAGAGGAGGACGCTCCTTCTCTCATGTTGCAGCAAAAACTTGGAACAGCCTCCACACACAGCTCTGGACGGTCACCTGACCTCCAGGATTCCGAAGGGCCTTCAAGACCTGGCGGTTCATATAAGCCTCTGGGACCAGCAAGCGCCTGGATACCCTATTGGGGGATTAGTCGCACTTTATAAATCCTGATTGATTGATTAATCTGATAGATTTCTTTGTTTACTTAAATGATGAAAGGGCCTCCATTGCAGAAATTTTGCTTCTTTGCCAACGCTGTTCAGAATTTTCAATAGCAATTTTTTGTCTTTTGTGCTGATTCTGAACAACATGGGCTTGGCCAATGCTTGTTCTGAGTGGAAATAGCAAAAAATTAGATTGGTATAGTATGAATGGAAATGTGAGAGAAAATTATATATTTTGGTCAACAATTAAACCCGTCAATTTGGCAAACAGCTGGAATGCGAGTGAAATGCCAAGAACTGAGAGTTTTTCTAGACATTTTTTAAATGTAAGTGGGGATTCTCTGTTGTAAAAAAAAAGCAGGATCTGTGTTTTTCTTGGAGTTACTCTCAAGGAGATAAGAATATCCACTTTAATACATTTTTTGTTTTACTGCATTTTTTGAAGCTGCTATGCCAAGGTGAATTTGAGGTTCTCAGGTCGAGATGAGGCATTGTAAGCTCTCTTCTGTCAATTTTAAATATGCATTAGTAAAATAAAGGACCATGGACTATTTGGACACTGGATGCAAAACCTGATAGCATGGGAATGTTCCTGTTTCAGACATCATCAGATGTGGTTACTCACCCCACTGTAAGCATTAGCAAAACCATCACAGGTATTCACAGCTATTTAGGGAAGGTAATCAGGGAGGGCTACAAGCATTTCCAAATTTACATCTATGGTCGTTATTTCCAATTATTAAATTATCCACTACCTACTTATCAACCACATTTGAGAAATTAAATCCGCCACAGCTTTAGTTACTTTGACTTAATATATTAGCCTGGAGTGGCCAAAACCATTGATTTCCTCTCTCAATACCTGGGGTGTCCCCTCCAAGAGAGCGGAGGACCGTCGCCCCACTAAAAAAATGCCCCAAAAATGCACCACAGCTGAAAAATAAAATGGTAATAAACTTTTTTTATTACCATTTTATTTTTTAGAACCCCATCCTGAATGAAGTATCGGGATGGGGCGGGGTGACTTCTGCTGTGCTTCTGAGTGACAGCATCTGGGAGCTGCGCACTTGTTTAAAGTGTGCCTGCCCCTTTGGCTGTCTGTCTTGCAATGGCCAGTCAGACAGGCGCACTTTAAACATCTCTAACCCAGCTGTCTTGGGACAGCTGGGTTAGAGATGGCACAGGCCTCCATCACTCTGGTGAGCACTGAGTGAGGCCGCTCCCACCAATCCTGATGCTTGTTTCATGCTGGTTACCAGCATGAAACCAGCGTCAGGATTTGGTAGCACTGTTTCCTGGTCCCCGCTTCGGAGCCACGATGAGGAGGACGCTGTAACAGAGAGGGAGACCCGTCACATCAGGTAAGTGCCTTTTTAATTTTTTTTTTTTAATATAATTATTGTATCTCCCCTCCCCCTGCCCCTCTGCCATAAATACAAACCAGCCCCCACTGCTCAATACTCAAGATCTGCAAAGCAGACACAGTTCATACTATGAAGCTTCATGTGAGTTTTGTTCTCATTCTCACTGCTTAGATCTATGTCACAGAGAGATTGATTCCTGCCTCACAAATGACGAACAATTATAAATGACAATCAAGTAATTTTTAGTCTGTATAAAAGACTGACAAATTAAAAAATGGGGATGGGTATATTGTATTGCTGTAAATGGTGTGTTTCCTTTAGAGGTTGATGGTACACTGAAAACTCGACCTGGGCTTGCGCTCAGACTGGCTTTGGCCAGCTCGATGTCCTGTTTGAACCTCGAGCCCATAACGCACAGAGCTTTCAAGTGGCTTTCGCCTGCCACTCTCGCTCTACCCAGGGCGTGTCGTTATGGCCAGACCTGCAGACTTTGCAATTAGGAAACCTGGTTCGACTTTCAGCTTTGGCTCAATAGCCTGTAATTCAAATCACTTCATTTCCCGAGCTTAAAAAAATGAAATGTGACTTATGTAATGTAACTGGTGCTCATATAAAGCGCTCCAATACCTTACAGTTGAGTGTGCGCTATAAAAATTGCAGAAAAAAACAAATCATTAACATAATAAGGAGCGGCAACTCAAGTAGTGGCTGATTTGTCCAAAGTGAAATCAGAAAAGCTGGAAAATCACAGCTTTTCCGCTTAAATTGCATAACCTTAGATAAATATTTTATTTTACCAAAATTCCTTTTTCTTCATAAAAGCACTTTCAAATGTGGGAGTTCACAATACCAGTTGTACAAAAAACTATTGTGTTTGATTTAATGCTTCTTTAAAATTTGGGCCGCATACAGGGTTCACATAACAATGGTCTTCCCACCTGGTTCACTAATGGGACTGTCACCAGTATGGGAATGGGGGCAGGAGTGGTTCTAAGTTCGAGTTTAAAAACTGTCACTTTTAATAGGTACTTATTGCAAAGCTATAATGTGACATATCATAGCTATAACGTGATATATGTCAAAGCTTCCAAGTTAAAGAAGTATACTTTTTTTAAATTTTGAAGAGACTTGTAGTGGCATGCTTCTTATTAGACAATGTAAACTGGTAAACATATAAGTTGTTTATTTCTGAAGCTTTTAACAGGAGCTAGCCAACAGATAGCCAAAGCATCTACATTCAGATTGCTAACTGGCCTACGGTCATAAACTGGAATGTAGAACTTCGAACTGTCCTTCAGCTTTCTTACACTTGCAGCATGTGATGGCAACATATCTTACTCATGAACACTAAACAATACTTTAAGTAGAGCTCATTACACAATAAATACAATATACAACATCTCCACTCATCCAATGAACACAAACTAAAATAAAATGTCCATACAAAAGTCCTGCAAATGATTTGTATTTTTAGAATGCAACCAAATTTAGGCCCATATTTATACTTTTTTAGCGCCGCATTTGCGTCGTTTTTTGATGCAAAATCGGCGCAAACTTACAAAATACAATTGTATTTTGTAAGTTTGCACTGTTTTTGCGTAAAACAAATGACACAAATGCGACGCTAAAAAAGTATACATATGCGCCTTAGTTGTCACTTGATTGTCACCATGTTGGTCGGTTAGAAATCCTGTTGAAGACAACCGTCCTTACTTATCAGTTAACCATCAAGTGTCTCTTCACCTTCAGTGGACGAAGAATCCAGTTGCTCATCACGCAAAGCTGTAGTACGTTCAACTTCACTAGATTTCTACATGCCTGATATGTTATGATAAAAAATTAATTATTTTTCAAAGTCATGAGTTTTCTCTCGATAATATTTTTTGTAAATCATTCAAGACAATCATATTATGTTTAGCCCACTATCTACCATCCTTCAATTTAACTGAATTGAAAGTAACAATAGTTACTTGAAATGGATCATTACATTTAAAATCCGTTTTAGACTTCATGCCATGATAATATTTCATTTTGTCTTGTTATGCTTTGACTTTGGATCTCAATTTCTCATTATCACATACAGAGAAAAATTATCATCCTGCACTTTGCTACTTAACCAATTTAGAAATGTACCTGTGAAGATAACACAAATTCAATAGAAGCAGAGAATCAGAATGTGACGAGCTAGCTATGGGATCATATGGAATGTGATGGAGATGCAAAGAGAGCTAGAGAGCGAAGGAGCTCTGCTGGAGATGTCATACGCAATTACTTATTGAAGAGAAAGAAGAAGTCTAGACTGACTGATCTTTACATTGGCGACGAGGGACATGTCTATGCAGGGAACAGATACCAGACATCTTCAACCTGGAGGCTCATACATGTTATTTCAAGCAGAACCTGACACAGTGCTGCATTGCCAAACACAGTTCTTCAGGCAAGTGAACACTGCATGTTTTAGTGAGGATTCAACCTTTTCTCCTGCTATGGTGCTGAGCACGTTGTGTAAATGAGCACTTAAATACTTAAAGAGTTAGTAATTTTACCCGTTAGGCAGCACAAGAGATTGTGCTTATGACAAGTGCTGTACTGCTGCATGTCTGCAGCAACGCATCAGAAGCAGTGTGAGGACGACACCAGCGCTGAATCAAAACTAAACAGCATGAGCAAGTGTGAGAGGAAACAAACAGAGCGAGGTAGGACACAAGATCAGCTGCAAGGAAACAAAGCAAACGAGTACATGGGATCACTTACAGTGCTGCACAGTAAATGGGCGGCTGTACAAAGTGTATAATAATTAACAAATTAAACTTAAAACTATTAGAAAGAATACTTACTAGCCAAAAGCTATGAAAGTTGTGTCAGTCCCATCCTGCCAGCTACGATAGACTGCTGAAACTGATGTAGGACTAGACAACACTGTGAATCTAGTCATAGAAATAGGACGTCACAAAACGGGAAGGAAAGCATGAAACATGAACTGGGTTTGCACAATATGTACATAAAAGAACATCTCGGATGTTTACTATTTTAGCACGTTATTATATTTTACTATATGAACATGTAACATTAAATTGTTATTTTACAATGATATGTTAGTTTGTTATGGTAACTATTAAGAAGTAAAAAGAAACCAAAAGAAGATGGGAAATCAAACTATGGCATCACCACCACCTGTTTTATCTACACCAGAAGAACCACCCATACCATTGAAGCAGTGGAAAAAATATGTATGACTTACATACTAGCCATTGGAGGAGACTGTTATGGACCACTTAGAACAAGCCATCTTACTCCATCATTTAGGCATTGAGGGAAGAAGGGTTTATGAAGAGCTACCAGAAGTATCTTTGGGAATGGGTGACAGTGAACCCACTAATGTTTTTGATGTGTCTATGGGAGTGCTTGATATTCAATTTACTCCTAAAACTAATTTGGTTCTAGAACATTACAAGTTTTTTTCAAGACCACAAACAGTAGATGAAGATATTCCATCATATGTAGCAGCATTAAGGGGGATTGCATTATCTTTTCGATTTGAGCAGTTGACTGATTCATTAATAAGGGATAAGATAGTAAGATGCACATACAGTAAAAAGATAAAGGAGAAACTGTTAATGAAGGATCCTAATTTGGAAGAAGTTATACAAATAGCTAAAAGAATGGAACACACAGCAGTTTGGTTGCAGGAAAGTGTTAAACCTAATAATAATAAAAAAAATAGTACAGTAAACAAATTTAGGAATAGAAATAGATCAGAGACAAATATGGGAAAAAATAAAAGTGTAAAAGAAAATGTAGAAAAACCTAAAATGAGAGTAGAATTATAATACGAAAAGCAGAAAAAGCCTATATGGAGAGAAATAAGGTGTTTTTGTTGTGATGCCCCAGGCCATATTGCATCCAATAAGATGTGTGAGGTGAAAAATGCAATTTGCTGTATGGTTGTGATTGCCCTCTCAGCTTTGCCTTGTGTGAGTTGTGATTTTATGGGCTAGGTGATTCTCTCTATTGTGCATTCTTTAGTGATGGGTGTCCATGCAGATCTGTGATGGGGGTCCGGGCATTGGTGTTACATGCAGGGCTTGGTATTGGGAGGGGTGGGTTGTGATGGTGGGGTGTGTGTGAGGTGGTGGAGTGAAGGGAGTAACGGTAAGGGTGGGATTTTGTGATGGCATGCAGGTAGGGGGGGGTGACAGTAATAGAGATTTGACTTACCGGAGTCCAGTCCTCCTCCTACTCCTGCCAGGCCCTCAGGATGCATGGTTGCCAAGACTTGCTCCTCCCATGTTGTTAGTTGTGGGGGAGGAGGTGGGGGTCCACCGCCAGTACTCTGTACAGCTATTTGGTGTCTTGCTGCTGTGGAACGCACCTTCCCCCGTAGGTCACTCCACATCTTCCTGATGTTGTCCCTTGTTCTGGGGTGCTGTACCGCGGCATTGACCCTGTCCACAATTCTCTGCCATAGCTCCATCTTCCTTGGAACGGATGTCTGCTGCACCTGTGATCCGAATAGTTGTGGCTCTACCCGGATGAGTTCCTCCAAAATGACCCTTAGCTTCTCCTCTGAGAACCTGGGGTGTCGTTGTGGTGCCATGGGTGCAGTGTGAGTGGTGTGGGTGAGGATGTGTGGGGTGATGTGTTGGGGTATGTGATGTAAGGTGTGTGGATGGTGTATACCTGATGGTGGTGGTGTGTGGCTGTGGTATTGTCTGTGGTCTTGCTATCTTTCTTGTGGCAATTGTTTTTAATTGTAAAGGGTTGTGGGTAATGTGGGTGTGTGTTTTATAGTGGTGTGGGTGTGTGGGTGTGGTGTGTGTATGTGCGTCAGGTGTGTGTAGTTTGAATTGTCCACTGTGGTGGTGTTTTGTTAGGTTGTGTGTATTTTGAGCGCAGCAGTATGCACCGCCAATGGTTTGGCACCATTGAATGTGGTGATTCGTGGGTCATAATGCTGTGGGCGTTGTTCTGTTGGCGTAACGGTGTGGGTTTTGCTACAGCCAGTTTATCACTGACCTTTGGGCTGACGGACGTGTGTGTGTGGCTGTATAGTGACAGATTGCAATGTGTGGGTCATTATATGGTTGGCAGTAATCCACTGCGGCGGCGGTATTTTGGTGGCAGTCAGCATGGCGGAAAGCGGTACTTACCACCAATGTCATAATGAGGGCCATAGTAATTTGAAAACCAAAGGATGTTTACCTATCCAATAATCTGCAACAGGTAAATGGCCAGCAGAAATAGCTGAGCTGTAGGAATTTACTCTTCTCTAAGAAAGACCATTGGCTGCTAATGATGCTAAGATACAGTGCCTCTTGAAAGCCTCCAAACTACTAGATGAAGCTGTTGTTGGGAAATCACAGGATGAAGGTGCCCTAAAGGATCTAGAAGGAGAGAAGGAAAAGGAGATTCCCTGGTTGTTACCATTACAATTCCATCAGATTTGGGAACCTGCTCAGTGTTTTCCAAAGAGGAGAAATTAAAATAAATTCTGCTTTCTGTCTCCTTATTTGGGGGGCAACCATCAGTAAAACAGAGACAGGAGCAAAGGCATAATTAAATTCTTCCATTCTTGAAAAAAAGCATCTTTTGATAAAGCCAACGGGTCCAGTCTCCAACTGCAAAAAAAGTGGAAATTGAAAATTCAAACCGGAGGCAAAAAAGGTCTATTTTTGAATGGATCCCATTTGTTCATTCTCTGGTCACATCATAATGAATTGAATTCCCAGTGGGTAGGATTGTGGAGTTGATGGGAATTCCAATCTGCTACTATGTTCCCTTTGTCTGGGAGATGAACGGCTAGAAAATAAATATTGTAGGAAAGGCAGTATTACCAAAACATTTGGCTATTTCCGCCAAGAAAGGAAATCTTGTTCACTTAAATCGGTTGATTTATACAGTTGCTGACACATTGTACGTGTTCTTGGAATGAACGGATCTCAGGTGATCCCGCTAAAAGTTCTAAACAGTTGATATTAAGTAATTATTCCTTTTGTGACCTTCTGCCACCTTTTGTTATCTCTCCACATATGCCTCCTTCCCCCGAATGAACTGGCATCTGATTTGAAGACTATGGGGGGTGATTACGATTTCGGTGAACGGAAAAGCATGTCCTCCAAAATCCTGACAGGGAGGTTGCTGCCATTGTTGCTGCCTCCTCACCGGGCCCTCCGGCTCGTAATCAAGCTGACATTAATTCTGTACAACAGGGTGCACCAACTGCTTGCAATGTTCACTGTCTGCAAAGCAGACAGTGAACATTGCGATGGTGCTGGCCAGGGGAACCCCTGGGGCATTGCAATGCAGGGGCCCCCCTGGGGTCCTCTGCACCCGTTCTCTGTATTCCTTTTCATGGCGGCCATGAAATCTCTGGCGAAGAACGAGGGCAAAAATGCCAGAACAGCGCTGCCATGGTGAATTCGGACTACCAAGAATTCCAGGAAAAAGAATCCTGGTGGCGCTGGTGGTCTGACTGTGGCACAACCGGCGCGGTCGTAAGGTGGTGCTCAGACTGCCACATTGGTGATGTCCCGAACACCACCACAAACCTGGCAGTCATGAGACCGCCAGGTTCGTAATGAGGCCCGATGCCTGGAATCAGGCCCAAGATGACCCTTCCGTTTCAGGTTTCCATATCATCAAGCCACCATTGTAATTCTTTTCTCACTTCCATTGAAAGTTTAATTTGGTCTACATACGAAAGCCCTTTCTTAGGTGAAGCTTTAGTATTTGAAAGGCACAGTTGTGTAATGCACCTAGAAAAATCACCTGAATGGAGAAGACTGTAAGGCACACTACCCTGGCTATCCAACAAGGAGCTATTTTGCCTTTAACGAGAACTCAGCAAATTTCTTTTTTGGTATCTCGATTCTTCTGAAGTGGCAAAGCATGAGAAGCTGAAATGGAGTCTACTGAAAAATCTAGAAACTTTATCTGGTTTGAGAGAAGAAGAGCTTATTTATCCAGATTTGTTACAAAATTGAAATGCTGTAGAGGAGTCACTATCAGATTGAGATGAAAAAGTAACATTTTGGAATCGAGACATTATCACAATGTTGTCCAAATAAATTATTAACCAAACTCCACGAGCTCTGAAGAATTCTACTACTGGCTTTACTAACTTGGTAAAAAACCTAAGGGCTGAAGACAAGGCTGAAAGGAAAGGTAAGAAATGTGTAAGGTATTTGACGCCATTGGATTGGATGAAAAAAATGGTGAGGAGGAAAATGGGAACCACTAGGTATCTATCCTTAGGGTTCTATCTTCCCATGAAGTAAACTTCTCTTAAAAGGTCTCTCAGAGGATGGATTCCTTCCATCTTGAAATGGTAACGTTCCAGAAATTGAAATCTGTCTCCTCTTTTTTTTTCACATTAAAATGATGTTGCTGATAAAACCACTCAGATGTGGAATACAAGCTTTGGTTGCTTGTTTCTGAACTTATAAATGTATTTCTTGACCTATAAATTTATGTTTTTGTGTTGAAAAATGAATTTGTTCCGGAGGTGAGTTTCACAGAATTCAAGATGGTAAGCTAATATTGTTTGAAGAAACCAAGAATCATGAGATTTTTTTCTCCAGTTTTGATAGTAATGTTAAATCCCCCCAACCAACTTTAGAGATGTAGGAAAAAGATGGCTACCCATGAAAAGTAGAATTTGGTGTAGTGTACTTCCATTGAAGTTTCTGCTTTGAAAGCGACACCAGTATCCTCAACCTCTAGTTGGGAGGGATGGGGTGCCTCCTTGACTGTCTCTCCATTGACCTCTTTCACTTAAGGAGCCTGGTAAGGAACATGGATGAGTGAGTGCCTGCTTTCTCTGCCAGCCCTGATAAAAACGCTAGGCTTTTTAGACCTTTTAAAGAGCTGATTTGCAATGAAGTAAACATGTTCACAAACTGAAACCTTTCCTTCAAAAAAGGATTTCCTAAAGGCAATCCTTAAGCCGAAGGACCTGCTTAGTTTATTGTGGGTTTGCAAAGTTTAGGGTTAACGCAAACTAATATTGACCTGCGATAGCCTGCAGAAAGAGCACAATTGGCATTCCCCAAAAGACAGATGGCTCTTTGCGCCCAGCCAGCTGAAATGTCGGGGTCTTTTGTGGTGCCTTGGGGTTTAGCAGTGAATGCCATCTCTAAAATATTTTGAAAGAGGGCCAGAAACTTCTAAAAGTTTATCTTTGCATGCCTCCCAAGATCTAACAAAGCCTTTCTTTGGGTAAGATTTTACTTATTAAAATAGATAATTTGGGGTCTAGATGAGGAGTGGATGCTACCTTGCCTAATAAACTAGGCCATCAACACTCTGCATTGAGTTTTTTCTAACTTCCTTAAGGAAAGATTTTCTTAACCTGATTAAACGCAAGCAGCTGTTTTGTGGATAGGTGTCCATTCAGAGGAATGTGAGGGGTGCTATTTCTTCTGGATTGAATATATCATGAAGGAGAGATGAACCACAATTAAATACAGAAGATTAAAATACCCCTGCTTCCACATCAATCTATCTTCTCTTTTTAGAGAGGGGATGCCAAAAACTATCCTCATCTATGTCAGAAACATCTTTATCTATAAGTTCATGTTAATTTTCGGGAGAAGACAAAACAGTATCATATCCTTCATCTTCATCATTACTGTCAGAAATAGATGGGAAAACATCTAAATATGTGTTTTCAAAATTGTCTAAGGTGTTCACCTTAGAGTTAGACTTTTTTGCCTTTTGAATTGTAGCCTGTGGCAAATGAACAGGCAATTAAGAGGATGTGTAATTTACAATTGCTTATTTGGAGGAGACGTGGTTAAGGATTTTTGAATATAGTTTTGCAGTGTTTGATAAACTGAAGATTTGTCCTGGCCTGATTATGAAATCGGTAACCGTGTCTGTTGTCACATTAACATAAATGTCTAAAGATTTAGATTGTGACAAAAGAAATAAATACATCTTGGCAGTGTCAATTAAAGTCCCCAATTTTTTTATTTTTTTATTATTCACCTTCATAAATATCGAGGCCTATGTTGCAAACTGTCACAGTTTGTGCAACTGATAACGAGGGGAAATAACTATCTGCTGGTTAAGTTGATGCAGTCAAATAAAAATAATCTGTTTCCTCAGCCAAAGCTATGACCAATAAAGGGTGTCTTGTAATGCCTAAAATCAACTGAAATTGCTTTTACAATTAATTGTACTTATTAATAAAACCCAGGTTACTAAAATATTAAAAGAATTAAATATTTATTATGAGGTGCACTTTGGAGGCAGGCAGGCGAGTGGTAATGAACCTGATGTGGAGAATGAAAGATGTTGACAGAGAGGATCAGAAGATTGAAGGGTAACTAGAAACTATCTCTTAAAAAGAGGGCTTGTTTGTGGGTAAATATCAAATGGTGAGCTTGCAAGTAAAAATGAGTCTCTGTGATCACATCCCGCTCCATCAATGATTACAAAATGGCAGCAATGCGGAGACTCTGAATAGATAATTATTGTGGTCCTGCACTAGCAGGTACATAATAATGGGAATAAAAGCAAATGGCATCACCATCTGAGATTAACTCGATGTCACTGTGTAGAAATAGACAAAAAGCACAAATATTGACAATTAAATGCAATTAAGTAGAATACAAAGTTGTACTTAACATGGCTGATGAGCAGCAAAGAAGAGGAAGATAATACATGGCTTATATGGTCACCTAACTGGTTATTGGCATGATGAGACTTGTAGTTCTGTATTACATATGGCTTTTATTTTCCTACATGCTGCTTACTTTATTGTTACAGACTGCTATGAATAAACCGTGAAGAAGGGTTGAATAATGTGATCCAAGGTTTAGTTTAGTTTAGTTTATAGATTTGTAGAGCTCATGGCTACCCGGGGGCATCCCAGCGCTAAAGTACACCATGAATGTCGGAAGAGCCAGGGGAAGCAGATTAACTGGGAAAGAGAATGGTTTTCAACTTCCTCCTAAAGAGAAGTTCAGAGGATTCCTGACGGCATTCAAAGGGCAGGGCATTCCAGAGCCGAGCAGCCCTGATGGAGAACGAATTACCTCCCCATGATCTCTTGACTGAAGGGATGTAAATCTGTCGAGAAGAACGAGATCTAAGAGGTCTAAGGGGTGAGTAAAGAAAGATCCGTTTTCTAAGGGAAAGGGGGCCCTTATTGTGTAAGGCTCTGTGAACAAGACACAGATCTTTAAACTGAATGCGCTGCTTAATCGGGAGCCAATGAAGAGCTGCAAGTGCTGGTTTAGCAGAAAGATGCCTTGGGGTATTCATGAGAAGTCTAGCTGCCGCGTTCTGCGTAACCTGCAGCCTCTTTATTACATAATCTGGAGAACTAAGATATAGAGAGTTCCCGTAGTCCAGGCGGGAGAGAACTAGGGCTTGTACAAGAATTCTTCTGGCAGCGAATGGCAGAAGTCCAAGAATCTTCCTGACACTTCTAATTAAGCCGAAGCAGATCAAGGAGATTCTTTTAGCTTGTGGCTCCATAGTTAAGCGTGGGTCAAGCAGAAAGCCGAGGATTTTTACTTGTGTTATTGGAGGAGGCAGGCTGTTAAAAGCCTCAGAGTACATAGCCAGAGGGGCGGTAGGGGCGCCATTACCTATAATCATTACCTCTGATTTGCTGTCATTAAATTTCAGTTTTGACAGGGTCATCCAGTCCCCAATATCTTTCATGCAGTCGGCCAGGTTGGCAGAGGGGGAGTCCCTACTACTAGAGTGAGCTACTCCCACATGGAATCAGCAAGCATGACACCATTGGTAGTGCCTCGTTAGTAACTGCAGCGTAAGTGCTTTTCCATTCATATATATTTTTTTAATTTGTATATTTACAGAATTACAAAACAATCTTAAATAGTTGAAAAGGATTTTGAAAATGTACACAAACAATAAAATAAACTATATTAACTGTATTTGGTCAATAAAACAATGCCATTGCATCAGGGCATGTTTCAATGTCACATTTGTTTAGCGATGGAGTTAGAAAACACTGCTGTGCAGTTGATAATCTCAGGGAAACGGAACTGCATTATGCCTTGCAAAGGACAAGAACAGAAATTATACTTTCCTGTAATAGAGTACACAAGGTTTGACCATAAATTGCATGCAATCTGTAGGCCTCCCATTTTAAAATGTATATAAAAGTGATGGACAATCCTACCCAAATAAGCTTTGAGATAAGAGATAAACTAGTATGCATTTAGTTGGTAAGGCAGACGTAAGGGGTTAAAGGTCCCGGTGATGTCCATCCTAATTCAATGGGCTAATCTCCTAGAG
Organism: Pleurodeles waltl; assembly: GCF_031143425.1. Lineage (NCBI taxonomy): Eukaryota > Metazoa > Chordata > Amphibia > Caudata > Salamandridae > Pleurodeles > Pleurodeles waltl. Next base: position 713,092,322 of record NC_090450.1, read on the forward strand.
CGAGGTGTCCAAAATGGGAAACCCATTAACAGAAAGGCCTAAATTGGAGTAAAGGGCAGAGCTGGTGACAAAATAAAGTAGTAAATCCTCTATCCCAATAGGTAGCTAATGCAAAAGGTTGCAAGTCTTTTCAGTGTTCTATCCACTTTTTAAAAATGTTATTATTATTATTCCAAGTAGCTCTGATGATCCAAAGTGACAGACAAGCAAAAGTGCAGCCAACACGCGTTCCCCCTCCCCCGTGGCACGGAGGCGTGGACCTTTCTCAAGATTGGATATAGTGCATAAGTGAAGAGCCATGGTCAAAAGTAATTCCCAATGAATAAAGTAAAAGACCAGTGGGCAAAGGAAGGAGCCCATTACATGTTCAAAGGCCAAAAGGCAATTTGAGCGTTTTTGTAAAGCTCGTGCGGAGGCCATATTATAGTGGCAATATGTCAATTTATTTATATGTGAATGACTTCTGGGGCATCCTAGTATGCCACTAATTTTGTCCATGTATCTATATGTTATCTTCTATGTTTAAAATACTACATGAATGGGGTGCTGTTGGCTTTTGGCAACAGAGCATGTAATAGGCTCCTATGTACTACTACATTCTGTCACCAACTCTATTCTACAACCCAATTTATGATTTGGTTGATAGGTATTTGCTTAAGCCTTATGAGTCTGAGCTTTGATCATTTTCTTTACCAAATTACTAAGGATAATCTTGGACATGATGTAAAATATCTAGGCTGATAGCTAACATTTTTGCTGCACTTTTTACAGTGAGATAAATAGTACATTTGTAATTGTCAGGACTTAATGGAGAGCAGGTTTTAGGGCTGTGGGTCCACAGGAGAGTCGGAAATCAAAGGGTGCCATGGAACTTGTGGCTCCCATGCAAATGGAGTTTTGGGAGTCATGAATGCAAGTGTTGGCGTTCTATACATTCTAAGATGGCGGAGGTTTCTGGTGTAGGGAATAGGTGTCAGTCCAAAACAAGATGGCGTCCAGGTTTCCCTTTTGGGTCACAATAAATAGATCAGTGTTTAAGGGCTTTATTCTCAATCCGTCTTTGCCTTCAACTGTGCATGATGGTGGGCTTATCTGCACCTTGTTCGAGTTCGCACCTGGCTCCTCTCCCGTTTCCACCTTTGTTGTTTACAGACATTCCTGCGGGTAGCTTCACTAGGCAGAAATCACTGTGATGTTGCTACTCACCTCTTGCTCTTCCTCAGTCAGCTCCTTTTGTCTGGGAATCTGCATGCAGCCTATTGGCAAAGCTGTCCCATAGCTTCCAAGTGGTGCGTGGAATACTAATAACTGTATGTTTCTGACTTGCTAATTTTCTAGCTCTGAAGTGTCTTTAACTACACGATATACATACCTTTTGTTTACAGATGGTTAAAGGGGCTTTATACAATTTGCACTTCAGTGCTTCTCCCTTATCGCTGCCCTCTCCTCTGTTTTCCCTGGGCCTGATTCTAAGCGCTTATCCTTATTTGATAGGTATGAAAGCTCTTAGGCTTTAGGCAGGCTTGGTCCTATCCGACTGGATTCCAGTTGTAGCCACTGTAATTCAAGCAACTTTTCAGGAACAAAAAAGCATAAACAATTCAAGTCATTTGTTTTTAAATAAAAACACATTTACACAGTTAGATCATTTCCACAATACAAAATACAATCTATCGCATTCACTGAGCAACGCCTTCTTAAACCAATGTTCCAAAAAGTAGTTTCAATCTGGAATTAAATATGATAGTCTGTTGTTTTATAACATACAAAGCTATATAATAAAATGCTCAAAATCTCTGCCATACAAACGTTTAAAAGAGCATCATTTTTTTGTGTATTCAGTGAACTGAAAAAAATAGTAGGCTGTTTCTTATGTAAGTAGTCTTAGCTGCCTGTGTTTTAGCAAGTTCTTTTGTTGGAAAATGTATTCTAATTAAAAACCCTAAATAGGTGTATTCTGCAAATTACTTCTAGAGGCTGGTTACTGGCAGACAAATGGAACATTTGGAATGTTCCAGATATCTCTGTAAGCCATTTAATTTATTCTTCAGGCCCACTGGAGTAAAATCAAATTAGACAGTATCATCTGCATCAGTACATCAAGAAAATGTATCTTTCTTCTGCTCAAGGGTAGGGGACTGGAATCTACTACATTTACAGATTGCAGGAGGTTAAGAATGTGTGAAAAAAAGCAAAGAAGCCAAGACACGCTCCTGTTTTACACTATTTTTCACATACATCTTTTGGGAGTACTTGTTAGAAGAGCACAAAAGGACCTAGACACATGTATTTGTATGAAGTTGTGTCAACATGGTTAGTGAAATGGGGATGAATCCCATAACGCAATTTAGACCATAATGTTACCCAATCTACCTGATCAAATACAGAAGAAAGGTCAATAAATGCAACATATAGTGTCATTTTCTTATCTATGTTATATTTTTCTTTGATTGTTATAAATGTTAGGGTGTTTTCAATAGGTGACGCGCCCTGGCAAAACTGTAATTGTTCAAAGGGAATCAGGTTAATTGCTACCATGAGGATTTACATGAACAATTTTTCAACAATGTCAATTTTGCAAACTATCTCTATTTCCCTGTTTGTATACTGGAAGTATTTAAGATCTTCTCTCTGCTGGCAAAATAGTGAGAGATGTGGAAAAATTTGTAAATAGTGGATATAAAATCTTGGCTCCTTCGAAGGAATCAGTCTGTAGTATGGGGATAGGTACTCCATCATGTCCTTCTGCATTGTGGAAACATTTGTAAATAGTGGATATAAAATCTTGGCTCCTTCGAAGGAATCAGTCTGTAGTATGGGGATAGGTACTCCATCATGTCCTTCTGCATTGGCCCTTAGCTCAGCTTAATATGACTTAAAACAGACTGCTCAGTAAACCATAGGTCGATAGGATCAGGTTTTTTTTTCATATGCTATTTGAGTTGTAGCAGGAGAATACGGGAGGTTAACGTATATAGGTTTTGAAAGTATATATGCAATGTTTGCTACCTTATTGGAACAGGCATTTCTGGAATACCGGCTCTGGTCACAGATGTGACATAAAACCAAAATTCTCCCATTTGTTTAAGGAATTGTAAATTAAATACTTGCACAATTTGTATTCCTATATTTTCCTGATTATTAAGATTCTATAAACGCTGATGTGAGTTTTTACGATCTGACAAACCTTTTCTAATAAGAGGGACATGAACCATATGAGAAACTTGTTTAATTAAATAGTCAAAACCTTCATCGACTAGGGGCCATATGTATGAACACATTTTCCCATTGGCACAGAATGGGTAAAACCCTTTGATACATCTGGCCCTAGATCTCTTACATCTGTCTCCTGATAAACTCTTAATAATGGAGACAAAATGGTTTTTCCATGTTCATCCAATTGTTTTATGTATATTAAAATTTCCACCTAATCATTACAGATCAGTATCACTAAATCCAAGAGAAAAAGCCAATTTTACAGCAGTCCCAATTGTGAAAATCAATAACTGAGTATAGTATTCACCAGTTTACACATCTTTAGCACCCATCATAGCACAATGAGTTGTAAGCACTTTGACATTCATTTGACCAGTGCTGGGAGGTATTGTAATATGAATCGTGAAATAACAGTCCACCAGGGGCATTGTCATGATTCTGCACAAAACACAGGCAGCACAAAGTATCATAACACTGCGTTATGAGATTGGGTCTACCCTCTTTCCTCAAATGTATTAATGTGTGCTACACAGTGTTATCGGTAAGAAATATATGTGTGCTTTAGGCTACAGGTAAATTAACTAGTGTGTCCCCACACAGCAGGTATTCCTTGAGATGTCCCCATATCTCTTTTGGTCTGGGAGCTATAGGCAGAAGCAACACATATGTCACAGGCAGGTCATGTTACAGAACAGCAACCTTAGGCTTTTATTTGGGGCATGGGATCTTTAGTGCAAGCAGTGTCGACCCTATGTTTAGCCATAACCAGCAGTAGAACAGCTGGTCTTCCCATGGAACTATGTACATCAGTAATACATCCCAGCGTCATAATTTGCAGTGTCCAATCCAGCAGGGAGTAAGTTCTGAGTCCGAGGGTACGTGCAACCTCGTCCCAGATATCGTGGACAGATGGGCACAGCCAAGCTTTTTGAACGAAGTTGGAAGGGTCAGCAGAGCACATGTGGCATTTAGCTGGCATGGTTGGGTTGATCCTATGCAGCAGTGCTGGGGTTTAATAAAGTTTGTTTTAAGAAAAAAGAAAATGAATGGGCTTTTGTCCGTAGTTAATGGACATCGGCTTAGTTTGCTTACAGCAACATTTCCAGATAATAGAGATAACCTCATGGATATCAGCCTTCCATTGGGCTCTGACAGTACAATCAAGGTTGGGGGGCATTTGTTCCATCTATAGGATATAGAGCTTCACTATCAACCCTCAGTAGCAGAGGCAGCTTGATACATTTGTGTTATCAAGTGGAACTCCTTTGGTTGGAAAAATGCTCCTGTTTTATGGAATTGTTCAATCGTGAGAAACCTACCAAACCTACCATCATGGTACAACTACCCCATCTTGAGTAGCTATAGTTAGTAAGTGTAGCCTTGACCAATGTGTTGCTCGATGAGGGTAGAACAGATTATCCACAATGGGCATTTCTGGGGAGCAGACCCTCACCTTCCCTGCCCTGTCAACCACCGTCCAGACCACCCAGTGTGTGATTTTGACGATCTCTATAAGATTGCACACTCTGGACACTAAATAACTCTGCATAGTGTCCCAACCTCCACCTGGTGACTCTCAGTGGGTAAGAGTGTTATTGTGTTGTCTGGCCACAACTGGTGTCTTACTGTGGTGTTGAGCACTCTGCTTTATGATTCTGTTTATACGCAGCTGTACTCAAAACCTTTAATTTTCCATAGGCAAGTGAACAGCTTCAGGTATTGTTTCACTCTGGGTGTTGCATCGTCCATTATGTATAGAATAGCGACAGCTTAAATTCAGAAATGGAGAGGCTCATCAGGCAGTGACATGCAGCTGCTCCCTCCAGGGGGTGAATGAGGGCCTCTACTAATCGTTCTTTGTATGTCAGCATTGCTTCAAACTTTACTAAGCACTTCAGGGAGTTGTCAGCCATTCATGTATACACCCTTACATCTGACGTGTGGATCTTGGCTTCATATATTTGTAATATGTGGCTCTGATGTAGTTTAACAATGTTCTACTGGCTATGAAGAATGAGGTTACGTGGTTTACCATTTGAAGTGTTATGCACAGGTATTTCTTGTTAGGTGTTTGCGATTCAGCTACCATGTCTACTTATTGATCCCTTTCACTGGCGATTGTGCTGTCTGGCTCTATTGTCCGGCACGACACTGTGGACTGTGATGAATTGCTGGAGGTCCTGCCCTGCACTGTACATGCGTGGTTGCACCCTCACTCATAGAGTTTGTTCTTTCTGTACTTCTGGCATGTTTGGCCATACTTCGTTTTATATGGGTAGTTGTATCCACATCTGTAATACTCTTGTTTGGAGCCTTTCATATCCTGTGGGCATTTGCTGTGGCCTTCCACGTGGTCTCTGGAGAGGGATCGTTTTCTGTGGCTGGTTAGGCTTCTTTTCATTGTTTGGTTGTGAATCCAAATTCTTGTTCCCTCTCTTCTGCCCTACCAAATTCAATTTTATTGGCTGGGGCTTGGTTGCACAGTCTGGTCATTTCTTCAGTTTTGTCCACCATGAAGCTCTTTCTTAGAAGGCGGCACCCGATGCATTCTGACTGACATCGTTCTGTCATTCTAAGGTGAATGATGCCTTCATCTGAAATCTTGTTGAATTTGCAATTGATGACCAGACTGCGCAGATGAGCTATGGATTTGCTCATTGATTTGTCTTTTTCCTGTAAGGCCAGGTTAAAATTGTATCATTTGTAATCTATGTTCTTCTTAGGTAGAAATTTGGCACTGGTGGCATCTCACACCCTTTGGTATAATGTGCTTTGTCATGCTCATATTTTCTTGATAGTTTGTCAAATGTATTTTCCTGTCAGGTTCTTCAGGGTAACATTTGTTTTTCATCCTTTCCCCCTGCTGCTCCTAAGAAGTTGTCAATGTTGCCCAGCCATTCTGCCCACCTGGGATAATGAATATGCCTGCGACTATGACAAATTAGTCTGGTGGCCTGAGGAAGGACGTGGAGCCTTTGGTCAATTTGTTCGCTGTGGACTTGACTGTTGGTCATGTTGCTGGAGTTATTGTCCTTTTTTGTATCCTCCTGGGTATTTTTTGGTTGGTACCTTGTTTCAAAATGGCTTTTTAAATGTATTCCTAAGGGTGCCTGGCTTCAAACCAGCCATCCAATGTATTTTTATGGGTGGCTGCTTCAATGGTTTTCCTTGGGGGTACCTGACCTAAAGATGTTCGCCACCCAGCCGCTTGTAGTCTGTTCTCAATCTCGTGCTGCACCAGGAATATTTTTTAAGGTTGGTGCCCCTTGTTTATAGTTTGGGGATGTCGCACCTCCCTTGGGGCTGCATCTACTGCTGTTTGTTTTTATTACTTGGCAGGGTGGTGTTGTGCGCACTTGCTGTCTTTATTAAAATGCACTCCCCAGCCTCTGTACCTCACTACCTTGCTCTAGGTACCGCTTAGTGCTTTGGTGCCTTCCAATCAGCTTCTAATGATGTTGTGTGTTCTACCTTGTTGGCCTGCAAAATCTGTCCTAGACACTCACGACATATGTGGGCAGTTAGTAGATCCTCATTGTAGCTGGGTTTTTCTGGATCCCACCTCTGTCGTCAGCTGCGGTACCCAGGCAGAAAAAAAGGACGCACAGCAACCAGGCAGAGGTGCAAGCGTCTTTATTTTCTTGTTTGGTCAGGGTACAAAGCTCATGTGCATGTATTCCTCGCTGGCCTAGCTCCTTAGTCCTTTACTGGGTCCTTCCTGTCTCTGCCCCATGTCCCTCCTTTTGGGCCACAACTTTTTACCACTTTTTTCCCCCGAGTACTGCTCTGGTGGTCAGCTGGAAAATTCACCTGTTGTTGCCACTCTCTTGGCTCTATTACAATGGCAAGAATACAAATTTTAATTAAGAATAATATGCTGTAAACAGATTAATGCCACAGTTCACTAACAACTTGTATCATTTAACATTATTTAATGTACACATTGCTGTATCCAGCCACATTTCCAATAAAAAACTTCAGCATTTGCTTAATTCGATTCATCTTATTATAGGCAGACAATCCAAGCTCGAACAGCCACATCAAGTGCATACTCCTCAACACATGCTTCTTCGTCTAGCACGCAGTAGAATTATGGGACCTCCTTGATTCAACAGCCCCGGACGGCACCTTCCTCACGGAGACTTGGATCACCCAGCCCCTGCTCTCCACGATCTCCACGGCCATCCCGAACAACTACAAAATCATCCCCGAGGACAGAGCCAGTCGCAGTCTCAGTCAATGCATGAGCATCTACATTTCCAGATCCAGACCAACCCTAACACCTCCCTACATGACACCCTCATCTACAGGCCACCCGGACTCCGACCCCAGGTCTGCGAAGACATTGCTGACTTCGCCGACCCCCAAGCACTCACTTCCTCCAACTACATCCTACTTGGTGACCTCAATTTCCATCTTGATACCCTCGATGACACCAATACCTCGAACCTCCTGGACAACCTCACAACTCTTGGCCTCCAACAATTCATCAATGTCCCCACCTACAGAGCCATCTCCTACACCTCTGAACACCATTGGACCGACCACAAGTGCATCTACTTTACCTACACTAAGAACACCGCACGCCACCACACCTCCCGTCCCCCTGGCAGATGCTGGGGCAAAGTCACAGAAGCACAACTCACCAACGCTCTCAACCACTCCCTCCTATGGGACGCAGGAGATGCTAATGAAGCTGCAAGCAACCTACACCGCTGGCTCTCAAACTGCACCAACAACGCAGCCCTCCCTAAAGGAAATCAGCAGTGAATTGACAGAGCAAAACACCCAAATGGTTCACGCCAGACCTACAGGAATCCAAGCGCTTCTGCAGAGGACTGGAATGTAACTGGAGGCTCAGCAAATCCACCAACAAAATGCAGTCACCGTGCACCACAAGAACATCAGAGCTGCCAAAAAAGCCGCCTTTCAAGCACGCCTCAACACCAGCACCTACAACAGCAAAGAGCTCTTCGCCATCGTCAAAGAGTTAACGAACCCCAGAGCAGACACCTCATCCATCCCTCCCTCCCAAGACCTCTGCAACGACCTTGCCACCTTCTTTCACCGTAAGATCCAGGACATCTATGAAGGCTTTAGAAACCAAAGCCTGCCAGCACTGCTCACCACCACAGACCAATCACCCACCAGATACCAAACTCCTGGACCCCCATCACCACAGAGGACACCCAATGACTGATGAACTCCATCCACTCAGGAGCACCCTCGGATCCATGCCCACATCACATCCTCAGCCTGGCCAGTGCCACAATAGCACCAGAGTGCTGTTGAACCATCAACCTACCCTTCAAGACTGCCACATTCCCCTCAGACTGGCAATATGTCAAAATCAGCCCGCTACTTTAGAAACCCACCGCCGACGCTAGGGAGCTGAAAAACTATAGACCCATCTCTCTGCTCCCTTTCTCAGCCAAGGTAGCGGAGAAAGCAGTCAACTAGCAACTCACAGTGTTCCTCGAGACACACTGTCTCCTAAACCCTTCCCAGTCCAGATTTAGAAACAACCACAGTACTGAAACAGCACACCCAGCAGCCACTGACGATATATGCATCATACTGGACCGCGGAGGCACTGCCGCACTCATTCTCCTCGTCCTCTGTGCTGCATTTGGCACTGTCTCACACTCCACCCTCTGCCACAGACTGCACAACGCCCGCATCCGAGACAAAGCCCTGAACTGGATCAGGTCCTTCCTCACCGGAAGAACACAGAGGGTCAGATTACCACTGTTCACATCAGAACCTAAAGGCACTTGCTGCGGAGTGCGTTAAGGATCCTCACTGAGCCTGATGCTTTTCAGCGTCTGTAGGAAAGTACCATCTTGCCTGGCATGTTACCCCCATTTTTCACTGTATATATGTTGTTTTAGTTGTATGTGTCACTGGGACCCTGGTAACCCAGGGCCCCAGTGCTCATAAGTGTGCCTGAATGTGTTACCTGTGTAGTGACTAACTGTCTCACTGAGGCTCTGCTAATCAGAACCTCAGTGGTTATGCTCTCTCATTTCTTTCCAAATTGTCACTGACATGCTAGTGACCATTTTTACCAATTTACATTGGCTTACTGGAACACCCTTATAATTCCCTAGTATATGGTACTGAGGTACCCAGGGTATTGGGGTTCCAGGAGATCCCTATGGGCTGCAGCATTTCTTTTGCCACCCATAGGGAGCTCTGACAATTCTTACACAGGCCTGCCACTGCAGCCTGAGTGAAATAACGTCCACGTTATTTCACAGCCATTTTACACTGCACTTAAGTAACTTATAAGTCACCTATATGTCTAACCTTTACCTGGTAAAGGTTAGGTGCAAAGTTACTTAGTGTGAGGGCACCCTGGCACTAGCCAAGGTGCCCCCACATTGTTCAGAGCCAATTCACTGAACTTTGTGAGTGCGGGGACACCATTACACGCGTGCACTACATATAGGTCAATACCTATATGTAGCTTCACCATGGTAACTCCGAATATGGCCATGTAACATGTCTATGATCATGGAATTGCCCCCTCTATGCCATCCTGGCATTGTTGGTACAATTCCATGATCCCAGTGGTCTGTAGCACAGACCCTGGTACTGCCAGACTGCCCTTCCTGGGGTTTCACTGCAGCTGCTGCTGCTGCCAACCCCTCAGACAGGCAGCTGCCCTCCTGGGGTCCAGCCAGGCCTGGCCCAGGATGGCAGAACAAAGAACTTCCTCTGAGAGAGGGTGTGACACCCTCTCCCTTTGGAAAATGGTGTGAAGGCAGGGGAGGAGTAGCCTCCCCCAGCCTCTGGAAATGCTTTGTTGGGCACAGATGTGCCCAATTCTGCATAAGCCAGTCTACACCGGTTCAGGGACCCCTTAGCCCCTGCTCTGGCGCGAAACTGGACAAAGGAAAGGGGAGTGACCACTCCCCTGACCTGCACCTCCCCTGGGAGGTGTCCAGAGCTCCTCCAGTGTGCTCCAGACCTCTGCCATCTTGGAAACAGAGGTGCTGCTGGCACACTGGACTGCTCTGAGTGGCCAGTGCCACCAGGTGACGTCAGAGACTCCTGCTGATAGGCTCCTTCAGGTGTTAGTAGCCTTTCCTCTCTCCTAGGTAGCCAAACCCTCTTTTCTGGCTATTTAGGGTCTCTGTCTCTGGGGAAACTTTAGATAACGAATGCATGAGCTCAGCCGAGTTCCTCTGCATCTCTCTCTTCACCTTCTGATAAGGAAACGACCGCTGACCGCGCTGGAAGCCTGCAAACCTGCAACATAGTAGCAAAGACGACTACTGCAACTCTGTAACGCTGATCCTGCCGCCTTCTCGACTGTTTTCCTGCTTGTGCATGCTGTGGGGGTAGCCTGCCTCCTCTCTGCACCAGAAGCTCCGAAGAAATCTCCCGTGGGTCGACGGAATCTTCCCCCTGCAACCGCAGGCACCAAAAAGCTGCATTACCGGTCCCTTGGGTCTCCTCTCAGCACGACGAGCGAGGTCTCTCGAATCCAGCGATGCTGTCCAAGTGACCCCCACAGTCCAGTGACTCTTCAGCCCAAGTTTGGTGGAGGTAAGTCCTTGCCTCACCTCGCTGGGCTGCATTGCTGGGAACCGCGACTTTGCAGCTACTCCGGCCCCTGTGCACTTCCGGCAGAAATCCTTCATGCACAGCCAAGCCTGGGTCCACGGCACTCTAACCTGCATTGCACGACTTTCTAAGTTGGTCTCCGGCGACGTGGGACTCCTTTGTGCAACTTCGGCGAGCACCATTTCACGCATCTTTGTAGTGCCTGTTTCTGGCACTTCTCCGGGTGCTACCTGCTTCAGTGAGGGCTCTTTGTCTTGCTTGACGTCCCCTCTCTCTTCAGGTCCAATTTGCGACCTCCTGGTCCCTCCTGGGCCCCAGCAGCGTCCAAAAACGCCAAACGCACGATTTGCATCTAGAAAGGCTTGTTGGCATCCTTTCGGCGGGAAAACACTTCTGCACGACTCTCCAAGGCGAGCGGGATCCGTCCACCAAAGGGGAAGTCTCTAGCCCTTTTTGTTCCTGCAGAAACCTCAGCTTCTTCTGTCCAGTCGAAGCTTCTTTGCACCCGCAGCTGGCATTTCCTGGGCATCTGCCCATCTCCGACTTGCTTGTGACTTTTGGACTTGGTCCCCTTGTTCCACAGGTACCCTAGATTGGAAATCCACAGTTGTTGCATTGCTGGTTTGTGTCTTTCCTGCATTATTCCTCTAACACGACTCTTTTGTCCTTAGGGGAACTTTAGTGCACTTTGCACTCACTTTTCAGGGTCTTGGGGAGGGTTATTTTTCTAACTCTCACTATTTTCTAATAGTCCCAGCGACCCTCTACAAGGTCACATAGGTTTGGGGTCCATTCGTGGTTCGCATTCCACTTTTGGAGTATATGGTTTGTGTTGCCCCTATCCCTATGTTTCCCCATTGCATCCTATTGTAACTATACATTGTTTGCACTGTTTTCTAAGACTATACTGCATATTTTTGCTATTGTGTATATATATCTTGTGTATATTTCCTATCCTCTCACTGAGGGTACACTCTAAGATACTTTGGCATATTGTCATAAAAATAAAGTACCTTTATTTTTAGTATAACTGTGTATTGTGTTTTCTTATGATATTGTGCATATGACACTAAGTGGTACTGTAGTAGCTTCACACGTCTCCTAGTTCAGCCTAAGCTGCTCTGCTAAGCTACCATTATCTATCAGCCTAAGCTGCTAGACACCCTATACACTAATAAGGGATAACTGGGCCTGGTGCAAGGTGCAAGTACCCCTTGGTACTCACTACAAGCCAGTCCAGCCTCCTACAGCGTCTACATGGCCCCACTCACTAAGATCACCAAACAACATGAGCTAAACATAGTCTCCTAAGACAATGACACCCAACTGATCTTCTCCCTGTCCGAGCACTCTGGGCAAGCCAAGAGGAAATTCCACAACAGGATGAGAGTAGTTGCCACCTGCATGGAGACTAGCTGCCTCAAGTTCAACTTGGACAAGACAGAGATCCTTGTGATCAGATCCACCCCTTCTGCCTGGAACGACTACTGGTGGCCCACCGCTCTGGGTAACACCCCCACCCCCACTGATCATGCGTCCAACCTGGGCATTATCCTGGACTCCTCTTTATCGATGACCCTTCAAGTTAACGCTGTCTCCTCATCAAGCTTCCACACCCTCCGTCTTCTGCGGAAGATTTTCAAGGGGATTCCTGCCGACACAAGAAAGACAGTCACCCACACACTCATCATCATCAAACTGGACTAAGGAAACACACTCTGGGCCTGATTACAACATTGGAGGAGGTGTTAATCTGTCCCAAAAGTGACGGTAAAGTGACAGATATACCACCAGCCGTATTACGAGTCCATTATATCCTATTAAACTCGTAATACGGCTGGTGGTATATCCGTCACTTTACCGTCACTTTTGGGACGGATTAACACCTCCTCCAAAGTTGTAATCAGGCCCTCTATGCCGGCATTAGCAAGAAACTTCAATCAAGGCTACAAAGAGTCCAGAATGCAGCAGCCAATCTCATCCTGGACATCCCGCGTCACAGACAAATCCCCTCCCACTTCAGAGACCTACACTGGCTCCCCATCAACAAGCGCATCACATACAAACTCCTGATCCACACCTTCAAGGTACTGCACAACATAAGGCCAGCATACCTCAACCACTGCCTCGCCTTCTACGTACCCAACAGACGTCTCTGTTCCTCCTAGCTCACCCTTGCAGCCATAACCAAGATCCAGAAAAGTACAGCAGGAGGAAGATCCTTCTTCTACCTGGCAGCCCGGACATGGAACACACTTCCCCCCAAGCTCAGAAAGACCGCATCACTGAAGCAGTTCAGGAAGGACCTTAAGACCTGGCTCTTCGACTGAGCAGCACGCCTACTTTCAGTGCCTTGAGACCCTATGGGTGATTAGCCGCGCTTTACAAATCCATGATTGATTGCTTGATTGATTGAAAATTCAAACTTCAACCTGTCTTGTGTCTGTAGCGTATACCTTATCCAGACGTGGTGTTTCCTTTGCATTTTGGTACTTATTAACCTAAATTTATAATGTGGAAAACTAAAATTGCTGGAATACAAAGGACAAACGCAAGGGGAGTCCTTCCAGAATCTGCTGTTCAGCGGAATTCCTAACACCTGGCTTTCTGACACTTCTCCTAATAAAAATTGTACCTCATGTTTGTGGGTGGGCCTACTGCCCTGACTGGAAAGGCAACATGAAAACATTAAGGTTTTTTATTTGAAATGCACTCATTCTGGCAATGTGGATAGCCTATTTATTCGTCCTGACTTACAACCATTGAAACATGCCAAACCCAGACATTTCTGACAATTAGAAACATGGAGAAGTCAAGGGTGTTGTGACATGTCTGTATCTGACAACATTTTCTTACTCAGAATGCCCTAAAAACTTCAAACTTGCGCTAGAATGACAGATTTTACTCACATTTCAGGGCGGGAAAGTTCCAGAATATACAGGGATCTACAAAATTCCTACCAGTCAGTATTCCCACACCTCTCTCGATAAAAACGGTACACCACTCTTGTGGGTGGGCTTATTGTCCGCGACTTGAAAGGCCCTAATATACAAAATGGAAACATCAAGATTTTTCCTTTGAAATTCACTCATTCTGATGATGCGTCTAGCTGCAGTCTTTGGGCCTTGGTTCACCTGGCACCTTGGGAAAACTACTACCCCAGAGAGTTCTGAAAACTAAACACTGACATGAGTCCAGAGTGGTACAACTTGTGTAAATCCCACTTTATTTGGTTTACCTAGAATTCTGTGCAACCATCAATCTCTGGTTAAAATCAAAGCTTTTCCTCACATTTCTGTAAACGAGCATTCCAGAATCTGCAGCGATCGACACAAGTCCTACCACTCGGTATTCCCACAATTCTTCTCATACAGATGACTTACCCCACTTGTATGGGTGGGCTTATCGTCCACAAAAAGAACCAATCAAAACTCAGGCCATGTGAAGTTATATTTGGCCCATTCCTATGATGTGTGTTAGGGCGTCTGACACATGGGAAGTAGAGTTTCAGTTGGGAAAAGTCTAGGATTAGAGCAGTAAGACATTGGTCATTGGCTAGAAGTACCCAAGTTTTCAGTCACATGAATATGGGGAAATAGTCTGTTCCTGGGCACTCTGGGTATGAAAATGTGCTGGAATCTGTACACACGACCCTAGATTCCCTTGGGTCTCACGTTTTCAGTAACGCTCAGGGCTTGTAAGGCTCCCTGGTTGCCAATTGATTTCAAGGCAGATAGATACCTGAGCACCCAGTGGCGGCAGAATGGGGGTTAGTCCCCTCTGTGCCAGCCGGTATGGCAAGATAATCGAAATGTCCATTACTTGCTAAGGCAGTGGCTGCAGAAAGACCACTAGTGCTTTATGAATAGGGGTTGAGCCCAGTGCCAGGATGGTAACAATACAAGAAATGTTTCAGATCACAATCCCAAAAGATCTGGGTGTGGCATTGCAAGGATTAATATATCCTGGAGAGAGACGTATTTGGTTGCTGAGAGGTAAATCAGTGTGTGATAGCATTGTTGGCAGCTCTTTGGTAATATTGGCATTACAAGGAAAGGAGAGGTTCTCAACTTGGCATGACTGGACTTTGAGAGTTTGAGACTTTTTAGACATGGAAAAACCTACATCATCTCTGGAATACATGGAGACGTCCTATGAGAGCAATTGGGGCACCACGCTGATTTGCTTAGCAAAGCATATTCGAGGAGTTTCACATAATACAAAGTAGTGTGTATACTCCCATCCAGTGGGTAAATAACTATAATGCCAACAAAACTAAACCTGGTTAAGCCATGGTTGGGTGACTCTCTCAAGAACAACTAAATACTCAAGAAATGTAAGTCCTACATGTAAGGGAAAGGGTGGGAAGGATGCATTGTGGGGAAAGAACTGGGACATTTTTTTCGGTTGTATATATCTGTTCTCACCTACCACTGGATGCAGGCGATGGCATGTGTATACTTTGGAACAAAACCAAATAAAAACTGTAATCCTAATAACAGTCCTGATTTCTTGTGAACTTTCTCCCCACACACACCCAGGAGGGAAGATTTGGGCTAAATCTCCCAATCTGCCACCCAGGAGGGCAGAAAGAATGTTTGTTTGTTAGGGATGGGGAAGTACAACTTGGTGCCTTGACAAGATGAATGAGAAAGAAGTGGGCTTCCAAAACATGTTTTCCCCATGCAATTTTCCACATGAGCTTTAGACCCAGCTACAGCCAAAACAGCTAACCGGAATTACACCAAGTTTAGCAAAAAGCTACATCTTGACCCAGAAATTCTTCTTTTTATTATTTGGTGTGAATCTGTTGTGTAGTTTTTGAGAAATTAAGTCTCCAAATGTATGTATGTTTCACGTTGCTTTTCCACGTGGATCCACTAGATCAAGGGCACATTGTGATTGGATGCCTGCAACCTGAAGGAACAGTTGTTGCCACCATCCTAGGACTCAGTCCCGGACTCTTACAAAATAAAAGAATAAAAAAATATATGGGGGCAGGATTTGGTACTTTGACCCACTGGACCACATTAGAGGTCCTTTGGCTTCTGGGCCAAATTTTTATTATTTTTCTTTGGGGGGGATCCGAGGATCCACTGCAAGCCCAAGTGCAGCCCCTTGGATAGTCGTGACAGATTCATGGTGCATAAAATAACTAAAGAGGCTGGCGCACCCGACTCCATTCTGCGCAAGACCAAAGTCACAGCAGGGGGTTAGATGCCCACGAGTGCAGGGCTTGGCTAGAGTCCAGCTCTGTGGCCAACCCCATGCTGCACACGGAAATTAACACCTTACTTTACTTTTTTTTTTTTAAATGACTGAAATTCACTGAAAAGAACAAAGGTTAAAGTGACATTATAGTAAAGAATTGTAATGATATACATTTTTTAAAAACCTTGGAAATTCACTGAAAAAGCTAACGGTTAAAGGTATGTTCTAATTAATTGAAAATGTTGGTTAAAACATAGGCCCTCATTACAACCCTGGCGGTCAAAGACCGCCAGGGCTGTTTTGGAGGTTGTACCGCCAACAGGCTGGCGGTACAAACTCGCGGATTACGACCGCGGTAGAAGCGCCACGGTCGCACCGCCGGGACCGGCGGTTTTCCGCCACGGTGGTCCCGGCGATTTTCCACCACGGTGGTCCCGGCGGTTTTAATACGCCAGGGCAGCGCTGCTTGCAGCGCTGCCCAGGGGATTACAAGTCCCCTTCCCGCCAGCCTTTCCATGGCGGTTCCTACCGCCATGGAAAGGCTGGCGGGAAGGGGAGTCGGGGGCCCCTGGGGGCCCCTGCACTGCCCATGCCTTTGGCATGAGCAGTGCAGGGGGCCCCTGGCACAGCCCCACATTGCTTTTCACTGTCTGCACAGCAGACAGTGAAAAGCGCGACGGGTGCAGCTGCAACCGTCGCACAGCCGCAACACCGCCGGCTCCATTTGGAGCTGGCTCCCATGTTGCGGCCCATCTGCTCGCCGGCCCAGTGGGGATGTCGGAATGGGCACAGCGGTTACAACTTGGCGAGCGGCAGTTGCCGCCCGCCAATGTTGTAATGAGGGCCTTAATGTTTTAAACTAACAAATACACACAAATTCACCAGTTATAGTTATCTCACATAATTATAACTCAGGCCCTAAAGTAACTATAACTTGCGCCTTCGCCATGCACAGTATTATTATCAATGATGCAATTTCAGATGTGATTAAGGATGTTATGAATGCAGTCACTGGACATGTCATGTGTGATCTACTATCTGAGGGACAAGCAGAGCATGGCAAGAGAGCAGGTTAAAGTTACTTTAGGGCAAGGGTTCTAGTTATTTGAGATAACTATAACTGGTGAATTTCAGTGTTTTGTTGGCTTAAAATGGTGTGTTTTAGCTGATATTTTCACTGATTATATCATTTTTCAGTGTATTTCTAAGTTTTTTTATTGTAAAGTAAGTTATAATGCCTAACTACACCATCACCGTAACTTTTGTTTTTCTTTAGTGAATTTCTACATTTTTTAATACAACCTAAGATGTCCAAACCTGTGCACAGTGTGGGATTGGATGCATATTGTTAACCCCCAGCAGGAGCCCAACACCCCGCAGGCACCCAACCCCTGCAGGCACCCTGCGCCCCCAGGGACACCCAACCCTCCCTTTTCTTATTTTTTAAATTTAGATCCACTGATCCACTGCAATTCTGCAGAGGGGGGGGGCCACACTGAGCATAACAATGGATCTGCGGATCCTCGAATTGGGGGGAAATTACTTTTAATTTTGACCCCAGTGGGTCCGTCTGGGGCACCCCTACAATGACCAGGGTACCCCTAGCCTGTCCCCATATATCCTAATTAATTTTATTTTTTAGGACTCTGGGAATTATGACCTGAGTCCTAAAATGTCAGCCACAACTTTTTATCAGGTTGCGGACAGCCAATCCCAATGTAGGGTTGACCTTGTGGATCCACTGCTGTTAGCTGCAGTCAACCAGTCACAGCTCAGTGAGATTCCCGGTTCCTCCCCAGTGAGTCCACAGCATGAAACATGTATAAATTTTGAGCCTTAAGTTCTCGAAAACTAGAAAACAGTCCAATGCCTAGATGGGCTGTCCTCTACACCACCCCAGCTTTAGATCTGTTAACTTTGCTGTAAAGCGCTTGCATTTCGAGCTTGTCTATCCTAATTTTAATGTGTGTTTATGAGCTAGTATCATGAGCTTTTTATACTGGATCCACACTTTCCGGTCTCAGCAATGCTCTAAATGGGATGAAATTCTATTGGTCGGTGAGACTCTAAAAAGGGAGTGGCCAGAGAAGCATAACAATAAATCATTTACAAGAGGAGTGGCCAGTGCAACAAGGGAGCACTTTAAACATGCCAATTAAAACCCTGTGCTTCACCCAGTGCTACCTGACCAGCATTTGACTGCCTCTCTGCGGGTTTTCTGTTATTGTGTCAAGGCATATCATGCAACAATCACATGGCTAAAACAAGCCAGGGTTTGCCACTGCCTGTTAGCAGTTAGTATCACCTAAATGAACAATGACAACTATCTTATTGTGAATAATAAGAATAAAAAGTATTTCAATTCTGAAAATATGAGGCTGTGATTTAAACATTACAAAGGTCTGCGGATGAGGTGGTACTCTTTTCAGTCCTCCATCACTCCTTTTCTCCTTATAACACAACTTTCCTCTCCAGTCTTTCGCCCTTACTCCCTTACAACGTTTTATTCACCATCTTTCTAAAATCTGCCTACCACATTCCCACGTGTTAAAGCCTTTTACTTCACCCATCTTTGCACTCTGTCCCCTCTGCATGTATGTCATATTAGGAGTTGATATGCACAAGTGTGTTCTCCACATTATTGTAAAATGGTCTTTGAACGTGGGAGCAGTTGGAGCGGCTTGCAAACACGACACCGCTCAAGTAGGTCGATTAAAAGGATCTTCGTACAAAACAACAAAGTGTGTCCGCAGTTTTTTTATACCACATTATTTTGGCAACGAGCATTTATGAAACATATCGACCTATTGAGCGGGGCTGAACTCAGCGGCAATCACCAGCCCGACGTTACAAAGAGAGCAGCAAGCCTGACGACGTCTTTGGCAGAATCAGTGACGTGTTGCTGTACATACCTGTCGCTGTGTGGATTTCAGGTACTGTGAGAGTGCGTTGGAGCAGGCGGCCCGCTTCAAGGGCATTTCCAAGTCAGGAACAGAACGTTGGAGCAGACGTCCCGTTTCAAGAGGTTGTGCCCTTGCGTTTTGGATTTAAAGGGGTGGCGTCATATTTTTTGGGGGTTTTACTGCTCCTGGACTTAAAGGGGAGGTGTATATTTAAAGCGATGACGCTTTAAAGCTTGAAGCACTTCTAATGTTATCTTAGAAGTATGAAGGGACAACGCTTAAAACCTTTGTGTTTCCAGCACAGTGACATGCACACCTCACTTTCTAGGGCCAGCAGTGTGTACACTTTGTTTTTATACACGGTGATGTGCACACCTTCACTGTACTACTGTCAAGGAACTTGAGTTTACTATAAAGTGTAATTTGGAGTTTCGAGTACGGTGACACACACACCTCACTTTCTAGGACCAGCAGAGCGTGCATTTCATTTGCATATACGGTGATGTGCACACCTTTACTTTACTACCGTCAAGGAACTTGAGTTTTGATGTTACTGCAAAGTGTCATTACATTTTTAGTTTATACTGTAGTTAGCATTAACACATTATGGAACACGTTTCAATTTCTGCACCACCATGTTTCCTTCCACATCAAGGAGTACCAGTGATCCAGTGGGAAGACTGGATAGATATGTTTGATAATTATTTGTTGGCATTAGATAGCGAGGAATTTAGTTCTGCATAGAAAAAAGCAATTGTGGCAGTGTGGGTGTCATGGAAAAAAAACACAAGATACAGAAATCTATTTTTAATAAGAAGAAATGTAAAAGGTGTGGTAGTAGTTTATACAGCAGTGAATCTAAAGGATGTTTTGCCATTGGTAAAGAATGCAGGAGGTGAGGACGCAAAGGGCACTTTGCACGGGTGTGCATTGAATGGCCTAAGTCGAAGGGTGTTGCGGCGTGTGAAGATAGATGTGAGTTGTCTGATCGCATACTTAGCCTGGGTGAGGACAACAAAATGGTTAGTGACAGAAGAGAAAGTAGGCCCAAAGCTTTGTTCACCATTGAAATATAAATGAAGAATTGATGGTAGATACTGGATCAAAATATACTATTATTCCTAAAGATGTTTTTAGGAGGAATTGGCCAAACTTGAGTTAACAGCTAAAGATATTTGTCTAGGGGGTTACCAAGGGGAGGAAATTGAAATTTTGGGTTTCTCTCAACTGTGATTCGCTTTAAAACAAGAGAAACCTTTGGAAAGGTATATGTGGCTGAGAGCGGTCCACTAGTATTAGGTTGGATGCACCAATACGACCTGAATATAATTGTGAATCCAAGAGGTTCTGAACAAATATTAATTGTTGAAGATGGTGATGTCAATGTTATTCTTGAAGAAGTGAAAGAAGTATTTCGAGAAGAGTTGGGGAGCTAAAAGGTTATGTGCATAAAATTTGCATGAAGCCAGGAGCAGTTGCAGTGAAACATAAAGTTAGGAAGGTGCCCATTGTAGTCAGGGAAGAGGTTAGCAAATTGTTAAAAGATATGTTGAGGGAGAGGGTGATTGAACCTGTAGAAGCTTCTGATTGGGTTTCTCCACTGGTTATCACAAAAAAATCTAATGGCCAGTTAAGATTTTGTGTGGACTTTCACAGTGTCAATCAGAACATTGTAACGGATAATTTTCCTGTACCCAATATTAACGAACTCATTATGTTGCTCAACGGGGGGAAGTTCTGTTCTAAATTGGACCTTAAGTTTGCTTACCATTAGATCTGGTTACATCACAGTTCGCGTGACATTTCTGCTTTCATCACCATGGATGGTACCTTCCATTTGTCAGAATGCCCTTCAGTCTATCATCTGCTGCAAGTGTCTTTCAGCGTATGATGTCACATGTGTTTGAGGGTTTCAACAATGTTATATTTTTTCAAGATGACATTTTAGTATTTGCACCAATTGTTTTGTAACACAATAAAATTTTGAGAAGGGTGCTCAAAAAACTTCTGGAGGTGGGGCTTACTCTAAGGAAAGAGAAATGTGTCTTCTTGACTAAGGAGATTGAGTATTTGGGTCACACTATTTCAGGTGAAGGAATGAAGCCAAAAAGAGATCTGTTAGAAGCTATAAAGTTCTCTCAGTGTCCGAGGAACAAGGAGGAATTAAGATCTTTTATGGGCCTCATAGAGTATTATTCGAAATTTGTTGAAAACTTTCCTTACAAAACAGAAGGGTTGAGAGCGTTGTTGCGCAAAGGTCAGAAGCACAAGATTGTTTTGGCAACATAAAACGTGAAGTGTGTACTGCAAGAATTCTGGTACCCCTCAATACATCATTCCCTACTATTCTCACTGTGGAAGCAAGTGTGTCCGGTGTAGGTGCAGTATTATCTCAATTGCACCAAGGTGTGGAAAGGACTGTGGCTTTTGCCTCGTGCTCACTCACTGAAAGTGAAAGAAATTACTCGGTCATAGAGCGAGAAGCCTTAGCAGCTGCCTGGTCAGTGGAATACTTTAGGATGTTTTTGTGGGGCATCAGTTTCAAGGTGAGAACAGATCACAAGCCTCTAATTAAGGTGTTGTCGGCAGGAGGTGCGGGTAAGGGTTCTGCAAGATTGGCCAGGTTGGCGGCTCGTTTACAGGAGTATGTATATAATGTTGAGTACATTCAAGGATGGCGAAATGTTCAGGCTGATGCTCTTTCGCGGCTCGCGGTGGATTGAAAGTTGGTAGATGGTGAGGCAGTTTTGACAAAGGGAGAACATGGAGTGGTAGCATGGATGGAGGATATAGTGCAACATGGTTTGGGAGTATTTTCTAAAACAGAATGGTTACAAGGAAGGATGAATGATTCGGTGCTACAGTGTGTTAGTAAGATGATTATTGATTGGGGGAAGAGAGAGAGTGCTGTTGCAGTATCAGTGAGACCTTATATCAAAGTTTTGGATGAACTGTCGTTGAGCGAAGATGGGATAGTGATGAGAGGTGATAAATGTGTGCCCCTGGAGAATATAAAAAGGAGAATTATACAATTGGCACATGAAGGACATTTAGGCCAAACGCTGACTCAAAGGAGGGTTAAAGAAAAATTTGGGTGGCCTGGTATTGATATGCAACCCGCCCAGTGGGTGCAAGAGTGCGTACATTGTAGGGAGAGCAAAAAAAGATTAAAACTTGGAAAGAAGTCTTTGATGGCTCATATTGAAGATCCTGGCGAAGCGTGGCACACAGTTTGTCTGGATTTTATAGGGCAACTGCCTGATTTAGGCCACAATCGGAGATTTGCTCTAGTCTTGGTGGATGTGTTTTCTAAATGGATGGAGGTGGTGTTTATGAGAGAGGTGTTGACAAGGAATACCATTGCCATTTTAAAGGATATTTTTGGGAGGGAAGGTTGTCCCCATACCATTATTACTGACAATGGTACACAATTGACATCTTTTGAGATTAAGGAGTTTGTGTTGGCTTATGGTATCACGCACAATCGTACTGCACTATATAATTCCCAAGCCAATGGCATTGTTAAGCGTATGAACCGTATGATTAAAGGTACAATTCAATTGGCTGTGCAGTTATCAAAACATTGATATAGCAGTACATGAGGCAGTTTGGGCTCATCGCACCACGCAGCTCAGAGACAAGGGAAAGACACCTTTTGAGTTCATGAGGGGATGGAAGACCAGAACAAAGTTGGTCCCTAGTTGGTTGGAGGGTGGTTTAGGAAAGGTCGACAGTCACGTAGAAATTTCACAGTCGAGCAGAAGTTCAGGTATACAAGCTGGGGATTGGGTGAAAGTCAAGGACGGACGTAGGGGTGCTGGTTGGTTTAAGTTCCGTGGTCCTTTCGAGGTTAAGGAATATAGTAATTTTTACGTTCTTTTAGCCAATGGAACTAAATGGAATAAGGGCAGCGTGGCTTTGTATCAGAAGGGAAGTGTTAGTAAGGGGTCAAAAACAAACGTCAGTGATGCTGCAGAAGCTTGTAGCAGTTTTATGTTAACTGAGAGAGAAGTTGAGAAACCAATTTGTGACGTCTCTCCAGGTTTTTCTGTGTGATGATGAGAGAAATGGAGTGAGTGAGCAAATAGGTGCGAAAGAGGATGGTAATAGAAAGGAAAACAGAGCAGTGAGAGAGAGACCACCTGCATATTTGGATGATTAGGTAAGAGAATCAAATGTCAAACGTAAACTCTCTTAAAAATATATATATATGCATTTTAAAGGTGTGTTTAATTAATATATGAATTTGTGAACTGTAGGTTCCTTAGTAGAAAGAATCTTTTATTTAAAAGAAGAAAAAAAAAACACCTTGAATTTGACATTAGTGTATATTCCTGTGATTGTTTATTTTTTATTGTATTTTTTCTTTTCCTTGTTTTTGTTTACTTTGAGATTATTCTTTCCTTAGTTGTATTATACACAAAATTGTGACTCTAATGTGCTACATTTCGTTTATCGTTTGTTATGCAAAATTAACGACGGAGAAGGATGTGTCATATTAGGAGTTGATATGTACGAGCGCTTGTCTCGCGCCCAAAGGCGCTCGTGTTCTCAACATTATTGTAGAACGGTCTTTGAATGTGGGAGCGGTTAGAGTGGCTTGCAATGCGACACCGCTCAAGTAGGTTGATTAAAAGGATCTTCGTACAAAACAACAAAGTGTGTCTGCAATTGTTTTATACCACAACGTACTTCATTGCGTTCACCGTCCTTTAACGACCCCATCTCTTAAATGGAGGCACATGCTCTCCTCACCTGTAAATACACCATTTTCCTTTCTTCTGGTGCAGTCAATATATCGACAACTCTAAACCTCTTTCACACATTCACATACAATGGGAATTGCAGCAGCCACATGTCTGACAATCGCTCTGCAAAGAGTCCAAGGGTTGGATGAGCAGGAAGCCTGGACACCTTTATGATCCACAGTCAGAGTGTGAGAAAGTCAAACTGAATGAAGGCTCTTCGACCCGAGCTCTCTCAGTTGTGAACCATCGCGCACACCAACCCACAGGGTTTTCAGGGCCAATGTTGTAATTGATCAGTATTTTTATCTTACAGATAAGGACAGGATTATAAAGTACCATATTAAAGACTGAATTCATAGTTTTGAACTAGTCCAGGTGTGAGAACAGCTGGACCCGTCCTTAAGTAAATAAAGCCCCATGCGTCAGTGTTCCCTTCGCTCTCCTCCTCTTTTCCACTTTGTCTGAATTTTGGTGACGTGTCAAGTCCAGCAGAGCTTGTGGCATGAAAGCAATCCTGCTTCTGGCCAACGAGGTGCCACAGATGCAACGGACCCAGTTGGGGAAAGTGGACACAAGTACAGGGTTGTCTTTGCCCAATCAGAAGCACAGCAGGGGCGTGGCTCCAAAAACGTGATTACGCTCCCAATGTCATCCACGAATCACCGTCTTCAATTTATTTGGAAAAGCGAAAACAACAATTCTCCGAAAGTTAAAATAACACCATGATGAAGAGACTGTGTGCCTGTGGTAGCGAATGCATCTGTCTTCCATAGCTTAATTTTTTTTTTTTTAACATTGATGATCAAAACATAATATACGACTAGGTATACATGATTGTAAGTAACGCACAGTTCATACATTTATTTTCTTGTGAATATTTGGTAAAAATAAGACTTCCTTTAATGTGAATATTAAGAGAAAAGATAGAGAAGACAGTAAATAGTTCTTATTGTACTATCGAAATACCTAGAAGGTCCTTTCCAAGATGGCCACCTTATTGTGCATTTCCGTAGTTCTCCCTAAATTGGTATGTGTCGGCGGAGCGCGCAAGTGCAGGACCCTAAGCTGCTCCCCTGCATAGCTCAACTGGAAGGTGTCAATGGAGCCCACTGGAAGAGATGGTGCTGCAGGTATGACCATGATTTGGATACAAAGCTTTGATGATTACAGTGCCTCAATGCATATGAATATTATGCAAAGCTTTAAAGCGATCGTCAGTGCGATGAAGAGCTCACAGGTATTCCTATTTTGTTGCCGTTACCTATGGCTTCAGTAAAGCACTTTTGACAAGTGTATAATTGTCACTTTTTAAGCGTTTCTTCAAAATCGGGGATTTTCCAAACGGGGTTGCAAGAGATGCAGACTGCAAAAGAAGACGTTTGTAAGATGCGAGTGGCGCAGCTGTGCACAGGGCCACAAGAAAAGCAGATGAAGCAAAATTGGGTGAGGTAGTTAAAAGGCGCTGAAGAAGGGAAAGAAGTTCAGGGGAAGTGAGCGTGGCAGGAGCGCAAGAGGGGAAAAGAAGGGTACAGGTAACGTTTATAAGGAATTAAGACTATTAAGGCCGGGCGTATAAGGAGTGCATGGGATACAGGATCTGTTCCTAACTATAACTTGTGCTCTAAGGTAACTATAAAGTGCGCCATCGCGATGCACAGCTAATTAACCCACATATTACATCACTCATAACATCTTATATTACATCATTAATGATAACACTGCAACATTTGCTGAAAAGTTATTGATTAGAAAAATGTGCATGGACGGGTGCGTGCTATAGTTACCTTAGGGCACGAGTTGTAGTTACTTGAAATAACTAACTATAACAGCTGAATATCTGTGGTTTTGTGCATGTAAATTCTGATCCTAATTATAACGTCCCTGTAACCTTTTGTATTTTTTTTGTGAGTGTGTGTGTGTGTGTGTATATATATATATATATATCGCACTGCAGCACTATAAGGTACTCATGAAATTCCTATTGGTTACCAGAGCAGAGGATGGTTTCCTGGGGCTTTTGAGCACGTTTGAGTCTCCTGTAAGCAAAGTTGCCTATGGTTTTTGTCTCATTCACAAGTTCAAAACAGTTTCAAGCACTATCATCTTAGTGGCGTTGGAGTGTGGTAGGAGGTACTCGTTCACGCATTTATGGAGAATGTCAGCAAGCACACCAGTATGATCGAACCTGTCTCTCAATTACTGCCTGAGAGCAAAGGCAGGTACTACACCAAGATTGTAAATCATTCAGCTGACTGCATACCTGTACAGAATTTCGAATTTGGCCAGACACATTTTGAAGGTAACCAGAGCATAATCCACATTAATGGCTTATGATCTGAAGTGGAACACACATATATGTCATGTGTTGGACTTGTAAAGACTGAACAGTAGAGTACATTTTGTCACAGATGAATGTTCCTGTGCTCATCACATTTTTGTTTGTATCTGTAAGTGGACATGCTCAAAAGGTTTATCTATCTATTACAGTTATCTGGTATTGAAACCAGCCAAATGGTTTATCTCCTCACAAAGAACTAATAACAAATTGTAGAGTTTACTTACAGCTTTCCCCCAAAACTTCCTCCTTCCTTGGTCTTGAATAAGGTTTTAAGGATATTGACGAGATGTCCATACAAGCCTGTTTACATGTTTTTTCTAAAAGTTTTCTATTGAAACACAACTCTACTGAAGGTAGTAATATCATTCAGGATAGTTGAAGACATTTAAGTATTTTCAATTGAAGAGCTGCATCTTAGATTCTGCAAGGACAAGGTTATCCTTGAAGTGAATTCACTATTCATCCCAAAAGCGCCCACTGTGTTTCATGGATACCACCAATAATTTTTACCTGCTTTTTTTCACCACCAACTTCACTTTCAAGATCAATTCACAATTTTGACACCAAGAGATGCCTAAAAAAATGATTTGGATAAAAGACTTTAGAAAGCGGGTCGGTTATTTGTATATTTTAGAAATTCAGTAAAGGCCAGGTTTTGTCAAAACAAGCTATTGCATGCTGGTTGGCGGCTTGTATTATGCGTTGTCATTCCATAGATGGAAGACCTTTTTATTTATGGAATGTTTAAAGGTAATTCATTACAGCAAATGGCCAGCAAAGGGATCATACTCGATTTGTCGATTCTGACCTGGAAAATTCTATATACCAGCAAACTTGTGTAGTAATATCAAGGCCATAGATCTTGCCACTATTGTGCACCTTGCCTTCAAACAAAATATCCATATTTTTTAGATGGGTAGTCAAAACTTAATTCTACTATTTTGGTCTTAGGGGACAAAGTCAGCTTTGGAACAGAACAGAGGGTATTGGAGCTGCAGCTACACTGTATAACACAGATTTATATAAAGATGACCTCAGTCTCCCTTATTTGTGGAAGATATCAATCACTATTTAAATTGCAAAAGCTACATACCTCTGATATTCAGTCTAATACAGTGGTTCCCGACCGTTTGACTTCTGTGGACCCCCACTTTATTATTACCGGAACCCCCTTACCCCACTGGTTCATTACTGGAATTTGGGGACTCCCCACTGAGTCATTACTGAAAGCTAGGGACCTAATATGTTAATATTATTTCATTTTCTAAGCAGTTGCGGACCCCCAGTGTACCCCGGACCACAGGTTGGGACACACTGGTCTAATAATTTATCTTTAACAGGAAGAAATCACTAGGGGTGATAGCTTAACCTGTTGCAAGCTCTAGACTGTGATACTATTCAAACTGAAATGTATAATGTATTCACACAAGAGATCACCCCTCTTTTTATTAAAAAGAGAACCAAAATTCAAATTCACAGTGTGCGAGTTAATAACTTCAGGAATAGTACCAGACACTTGGAGAGAGACCATTTTCTTAGAATGCCAGAAAAAGGATTAAAACACACTTGAATGTCAGTCATATCTGCCGATATCATTGTTAAATTCAAATCCCAGAATTTACTTTAAAACAGGCGTGACTGGATTACTTAATGAGCTTATCAGACCAGTCTCACCCTTTTAACTAGCTACGCTAGGAAGAGATACTAACTCCCAGACAAAGCATGACATGGCCCTGATCAAGCATTCACAGTTATTAAATAATCCAGCTGCAGTTATACTGCTGGACGCGGAAACATCGTTCCATGGGGTGGGGGGGTGGAATTCTCAAGGGAGGTTATACAGAGAATAAATATCAATCCTCATCTATACCAGATGTGTATGCTCCATTTATATGGCACCTTAAGCAAACACTTAGATCAACGGCATACTGCAGACATGTATTAAAATCACACAGGTGATGCATCAAGCACGTTGGCTCTTTCCCATACTTTTTGCTATATCCATGAAATCATTTGTCTGAATGCTAACAGTTTTAATACATGTAATTGGCAACAGCTGTCAGATCAGTAAAATGAAGATGCAATAGTGCTACACACTACAGAATTCTATATATTTACAGGCCAGAATGCAGATAGTGTAAGATCAGTGTGGATCAATTTCAGGCTACAAACTAAACTGATTCAAATCACAAATATTACTAGTCAGGGGTATGCAGTCAACTGATAAACGCAGGATTAAGTGAGCCAGATACCCAGGTGTGGTTCTGGTTAAATGGGGATGTATTTAAAGCCATCTAGTTACAGCTCTATCGGGAGTGTGCAGCACTGATTGGAAAGTGGATGCTGTCGGAAATACTAGCTAAACTATTGTATATATGTAGGGTACTTCACTTATATGATTAATCAAGTTACTTTCAAAATATGTATGTATTAGTATCAGATTTCATTTGGCAAAAAATAGACCTTTGTAGGCCTATACATTACTTTGCCTCCATTGGATAAAGCGGATTGGGCACGCTTGGATTTGTGTTTGTTTTGTGGACAGCTTTGAGAAAGAGACTTTAACAACATTTGGAAAGCTGTTGCCCTGAGCACTCATTCTTTTATTAATTTTTTTCGGCAACATCAGTGTCTTATTTTGTTCACATTTAGGAACCCACTTTTATTTTTAACCAGGTCCGGTTTATGTTCCTTTTGCCTTTATACCATTCATTGGTAGCGATCACACATTACTAGAAAATACCTCCATTACATGCGATCTTCGAGGACTTTTTTTTGCAACCTCTGGTGGGATTTTAGAAGCTAAAATAATATCAGATTTTATTTTAAAGAGGAGGATTTAAAACCCTTCACACCCTTGTAGCAGAATTAGACCTCCTAATGTAGCTCTTTTAAAAAACCTACACATTGGATATTATTTGAGTATCAGAAATGGTTGATGCTAAGAGATTCACTCTTAATCAGGCACAATTTAAATATAACAGCCTTTTATAATATTGCTACAGGGTAGTTCAGAATAATTGAGGAAATGGGCAGAACAAATGGACCAATTGTACTGGTAAAACCTGGAATTTATTTAAAGAACATTTATTTACTGCAAGTGAGGTGTTCACTCTTTTCTGACCGTGGGCCCTACAAAATAAGCCCATCTTTGATATTTATGTGACTACTGCCCAGATTGCTAAATGGAATACTGAGAATCCGGGATTATATCATAGATGCTCTAACCATCCGCATGTAGGCTACATATGTTTGTGTTTCAGAAGTAGCAGAGGTGTGGAATTTAATAAAATATCTACTTGTCCATGTGACAAGTTGCTTCATAAGTCTACTTGTCTTGTAAAAAATCTACTTGTCCCTTTGGTGCCCTGTAGTGCGGTGACAAATTATGGCAACAATATCATTATTTAAGAGCCATGAGAATAGCCTCTCTGATTATGCCAGAACTAATACCATAGAAGGGCTTGAGTACTAGTAATTTCCTTATTTTGCCACCTTTTTGCAGATCTAACTACTGGGCCTAGAGCTAACAGTAAGCAATGGTTCCAGGGTTGGAATGCCCTTTTGAGTGCAAACCTACTAACTCTCCTGGTTGCTAGGGGTCACTCTGGTACTCACCTCTTGGGGTTCCTAGTTCCTCCAGCTCCCCTCTAACGACTCCACATCCTTGTGTCGGGGACTGTATTTCACATTCCACTTTCTTAGTGTATGGTTTGGCCCTTCCATAGGGTCCTCACTGCTTTCTAATATTTTTGCCAATGCTTGTTGTTTTATGCTCCTTACTGATTGCTATTGTGTATATCATTAGTGTGTTTACTTACCTCCAGTTGGGGGGACTGCCTATTAGTATTCTAGTACTTGTGTTACCATAATAAAGTACCTTTATTTTGTAACAATGTGTGGTTCTTTCATGTGTGATAGTGCTGTGTGACTATAGTGATATTGCAGAAGCTTTGCATTTCTCCTAGATAAGTCTTGGCTGATCATCCACAGCTACCTCTTACACTTCACTAATAGGGGATACCTGGACCTGGTATAAGGTGATAACACCATAGGTGTCCACCACACACCAAGCCAGCACCCTACACTACGGACCTCACTCAACTCTAATTATTGCTCAGTTTTCCTACCAAAATTCCAATCACCCATTTTCCTTTCTTAAACCAGGGCCCATTACACAGTTAATAGGCCACTTACCTCTACATCTTTACTCCTGACTCCCTCTTTTCTTTCTCCCTCCAGTCCGTCACAAATTATATTTGATGGTGTTTTGAACATTACACTGTAATGCCATAAGTTTATTTTTGATAAAGGTTTATATGATAATTGTATATGTTTTAAGATAGAGGAAGAAGGTAAATGGAAGTGTGTTAGTTAAATGCTGGTCCACTGGAATTATATGGCAGGAAAAGACGAAATTATGAGGCAGGGTAGACCAAGTTATGTGGTAAGAAAAGTCCAGTTATGAGTTTGCAATGCCAATAGATCTGTTTCAAAAAAATCTGAGACCTATTGCGTTGCAAATGCTTGTTTTTACTGTAACCACAGTCAATAGTGCAGACGGAGCTTACAACATTTATTTAGCACGCTCACCCTAATAATAAAGGCTCTGCATTCATGAACCATAAATAGATGTTTGAACAGCATTAACCCCTTAGCTGCTGGGCCTTTCCCCCCCCGTGCTGAGCCCTTTTTTGGCTATTTGGGGTAGTTCGCGCTTAGGCCTTCATAACTTTTTGTCCACATAAGCTAACCACACCAAATTTGCGTCCTTTTTTTTCCAACATCCTAGGGATTCTAATGGTACACAGAGTTTGTGGTTTCCTCTGGAGGAGACCGAGAAAATAGCCAAAATACAGTGAAGATTTCGTTTTTTCCCAAACAAATGGGGAAAAAGGGCTGCCGAAGAAGGCTTGTGGTTTTTTCCCTGAAAATGCCATCAACAAAGGGTTTCTGGTGCTGAAATCACTATCTTCCCACCTTTCAGGAACGGGCAGACTTCAATCAGAAAACCAAATTTTTCAACACAAATTTGGCATTTTACTGGGACATACCCCATTTTTACTATTTTTGGTGCTTTCAGCCTCCTTCCAGTTAGTGACAGGAATGGGTGTGAAACCAATTCTGGATCCCGGAATGCTAAACATTTCTGAAAACTAGACAACATTCTGAATTCAGCAAGGGGTCATTTGTGTAGATCCTACAAGGTTTTCCTACAGAAAATAACAGCTGAAATAAAAAAATATTGAAATTGAGCTGAAAACAACAGCCATTTTTCTTTATGTTTTACTCTGTAACTTTTTCCTGCGATGTCAGATTTCCGAAAGCAATATACCGTTTTGTCTGCTGGACTATTCTGGTTGCGGGGATATAAAGGGCTTGTAGGTTCATCAAGAACCCTAGGTACCCAGAGCCAATAAATGAGCTGCACCCTACAGTTGGTTTTCATTCTATACTGGGTATACAGCAATTAATTTGCTGAAATATGAAGAGTGAAAAATAGGTATCAAGAAAACCTTTGCATTTCCAAAATGGGCTCAAGATAAGGTTTTGAGGAGCAGTGGGTATTTGCACATCTCTGAATTCCGGGGTGCCCATACTAGCATGTGAATTGCAGGGCATTTCTCAAATAGACATCTTTTTTACACACTCTCTTATATTTGGAAGGAAAAAATGTAGAGAAAGATAAGGGGCAATAACACTTGTTTTGCTATTCTATGTTCCCCCAAGTCTCCCGATAAAAATGATACCTCACTTGTGTGGGTAGGCCTAGCGCCCGCAACAGGAAATGCCCCAAAACACAACGTGGACACATCCCATTTTTGTTTTTACAGAAAACAGAGCTGTTTTTTGCAAAAGCCTAGCTGTGGATTTTGGCCTCTAGCTCAGCCGGCACCTAGGGAAACCTACCAACCCTTTGCATTTTTGAAAACTAGAGACCTAGGGGAATCCAAGATGGGGTGACTTGTGGGGCTCTGACCAGGTTCTGTTACCCAGAATCCTTTGCAAACCTCAAAAAGTGGCTAAAAAAACAAGTTTTCCTCACATTTCGGTGACAGAAAGTTCTGGAATCTGAGAGGAGCCACTATTTCCTTCCACCCAGCGTTCCCCCAAGTCTCCCGATAAAAATGATACCTCACTTGTGTGGGTAGGCCTAGTGCCCGCGACAGGAAATGCCCCAAAACACAACATGGACACATCCCATTTTTTGACAGAAAACACAGCAGTTTTTTCCAAAGTGCCTACCTGTAGATTTTGGCCTCTAGCTCAGCCGGCACATAAGGAAACCTACCAAACCTGTGCATTTTTTAAAACTAGAGACCTAGGGGAATCCAAGATGGGGTGACTTGTGGGGCTCTGAGCAGGTTCTGTTACCCAGAATCCTTTGCAAACCTCAAAAAGTGGCTAAAAAAACAAGTTTTCCTCACATTTCGGTGACAGAAAGTTCTGGAATCTGAGAGGAGCCACAAATTTCCTTCCTCCCAGCGTTCCGCCAAGTCTCCCGATAAAAATGATACCTCACTTGTGTGGGTAGGCCTAGTGCCCGCGACAGGAAATGCCCCAAAACACAACGTGGACACATCCCAATTTTTGACAGAAAACACAGCTGTTTTTTCTAAAGTGCCTGCCTGTACATTTTGGCCTCTAGATCAGTCGGCACCTAGGGAGACCTACCAAACCTGTGCATTTTTGAAAACTAGAGACCTAGGGGAATCCAAGATGGGGTGACTTGTGGGGCTCTGACCAGGTTCTGTTACCCAGAATCCTTTGCAAACCTCAAAATTTGGCTAAAGAAACACGTTTTCCTCATATTATGGTGACAGAAAGTTCTGGAATCTGAGAGGAGCCACAAATTTCCTTCCACCCAGAGTTCCCCCAAGTCTCCCGATAAAAATGATACCTCACTTGTGTGGGTAGGCCTAGCGCCCGCGACAGGAAATGCCCCAAAACTCAACGTGGACACATCAAATTTTTTCATAGAAAACAGTGCCTACCTGTGGATTTTGGCCTCTAGCTCAGCCGGCACCTGGGGAAACCTAGCAAACCAGCGCATTTTTTAAAACTAGAAACCCAGGGGAATCCAAGATGAGGTGACTTGTGGGGCTCTGACCAGGTTCTGTTACCCAGAATCCTTTGCAATCCTCAAAATGTGGCTAAAATAACACGTTTTCCTCACATTTCGGTGACAGAAAGTTCTGGAATCTGAGAGGAGCCACAAATTTCCTTCCACCCAGCGTTCCCCCAATTCTCCCGATAAATATGATACCTCACTTGTGTGGGTAGGCCTGGTGCCCGCGACAGGAATAGATCACACAACGGTCAATGTTGGTCCTTACGTGAGGCAGCTGTTGACCCTGGGGTGATCCATTCCTGACGCAGGCACTAGGTGTAGGCACTCAAGTGGGGTAGTGTTTTTATCAGGACAGGTGAGGAGTCACTGGGTGGTAGGAATTTTGTGGATCTCAGCATATTCCTGTAGTTTGTGTGACAGAAATGCGAGAAAAATATAGTTTTTATTCAACATTTCAGCTTTGCAGGGTATTCTGGGTAAGAAAACTTTGGGGAATCCACACAAGTCACACCTCTGTGGACTCCCCCGAATGTCTAGTTTCCAGAAATGTTTGGGTTTAGTGTGTTTCTCTATATGGCCGCCGAATCCAGGACCAAAAACACAGGTGCCTGCCTTACAAAACCAGTTTGTTTTGCCATAGATAATTTTGATGTCTCCACAATACGATTTGGGTGGTGGAATTTGGGGCTGAACTAAATTGGGGAGCTCCCAAGAGAGCACTCTCTCTCTCTCTGCTTGCCGCCGCATTCACCTGCTCTCTGGGTTGGGCTAACCCACTATTACCCACTTGCACAAACAGCTTGCGAAGGGACAGCAGGACTGTCCTCATCACCTCCCTCATAATGTACTGGAAGAGGAGTTATCGAATGGGACTCCTCCGACTGAAAAATCACTCCCAGAGTCTGCGCCATTGTCCTATCCCTCAGATGCTGTCTCAGTATCTGATGTCTCAGTCTCTGATCCTATGTCAGAGCGGTCCTCTATAACCCGAGTGCAGGCAGCAGTCATCCATCAAAATGCCATCTCTGCTATTGGCTAAACTGTTGCTCTAAAACACTAGCCTACGTAGACAGTCACAAAATCGATGGTGTGTGTGAGATACGTGCAACAGTAGAGGCCACCTTACCTGCGCTTCTTCCCTCAATCAGCACGTTCTTTCAAGACACTCAAAAAACACCTTGTCACATACCATTCGTCACAGTCTTTAGCACCTCCTGCGCCCAGTCCAACAATCATTATTGGTGCTCCCACTCCCTTCTCCTCGGATTCCCTCATTACCACCCAGCAAAAGTGCCCTTCATCTCTCCATAGCCGCCCTCCACCCCGCACATACATTTCATTGGTATTATAGCGCAGGTAATGGCTGACTTTACTAATGTACTCAGCTATTTACATAAAATACAGATCTGCTCTTTGCAGTAGGCATATAAACTTTCTGCGCTTCTTTATGGCACTAAAACTGCCACTAGACAAGTCTGACTCTTTTCCCCCCAGGGAAACCACACACACATATTGACAAAAGTGATCTATATATGACAGCCAACCACCTGAAACTCAACTCAAGCAAAACCTAAATAATCCTCTTTGGCCCACACAAAAACACCTGGGACCCCTCATGGTGGCCCACCGCGCTAGGCCCTGCACCCACCCCTGCCAACCACGCACGCAACCTCGCATCATCCTAGACTCCTCCCTCTCGATGACCCAACAAATCAACGCTCTCACCTCCTCATGCTTCAACACACTCTGTATACTGAAAAAAAACCATTCAAATGGATCCCCACAGAGACCAGAAAAACTGTCACTCACGCACTCATCAGCAGCAGTCTTGATTACGGAAACGCCCTCTATGCCGGCACCACTCTAAAACTCAAGCGCAAACTACACGCATCCAGAACTCAGCAGCATGACTCATCCTCGACCTCCCCGGACACGAACACATCTCTCCACACCTCAAATCCCTCCACTGGCTCCCCATTGACAAAAGGATCACCTTCAAGATCCTCATCCTCGCACACAAATCACTCCACAACACAGGCCCTGCCTACCTCAGTGAGAGTCACCTTCCACACCCCCACACGAAACCTCTGCTCAGCTGATCTCTCTCTCGCCTCTGTCCCCCGCATCAAACACACCACCACTGGGGGCAGATCCTTCTCCTACCTTGCACCCAAAACCTGGAACGCCCTCCCAACTCACCTTCGCAAGACCCAAAACCTACTTCTTTTCAGGAAGGGCCTCAAAACCTGGCTTTTCGAACAGTGAACCTCCCAGCCCCTTTCCCTCCCCCTGTTCCCCCCCCAGCGCCTTGAGACCCTCACGGGTGAGTAGCGCGCTTTATAAATCGCTTTGATTGATTGATAGATATATATATATATATAGATAGATCTATATATATCTACATAGATATATCTATAGATATATCCATGTACATAGGTATATCTATATAGATCTATATATAGATCTATTTATTTTAGTTGTTGTATGGTTTCCTTGGGGGCCAAAATGGCCCCCAGGGAAACCCTCCAATATCTAAATATTGCCCCCACAGGGGGTCGCCCTGCCCACGGGCGACCCCCTGTCTTTTTATTTTTATTTGTATTTATTTTTTTGAAAAAAAAAAAAATCCCTTGGGGGGGGGCACCTACCTTTTAAAAAAAAAAAATATGCCCCCCCGGGGGGGGGGGCGGCCCGTTTTCCGAGGGGGCTGACCCCCCCAAGTGAAATCCCTGGCGTCTAGTGGTGTTTCCTGGCCCCCGATCGCAGCACAGCTGCGATCGTGGGCCAGGAAACACTTTCAGAAGGCCTCGTAAGAAAGGGGAGACTCTCCCCTTTCTTACGAGGCCTTCCCGAACGTGGGGAAGGCCGTTTTCCCCATTGAAGCAGGAAGCGGCCGCAAGGCTGCTTCCTGCTTCGATGGGGAAAACAACTTTGTAACGTCAGCGCGCCTCGCGGCGCGCTGATGTCACAAAGGGGCGGGTGGGGGACGGGGGGGAGACACGGAAGCTTCCGTGTCTCCCGGGAAAAGAAAAAAAATAATAATAAATCCTCGGGTGTGACGCACCCGAGGATTTATTAATACCCTCCCTGGTGTCGGCCACTGGTGGTGACCCGCACCAGGGAGGGAGTGTGGGCGCCGGCCGCAGTAAAAAGGTTAACATAGGGACACAAACAGTACCTCAACTGCAGACAATTCCTTTCCCTGCTTCATAATGTGGTACTGTAAACTGGCAGCCAAGTCGTTTATGCTGTAGGGTGTTGGGCCTACTTGCCCAAAGGACAAAATAAACATCAAAACCTTTTGTCCTTGGCCCCAACCAATATGTCCTGGGTGACAGGCCATAGGACTTCCAAACCCCTGTACTAAGAAAATATATTTATAGTCATAATCACAATGGTACGTAAACAACTTTGCTTCAGTATTAGTGCAATGGTTTTTGGGGGCAACAAATCTCCAGTGGAACTATATGCAATTGTCATTGCCAGGAATTTAATAACAAAGGGTTGGAAGAATAACGATTCCCACATCCCTTTGCCACTGGTGGAAGGGATTACAGCAAAATGCAGGCTTTCAACTCTGACATCACTTACTAAAGGGTTCTTAAGGAAGTACAGAAGGACTTGTGGAGCATTCAAACAAGACTAACATTGCCAATGCTATTGGATAAACCCCTCCTTTTATGCAGTGGAGTTCTTTTAAAACAATTGCATATCTTTTCCACAATAACTTTATTTATGTAGACTTTAACCACAGTGGGTTTTATACATATATATTTTCCATTTTACTATTGTATCTGCCAATTATTTGTTTAAACATATTTATAAAAAGGAAGAAGAGCTCTGTTTGAAGAAAGGCTCATTCAATAGAACATAAAGTCTGTGCTACAGTTCTCACCTACAGACATTTGCAAGATTGCAGCATAGAAAAAACACCTACACCTTGATGAATCATTACTGCTTTTAAGTAAAAGCAAGGGTAGAAATTGCTGTGGGACATGCAGTGCTGTCTGTCCCTGTCAAATAAGGTGAGCATCATTTGTCCTTTCAACTGTAATTCAGTACCTGATTCTGTACCTAATTCGTGCTTGAACCATCTACTGATAGAGAAGAAAACGTTATTTATCTGTCACTGGTTTTCCAGCCTTTGATATCTTTCCTAAATTCATAAGCAACCCTCCTCATCTACTTTCACGTCTGCATTGACAATCTGAGGTATTGAAGCTTCCGGAGGACGGTGGCAATCAAAGCCTCCCCACCCAATTGGCTAGAATTTTAGTAATATAATATGGTGGGTAGACAGCACAGGGTGCTTTGCTGAAATGAGTGTTTGTTTCTTCTGCTGTTTAACATTCACTCCAGAAGATTCAGATTTTGACACTCAGTTGTGACAAACGATAATATATCAATGCTGGTAAATCACATTAGCATAACTGGCTCTGTATATGGTAGGAAAATAATTTTTAAAACATTTGCCGCAAATGACTGTAGTTTAGGTTGTTCCTCCAGATATAAAAAAAATCTTCAATCTACAATTATATAGATGTGAGACCTCAGTATCTCCCATTCAACTATCAGTTAATAGGAACTCGAAGGCAGGATTTAGCAGAGATGAACACTGATAGTGAAAAGTTTTAGTTTGTTGATCCAATGTGTTGTCTAAATACAGAAAAAAAATGCCAGTTTTTTTCCCTCTGCTGTGTGATAGTTTGATTCGTTTATAGTGTGTCTAGCTTGCACACTCCCTTGCTGATTTGATTAAGGGAATTGTGTATCTGTCAAGATGTGCTCTGCTTTTTGCTATGCCCTGCATCGCTTTCCTGTGAATAAACAGATGGGCATTACTGCTAGGATAATGTAATAGTAATCCGGAGGCTAAAGTATGATTACGGTGCGCACAGGATCTAGTGCCAAGCTTCTCAAGGCACTTTTATTACTTCTGATGTGGCTTTCACTGTGACTTTGTGCCTAGCATTACAGGCACTACATCTTTCTTGAGGGACAACCAAGGGATATATTTGAGTTTTTGTGAAGGTTAAGCTGTCACAGATACTCGAGTTTCTATGCACACTGCAAGTGCATCAGGATCTCAAGCAGGTCGCAGTATGGCCTGGAATTGCAGAGCCTTCCCTTTAGTGCATAGGAAGCTTGCAGTCCTCCTTTTCTTGGCAACATCTACTTTGTTCAAGGTTACCTACCAGGCAGGGTGGATCCTAGAAGGAGCAGGTGACCACGGACACATCCATTCAGTTGGACATGGTTTCTGTTCTGTTGGGGTGCTCTTCAGGTACCTTCCAAAACAGGCATTGAGTGAGTGACAAACCCGGCACTGAATATACTAATGGTTACTGCGATGTGTCTATATCAATTGCCTTGTTATATTTTCAAGTAGATAAATGTTTATATAATATATTGTTTATGGTGCACATACTGTGAATGAACTCCCAATACTTTATAGTAGTATAACATTTAATATGGTGTAGTGGATATAAAAAAAGATGCTCTTATTTGTCACACTGTGCTTCCTTTTTTACTGTGAGTAGTATCTTTAAATGAAACTGTTTCTTTCAGCAGGTTTACATCCACAAATATGCATGCAAAAATTCTCAACCTGTTGTATCTCTTAAACTCCTGCACGAAAACTGACCTTCCAATCACTGATGTCTTTCTACCTACCTTCTGTATACAACGTTACTCTAAAAATCTCATGCTATCTGCATCAAAGCTCTTTTGAAACAATACCAATATTAATTCCAGCTAGTAATTGTGGCTCATGTAGCCGCTCTGATAATCACATCAAACGAAACAAGCCCCCACACAGCATGCAAACTAACCCCAATAACCAATTTACTAACCACTAACTAGGCTCTGAGTAGCGTGCTACCCACCTTAAAGTGTGTCTACACCTCGTCAGGGGTAGTAAGCGTTATACAAATACAACATATATATAACTTCTGGCGCCCCTCATCAACAGGCAGTCACTCCTTCCCTTAAGGTAGCTCTTCCCCTGGCAGGTTCCAGAAATTCCAGGCTCCTATTGTGAAACCAGGCAAAAGTGATTTGGCTTTCACCGACCCCCAACTTTGCAACACCAGTCTTTACTGTTGTGGGACCTTGGATTCTGAGTGAACAGAGATCTTGGCATGTTGGCTAGTGCCTTCTACCTCATGCTTATACCAAGTATCTGTTTCAGGCATTTTCTGACTTTTGTGTATTTACATATTTTTCACAGACTTGCACAGACAAGTATTTGATTCCAGTGCAATGCATAAATTGAGGTGGAGTACAATGTCTCTTACTCCGTAGAGCTAGCTGCACCCAGTGTGCCCTTCCAGACCACAGAGGCCAGCTCTGGGTCTTGTTCCATTTGAGCAAAGGCCCTCATCAGACATACTTGATTGTTGTGTATGCTGATATTGAAAAATGTCTAAATCCAACAGAAATTTGCTATCGGGAACTCTGGGCAGGGAGCAAGCTCTCCAGAATCATTGAAGGGACCTTTCCTGACGAACATTGATTACCTTAAGTTCTCTAAACTGAGATAAGTTGTACTTGAAAGAGCAAGTCCAGATTCCCAATTTTCCAACACTGCTGCAGTCTCACGTGGGGGTTTATCTTTAGCGACCAAAGTGCCAGAGTGAGTATCTCACCTCAGTGGGGTCAAAAGTTACAGGCAAATCAAGAAATGCCTTTTAAGTGGAAAGTGCAACTGAGACATAGCCACAGAGGCAGCTGTCACTCTGTTATATATATATATATATATATTTTAAAAAGGCCTAAAGAGGACCCTACTGTTAAGATTCATCAAATGTGAATGAATCCTTCGGCGCACACTATCCTCTTCTCCCACCATCCTCTCCACCTCCTTTCATCCAAGGTGTGTTCCTGTGGCAGCACTGCTGGGGCAGAGTCTGGGCAGTCCTCTCTGTTGGCTGTGCGGATGACACTCCTTCTGAAGCTGGTACTGCTCCTGCTATCCAGTTGGCCATAGCAGGTATAGCATCCAGAGACTTTGTGACGTGCAAAGATGTGTTTCTGTGAGAGAACCTTTTGGATTTGTTACACTTCACTCAAACACTATTCCTTAGGAGGGTGGGTGGGAATGTGAAGAGAAACCACTGTTCCTTTTCTCCACATGTGCCACACGTCTGGACTTTCACTGCACATCGCAATACCTATCTGACTGGAAGCAGACTAAGTCAATGCAGACTGCTCCCACTTGCTGTAAGAAGTTATTTTGCAAGCTGACCTTATGTACAGTGGCGTTTTGAGAGTAAAGTGCTTTTCTTCTAAAGTAAAATCATTGGCTGGACAATTATTGACTGATCTTCTGAGCCTCTACCCCCACACCACCTACTTGACTTTGCCTTGGACTCTGACTTTATTACCCTTAGGGTCAGTTACTAGATGAGTATTTTTAGTGCTTGCTTTTGTGGCCAGCAGTAAAGTAAAACCCCAGGGCACCATCCTTAAAAGACTCTCATTGTTAGAATTTTGAGCCTCGTAACTAAACACTGATTTCCCTGAGACTCCAGAAATAAATTCCCACAAGTGATTCTCTATATGTGCTTCATGAAACTGGAGACTGGCTTTCAGCCTTAGGTGAATGGATGGACCTGGCAGCATAACAGCGAAGTTTCCACAGGTGACTAAATGGGAGCAATTGTGGCGTGTTGGCCAAGGCAGCCGCCTATGGAACTGGATGGCCCAGTTTGAGTCTGGGCCCGTGATTCTGATCAGTTTACTTAATCTCCACTGTCTAAAAGACCATTAGAGACGTTGCCGCTGTGTCAGTGCTTCAGCGGCTCTAAAGAAAACTTAAGGTTTCCCTGGAAGAATGAAGTGTTGATACCTCCAGAGTGCTTAATGATTTTAAACAGCGTGTGGTGTGGAGCCTATATTAGGATTGGCGGATTTTAACAACAAGAAGATTTACAGGCGGTATAATGAAGGGCTTGATTTGCGATACACGGAATGTAATAAGCGCATGGGGGCTCGAGGTTTGCAGCAGGGTTAGTGTGCATTAGGAGTTCAATGTTTCAAAATATAATACTGGAGAAGATGTGATATAACTGTTAGAGCTGCTGAATCTGGGGCCAGAGAATCAGGTCCGAGTCTCGGCTTCAGCACAACATTCTGTGATTGTGAAAATCACCTAAACTCCCCATTTACCAAAAATGAATGTATCCTTGTGTAATGTAACTGGCGCTGGTGTAAAGCCTCCAATTGAGTTCGCGCTATATAAAAAAGCACTTGCAATGCAGTGGGTCTCGCATTTGCTCGAGTTAGAGCTATTAGCATTGTAAACTCCTAACCGGGCTTTTCTTGCCACATAAACTGAAAATAAAAAGTAATACAGTTTCACATAAGTGAGCCAAT
Organism: Pleurodeles waltl; assembly: GCF_031143425.1. Lineage (NCBI taxonomy): Eukaryota > Metazoa > Chordata > Amphibia > Caudata > Salamandridae > Pleurodeles > Pleurodeles waltl. Next base: position 713,133,758 of record NC_090450.1, read on the forward strand.
GGTCGCCATGAAGGAGACACACAAAAGGAAACAGAAGTTCGCTTTCAGTGAAACTTATCGGCAAAGGTGCAATAATCCAAGTAACTGGCAAAAGTACAATTATCCATGTAACAGGGTCGATGTCATGCAAAGCGCTCAACTGCTGCCCAGCGAGATGGCACCAGGTAGGAAATAAAAAGAAAAGGTAGTCCAGAAGCCATGCGGAAAGCATGGATCCTCACATGTTTTCAGTTGTCTACTGGGGCTCTGGAGGAGGGCTAAACACTGTAAAAGGCATGAGGTAGTCATGCCTCTCACAAATGAAATCAAGTGAATTTTAAAAGGCAAGCCTACAAACCAACAAACTGATGGGCGTGGTTAAACTATTAGACACTTTGCTCAGAGTGGCTGTGTCAGTGCTTTAGCGGCTCTAAAGAAAACTGAAGGTTTCTCTGGAAGAATGCAGTGTTGACTCCTCCAGAGTGCTTCAAAGATTTTAACCCCTTGGGTGCCCAGGACAAGGTGGTCTTGCCCTCTGCTACGGTTGCCCGGTGCCGAGGACGAGACCAGCTAGCACTCCCCCTAAGCAAGCACCCCGCTCCCCTGGGCAGGGATGAAAGGGGAACTATTTCCCCTTCCAACCCCGCCCCCATCCCCGACCCCCCTATAGCTGAGCTTCCAGCGCGGATCGGAAGAGAAATGCAAAAGCATTTCTCCTCCAATCACGTGGAGGGGGTGAGAGCGGCATGAAAGGAGAGGAACGGCCTTGCCTCTCCTTTCAGGTCTCTCTCAGCAATGCAGTCGGGCAGCAGAAATGCAACTAGACACCAGGGGATTTTTTTTTCTTTTTTTTTCTGTCTATGCATAAGGGGAGTGGCCCCTTGGGCAAGGGTCACTCCCGTGGAGACAAAATTAGTTCTAGGCCGTTTCGGCCTCCTTGGGGGCAGATCGGCCTATTTTTATTAGGCAGAAACCACTAGACACCAGGGTTGTTTTTTTTTTTGTCAGTTTCACGTGAGGGAAGGGTCCCCTTAGGTAAGAGTCGCTCCCCTGGGGGGGGGCAAATTTGTTTTAGGCCATTTCTGCCCCCTTGGGGGCAGATTGGTCCACTGTATTTGGCAGAACCTGGGGGGCAGAACCCTCTAGGCACCAGGGATTTTTTTTTATATATATATATTTCGGGAGCGACCCCCTTAGGCAAGGGTCGCTCCCCTGGGGGCAAAATTAATTCTAGGCCGTTTCTGTCCCATTGGGGGCAGATCGGCCTATTTTTATTAGGCGAAACCACTAGACACCAGGGATTTTTATTTTTTTGCATCAATTTCACGCAAGGGTAGCGACCCCTTAGACAAGGATCGCTCCCCTTGGGGGGCAAATTTATTTTAGGCTATTTCTGCTCCCCTTGGAGGCCGATCTGCCCCCGGGGGGGGCAGAAACCACTTAGGCACCAGGGATTGGTGTGTGTGTATGTGTGTGTTTTGTTTGGGGGGCAGCCCCTTGGGCAAGTGTCGCTCCCCATGAGGGCACATTACTGTTAGCCATGTCTTGTCCCCTTGGGGGCCGATTGGCCTATTTTGGGAAGGCCCGTCTGCCCCCAATGGGGGCAGAAAGCCCACCAGAGACCCCGGTAGATGTTTTTTTTCCAAAAAAGAGGATGGGGCTATTGCCATACCCCAACCCCAAATAATGGGGCCAAAGTTGTTCTGCCCACCAGTGGGCAGCTGGGACAATTGCCCCTGATCCACACCCCTCGGGGGCAGAAAGTCTACTAGATGCCATGGAATAAAATAGTGTGGTGGTGGCTACCAACCAGTATGGGCATGGTTATGCCCCTACCCCAACTGAAGGGCGTAACAGTCTTTCAGCTCCTCCCCTGCATACTAAAACATGTTATCCCACAGCAAGCAAGAGGACATTTGATTAATTTGGGTTTTGGTTTTACATTTGGGCCATGAGAGCTTGGCTAACTCTCAAAATCATCCCACTTGGAATGGTGAAGGCTGCACTTTTTGGACTTTGGGACGCTGCCATGTAGAAAAACCCACAAGACCTAGACACATCTGAAAACTAAGCATCTGAGTGAGTCCAGGGTGGTGTGCTTCACATGCACCCGCACCATTTTCTTACCCACAATGCCCTGCAAATCTCTAACTTTGCTTGAAATCACACATTTTTCCCAATTTTTTTTTGATAGAACCTTCCGGAATCTGCAGGAATCCACAAAATTCCTACCACCCAGCATTGTCTCATCTATACCGATAAAAATTATGCTCCACTTGTCAGCCTAAAAATGTTTTTTTCAAACTGCCCTTTTGGACCCGCTTTAGTTCCCTCTCAATTTCAACATGTTTTTGTCTCTTCCCTGTCACAGGCACTTGGCCCACCTACACAAGTGAGGTATAATTTCTACCGGGAGACTGAGGGGAACGTTGGGTGGTAGGAAATGTGTCCCAGTGCAGTGATCCCACACAGAAATGTGGGAAAAATGTGATTTTTTTTTTTTTTTAGCTAAATTTGAGGTTTGCTGAGGATTCTGGGTACGAAAGCACTGGGGGATCCACGCAAGCCACACCTCCCTGGACTCTCCCGGGGGTCTAGTTTCCAGAAATGTCAGTGTTTGGTAGGTTTCCCTGTATGGCTGCTGAGCCCAGGACCAAAAATGCAGGTGCCCGCACCCCCGCAAAAACAGGTAGTTTTGTATTTGATAATTTTGATATGCCCAGATAGTGTTTTGGGGCATTTCCTTTCACGGGCAATAGGCCTGCCCACACAAGTGAGGTACTATTTTTATTGGGAGACTTGGGGGAATGCTGGGTGGAAGGAAATCTGTGGCTCCTCTCAGATTCCAGAACTTTCTGTCACCGAAATGTGACGAAAAAGTGTTTTTTTTTTGGCCAAATTTTGAGGTTTGCAAAGGAATCTGGGTAACAGAACCTGGTGACAGCCCAACAAGTCACCCCATCTTTGATTTCCCTCGATGTCTAGTTTTCAAAAATTCACAGGTTTGGTATGTTTCCTTAGGTGCTGGCTGAGCTAGAGGCCAAAATCCACAGCTAGGCACTTTGCAAAAAACAGCTCTGTTCTCTTTGGGAAAATGTGATGTGTCCATGTTGCGTTTCTTCTTGCGGGCGTTAGGCCTACCCACGCAAGTGAGGTACCATTTTTATCGGGAGACTTAGGGGAACACAGAATAGCAGAACAAGTGTTATTACCCCTTGTCTTTCTCTACATTTTGTCCTTCCAAATGTAAGACAGTGTGTAAAAAAGACGTCTATTTGAGAAATGCCCTGTTATTCACATGCTAGTATGGGGACCCCAGAATTCAGAGATGTGCAGATAACCACTGCTTCTCAACACCTTATCTTGTGCCTATTGTGGAAATACAAAGGTTTTCTTGATACCTATGTTTCACTCTTTATGTTTCACCAAATGAATTGCAGTATACCCGGTATAGAATGAAAACCCATTGCAAGGTGCAGCTCATTTATTGGCTCTGCGTACCTAGGGTTCTTAAGAAACCTACAAGCCTTATATATCCCCGAAACCAGAAGAATCCAGCAGACGTGACGGTATATTGCTTTCAGAAATCTGACATTGCAGGAAAAAGCTACAGAGTAAAACGTGGAGAACATTTTTAGTTTTTTTCAGCTCAATTTCAATATTTTTTTATTTCAGCTGTTATTTTCTGTAGGAAAACCTTGTAGGATCAACACAAATGACCCCATGCTGAATTCATAAGTTTGTCTACTTTTCAGAAATGTTTTGCTTTCCAGGATCCAGCATTGGTTTCACACCCATTTCTGTCACTAATTGGAAGGAGGCTAAAAGCACAAAAAATAGTAAAAATAGGGCATGTCCCAGCAACATGCCAAAATTGTGTTGAAAAATGTGGTTTTCAGATTCAAGTCTGCCTGTTCCCGAAAGCTAGGAAGATGGTAATTTTACCACCACAAACCCTTTGTTGATGCCATTTTCAGTGAAAAAATCACAAGCCTTCTTCTGCAGCCCTTTTTTCCCATTTTTTTTTTTTTTTTTAACAAACTTTTCGCTGTATTTTGGCTAATTTCTTGGTCTCCTTGAACCCACAAACTCTGGGTACCTCTAGAATTCCTAGATTTGGCGTGTGTAGCTTATGTGGATAAAAATGTTATGAGGGCCTAAGCGCGAACTGCCCCAAATAGCCAAAAAAAGGCCTGGCACCTGAGGGGGGAAAAGGCCTGGCAGTGAGGGGGTTAAACAGCGTGTGGAGCCTATATTAGGATTGGCGGATTTTAACAACAGGAGATTTACAGACGGTACATGCAGTAAACTAATAGGGCCCTCAAGATTTGCGACAGGGGGTTAGTGTGCGTTAGGAGTTCAATAAATATATATTAGGAGCTCAATAAATAATACTGACTAAGACCTGATGTAACGGTTATAGCTGTCGACTTTGGGACTGGAGAACCGGGTTCGAGTCTCGCGTCGGCTCAACATCCTGTGATTCTGGGCAAATCACCTAAACTCCCGCTTACCAAAAACGAATGTGTCCTTGTGTAAAGTAACTGGTGCTCGTGTAAAGCGCTCCAGTACCTTCGGGTCGATTTCGCGCTATATAAAAAACAAACATAGGACTGATTTATGGAGCTAAAGGAATGCAGTGTGTTTTGTGTGGGCGACAGGGGGATTTAACCTGGGGTTGGAATGTACAAGGAATGCACTAAACGGAAGTTCGCTATGTATTCGCCCGTTGTTGCAGGTTTGGGAGATGACTGTTCCATGATTGTAACCTTCGGGCCCCGAGTGACCTTCTGGACCTTGGTATTTTAAGTGTATTTCCAAACCCTCTTAGCTGGGGTGCGTTAACTTTGTCTCGTGTTGGTTCAGCCCGCAGATAGCGCTCTTGCGAAAGACTTATTTTGCACAACTCTGATCCGTCTACTTTTTGAAGCCTTTGGAAAAGGCAGCACGTAGGTGAACCGTTGATCTATTTGTTTCTCACCGGATTCCCTACCCAGTTGTCACCGTAATTTCTATCACTTCTAGTTTATAAAGCCCGTTTCTTTTTTAATCCGCCAGCTTTACCTCTTACAGTCTTTATGTATTCACCTGCAATTGAAGTACCCGTGAAATCACTGCTATGGTGGCATATCTTTTTATGAAATGTTGGTTCTTTGTAATTTATTTTAGTTCGTGTTTTTTTCATTTTGCTTTAATCCGCGCGTGTGAGAGCGTCTGAATAAATAAACTATTTGAGTGTCTGGCTTTATGCATATTATGAGCCTGTTTCTGGTATTAATGAAATAATCTTTCACTGCGTGTTATTTTTCAAGCCAGATAGGCACCACGCTCCACAGTGGCCTATCAAGGGTGACATGGGCCGTAATATACCTGCAGCAATCAGTCTCCATGGGGGATTTACCCTCTAAGCCCTTCTCACTTCCCCACAGGGTTCCACAAGGGTCTGCACTGAGCCCTACTACACTGTTTAATATTTACGTGACGCCCAATCTGAAATTGATAAGATTTTTGGTTTCATAACGGTCCCTTACGCTGATGACACCCAAATTGTAGTACCCATCTTCAGTGATGTGGAAGAGGTGGCCTCTCGTTTCAAAAGGTGTATGTCTGCAGTAGCCTTATGGATGAGCTTGCACTGCCTGAAACATAACTCCGAGAAGAACGAGATGCTTCTCTTTGGACAGGACACGTCCTTTTAGAACACCTCTTGGTGGCCTCAGTCCCTTGGGCTGCCCCCCTCACTCCAGTGCCTAAGGTGAGGAATTTGGGTATTATTTTCGATCTCTACCTATCTTTTTCCGAACAGATGAACCTACTGACATCATCTTGCTATTTTATCTTAAAAACTGTTTAAAAATGCTTTCCTTCTTACCCCTGGACCTGCAGAAAACAGTGGTCAGCTCCTTGGTGCATTCCCAGTTGGACTACTGTAATGCCTTCTATGCTAGGGCACAGGTAGGAGTTCTAAGAAAAACGTCAGAGACTCCAAAATCCAGCCATCCTCCTCCTCAAGAATTTAAGAAAGTTTTAATCAGTCAAGGCGAGAGAACTACACTGGTTCCCTATCAATAAGAGAGTAGCCTTCAAAGCACTCTGTATTGCACACAAAACACTTTCCCATTCTGGCCTGGTCCCTCTTAAAAAACAAAATATTGTGGTATACACCACACAAAAGCCTTCCCTCTGCTACAGCCAAGAGACTGACTGTCCCCAAAAAATGTTAGTCTCCTGGGGTGGTAGAAGTTTCTCCTATACAACCTGTCATCTTTTGAACCAAATTCCTCGGCACTTGAGAAATCCGCCTAACCTTTTGACGTTTAGGAAACAACTAAGAACATGGCTGTTTACTCACCCCATGTAGCTTCATGTGTGCAGTTCAATTCTCTAACTGATGGCTGCGCCGAGCCACCCTTGGGCATTTGTGCGCTTTACAAATAACAGAATCAATATATTTAAGCACCCCACCCTGATATAAGGGAGCACACTGTCCTACGTGCCCATAGATTAGGTATTAAAGAACTGCCATAATCTGGGTGCAACTGCCCTAATCATAGCTACACCCCTCATGAAGGTATCACCTAGTGATGCCCATCGGGGGGGGATTGAGAGAGAGAGACTCCTCCACCTCACTTTAATTCTGTCCTGAAATGCTTATGTTACGAAATTTATACACCATTTGTGTCACTAAAGACACAGAGGAGATTTGCTATTTAGCCCTGGCTTACCATGTGCAGGATTCACAAAAATCCAGGTTGGGAAATAATGAAAATTTCACACCCATTAGCTTATGCAATTCACACAAATATCTGCCTGTTCATAGCATTCTCAGGGAATTCCAGAAGTAGTCCTAGTGAACGGTGACTGATTGTAGGAAGGTAGCCTCTTTCTAGCCTTGTTACCCCCACTTTTGGCCTGTTTGTGAGTATATGTCAGGGTGTTTTCACTGTCTCACTGGGTTCCTGCTAGCCAGGGCCCAGTGCTCATGGTGAAAACCCTATGTTGTCAGTGTGTTTGTTATGTGTCACTGGGATCCTGCTAGCCAGGACCCCAGTGCTCATAAGTCTGTGGCCTATATGTGTTCCCTGTGTGGTACCTAACTGTATCACTGAGGCTCTGCTAACCAGAACCTCAGTGTTTATGCTCTCTCTGCTTTCTAAATTTGTCACTGCAGGCTAGTGACTAAAGTTACCAATTCTCATTGGCACACTGGTACACCCATATAATTCCCTTGTATATGGTACTTAGGTACCCAGGGTATTGGGGTTCCAGGAGATCCCTATGGGCTGCAGCATTTCTTTTGCCACCCATAGGGAGCTCAGACAATTCTTACACAGGCCTGCCTCTTCACAGCCATTTTTCACTGCACATAAGTAACTTATAAGTCACCTATATGTCTAACCCTCACTTGGTGAAGGTTGGGTGCCAAGTTACTTAGTGTGTGGGCACCCTGGCACTAGCCAAGGTGCCCCCACATCGTTCAGGGCAAATTCCCCGGACTTTGTGAGTGCGGGGACACCATTACACGTGTGCACTATACATAGGTCACTACCTATGTATAGCGTCACAATGGTAACTCCAAACATGGCCATGTAACATATCTAAGATCATGGAATTGTCACCCCAATACCATCCTGGAATTGGGGGGACAATTCCATGATCCCTCTCGGGTCTCTAGCACAGAACCCGGGTGCTGCCAAACTGCCTTTCCGGGGTTTCCACTGCAGCTGCTGCTGCTGCCAACCCCTCAGACAGGATTCTGCCCTCCTGGGGTCTGGGCAGCCCCAGCCCAGGAAGGCAGAACAAAGGATCTCCTCTGAGAGAGTGTGTTACACCCTCTCCCTTTGGAAATAGGTGTGAAGGGCTGGGGAGGAGTAGCCTCCCCCAGCCTCTGGAAATGCTTTGATGGGCACAGATGGTGCCCATCTGTGCATAAGCCAGTCTACTCCGGTTCAGGGATCCCCCAGCCCTGCTCTGGTTCAAAACTAGACAAAGGAAAGGGGAGTGACCACTCCCCTGACCAGTACCTCCCAGGGGAGGTGCCCAGAGCTCCTCCAGTGTGTCCCAGACCTCTGCCATCTTGCATTCAGAGGTTTTGGGGGCACACTGGACTGCTCTGAGTGGCCAGTGCCAGCAGGTGATGTCAGAGACCCCCTCTGATAGGCTCTTACCTCTCTTGGTAGCCAATCCTCCTTTCTTGGTAGCCAAACCTCCTTTTCTGGCTATATAGGGTCGCTCCTCTGGGGGTATTCTTCAGATAACGAATGCAAGAGCTCACCAGAGTTCCTCTGCACTTCCCTCTTCGACTTCTGCCAAGGATCGACCGCTGACTGCTCCAGGACGCCTGAAAAACTGCAACAAAGTAGCAAGACGACTACCAGCAACTTTGTAGCGCCTCATCCTGCCGGTTTTCTCGACTGTTTCCTGGTGGTGCATGCTCTGGGGGCTATCTGCCTTCACCCTGCACTGGAAGCCAAGAAGAAATCTCCCATGGGTCGACGGAATTTTCTCCCTGCTAACGCAGGGACCAAAAGACTTCCTCACCAGTCCTCTGGGTCCCCTCTCATCCTGACGAGCGTGGTCCCTGGAACACAGGAACTCTATCCAAGTAACTCCTACGGTCCAGTGATCCTTCAGTCCAAGTTTGGTGGAGGTAAGTCCTTGCCTTACACGCTAGACTGCAAACTGGTGTACTGTGTGATTTGCAGCTGCTACGGCTTCTGTGCACTTCTCCAAGGATTCCTTCGTGCACAGCCTAGCCTGGGTCCCCAGCACTCTGTCCTGCAGTGCTCAACCCTCTGAGTTGGACTCCGACGTCGTGGGACCCTCCTTTGTGACTCTGAGCCAGCTCCGGTTCACAAATCTTCTAAGTGCCTGCTCTGGTACTTCTGCGGGTGCTGCCTGCTTCTGTGGGGGCTTTCTGAGTTGCTGAGCGCCCCCTCTGTCTCCTCCTCCAAGAGGCGACATCCTGGTCCTTCCTGGTCCCCAAGCAGCACCCAAAAACCTCTACCGCGACCCTTGCAGCTAGCAAGGCTTGTTTGCAGTATTTCTGAGTGGAAACACTTCTGCAACCTCCAGCACGCCATGGGACATCATCCATCCAAAGGAGAAGTTCCTAGCTCTCTTCGTTGTTTCAGACTCCTAAGCTTCTTCCATCCGGAGGCAGCCTTCTTGCACCTTCATCCGGGGTTTCCTGGGCTCCTGCCCCCCCCCCCGGACTCGATCGCAACTCTTGGACTTGGTCCCCTTGCCTTGCAGGTCCTCAGGTTCAGGAATCCGTCTTCAGTGCTTTGCTGGTGTTTGTGGTTCTTGCAGAATCCCCCATCACAACTTTTGTGTCCTTTTGGGGCAGTAGGGGTACTTTACTCCTACTTTTCAGGGTCTTGGGGTGGGGTATCTGGGACACCCTGGCTGTTTTCTTTCAGTCCCAGCGACCCTCTACAAGCTCCCATAGGTATGGGGTCCATTTGTGATTCGCATTCCACTTTTGGAGTATGTGGTTTGTGTTGCCCTAGACCTCTGTTCACCTATTGCATTCTATTGTAATTCTACACTGTTTGCATTACTTTTCCTACTATTACTTACCTGTTTTGGCTTTGTGTACATATAACTTGTGTATATTACTTACCTTCTAACTGAGGGTACTCGCTGAGATACTTTTGGCATATTGTCATATAAATAAAGTACCTTTATTTTTAGTAACTCGGAGTATTGTGTTTTCTTATGATATTGTGCTATATGATATAAATAGTTAAGTAGGAGCTTTGCATGTCTCCTAGTTCAGCCTAAGCTGCTTTGCCATAGCTACCTTCTATCAGCCTAAGCTGCTAGAAACACCTCTATTCTACTAATAAGGGATAACTGGACCTGGCACAGGGTGTAAGTACCACAATGTACCCACTATAAGTCAGGCCAGCCTCCTACACCGATTCTCAGCAGTATTCATGTAAACTGTAATGGAGGCAAAACCGCATTTACAATTTCCAAAGTTTTAGTTCAGTTTCCCAATCCTACACTGAATATGGAATTCTGGCATTTCAGGAATAAATCCACAACCATGTCTGGGAAACGAATATAGCAGCCAATAATGAACTTATGAATTTCTAGTTGATTACCTGTTTTGGGTAGTAACTGTGTTCTGGAACTCCCACAACCAGCACCTGTAAATTGATTTATCCTCATGGATAGATTGTCCACCATGGTGTAACTTCAAATGTACATAAATCCAGTTACTCATGTAAAGTCATTTTTGCAAATATGTAACTTAAGTTTGTACTCCTAAAAATGTGTATTGCAGCTTTTGTGTGTTGCAAATACACAAATATAGTTATTTGGCAAACCCTATGTTTTATGCTACAAGTTTTGCTTAGGCCAGGTCTTCCTTAATGGAGCTAGGTATAAACAAGAAAGCTAATTAAAACATCAAAAATGTATTTGACATATCTTTTAAGTTGTTAACACTGAAGGCCTTTAGAACACGTATGACTAATAAATGTGCACTCTTCTTTCTTTGTAAAACAGAAAAATATTGTGAATTAGTTTCAATGTGCCTTGCCTGTTAATTTGTATTGTTTCTTAGATAACACGATGGAACCTCTTCAAGGACAAATCTGCAGATGCTTTGGCTAAACTGTAAAATAAGTTTTTCTACTGTTCTAATATGCGAAGCTTCTTTTTAGCATGCAACACGAAGGAAGAACGATGTGAAAAGAAATGAATTAAAGCAGTGTATTCTAAAGTCATTATTTTATTCTTGTGAAAAGGTTACATACAAAATTAATGCTTGCACTAAAAAGTGTAAATCAATTGTATTTCAGTGATATAAGTGTTCAGATGGAAAGCCAGAGAGAATGTTTTTATTTTTGTGTAACACCTTGGTTCTGTTGCTAACAGATTGTTATATATTTAAAAATGTCAGTTGTTCTTTAATAAATGAATGGTTTGTATGGTTCAAAACACTATAAGAGGACTTACTTAGTTCAGTATTATTTAAAGCTCATTGGCTCAATTTTCATTTGGCAGGCTTACTTTAACTTGATTGATTTGCTTGTTTGATTTTTTTTAAAGGTATTCCTCAGCATGCTTGACATGCACATATTTTAAGGGGTCCTAGAGCACACTTTGATCTTGTAGTGCAGGCCCCTTTGAGCTTCATATTAATGATTTGGGTTTTGGGATATGCCTTTTTCATTTTGCTTACTTATTGTTTTCTTGTGCATTTTTTTGTGCTCTGAGCATATCTTTGATTTAATGGTTTGTACTATTTTTGTTGACTACATTAGTGATGCAATGTAAAATATTTATTGTTAGACCTGGCAGCTCTTGGTGTGGTTTCCCTGTACTTTTTGCCTCTGACCCCCTGTTTTTGGACCCTGTTCTGTAATTCGTTTTTGCTGGTTTTGATACTCTGGGCACTTTACCATTGCTAACCATTGCTAAGGTGCATGTGCTCTGTGTCTAAAGGATATTGGTAATTGGTTTTCAGTGATTGGCACATTTGATTTACTGGTAAGTCTCTAGTAAAGTGTACTAAGGGTGCCCAGGGCCTGTAAATCAAATGCTACAAGTGGGCCTCCAGCACTGATTGTGCCACCCACATGAGTAGTCCTGAAAACATGTCTCAGACCTGCCACTGCGGTGTCTGTGTGTGCAGTTGTGCACTGTCAATTTGACCTGGTAAGTGTACCCACTTGCCAGGCCCACACCTTCCGTTTTACTACATGTAAGTCAACCCTAAAGTAGGCACTATTTAGCCCCATGGGCAGGGTGCAGTGTATTTAAAAGGTAGGACATGTACTGGTGTGTTTTACATGTCCTGATAGCGATATACTGCTAAATTTGGTTTTCACTATTGCAAATGGTTAACATGGGGACTGCCTTTAAATATATTTTAAGTGCAGTTTCCCATTGGGAGCAGACAGAGATGTGGAGTTTGAGGTCTCTAAACTCTGAGTTCTATTTTAGATTGTCTCTTTAAAAATGTCACTTTTGGAAAGTGGGCATTTTCTTGCTTAACCATTTTGTGCCTCTGCCTGCCTGTGGAATCCTTCCCTGGGTCAGACTGAATTCCCTCTAGACAGTGACACAAAGGGAGCTGAGGAGTGTCCTGCATATCCTGATGAGTCTCCTGGGCTAGAGTGGGGAGGGAGGAGCTGACCATTACACCAGAAAGGGCTGTGCCTGTCCTCACACTATGCAGTCTCCAACCCCTTAATGTGTGTCTGGGGCCAGGCCTGCGCAAGGCAGGATTTTGTAAACAACAGAGACTTTCCTTTTGATGTTTGCCTACTTCAAAGGCAGAAAGGAGGATAAGTAGTGGACCCAAGGCTGGATGGTTGAGGAAGACCTGCCACTCTGCCTGTTGCTTTGCTGTGCTGTCCTGCTGCTTCTGCCCGAATAGGGAAAGAACTGGATTTTGCTTTCTGAAATCCTGCTTGTGAAGTTTCTCCACGGGCTTGGATTGAGCTGATGAGAGTCCTGGCTGCCTAAGTGGTGCCAAATCCAGTCCCTGGCTCCTTACAAGTGGAAGCTGGTAATCTGCGGGGTAAAATCCATGCACAGTTCTGTACGCATCTGAAAAATTGATCAGCGCACCGCCCATCCGTGGCTGAAAACTCGATGCAGCGCCTGCCTCGTGGCTGAAGAAACAACGCAGTGCCTTTTCTCAACGCGGACACTTCGTACAGCGAGTGGGACATTTCCACACACACTGATCCTGTGTGTGAAAATCTTCAACATCCCCTCATGGACCTGAGGCTGTGCAATCGGAATCGATGCACTGCCTCCCTTGCGAGTAAAGAATCAACGCACCGCCTCCGGTGTGAGTAAGGAATGGACTCATGGCCTCGCTCATGAGTAAGGAATCGGTGCATCGCTTGCTTTTCTGACCCACTGTCGCCCTTGCGGCTTTATGTTTGACGCATTCCAGGTACTTTGTGCTAAAACAACGCATCCATTGATTTCTATGGATTAAGACTCTTTTTACTTTAAAAATGAATATCTTAACTTGGGTATGCTGGTCGTTTTGGTCATGTTTGATTTAGATAAATATTGGCTGTTTTTCTACACTGGTGTGGAATCCTTTTGTGGTGTTTTCACTGTGTTACTGTGTGTGTTTTGTACAAATACTTTACACATTGCCTCTGAGATAAGTCTGACTGTTTGTGCCAAGCTACCAAGGGGGTGAGCAGGGATTATCTGAGCTGTGTGGCTCCCTTACCCTGACTAGACTGAGGGTCCCTACCTGGATAGGGCGCAAACTGACTGCCAACTAGAGACCCCACTTCTAACGTTTATACTAAATAATTTTAATATTAGAAAGATCAAATGGGAGCCTGTATTGGAATTAATTATTCTTAACAGAATTTATGAATCCACTTTACTTCCCCTTGATTCTGCACAGCTGCCCTTTTTGATAGAAAAAAGAATAGACAAACACATCAGGAAGTGACAAATGGACTAAAGAAACCTATAATTTGTTTCACAGTTTACACTTTGTAATGCTTTTCTGGTGGGGAAAAAAAATCAGTTGAAGCCTTTGTCAGTTTTTCTAACATTGGCTTATCTGAGCCTTTTCAATGTAGAGGTGTTTACCTGATTGGCCTATGGCTCGGAGAAAGAGATACTGACCTCACGACTGACAAACTGGAGTTAGGCTTTCCACGTTGTTAGGCAGTACTGGTCATTTGTTCATGTTTTGTGACTTTTCAAGGACTATTGGCTGTTAGCTGCATAGGGTGTAAAATGCCCTGTTTTCTTGACACAGCAATCAATTCTGACTCGTTTTCCATTAATATTAATTTACAAATAGTGTAGGCTAGTGCACCTAAACCTTTTAGAACCATGTCCCAATTTTCACAATGACAAACGTTTGTAGTCCACCTATCTTTAGTGGACTTTAGGAGGGTGTTATTTTAATGTAACTAAAGTATAGCGTGGTGGCACACTGTCATTTACATACAGCATATTTCCATTGAAATGGCCACTAAATTTTCACAGACGTACAGTTTTGTTGATAAAACTATTTGGACACGGGTAATAATGTGTGGAAATCTGATTTCAGTGAATATTTATCATTTGTGCATCATCAAGTAAAATGTCTTGAGTTGTTTTGATACTATTAAACTCTTTATTTCCATAACACTTCAGAATTACACAAAATATGCTTCATTTTTTGAATTCCTAATTCCCTCAATAATGGGTATTTACATTTTGTTATGTTACAAAGAATTACAACCTATATCTTTTACTTGCACATAATTTACTTTATAGTTCTTTCTGTGTCTGAAAAGTGAGAAGAGTTCGTAAATGCAAGTTGCTATGTTAAAAATATAAGCGGCAATTTGACAGAAGACCTAGCATGACAGTTGTCCTGTGTCTGAAGCAAAGCATTTGTGACGAGATAAATACAGATTTTAAAGGTATCTTTATTTATTACTTGGACTTTTGCGATCCACCAGAAATCGGCTAGCGCCCCACAGTTTGGTAAACACTGGTGTAGACCGCTATAAAATAAATTTGAAGCAATTTCCTCTTGGTTCTGCTGTTTTCTGTGTATTACTGAAAAGGGAAAATACCAGTGATTACTGTTTTTTTTTTTTTTAATTTTATTTTTTTAACTGGTCTCGACATAAAAGTATTGCTGTGTTGGTAAATACTGTGATCAGTTAGAAACCATAACTCTTCCCCACCCTTTTAGTCCTTTTTACAGGACAAAGGGCACCTGAGGCTATGGCAAACAGCATTTACATTTTTAAGATTTAAGCATGCATGAGCGTTGATTTACATTAATGTTGTTTTTTGTCCTTTTATAACTACCCTTAAACTCTTAAAATGAATGACGCTCCCTCCCTCCTCCTTTTATTCCCAAAAGGGCTGTTGGCAGAGTCCTCGCCCACGCGGAAGCGGAAGATGGGGCATGGAAGCCAGGCGAGTCATCGGACTCCAGCTAAGGAACCCACAACAGAAGAACCCAGTCGGATGAAGCGACTCTTTGGGTTTGAGGTTGCAGATGTCACCAGCTGGCATCGGTTTGTCTGTCTGATGAACAGGCCCACTGACCCCGCTTCATTGGGCATCTTTCGGTTCCTCTTTGGTATGTTGGAAGGTTGGGGCTTATTCTGCCCTAGCGTGCTTTACATGTACCTAAATTCCGTTCTTAACACAATATATGTTGTGATGTTTTCGCTGTCATTGATATTAGACTAATGTGTTTGAAGGAGTGGAGCCGCCACAGTAGAAGTGTTGGGAAGGGGCATGAGAGGGACAGACAAAGATTACAATTTATGTAATTATTTATGACTACGCAAATGTGTAATTGTGTAAATGCACCATTTCTCTACTTGACGATTTTCATTATGTGTTTACTTGTGCACTCTACTGGATCTCCACCCATGCCCGATGTCACTCTTCTCTGAGTGAGTCTTTTAGCAGTGCGGAATGCCCTATTGCAGACAGGGGGCATGGTACCATTTTAATTGTTCGCGACGCTTTGATGGCTGACAATAGTATGTATCACCCTTGTGTTCCAGAACAGCTTCACGTGCAAGATTTTACCTTGCAGTTGGTTTGCCAACTTTGCGTGCAGTCATGTTCCACATATTAAATTAAATGAATTCTATTAAACGAATTAAGTTATATTGCAACAGATGGAGATAATTTGTGGGCCCAAGCTCCTACGGGGATGAAAATACCACTTTACTGCAAGGTGGAAAAGATAATTACCTTAACAATAGTAACCTAACATCTTGCCTGTTTCCCATTCTCAATTTGTGGGTGGCTTGGCCTCCTTGTGGTAATGGAAACTGCCTTTTATAGCTTTTGATAAAGAGCTTTGTGCATGTTATTGCAAATGCATTTGTACATCGTACACAGTGTACCCCACCCTTCCATGTGTGGGTATACTCGGCAGTTCTCATTTTCTGTCCAGCGATGTGATTTGCAACCTGCTTTCTTTCTTGCTGTTTTTACCCTCCATTCCCTTTTTCCTTCAACTCGGCTAGCTCATGGTACAACAGTCTGAGTCACTGTGTCTGTCATGCTATCGGAGATTTGGGGTGTTTGACCCACCTAACCTCTGTGTGTCCCGTTTGGCACTCTTATGGATCATACCTGTGGGATTTGTGCTGCCCTCGGTACAAAGTAGCTCCAGAACCACCTTGCTCACATGCAGAGGGAGATTGTAAAACATCGGGTTATTGTTTGTGGGCGTGGAAGCCCTTGTCAGGGTGAACCACAAAAGACACCAAATGAACCCATGCTTAACCCTCTAGAAGCAAGGCACAAAAGCAGACAGGTGTAACGTGGATGCAATGTGTAAAGTATTACAAACAGTGATCAAGTCAAAACACAACTCAGAAAAATCCCAAACCAATTTAGGCAAATCGAATAAAATTTCATAAATGCAATGATACCAAAACAACAAAAATCCAATCAATAGAACCAGAGATATTCAGTTTCAAAGTTTTAGGTAGATATTGCGTCTACCTCTCACTTGCTGTCATCTGATGTGCTAGACTGGGAGGGGGTGGGGGGAAGTCCCAAGTTCAGATTGAGCGCGATGGAGCATGGGCCGGATAAAGGGACCAAGTTAGTCCTCCTAAAAACGTTACCTTTTTAAAAGTCCGGTGCGAAGAGTTCCATTCGCTGTGGAGGAGCGCACAAGAAGCAGGGTGTGAAGAGCAGCCCTGGCGTTGCAAACGGTCGTCGCTGTAATGCTGTCAAGTGCTTATGTTCTTCCACAGGATCAGATTGGCACTTGCTTCCAACGCCTTCTCACAAATACCGCCTGCCCCAAATTTTCATGTGGGCCAGACTAAACGGGGACTGGTCTAAGGAAAATGGAATTAATAAGAGAGTGCTGATGATCGTCTGTCAGGTCTTCTCTCGTCGGGTCACCCTTTTTGTGGTTTATTTCCTCTTTTTCTATTTATCTGTTTTCACTTCGTCTTTTAGAGCAAAACCTTGTTTCATGCAAATATGTACATATATTCATGTTACTAGAAAAGCTATGTTTTATTATGCAGTATGCTTATTATATTTTCAAATAACTTTATAACAAACACATATCCTATGACCAAGAGACTTTAGCCTCCCTTCTAAATATTTGAAGGCAGTTGATAAGCATAGAGACATGTGAAGTAACTGCAACTCTTTGTACATCTTTTACAGTCGGAGTTGACAGTTCTTATAGTTCTTTCAATGTTCTCAGAGAGACCAACTCCACTACGAAAGAGAGTTGTACTTGGAGAATCCGATGAGGAAAGTCTCACCTTACATATAGTTGAATGAAGAATGACTACTAAGCACAAGCGCAAGATAGCTCCCGACTTCCTCTCTGGAACGAGCACTAAAGGAGCAAAGAACTGGAACTTCGAGCGGCTGCTAGGGGCATAGGGGAGGGATAACCAAATGAGGAGGATGACCTGAAGGAAGTGGATGGGAAACTATGCCACAGCTGAGGTGATTCAGCACAAACGTAAGACACTGCTCACTCCTGGAACTCCGACGATTGAAGGGCACAGTGGGAGGTTTGTGTGTCCAAGACATTCAATTCGCAAACCGCTCTTGACGGGTTCCTGAAGATTACAGATTCTTATTATGTAGCCATCTTTGAATGTCTCTTGGTGTTCTGTTTTAGATATACTTCCATTGTAGTGCAACAGGATGCTTAGAAACCAACTTATAATCTAAAAGATGACCCAAGACACACTTTCTAGGACCCACCTTTGCTATGCTACTCTCTTTCCTGAGCGTATCCACTCAAAGGATGGTCTACTGGACTTGGTTTTAATGAATTTAGCTTATGAAAGGTTCTTTTTAATTTGGGGGCATGGACAGTATCGGAGGGTTCCCAGGTTCTTTCTTCTGGCCCATAACCATTCCAATCTATCAGATAATTAACTATTTATTTGACTTTCTTAGAGTCTAGTATTCTCTTGACCTAATTTTCTGTATTACCATCTGTACATAAAGGGATAGGTGGTTTGGGAAGTCTGATGTTGGGTGGCTTCTTTTTAAGAAGTGAAACATGAATTACTGGATGAATTTTAGAGTTTTGAGGCAGTTTTAATCATACAGTTACTGGACCCATGACCACCTCTACTGGGTAAGGGCCTCTGGCTGAAATATCCTGTTTCCCTTCAAGTGTAAGGCGTGAGGATAACCAAACTTTATCACCTGTACTCCAGGGATTCCTTTCTTTTTTATCAGCCTGTTTCTTATAAGGTTTTTTGATCATCTCCTAGTTTCTTTTTTTTAACTGTTGACTGATGGATCATGTTCTTCTGCTGCTGGGACTGCTGTACCTCTCTGACCAATGAAGGGATTTTGGTGCCTTATGTAATTGAAAAAGAAGGGTGAATAACCTGTAGAAGCATTCTTGCCATTATGTGCAAATTGTGCGGCCCATAATAGTTCTGACCATTCGCCTACCTGATCCAGAAGGAATAATCTCAAATATTGCTTTAATTCTTGATTTATTCTTTGTTTTTCCTTCTGTCTCAGAAAGGTAACTGGTCAAATTTCAAACTTCAGTTCCCCTTTCTCAAAGAAGGGCTTCCCCGAAACGTGAAATTAGTTGGGACCCTCAATGAGAAATAACCAATTGTGGAATATTGCAAAGCCTAACTATGTGTTGACTGTATAATTAACTAAATCATCTACGATAGTTGTAAAGAAATGGCTCCCTGTTGCAGTTACCCCCCACTTTTTTGCCTGGTACTGATGCTGACTTGACTGAGAAGTGTGCTGGGACCCTGCTAACCAGGCCCCAGCACCAGTGTTCTTTCACCTAAAATGTACCGGTTGTCTCCACAATTGGCACAACCCTGGCACCCAGGTAAGTCCCTTGTAACTGGTACCCCTGGTACCAAGGGCCCTGATGCCAGGGAAGGTCTCTAAGGGCTGCAGCATGTCTTATGCCACCCTGGGGACCCCTGACTCAGCACAGACACACTGCTTGCCAGCTTGTGTGTGCTGGTGGGGAGAAAATGACTAAGTCGACATGGCACTCCCCTCAGGGTGCCATGCCAGCCTCACACTGCCTGTGGCATAGGTAAGTCACCCATCTTGCAGGCCTTACAGCCCTAAGGCAGGGTGCACCATACCACAGGTGAGGGCATAGGTGCACGAGCACTACGCCCCTACAGTGTCTAAGCAAAACCTTAGACATTGTAAGTGCAGGGTAGCCATAAGAGTATATGGTCTGGGAGTCTGTCAAAAACGAACTCCACAGCTCCATAATGGCTACCCTGAATACTGGGAAGTTTGGTACCAAACTTCTCAGAATAATAAACCCACACTGATGCCAGTGTTGGATTTATTAAAAAATGCACACAGAGGGCATCTTAGAGATACCCCCTGTATTTTACCCAGTTGTTCAGTGCAGGACTGACTGGTCTGTGCCAGCCTGCTGCTGAGAGACGAGTTTCTCTCCCCATGCGGTGAGAGCCTTTGTGCTCTCTGAGGACAGAAACAAAGCCTGCTCTGGGTGGAGGTGCTTCACACCTCCCCCCTGCAGGAACTGTAACACCTAGCAGTGAGCTTCAAAGGCTCAAGCTTCGTGTTACAATGCCCCAGGGCACTCCAGCTAGTGGAGATGCCCGCCCCCTGGACCCAGCCCCCACTTTTGGCAGCAAGTCCAGGAGAGATAATGAGAAAAACAAGGAGGAGTCACTGGCCAGTCAGGACAGCCCCTAAGGTGTCCTGAGCTGAGGTGACTCTGACTTTTAGAAATCCTCCATCTTGTAGAAGGAGGATTCCCCCAATAGGAATAGGGATGTGCCCCCCTCCCCTCAGGGAGGAGGCACAAAGAGGGTGTACCCACCCTCAAGGACAGTAGCCATTGGCTACTGCCCTCCCAGACCTAAACACACCCCTAAATTCAGTATTTAGGGGCTCCCCAGAACCTAGGAAACTAGATTCCTGCAACTACAAGAAGAAGAGGACTGCTGAGCTGAAAGACCCCTGCAGAAGAAGAAAGAAGACACCAAATGCTTTGGCCCCAGTCCTACCGGCCTGTCTCTTGCCTTCTGAAGAAACCTGCTCCAGCGACGCTTTCCCCAGGACCAGCGACCTCTGAATCCTCAGAGGACTGCCCTGCTTCAAGAGGAACAAGAAACTCCCGAGGACAGCGGCCCTGTTCCAAAAAGACTGCAACTTTGTTTCAGAGGAGCAGATTTAAAGACCCCTGCAATCCCCGCAAGAAGCGTGAGACTTGCAACACTGCACCCGGCGACCCCGACTCGACTGGTGGAGAAACAACGCTACAGGGAGGACCCTCCGGCGACTCCAAGACTGTGAGTAACCAAAGTTGTCCCTCCGGAGCCCCCACAGCAACGCCTGCAGAGGGAATCCCAAGGCTCCCCCTGACCGCGACTGCCTGACTCTGAAATCCCGACGCCTGGAAAAGACCCTGCACCCGCAGCCCCCAGGACCTAAAGGATCAGAACTCCAGTGCAGGAGTGACCCCCAGGAGGCCCTCTCCCTTGCCCAGGTGGTGGCTACCCGAGGAGCCCCCCCCCCCTTGCCTGCCTGCATCGCTGAAGAGACCCCTTGGTCTCTCATGGAAAACCATTGGAAACCCGACGCGTGTTTGCACACTGCACCCGGCCGCCCCCGCGCTGCTGAGGGTGTACTTTTTGTGCTGACCTGTGTCCCCCCCGGTGCCCTACAAAACCCCCCTGGTCTGCCCTCCGAAGACGCAGGTACTTACCTGCTGACAGACTGGAACCGGGGCACCCCCTTCTCTCCATTGAAGCCTATGTGTTTTGGGCACCTCTTTGACCTCTGCACCTGACCGGCCCTGAGCTGCTGGTGTGGTGACTTTGGGGTTGCTCTGAACCCCCAACGGTGGGCTACCTTGGACCCCAATTTGAACCCCGTAGGTGGTTTACTTACCTGCAAGAACTAACATTACTTTACCTCCCCCAGGAACTGTGAAAATTGCACTGTGTCCACTTTTAAAACAGCTAAATGTGTTTTATGTAAAAAGTATATATGTTATTGTGATTTTTCAAAGTTCCTAAAGTACTTACCTGCAATACCTTTCAAATGAGATATTACATGTAGAATTTGAACCTGTGGTTCTTAAAATAAACTAAGAAAATATATTTTTCTATAACAAAAACCTATTGGCTTGGAATTGTCTCTGAGTGTGTGTTCCTCATTTATTGCCTGTGTGTATGTACAACAAATGCTTAACACTACTCCTTTGATAAGCCTACTGCTCGACCACACTACCACAAAATAGAGCATTAGGATTATCTCTTTTTGCCACTATCTTACCTCTAAGGGGAACCCTTGGACTCTGTGCATACTATTCCTTACTTTGAAATAGTGCATACAGAGCCAACTTCCTACATTGGTGGATCAGCAGTGGGGTACAAGACTTTGCATTTGCTGGACTACTCAGCCAATACCTGATCACACAACAAATTCCAAAATTGTCATTAGAAATTGATTTTGGCAATTTGAAATATTTTTCTAAATTCTTAAAAGTCCTGCTAGGGCCTTGTGTTAGTCCCTGTTTAGCATTTCTTTTAGAGTTTAAAAGTTTTGTGAAAGATTGAATTAGAACCTAGAACTAGTTTTAGATTCTTAAAAAGTATTTCAACTTTTAGAAGCATAATGTCTAGTACAGATGTGAATGTGGTGGAACTCGACACCAGCCCTTACCTCCATCTTAAGATGAGGGAGCTAAGATCACTCTATAAATTAAAGAAAATAACAATGGGCCCCAGACCTTCCAAACTACAGCTCCAGGAGCTTTTGGCAGAGTTTGAAAGAGCCAACCCCTCTGAGGATGGCAACACAGAGGATGAAGATAGTGACTTGGA
This sequence comes from Pleurodeles waltl, assembly GCF_031143425.1. Lineage (NCBI taxonomy): Eukaryota > Metazoa > Chordata > Amphibia > Caudata > Salamandridae > Pleurodeles > Pleurodeles waltl. Next base: position 713,155,570 of record NC_090450.1, read on the forward strand.
GGAAAATTCCCCCCTACCAGTCCTATTTAGGGAGAACAGGGCCTCTCAAGCCCTGTCTCCAAACATAATAGTCAGAGATGCTGTTCCCCTCACAGGAGGGACCAACTTCTCTGAAATCACTGAGGATAACTCCAGTGAAGAGGACATCCAGTTAGCCAGGATGGCCAAAAGATTGGCTTTGGAAAGACAGATCCTAGCCATAGAAAGGGAAAGACAAGAGATGGGCCTAGGAACCATCAATGGTGGCAGCAACATAACTAGGGTCAGAGATTCTCCTGACATGTTAAAAATCCCTAAAGGGATTGTGACTAAATATGAAGATGGTGATGACATCACCAAATGGTTCACAGCTTTTGAGAGGGCTTGTGTAACCAGAAAAGTAAGCAAATCTCACTGGGGTGCTCTCCTTTGGGAAATGTTCACTGGAAAGTGTAGGGATAGACTCCTCACACTCTCTGGAAAAGATGCAGAATCTTATGACCTCATGAAGGGTACCCTGATTGAGGGCTTTGGATTCTCCTCTGAGGAGTACAGGATTAGGTTCAGGGGGGCTCAAAAATCCTCGAGCCAGACCTGGGTTGATTTTGTTGACTACTCAGTGAAAACACTGGATGGTTGGGTAACTGGAAATGAAGTGCATGACTATGCTGGGCTTTATAATTTGTTTATGAAAGAACACATTTTAAGTAACTGCTTCAATGAAAAGTTGCATCAGTATCTGGTAGACCTAGGTCCAATTTCTCCCCAAGAATTGGGAAAGAAGGCAGACCACTGGGTCAAGACTAGGGTAACCAAAACTCCCACTGGGGGTGACCAAAAGAAAGGGGTTACAAAGCCTCCCCAGGAGAAAGTGGGTGACACTAGAAATAAAGAAAAAGAGTCCTCTGTAGGTCCCCAAAAACCTGACCAGGTGGGGTGGGTCCCAAGACACAACCCAAAACAAAGGTGGGTACCAGGGTAAGAACTGGGATGCCAATAAGGCATGGTGCCATAACTGTAGACAGACAGGGCACCACACCAAGGACACTTCTTGTCCCAAAAACAAACCCCCTAGCAAAATCCCAGGGGTGACCAGTGTAGCCATTGGGGATGACTCCTCAGATGAGGAGGTCTTCATAGCCTTCAACTGGAAAAAGGGCCCACAAGGTGAGTTGGAGATTCCAGAGGGAAGTAGACACTTCCACCACCTACTGGTGAATGGAATCCCAGCCACTGCCCTGAGAGACACTTGTGCCAGTCACACTATTGTGCATGACAGTCTGGTGTTCTCAAACCAGTACATCCCAGGTGAGACTGCCAGAGTAAGAGTTAGCCCAGACAGGGTCACTGATAGGCCTGTGGCTTTTGTGCCCATAGAAGTGGGTGGGACATTTAGCTGGAGAAGGGTGGTAGTCAGTACAGACCTCCCCCTTGATTGTCTCCTTGGAAATGACTACCCAGAGGTTAGTCAGAGCCCAAGAGGGGAACTGGTCCAGTGCCAGTCCTCTCCCAAGGATTCTGGAGGTCCTGCCTCTGCAGTAAATGCAAGTAGGCCCCAGAAGAAAAAGAAACGAAAACAGTGTAGGAAGGGTGGACAACCTTTAGCCAAGGTTCCAGCAAGCCAATGAGATTCTGCTCCAGTAGGGGAGAGCTCCAAAAGTGGCACTGGTAAAGTCCAACCTGACCCACAAGAAGTCCTGGCTAGTCAGGCAACTGTTAAGCCTGAGTGGGTGGCTCCTCAGCTAACAGAAGAAAGAGTGGAAGAAGGGTGTTTACTACAAGATGTGGTAACCCCCCACTCTAATACAGCAGACAGGCACCCTGAACCCAAAGAAGCCTGTAACTTAGCCCCTTCCCTTGTAGGTGAAGAGCTAAAGGTGTGGTTCTGGGCACTGACAGCTGTCAGTGGCCTCTGCTGGGTGTTAGCCTTTATGGCTGCACTATCCTTGGCATGGTGGTCTGACCCCATGCCAAATAGCAAGTTAGCCCCCCTGACCCTGTTGGTCATGGTGGGGTTACTCCAGCTCTGGGTAACCTCTTTGGGTAAGCTAGGGGTGACCCTGGCTAAGATAAGATTAGCAGAGGTGGATACCTCTAAACCCAAAATAGAGAGAATGGGTGGAGACATTAAAGATATAGACAAGAGGCAATTCAGACTAGGTCCTATCACTGTGGAAGTGGGTCAGTTCCCCAGAGGGAATGACCTGAACAGAAGGATGTAAGGCAGAGTAGGCCCTGCAACAAACCAGCCTATTTCCTCTACTCTTCCTCGCCTGACAGACTAGGAAGACTCTCCCAGCTTTGGCTGAGTCTCCTGGCCTGTGGGCTGGGGGGGAGCTTGTGTAAAGAAATGGCTCCCTGTTGCAGTTACCCCCCACTGTTTTGCCTGGTACTGATGCTGACTTGACTGAGAAGTGTGCTGGGACCCTGCTAACCAGGCCCCACACCAGTGTTCTTTCACCTAAAATGTACCATTGTCTCCACAATTGGCACAACCCTGGCACCCAGGTAAGTCCCTTGTAACTGGTACCCCTGGTACCAAGGGCCCTGATGCCAGGGAAGGTCTCTAAGGGCTGCAGCATGTCTTATGCCACCCTGGGGACCCCTGACTCAGCACAGACACACTGCTTGCCAGCTTGTGTGTGCTGGTGGGGAGAAAATGACTAAGTCGACATGGCACTCCCCTCAGGGTGCCATGCCAGCCTCACACTGCCTGTGGCATAGGTAAGTCACCCATCTTGCAGGCCTTACAGCCCTAAGGCAGGGTGCACTATACCACAGGCGAGGGCATAGGTGCATGAGCACTATGCCCCTACAGTGTATAAGCAAAACCTTAGACATTGTAAGTGCAGGGTAGCCATAAGAGTATATGGTCTGGGAGTCTGTCAAAAACGAACTCCACAGCTCCATAATGGCTACCCTGAATACTGGGAAGTTTGGTACCAAACTTCTCAGAATAATAAACCCACACTGATGTCAGTGTTGGATTTATTAAAAAATGCACACAGAGGGCATCTTAGAGATACCTCCTGTATTTTATCCAATTGTTCAGTGCAGGACTGACTGGTCTGTGCCAGCCTGCTGCTGAGAGACGAGTTTCTGACCCCATGCGGTGAGAGCCTTTGTGCTCTCTGAGGACAGAAACAAAGCCTGCTCTGGGTGGAGGTGCTTCACACCTCCCCCCTGCAGGAACTGTAACACCTAGCAGTGAGCTTCAAAGGCTCAAGCTTTGTGTTACAATGCCCCAGGGCACTCCAGCTAGTGGAGATGCCCGCCCCCTGGACCCAGCCCCCACTTTTGGCGGCAAGTCCAGGAGAGATAATGAGAAAAACAAGGAGGAGTCACTGGCCAGTCAGGACAGCCCCTAAGGTGTCCTGAGCTGAGGTGACTCTGACTTTTAGAAATCCTCCATTTTGTAGAAGGAGGATTCCCCCAATAGGAATAGGGATGTGCCCCCCTCCCCTCAGGGAGGAGGCACAAAGAGGGTGTACCCACCCTCAAGGACAGTAGCCATTGGCTACTGCCCTCCCAGAGCTAAACACACCCCTAAATTCAGTATTTAGGGGCTCCCCAGAACCTAGGAAACTAGATTCCTGCAACTACAAGAAGAAGAGGACTGCTGAGCTGAAAGACCCCTGCAGAAGAAGAAAGAAGACACCAACTGCTTTGGCCCCAGTCCTACCGGCCTGTCTCCTGCCTTCTAAAGAAACCTGCTCCAGCGACGCTTTCCCCAGGACCAGCGACCTCTGAATCCTCAGAGGACTGCCCTGCTTCAAGAGGAACAAGAAACTCCAGAGGACAGCGGCCATGTTCCAAAAAGACTGCAACTTTGTTTCAGAGGAGCAGATTTAAAGACCCCTGCAATCCCCGCAAGAAGCGTGAGACTTGCAACACTGCACCCGGCGACCCCGACTCGACTGGTGGAGAAACAACGCTACAGGGAGTACCCTCGGGCGACTCCAAGACTGTGAGTAACCAAAGTTGTCCCCCCGGAGCCCCCACAGCGACGCCTGCAGAGGGAATCCCGAGGCTCCCCCTGACCGCGACTGCCTGACTCTGAAATCCTGACGCCTGGAAAAGACCCTGCACCCGCAGCCCCCAGGACCTGAAGGATCGGAACTCCAGTGCAGGAGTGACCCCCAGGAGGCCCTCTCCCTTGCCCAGGTGGTGGCTACCCCGAGGAGCCCCCCCCCTTGCCTGCCTGCATCGCTGAAGAGACCCCTTGGTCTCTCATTGAAAACCATTGGAAACCCGACGCGTGTTTGCACACTTCACCCGGCCGCCCCCGTGCTGCTGAGGGTGTACTTTTTGTGCTGACCTGTGTCCCCCCCGGTGCCCTACAAAACCCCCCTGGTCTGCCCTCCGAAGATGCGGGTACTTACCTGCTGGCAGACTGGAACCGGGGCACCCCCTTCTCTCCATTGAAGCCTATGTGTTTTGGGCACCTCTTTGACCTCTGCACCTGACCGGCCCTGAGCTGCTGGTGTGGTGACTTTGGGGTTGCTCTGAACCCCCAACGGTGGGCTACCTTGGACGCCAATTTGAACCCCGTAGGTGGTTTACTTACCTGCAAGAACTAACATTACTTTACCTCCCCCAGGAACTGTGAAAATTGCACTGTGTCCACTTTTAAAACAGCTAAATGTGTTTTATGTAAAAAGTATATATGTTATTGTGATTATTCAAAGTTCCTAAAGTACTTACCTGCAATACCTTTCAAATGAGATATTACATGTAGAATTTGAACCTGTGGTTCTTAAAATAAACTAAGAAAAGATATTTTTCTATAACAAAAACCTATTGGCTTGGAATTGTCTCTGAGTGTGTGTTCCTCATTTATTGCCTGTGTGTATGTACAACAAATGCTTAACACTACTCCTTTGATAAGCCTACTGCTCGACCACACTACCACAAAATAGAGCATTAGTATTATCTCTTTTTGCCACTATCTTACCTCTAAGGGGAACCCTTGGACTCTGTGCATACTATTCCTTACTTTGAAATAGTGCATACAGAGCCATGTACCTCTCTGGCCAATGAAGGGATTTTGGTGCCTTATGTAATTGAAAAAGAAGGGTGAATAATCTGTAGAAGCATTCTTGCCATTATGTGCAAATTGTGCGGCCCATAATAGTTCTGACCATTCGCCTTCCTGATCCAGAAGGAATAATCTCAAATATTGCTTTAATTCTTGATTTATTCTTTGTTTTTCCTTCTGTCTCAGAAAGGTAACTGGTCAAATTTCAAACTTCAGTTCCCCTTTCTCAAAGAAGGGCTTCCCCGAAACGTGAAATTAGTTGGGACCCTCAATGAGAAATAACCAATTGTGCAATATTGCAAAGCCTAACTATGTGTTGACTGTATAATTAACTAAATCATCTACGATAGTACTATACCCTTGACTGGAAGGTAAATCTAAAATGAAATACATGGTCACAGTCTGTCATGGATTAGGGGCTATTGGTAAGGGCTGCAAATATCCTTGAGGGGATTATCTACTAGGCTTCCCTCTCGCCCAGGTTTCACATGTTGTTACATAATGCTGAAATGTGAATTCATCTCTGACCACCAAAAGTAACCTTTAACTAGATCAGTAGTTTTACGGATTACTTTATCCCCATCTAGTGGACGATCATGGCATTCACATAAGGACTTTTCTTGAATGTCTCTTGTGGGCAAGAACAATGCTCCATTGTGGTGAGATTGCCGATTTAATATCTCTCTTCTGGGTTCTTGTTTTGATCAGGTTAAAATTTCAGGAGTCATGGTTTTTCTGACTTCATCTTCAAGACCCACTAATGAAGTAGTACACCCCATCTTTGTTTCAGGCATAATGTGTTTTACCATGACTGGGTGTTTGTGTGGTTCTGTCTGGATCCAGGACAAGTCAACCGTCTTTCCATTTTTATTTCCTGGATGATAACTTTATCTCAGAGTCAAAATCAGCAAAATAAAGGGACCATTGTAGTAGTCCTTGTGGAGTTAAGGCCATTCACACTGTGCAAACTTGAGCTTGCAGTAGTGTAGTGATGGGCACATTGTCTCTGTGTTGGGGTGGCCACTTTTCCATGTTCAACTTTACCAGCAAAGTGGAAATCGCGGGCCTTTGATCTTAAGTGAAGCAGAAGTATCATATCAATCTTCTGAAATTGTGTGCCATTCAGTTTAACCCAGTGGTTCCCAAACTTTTTCGATCCCCGGCTCCTTTGACCTATTGGCCGTGTTGGCCACGGCTCCCCATTATGTTACTTTTTTTTGGCGGGTGGGGGAACGTAATCCCAGCCTGTACCTGTACCTACACGATTTACAGTTTGACTTCTTAATTCTCTCGTTCAGGTTCCTGAAAACCATTTATTTTAAACTATTTCTTTTCTTTTGTCATAGGGATATTATTAATGGTACTCTGGCGCCCTCCGCTGGTCACAATAATTAATGCAGGGGGTTTTGTTTCCAAAACCACGGTGAAAAGCTACCGATTAAAAGCACCTCTGAGTGGTTTCCAGACTGTGTGCGGCGCCCCTGGCTAATTTTGACGGCGCACCAAGGAGCCGCGGCGCACAGTTTGGGAACCACTGGTTTAACCTAAAGACCAGTCTCCCTCCATCACGCAGATAGAACCGGGCCAGTTCCTGGCTGTCATGTGCTACTGCAACAAGCAAGGCAGTGTGAGGGCACTGTACCAGGAAGTGCTAAAACTCTGCTAGTGACATGACCTCAAAGGGATCTCTCTGACAACCATATTTGGTGGGCTTGTATTTAGTTTTTTTTGGGACTTTGGTCTTCTATATGCCTTTCCGTCACTGCCACTTCTGCTCTGAACGTTGAAGAAAGTCAGGAGGAACTGAGCTCAACTGTTCCTGATAGCCCCAGATTTTACCAGAAGAGTGGTGTACTCCAACCTGCTGAGCCTGATCATTTGTCCCCTGTTGCCTCTATTTCTTTGGGATGAACTCTTATCTGAGCAACAGGGCAGGTCTCTGCACCTAAACCTCTATAACCTAAACCACAGGGTTGTAGAGCGAGTGGAACCGCGCGACTGGGTCTGACTTGCCCGCAGAAGTGGTAAATATTATTCTGGTGGTTCGAAACATGTACCAAGTCGGTTTATTTTGGTTGTTTGGGAATGTTCATGTCTTGAGACTATGGGGGTCATTACGACCCCGGCGGTCGGTGGTATAGTGGAGGTATTACCGCCAACAGGCTGGCGGTACCTACCTCTACTATTATGACATTGGCAGTTTGGCCAAAGCCAAACCGCCAATGTACCACACCGACCGCCACAGCGGTAATGACCACCGGGATGGAGATTTCAGTCTCCAGCCCAGCGGCCGTCACTAGGCTGCCCATGGCATTATGACCCCGCCCACCACCATGGTTTCGGTGGTTTCTGTACTGCCACTGAAACCATGGCGGTAGGCACTATCAGTGCCAGGGAGTTCCTTCCCTGCCACTAATAGGGGTATCTCCCCCCCTCAACTCTCCCAGGGTCCTCCCCCACCCTCTCCCGATCCTCCGCACATTTACACACATACACACACACCCATACACACATTCACCCACACATTCATACACACAGCAACACTCACAAACATACATCCAGGCACACAGGCAATCTCACGACATAACATGCACGTACACTCACACCCACTCATGCACACACCCCCACACACGCACATAACAGCCCCCTCTCCTGTTGGAGAACCCGACTTACATGCTTGCAGGGGGTCCTCTGGCAGGGGACGGGACGCGGCGCTGCTGCCAGCAACAGCGTCCACCAGCAAAACCCTGCCAGGCCATATCATGGGACATGATACGGTAGGCGGTGTTTTGCTGGCGTGGCGCTGCTGCTGGCAGCAGCGCCACCTTACCACCGTCCGCTGCCATGACCGTCGCCGGAATTCCGCCAGCCTTCTGGCGGAATTCCGCTATGGTCATAATGCCATGCATGGAAAGTTGGTAGCATCGGCCACGGTATGTTGGCGGTCGTCGCTGTGGCGGTAGGCGGCATTCGCCGCCAATGTCATAATGAGGGCCTATATTCCCTATTGTAATTAGTTTTGTGCACAGTGTTATTGAGTTACAGGTGCTGTCCGTACAGCTGTCATTTACACCAAAAAATTGGAGCTTCACACTCTGTATTCTTTTTTATTTTATTTATTTTTTACCAAAAGTGATATTGCCCTTCCATGTGGGGCAGTACATCATACTTTCCGCTTCCTTCTCTCTGCCACATTCCTTTTAAGAAGGAGGAGGCGCTTCAGCGGTTGGATCCAAAGATCTGAGTGGACAACCAGTGTTTTGTTTGATTCAACAATGCTGAGAGGGCTGTTCAGATGGACCGTCCTGTACATACAAATGTGTTATGCCTTGTCCAAAGAGGAGTCTCATGAGGGCTTTAGGACTCATTTCACAAAAGCTAGGGCTACCACCACATCATTGGTGAGAGATGTTCTGCTGTTGAACATTTTCCAGCTCCCACTTGGACATCCATTCAGCCTTCACCAGACATTGCTGTCTTGATGCTGAAGTCAGCAGGAAGGCGATTTTGCCTCCTTAGCCCTGCAATGACTTCCTTGTGTAAGTCCACTCATCAGACCCTTCGCTTTTAGGAGATACTGCTTTAGTATCTATTCCAAAGGTAAAGAATCTGCAGTTAGAAGCAAATGTGTTGCTTAACTTTGGTAACGCTCTTTTTGGTTGATACCCTACTTGCAGATTCCTCACTACAATCTCTCCTCCCCTTTCTGTACAGTGGACTTCTATGGTTCTAATAACGGCAAAGCTAGTTTTTTCATATTGTCATCCTTACCATCTTATACAGTTGATCTATGTCTGAGGAAGCTGAAGAGTTTCAGAAGAAAATTGGCATCAGCGCACTGGGATGGCCCAGTGCATGGCTTGTGCTGTTGCTTCTGGAGTCAGACCGGAGCAGCTATTGAGTCTGATAATGCCGCTTACCAGCACACACATAAAATTGCTGAAAAAGTTCCGGATCCAGTGTGACCCCTGCAGGAGGCATTTCAGTAGGTGAGGACTTTGTGGTTAGGTAGAGGTTCCCCCAGATAGAGATTTATCATAGTTAACAAACTTGTTCCTCTCTCTTCTGGCCAGTTCAGACAGTAGCACAGTGAAGGCGGATGAGCACATAGATGTACTCCTGGAGTTTCCTGAGTGACCCGGTCCCAGGCATATTGATCTGCCTAGTAGTTGGGCTGCCTAAAGGTGTTCTGTTTAGTAGTACTGACAGTTGTTGACATTCTTTCAAGCCATAGTTTTTACTAGTCGTTTTTGTTATTTCCAACTGTAGTTTTCTTTTCCACCATAGATTTAACAATGCATATTGGCCCTTACATTCTCACTCCACCATCTTACCTAAAGCTCTTCTAAACACATCTGTGGGGTGAGCTGCTCAAGGGTTAAATACCTGCATACTCTGACCGGAGTGCATTGAATCTCTGCCAGATATATCTATAACATGCAGCAGCAGAGATGACCCATTGTATGTCATAAATGCAGTGTGCTGCTTCCCAGGTTTTAAAATTCTTACAGATCTCTGAATTTCATACTTAACTCCTGATTTTTAAGTGTGGATTGCCCTTTGATGTCCCGCTTACTCCGTATTATTCTATCACTGTCGCTTACCAAGCACTCTCTCTGTCTCTCCTGCCCTTCAGGTTTGCTGATGGTGCTGGATATCCCCCAGGAGAGGGGCCTGGGTTACCTGGATTACAAGTACCTGGATGGGCTGGAGGTGTGTCGCTTTCCACTGTTCAACAACTTGGGCCCATTACCTCTGGACTGGATGTACCTTGTCTATGTGATCATGTTGTCAGGTGAGCCTTTATTGAACTGATCAACCGGGCCATAGTACTTTCATCCCCTTCTCCACATTTCACACACATCACTTTACTGAACCCCGACCTCTACCACTTCATACACCTTTCATTTCTATAGACCCCTAGTCCACAGTGTTGGTCTTTCAACCCTCATCACTGTTGAAACTTCAGCCTCTCTAAAGCAATGAATTCCCCTGCCAATCCCTGCTGTGTGATTTCCCGCCTTTCTATCACTGAATTGTGCTACATCACCGAAATACTACTTCGGCCTTTAGCATCTCTGAACCTTACCCACACGTATCAGACATCTTCTCCTTTCCTATACCTTTAATCCAAGGCAGTCCCAACTATAGACCCTTCCATCCTTCATATCACTGAAACACTAGCCCCAGAGGTCTCGTCCCACCATTTCCATCCCCAAGCCTCCTTCACATCCCCTCTACAGAACTTTCTGCACCTCCCACCCCTAATCTTTCTTCACGGTCAGTGCTGTAGCACTTCATGCCTTTCCCAACACGGAACGCCGTAGTTTCCGGTGTAGCACCTTCCTGCTTCCCTGTCAGTAGTCCTGCAGAATCCTTCAACACCTCCATAGCCTGTGTACCGGTGAATTCTGTTAGCGCCTGTTCTATCCAATCCTGTCACTGTCCCTACTTCCATAGAGTTATTAATCTTACTGTTTTTAAGTACTCCCAGCACCCAGTATAGTACCCCAAAGTATGGCTGTATTTCTTTGTCCTCCTGTCCATCTATCAGTGTGTTTCCCTTTCTGCCACTCCTTCTCGCGGTCTCTTCCGGACTCTGTCTTCCCCATTACCTCTTTCTCTGCCTCATACTTTGCATCTCCACCCTTGCCCCTGTCCCCCTTCTCGCCTCCTGTTCCCCTCTCACCTACTATCCCTCCTGCTATCCCATGTATCTCACCTCGCCTACTGACCCCCCTGCTTGTTCTCTTGCCCCTGCTTGCCTCCTGTTCCTCCCACTCATTTTCTGCCCCACCCCACTTGCTTCCGTTTTTGCCTATCTCAGCTTCTTCTCCCCACTCGTCTCCTTTCCCGTGCTCGCCTCCTGCCACACTTTACCTTCTGCTCCTTCCTCCCCTGCTGCCACCTAGCTCTTATCTTACCACTTCTATTTCCTTGACTGTGTGTGCCAGGGGATCAGCTTGCTGCATCCCTCATGCCTACCTGCTCCCATCCCCTTATCACCTATTATATGCACCCTGAGAATTATACGTGTGACTCCTTTTCTTGTGCTCTCATCTCCCTCCTTGCAAGCACTCTGGGGATCATGAATATTACCCCATCTTTATTGCCGTTCTTATCCTTTTTGTTCACCCTGAAGGGTTAAATGTCTGTACTCTTCGTGTATCCCTTCTCTCTCCCATCCTCTACCTGTGAAGGCTTCCTGAGGTTTATATAAGAGATCTAGATTGATGTGTAGCCCTGTTACCCACTGTTCATTCTCCCCTCTCTTTTCAAGCATCCTGCACATTGTGTCTGTGCCGTGCTTCCCATACCCACTCAATAACTTGCCCTATCAGCGCCTCCTTTCTTCTCTTTCAGGTGCCCTCGGGATCATGCTTGGCTGCTGTTATCGTCTCAGTTGCTTGCTTTTTGCGCTCCCGTACTGGTACATCTTTTTCCTGGACAAGACAACGTGGAACAACCACTCGTACCTTTATGGGCTGATAGGATTCCAGCTCGCTTTCGTCAATGCTAATAGATACTGGTAAGATTAGGGTACGGCGGAGAGAGTGGGGGGATCTGCCTCCTGATTGTTGGGCCTCTAAGCCTTGATGTGTGGGTGTGGCAGTCCTCTCTGGATTTTCTGTTCCCGCTGGGGATAACGGCCTCGCAAAGCAGGAGTCGGAGTGCATGGTTTGTGCTGAGGTCTCTGGATTTATGAAGCTAATGCTGAAAAAGTTCAACGGATTGTGATATAAATCTCTAGTTCTGAGAGGCTTGCATAACTACTTCATGTTTCTGAGGTTTCTAGAAAAAGAACTCCTTCATGTGCTACCAACCTTCTTTTTCTTAACCTCTTTACCATTCTGTGGTTTCTGTCTCTCGCCATTTCTTGATGTTTTATCTTGATGGCCACACATGTGGAATTGGGAACAATCTGCTCCCAAAATAACACTTCTTCTGAGGCAGGCCCTTTATGAAAGGTGAACTGATCCAAACTGGGGTTTCTCCAACAGGTCTCTTGATGGATTGTGGAACCCCAGGAAAAGAAATGCTCATGTACCACTGTGGAACTACACAATTCTACGTACCCAGGTAGGCAGTCTCAGGGGTGTTGAAACGGGATCTTTGTCTCTAAATAAGTTATTATGCTCTCACTGAGATACTTGTCTTTGCTCCCAGGCTGGTCCTTTCCATAATATAACCTGCATGCATATGGTATTTTTTGTATAGTGAAGGAAATATAACTCTGGTGCTTTAGTGTGATTCTTAATTGACACCAGATCGGTGGTGCCCCCAACTCCTGTCGCAGATTGATACTGACTGACAGAGAAACAAGGCATGTGATGAATGCCTTGTGCAGCCCACCCACTCAAACCACAAGAGGGAAGGTCGACTTTATGGTTCTGTTTCCGAGTACCAAAAGAGGATCCCTTGATCGCCAAGATTGTTCCAGGTGCCCCGCTTGTAATGACTATTACTCATTAGTAAACAAAGACTACAGAAATTAAGCAAAACTAGATTCATATATTGTCTTAATTGGAGCTCCAAGAGACAAACCTAGGGCACTCCTCAATTAAATTGTGACCGTGTGTATCTAAAGTGAGTGACCGTAGTGGTGAGGCTTCTGTGAGTCCAATTAAGAAAGGTCCAAAACCTGAAAAAAACCAAGAATAAGACATCTGCAATCTACCTTTGATAGGGGAATGGGTTAGAGAAATTGCTTTACGGAAATCTGTGCAGTAGCATCCATGTATCTTGACCTACTCATGTAAGTTTTAGTATACAGAGCAGACCTACCCTTTCAGTCATTTAGATTGCATTTACACTGTGCTTCATGCAACACGACTATAAGCCCCTGGCGCTGATACAGCAGGAGATTGAAGAACTGAAAACCGAGAATAAGCGAGCAATAAGACCAAATTGAATAGTAAAAGCTTTAAACACAGAAATCATAGCCTCCCATGCACCACCCTACCACGGACATATTGTTAAGCATTAGGTATTACTCTCAATCCTTTAACTTTAAGCCCTAACTTTTAATATTAAATAAGGAATATTCAGGAGCTATGCAGAATATGTTGGGTACCGTGTTTTTAATAACATCTCAAAGAAAGTATTGTGGAAGGAATGTTCTACTGTGCAAGTTCCTTGTCTGTGAGGCTAAGGTGGCCCCTTCATGTTGCACTGGAAGGTAGGGATTTGTAATCCTGTGATAATTTAGAAATAGTATCATCATTCTTATCAAAGAGGTAAGCACTGTCTGAGGATATCAGAGATCGAAGTGTGGTTTTCCCTGATTTTTTGTCATTTAACCCTTATTCCCTAGTGTATATTTGTTTCTTCTGCAGATCTTCATTGTTTACTTCATCGCAGGCCTGAAGAAACTGGATGCTGATTGGGTAGAAGGATATTCCATGGGCTCTCTTTCACGACACTGGCTGTTTGATCCTTTCAAGTAAGGACTTGTGTGTTGGGTTGGAAGTGGGGTATAGACCTTATCCCCTTTTTTAAACCCCTGAGCCATTACGTTTGGATGAGGTTCTAGCCTGGAATAGGACACTTATGTTTTTTTCTTTTTTCAAAGTGTGGTAGGTTACGTTCGGTTGAGGCCCTTTAGTGAAAAAGATGATTGTGCAAACGGTCAGAAGTGGGATTGGTCGTTTGCTTGAAAAACTCCAATTTCACAGTTGTTTACAAAAGTTAAATTGGTGTTTTCTTTTTGTATCCTCTTGATTTCTTTTTTTCTGAAGGTAAAATCAGAAAAAAAGTTTTCCTTGGTGTAATGGCAAAAGAGATCTCCCACAGCCAGATCCCAGACAAATGTAAATCCTAGGAACCTAGAATTACCACTTCAGATGTAGAGGGTTAGAGTATTTAGACATCACAGTGGGAAGGAGTGTTGGATTTATTTTCCTTATTCTCCTTGTATATACACCACACAGACGATCACCCTTTCATCATAATACATTTAAGATTATGCCCTATTCATTTAACTGTCAGGATCTATAGCTAGATTCCAGTCAGAGGTTTCTGCTCCTATAACTGTTAGATGTATGATTTTGGAATTGCCAGTTGCTTGGTTGCCTTCAGGGTTGAGTGCATTCCCTATTTTCCTGCATAATGAGGTGGGAGGGACTTGTTAGTGAGACTGAAAGCTTCTGAATTGACTGTGCGCCTATTTCTGTTTCTTCGTGGCAAATTTGTACGAGTTATTAATATGATGATAATGGTGACTGATTCTTGTAAAGCAGGAGTAGTTACTCTTCCAACGGTGTCCCAAAAATGTCTGCAAATGAAGCAGTTACGTGACCTAACAGACCTTTACGGAATATGAACTGATTGGCTTCTGCACAAAGACATAAGGGAGTGAATTCCAAAGTTTAGGTGCCAATTAATAAAAGGCTCTGACCCCTTGTATTGCTTTGAAAATGTGAGGAACCCCAGTAGAGCATCTGAGAAAAGTAATCTGCACCTGGGTATGTAGGGACGAATCCTTGATTGTACATATGCCAAGCCTTGTTTGTAATACGCTCTAGACCAATGCAAACGGTTTTACAGATGAGACCGTGCTACAATGGTAGCCTATGAAAGTACCTTAACTCAGAGGAGATGTGATGGCGTGGGGAGAGACACCAATATGCTTTTACCAGGCATATTCTAAATCAGTTACAGCTGGTAAATGGAGCGCTTAGAGAGTCCAAGATACAGAGAATTATAGTAATCAATGCAGGAAATGATAATGGTTCTGATTGCTGTACAGTGCATATTGACGGAAAATAGATTTGCGCAGCACATGCAAGTAAAAAAAGCAAGCGGAAGAGAGCATTTTAATTTCCTTCACAAAAGACACCGTGACGTAAAAAAAATACACCCGGATTTTCATTGAATTCCTTGAGAGGAGGAGCTTTATCGAATTCAGGTGGATACCAGGAGGGGGATCAGATCAAAAAAGCCCCTCCAGAATTAAATAGCTAAGTCCTGTCACTGTTAAACTTGAGAGAGTTGCTTTCATCCACGCTACAACAGCCAGTAAGATGACTTGAAATTGTGAGTGGAGGCAGTAGATTTGTCTGCTAGCAAAACCACAATTGAGAATTGTTCATGTAAGACATCACGGAAAATCTGTAACTTTGAATAAGGTAGTCCAGAAGTTTCATGTAAATGTTTAAAAGTATGGGGCTCAGTGAAGAGCTACAACTAAGCAGCTTAGTTTTTGAACAATAAAGTTTCAAGATGTTTGAGTTTGATTAGTCAGAAATGAAAAGAACCACTTCAGTGGTCTGTCACATAGTCCACCTGAATGTAATCTGTTGCAGACTAAGTCATGTTAAGCATTATTTTAGACCATACTGCTGCACCTCATCCTTGTTGGAAATTTCTGCAGAGTTATCCCCAAGGTTCTTCTATTTTTCTTACCCTCTTCTTGTTGGCTTTAGGATTGTGGGCACTTTACCACTGCTAATCAGTGGTAAAGTGCATGTGCTGTCTCCCCTATAACTTGGTATAATTTGTTTACACCTGTTTGGCTTATTTTATTTACTTGTAAGTCCCTTGTAAAGTGGTATACCAAATACCTAGGGCATGTAAATTAAATGCTACCAGTGGGCCTACAGCGCAGATTGCGCCACTGACGGAACTAGCCTTTCTAACTTGTCTCAGGCCTGCCACGGCAGGGCCTGCGTGCACAGTTTACTGCCACATTTACTTAGCAAGTTAAACTACTTGCCAAGGCCTAAACTCCCTTTTTACTACCCCTAAGTCACCCCCAAGGTAGGCCCTCCATAGCCCGCCTGGGCAGGTTGCTGTGTATGTAAAAGGTAGGACATGTATTTTCATGTTCTACATGTCCTAGTAGTGACAAACATCCTATGTCGCTTTTCACTGCTGTGAGTGCTGCTCCTCTTGGGGGTTTGCATCGAAAATTCCCGTATATATGACTAAGTGGTCATTTCTGATCAATAAGGAGTACTGCAGCCTGACTACAATCCACCCCTGGGTCGGAGTGACAGCTCCACTTTGTGCATACTTTCCAGACAGCCATAACGCAAGAAAGGCTGGGTTTGACAGAAGAGGTATTTGCATACTGATAGTCATCCTGGGTTGTGGAGAGAGAGGGTTGTTCACACCTTACATGTCAAAAGGCTGTGTCCTGCCCTCACATAATGGACTGATCGCCCCTTACTGATGTCTGGAGACAGGGCTGGGTTGAAAGAGTGTTGTGCTGAACTTGCAAGGGTCCTTTTGAAGTTGCCCCCAAACAAAGGCATTTTGAGTATAATTCGAGGGGCTCTGCCCCCCGATTTTAGAGCACTTTCGGAACTGGGACTGAGCCTCTGCCAGAAGGACTGCTGGACTGCAAAAGGACTCATCTGGACTGTTCTTCTGCTTGTTGCCCTGCTACCTGTTGTTGCAGGGTGGCATAAAGGCCACATCAGGATTGCTTTTGTGCTTGTTGTATTGCTTCCAGCAGCTCCCTGACTTTTGGAGGACTGAGGCCCCAGAGGGACTACCAGAAGTAACCGCTATTACTGGTTTTATGCGCTGGCCTGCTGTCCCCCATTTTGTTCCCCACAGTGCTCTCCAAGGGCTGGTGGGCCGCTTCCCCCCCACCAACCCCTGTTCATTTGGAAGCTTGGGGCTCTCTCTCTCTCTTGTTCACAACAAGTGCGGAGAAAGAAGTGCATGGTGAGCACTTTGGTTTTCCTGGAAAGGACGGGTGTGTCTCAGTCGTTTGGTCCAGGTGTGTCTCAGTCGTTTGGTCCCCTCTCCCTCCACTGCAGCGGGTGGGCTGCACAAGAGGTGTGCTCTGGACGGGTGTGTCCCTGGCTTTGTGTTACCAATCCGGAGTGTGAACTAAGCATCCTCAACGAAGGTCCCGATCCTGCCATTTCTGCCGGGAATTACCACCTATCATATAATAGACGTGCAGGTGCTCCGGATCCATGTGTTTGCTGTGGTAATCTATAAAACAGATATTAGTGATGGTGATATCTTGTGGGGTTCTGTACTGCTAATGATATTTGGTGATTCATATGTTTATTCATGATGTCCATGCACTTATAATGACAGATGGTGATTCCTGTAACATAATGCTGCTGTTTTATGCCCTGAGTATAGGCCCTGATGTCGCTATGTATGTTGTGCTGATTCTTGTTTGGTCACTATCACCAGTAGTACTGCAGTACTCAAGTAATGGACATAATATTCATAACTCTGCGTTTTGCCAGAGGAACCGTTCACTTACATTATTGGAGTTGCCTAATGTTTATTCTCATGACCTTGGCATTAGCATGATACAGAGCTTTACTGCAGTAACTGCATTTGGTGGATTATCTGTATAATTTATGTCATTGTGCAGGCTTATGATATTTACAATATAAGTCTATAATTTTTTATAACCATGTGTGGAGTCTCCTTTGTGGTGTATTTATTGTGTCACTGGTGTGTGTGTTGCACAAACGCTTGACACATTGCCTCTGAGGCACGCCTGACTGCTCTGGCCAAGCTACCAAGGGGGTGAGCAGGGGTTATCTTTGGTGTGTAACGTACTCACCCTGACTAGAGTGGTGGGTTCTGCCTGGCTGAAGTGCATACCCTATCCAACTAGAAACCCCATTTCTAACAATCCTTGATTTAGTAGCGTACAAATCTTGTCAGTCACTGCCAATATTGCCTCCTCCATTCCGTGTAAAGGGCGAAATTCTGCCTGCTTGGCATCAAGAATGTGTGCAGCTGTGTGCAGAAGCAAATAGGGTGCCTACGCATGTCACAGGGTTCACTGTATAAAAAACAATGCAGCTATGGTTATTCATTTTCAGAATGGCTCCTTGATTTTTTTCTGCGAGGAGACCCCTTGTGGATTTGATTGATATCTGCAAGGGGACCACCTGTGTTTTGCAGCACACACACTGAGTTGCTCATTATTGGAGTAAGAGGCAAGAACAGATGCTTACATAGTCCAGCATCCCTCAGGATTGTTATTGTTTTTGCCTCCTCAAGCCGTTGAATGCCCACCTTCTGAAGGTTATGATTTCTAATTCTGATGTGGATCCCTTACTGAAATAAGAAGGTTTACTCACCATCAACAATGGTTCTCCAGTTCTAATGTGAGGCATCCTCCCCACATTCACAAATTAAGCACTTATCCTTTCTTCATTAGATACTTCACAGAGGACTCCCAAATAAAGAACTGAGATATAAATTCTTCCTGATGGCTGAAGTCTCGACAGAAAACAGACTAATTACTGTAAAATCAAATTGTAAGATGAGCAGACCACATTTTTTTGTCTGCTGATGTTCTGATGTGTATTCTGTAGCTGAACATTCTTAAATGCTGTTTTAAAAAAACAGAGGTATAAAATGTGTTTGAATTTCTGATGTCCAGGCTGATGGCTGGTCATGAATCTGAGGAGGATGTCTCAGTGGAGAGCTATGTTTACTATTCGGTAACCTTTGCATACTGGATGTGGTAGTGTATTCATATGGCACATACACTGGTTTGTCTCGCTGTATGTTTATTTCCAATGTTGATTATTGATTGCATGTTCTGCTCTCTGTTCTGCTAGTGTTCTGAATAACTGTTAGAGTCAGTTGTTCTGAGACACTGGCAGAGCAGGTGGTGCAGTTGTGGGCATCCTTAGATGAAACTATAATAAATCTTCCTGAATTTTGCTTCCGTGTCATGTCTCATCATTGGCACATTTTGGCGATGAGGAGCCTGCTCAATTGTTTGAAGCCCACAGACATCCATCCTGCTGTGTTTTTAAGGCTCGTCTGTACCTTGGTTGCAGTGAAGTACTTGGGATCTGGTTCTCTCAACTCTGGGATTTGAGCTGCAAGTGATGTCGTACCTGCATCTGGCTGAAGTTGTGCGCTGTTATTCGGAGCGTACAACCTCGTAAGGCATTGTTCTTGCGCTCTGGCACTGTGTCCCTGCATGGTCTCTGTCATGTGCCGGATGCTGTTTGTGCCCATGCTAACTCACTGCAAGTGCTTTCCTTGGCACCCAAGGCACACTGGGATACTGCTAAGGCATGACATCATTGTGCATTGTTTTAATGCACAGCCATAGTCACCCGTTATGAATCAGGAAGAGTTTATTGATTAGCAGTGGAAATGTGGAAGCATGTGTGAATACCTTTCAAAGATTAGCTGTCACTCACATTATTGTTGAAGATAGCAGTTGGCTCAGGTTCTTGCAAGAAGATAAGACCATTATTATTCTTAAGTGTACTGGCGCAAGATGCATTTATTTACATTTTAAAGAAACATTTGTTGGTTCTCTGGATTCCTCTCACTAATGTAATTTTATAATTGTAATTGATGCCACTCATTTTTTAGCCCAAAAAGGAAAGTGGCTCTTTGTAGTCATTAAGGGCAGGAAGGCCAACAAATCATTGACATTTTACTAAAGGTGGATGCCCCACCTGGATATTTTGGACCCTGGAATGAGTTTTCAGAGGCCTTTGCAAGGATTTCTAATAAATTCCCTAAACCCAGTATTTTGCTTGAGATATGCAATTTTTTCAGACTAAAGCAAAATGCTGACAAAAGTGTTGAATATATTTCTGCACTAGGGTTATATCAGCATCAACCTGCAATCTCTGCGTCTCGCTTGATATTTATACCAGGGATCATTCTGTTTACAGATGTTCAGAAAAAACATACAGTAACTTTTACTTAGCTGTAGAGATCAAACCTTACCTGAGGTTATTAACATGGCCTAAATCATTGTGCGATCTATTGTATCTAGCAGGTTGATAACGTCAGAAACGGGTGAACATGTGATCCCTCCTGTAAGATCAGTTTCCAAAGCAGATTCTGTTGGTGTCATCTCCATCAAAGATAGAGGAACTAAATTTGGTCAGAAGAGGTGCACAGGTGTTGTTTTTTTTGTGAATCTAAGACACGTTAGTAAAAATCTAGCGTGTCCTGCTGTTACCAAATGCGGTAAGATTTGTGGTATACTTGGTCATTTTAAGAGTGTTTAGCTGGTATCCTCGAATTCCTGCAAAGTCAACGGTATTGAGCTGGATCATAATCAAATTGTCAGTAACTTGTCCAAAGTTGTGCTCACTATTGAGGCTGGTGATGACCGCACTGGAAAAGCTAAAGATCATTGGTTTGACTTCGTAATAGGTGATCAGAAAGTAGTAAAGATGGCTGACTAAGGAGCACCTATTGCCATTATTTCAGAAACTTTATATTTTGACAGATGGAACAAAACTCCTCTCAGGAAAAAATATCTATCCCAAGGCATTTGGAGAACAAGTTATTGACATGTTGGGCTATTTTGTAGACACAGTGACTTGTTTTGAAAGAAGTACTTTAAAGAAACTGGCTTTTCGACGGTGAGAGTACTGACGCCTGTCACCCAGACCTCCGTGCCAGTGTTTTAACCTCATGCAAATTGCATGTCGAGTTGGATACACTCCCTGGTTAAGGCCTGATTTACTTAGATGTCCCTAGTGTATGGTACCCAGGGTACCAGGGCGTGTAAGGCAGAGTGTCCACTCAGGGCTGCAGCACTGTGTGCGCCACCCGTCATGTAACAAAGTATAGAATGGCTCCCAGCCTACAACTACAGACTGGAGGGAAGTGTTTTTACTGCCAGTTCAGCTTTGACATTGAAACCAGTGGCAAAGCTGCCCTATCCCTTAACATGATATATGTCTCCCCCAAGGATGACCTATGAAGTCTTATGGCAAGGAGCTGTATTTTGTTAAGTGGGACATATATTTTTTGATATGTTTTAATAACAACACCTCCAAAATTGTATTTTGCTATGGGTAAAGTTAGTATCCCCATTGACTAACACAGAATTACTGGCTGGCATTCCAACCCAGCTAACTTCTGAATGGGATTACCTTACTGCGTCATGCAAGGTATCTAATTAATCATGGCAATAAATGTGACCTGATGGCCAGATCGAGCTTAATGTCACTATTAATGTTAAGCAACTTTAGAAAGTTGCCACTCTGTGCCTCTGCTAGTCCAGTGTCCTCACAAAGGCTTACACACACAGATAACTTTTTGCCCACCTGCAGAGGCATGTGCGCGGCTCCCAGACTCAAACAAAGGCAGTTGCCACAGAGTGAGGTCTACTTCCTCTGCCAGGTGATCACTCTGGGGGGAAGAAGGTCAGAGGGGATGGAGTTTAGGCCAGAAGGCGAGCTTCAAGGGGGAAGCCACCTTTGATGGACCGCCAACCACAATACCCCTGCATTTTGTTCTTCTACAAAACATGGAGACAGGGCCAGAGAGGGTAAAAGTTGCCCCACACCGGTTTTACGTGGGCCTGTAGCCCCCAGGTAGCCACAACTCTGGGGTGGCCTACCAAGCTCTTGATGACCGAGGAAGGGTTATGCCATCTTGAAAGGGACAAGAATATGGCATTCTGGGATAGTCAGATGCCATGCATCACATAAACTTTGTCATTATGTAGAAGGCAATCCAGTAGCCTGTTGGCTAATGACCGCATGATCCCGTTGGGCACTTTCCTGGGATAAATATGGCACCCTTGGCACCCGATCCTCCGATTACACTGGAATCGGAGTGAGGACCAAAGAAAGACTTAGCAGCTGCCCTTGGACCTGCACAAAAAGAGGCTGCACGCTCAGAAGGACTGCACCTGCTGCACTTTGGCCTTGCAAAGTTTGGACTGTGCCTATGGCTTGGGAAAAAGTTGATTACAGAAATCCCAAAAAAAACAGTGACTGCAAGGATCAGTCAGCTGATCTACTGGAACCAGCTTCAGGAACACAAGAGCTGAAAGAGGCGAAACCGACAGGTTGGTATCCACCACAGACGTTTTGCAACCAGTCACCGAGCACCCGAGAGGACAAATCCAAGCCAGCCAAAGCCTGCCCCCTTGTCTACTGAATCTGGGAGTGCTACCCAGGACCGGATTAGTCCTACCCGAGGGACACTAGACCCCACCAAAGGATTTTGCTCTAAATGTGGTGCAGGACTCACCAGTATTCCGGCATCGACTGGCCCTCTACTGCAATGTAGAGGACTTTGAGGGACCCTGACCTCTGTGGCCAAGTTCGCCCCACTTCATCTGTGGACAGAGGAACAAACACAAGGCAGCCCTGTCAAAGCACTGCATCCGGAGCCTCTTTTGCCTGCATCTTTCAGCATCAGCACCACTCCATTGATGTCTATTAGGCCATGAGCCACATCCTCAAACTTAGACCATTGGTACCACTCAGGGGATGGTTTCTAACATGATTTTTTTGCAAGCTTAGAGATGAAAAATATGTGATAGGAAGTAATCACTCTTTGTCTTTTGTCTGATATTATTGGATTAGCAACCATAGCTGAAAAGAAAAAATAATGGTTCTCATATTATTGATAAATAGCTTACAAATTAATCATAATATGTGGAAAAATAAATCTAATTCCACCACATTGGTTAAATGCAGTATAATTGACAAATAATTAAGATTATTGTAATAATAACAATATAGTTCTTACAATAATAACAATAAAACTTAATTGTGTTCCTCATATATTGATATAGATTATATGCATACCTTTTACTTACAATTTCAAATAATAGTGGTCAGATCTTACATAGGCAATGTTTGTCATGAGTGAATATCAAACCAATTTTTCGTTCACACTCATCGTCGTCATCTTCTTCTAAATAGGTGTCATCATTCTCCTTGTCTGTTTGATTTTCATAGGTGTGAAGTCTGCACATGTCAGTGCACTTGAGGTCATTTAGACAGCAGACACATTGGCAGTTTGTAGTTCCTAATGCAATTGCAAACTAGTAGATCTAACACAGCCTGAGGTGCTGGCTGCCCCTCCATCCAGTCAGATACCAGTTGCTCTGCACCCTCTCCCAATTGGACTAGGTGTCTGTGGATCATTCAGAAGAGATCTCTTGCTTATAGCGGCTTGATAATTTGCATGTTTGGCATGTTTCTTCAGACAGTCCCTTCAAGGTGGAAGTTGATGACTGTCTATCTCACCCTTCTTTGCGCAAAATAGGTGATATCTCAAGTCATTCATGTGATGAACTGAAGACTTTGATGCTTACAACCAGCATTAGAATTGCTCCAATTTTTCCATTAGTTCTTCATAGAAATCCCGTTGGTCTCCGAGCTGCAAATATTTTTCCTGTGTATGTCTGTTGGCAGACAAAATTTTGAATTCACTTACTTTTCCTTTTCCCTCAAATGCGCTTACTGCTTCACATCGGTAAACGTATGGAGACCTATCAGCTCAACAAACATTTGTACCATGAGTTAAAGCTATTTTTCCAATGTCAAGGACTTGCATGCGTATTTTAGTACCACATTTCAGAAACAATTAAACCATGATTCTGTCATGGAATCTCAAACACATAATAAACACATTGGTGTATTATGAGCTTATCATTACTGCCTCATAACCTTCATTAGCAGCGTGTGCAGCATGCAGCAACAAGTGATCAGGGCTCGAAAATCCACTCGACCCCTCACATTGGCAAGTCTTATTTGATCAGGTTGGGCTATTTTTAATACTTGCTCCTCCCTTCTGGCGAGTTAACAGTGAACAGGTGTTCTGTTCAGTTGAAAAGTGGAGGGGCAATAAAAGATGCCTTTAAATCTTGTTCTTATGTCACATTTGCTCTGTGTTCACAGACAGAGGTCAAAAGTCACTTTTTCTTGCTATTAATTTTCCTTCTGACTGCAGACTTCAAGGACTTTGTAAGGTGAACTGTGTGACCTGCTTAGAATGTAAAATAAAAAGATATAGGGTGTCTGTTTTTTCCTAATGCACAACATTTAAATGACTAAGTCAACTGTTCAAACATTTCAAAATGTATTACAGTAGTTGTGAAAGCCCTTTTTTATATTTCTGTGTGATGAAAAAATATTTTAATAGTATGAAAACAAATCAGAGTACTTTATATGTTGATGTGCAAAGGATATGTTTTCTGAAACCCGATTTTTCACAGATTGTTAATACACTACATAGTTTTATCAGTAAAGCTGCAAGTTAATGGAGAGGTTTTTTATGGACGTTTCTTGGAAAGGTACTGCGTGTAGATGACAATATGTTACCAATATATTTAAATATATTTATTATAATTGAGTGTTTAAACAAACCGAGAAATACTCATGCCCTGATAGCTATGTTGTTAGTAAACTAAAAGAAGTCCTAGGGTATGTGGGCTAGACCTCATGGGTATGTGGGCTAGACCTCATGGGTATGTGGGCTAGACCTCATGGGTATGTGGGCTAGATTCTTGTGATGCACGCAGCAAACTTTAGCCTACTTAAATAAACAAAAGAGTTTTTTTGTTCTGTAGAAATGCTGAGCTTACATATTTGAAGGTGCAAGAATTAAGAAAAAGGCAACTCTGTAAACTATTTGCCTAGGATCACACAATTTGAGAGCCGTTTACGGGTCAAGTACACTACATGTAGGTCGAGTAGATTAAGTTACTCGACCTGCAGGTCTAGTAACATTTTTATGATTTTTTTTGAGCCCTGGCGATCATCTGCTTCTTCATGTGTACTGTTGAGATTGGGCACTTCGTGGCTCCCTTCAGATGTGATTTTGTAGCATTTATCTTCACAGTTTGCAAACAGTGTTTTATTCTCAAGTTTTACAAAATTCTCTGGTTTCCTCCATTTGTTAACAAAAAATGTGATGAGAGTTGTTGTATTCCTTCCA
Source organism: Pleurodeles waltl (assembly GCF_031143425.1). Classification (NCBI taxonomy): domain Eukaryota; kingdom Metazoa; phylum Chordata; class Amphibia; order Caudata; family Salamandridae; genus Pleurodeles; species Pleurodeles waltl. The sequence continues at coordinate 713,180,249 of NC_090450.1, forward strand.
GTCTGACAGTCTGGGAAGCTGAGATGCTCTGTAACTGGTGCCCGAGTTCTTCCCCTCTGTCCTTTCTCGCTGTCCTTAATAGATATCTTGTTGCACGTATCAAATACTACATAATTTTTTTGGGGGGGGGAGGGGTTGGTCTCTTATTTCCTTCTTGCAAAGCTATGGACAAGACAGACATAACCACCTCACCAAAGTTTGATTCCTCTGCCTTTACTCTCTGAACAAGAACCATACCATCTATCAGCGTGGCTGAATTTCCAGGTATTTCCTCTGCAGGTTTTTCTGCAAGTATGTTGCTAACACAGCTTTGTTTGTCTTTCGTAGCAGACCTTTTGGAGTTGCGTAAGTCCATGGTAAAGGTCCTAATGATTGAGACTACTTCCACCATTTGAACGTTCTGATTCTGTGCTGTCACAGTGATGCGACCAAATAGTGCTTTGTCTGCTTACATGTGTTCGGTACTGCTATTGCTGCCTTCTTCTTCGACATGTTAGTGAAGGTTTTTAGTTTGTTTATTTTCATTGAGTGATGAAACATCTTAATATGTGGATTATTCTCAAGTCGCTCAAGTTTGACGTCTGTATAGCACTGTTCACCTATTTCATGCACCTTCTTTATGTTAAATATTATGTCTTGAAATGCCTTTTTTGCCATGGAGAGACTAATAAGATCATGTGGGCCAAAAAATTGGGTTATCCAGCTTGGAACCAGGCTAATAGCTCTGGTAACAGTATCTTAGTGTTTTTCCTATAAAGTTTGGATCTTGCCTTAAAAACACTTTGGTGGCGAGATAACTGTCCAGAGTATCCTTTCTGGCCCCTTAAACCTCTGTCCTTTCTTACTTGGTTGCCCAACTCTGGCCAGAGTTACAGAGCTAACTTTTACAAACTTTTCAAAAGTTTTCCAAAATGTGTGTTGGCTAGTGCTTGTTTGCGGTTGATATAAAAGTTATGTATTGCTTCTAAATTCTGTATCTCATGAACCCTCTGCTTGATTTTGAGGTTTAAAGTTTATTAAAATGCTTAAAAATATGTCTGGTTTCAAACTGGAATGGCACAGCGAGGTCAAAAACTGATGGATTAAACCCAGGTCTGTCACTGGGGTGAATGTTTGATTTGTTCCGCATTCTGTCCATCATATGTTCTTATTGCATTATGTTCAACTTATGCTGACATTTCTAGTGAGGTTTGGTTGAATTGGTTAAGTACTGATAGTTTGTTGCTAAATGTCTTGAAGTATGTGAGGAATGAAGGAGAGAAATATGAAGATTGGTTTAAAACCCTTTGCTCAAGTAGCTGGAGAACTGTCTTAGTTGGTTTATGTTGAGCATGATGTTCTTATTCCACCCATGTCGTTGAGGTATTCTTTAATTAAAGTGGCCCATGAAGGTAATCTTGAGGTTACTGCAACCATTCGTAATCTCAAACAGTTTTATTGGTGGCCATCACTCGACTATCAAGTCTAAGTGGGTGCCTTCCTGCACCCCTTGTCTGGTTTCAGACAAACATTGGAAGACTTTTGAAAGTCCCTTGCATATGGGCCCTTTGCAGTGGTTCGCCATGGAATAAGTTGCCACTTGATTTTGCTGGATCTTTTGAGTTATTGCCTGCAAGTGAAAAGTATATGTTGGTCTTTGTGGACTATTTTTCTTTGTGAGTATATTTTGATTTGACCTTTTAAACCAATATGTATCTTCTGGGCTAGTTTTTTACAAAAATGTTTTCAATTTTTTCAAATTGAGGGGCTACCTAGAGAACTGGTCACTGATAACGGCACACAGTTTAATTCCACCAAGATGAAACATTTGACTGATGGCTTCCAGATTGAAAATTTGCAAGTCTCATTGTGCTCATCTACTTCCAATGGCCTAATAGAGCGCATTAATAGATTTTTTAAAAGAAGGAACACAGTCATCTTTGATTTTCTGCAGAATTATTTTTGGAATTATTTAATTACTCTTCATAGTACCACGAGTTAATCCCCATTCTGGTTATTGCATAATAGATTGCTCAACAATCCCTATGTCCTGACTGGGTTAAAGATCTTAAGGGTAGTCCCACCAATTCAGGAGTTGGTCTTAGTATTCAGGAGAGAGTCAAGAGTAAACCACCTACCACGAAGTCCAGTTTTGAGCTCAAACATGTCACAAAGAATTGCTATTTGGATATTGGGTTCCTATTAAAAACTCAGCATAGCTAAAAAAGGAGAATCTTAAGTTTATGTTACCAGTCAGGGTTACCAGAATATCTAAAGGTACACTGTTATTGGAGGGAAAGTGTTGGTGGAGTAGGAGAAGCCTTGTTAAAGTTTCATCTGATCAAGCCAAGGAAATTTTGATTGCGAAGAAAAATTATGATTCTTATCTTGATAGTTGTTGATGGGTGGGTGGTGATGTTGCTTTACGCTGTCCCACTGCATCTTCTAGTACTAGCGATTTTGTCACAAAGTTCACCTTGTTCTGGTGGATAATGTGATTACTTGAGTGGCTTTGAAGTCACAGATGCATCTTCTTCTGTTGTTATATCAGGTGGTGCCTCTTCAAGAAGTAATTCTTCTGGTTTGCGTGGTTCAAGGGTTCCTTAGAAGAGGTTATGCAGAACAGCTCGTAATGTTTTCATTCCTATGAGGATTAAAGATTATTATATGCAGAAATTACTTTGTCATATGTTCTTGTGGGTGTTTTCAAGACATTTATTTTCTGTCTATCTCTCTCTCTCGCTCTCTCTCTCTCTATATATATATATATATATATATATATATATATATATATATATATATATATATATATATATATATATATATATATATGTGTGTTTATTGTGTCTAGGGAAATATTTTCCTTATTTCTTTCATAAGGGAAAAGGTGATGTGGTACTATGTTCTTTTAACACATATCACATACGCTGGTTGGTCTCACTGTATGTTTATTTCCAATATGGTTTCCACATTCTGCACCCTGTTCTGCTAGTGTACTTTATGACTTATAGCTATTTGTTCTGAGGCACTGGCAGAGCAGGTGGTGCGGTTGTGGGCTTCCTTAGATGCAACTACAATAAAGCTTTCTGAGTTTTGCTTCAGTGTCTACGTCTCATCATTACCACACTGATCAACTATACTGATCTCTGTGAAATTTGGAAAAAAAGATCTATTTGGAATTTCAGTCCTTAATTTATGTTCTTCCTAACAGGCGGAAATTTGCCTGTGCCAAAGTATTGCCTGAGCGAGGCTTCTCAAAAAGGATATTGTCACTTTCATTATTGTGACAGGAACACTTGCACTAGCGTGCCTTACCACTTTCTTCCTCTGTATTGCCAGTCATTTTGGGACTGATCCTTCATATGTTGTTGGACGTGCATAGTTATAGCACCTCATATACACATAGATATTATTACTGGATGGGTTATTTAGAGGAAAGAGAGCAAAGAATTAAGAGCAAAGATGTCTACAATGGTGCTACATCTTTGAAAAAAACTGTGATGGTGCCTTTGCTTTAGTGGGATAACCATACCGGGATAACCATACCGATTTTGGCAGGTTAAAATCAAATTAAAATTAAATTAGTAGATCTTAAAGATTGAAGAGACTATTCATCCTCTGACAGTAGATGTTCTGTTGCTGTGTTAAATCCACTAGGTATGATAAATAATTCAAATGAAATGATGAAGAAATGGATTTCCAATCCCCAAATTAAATTTCAAGGGTTGGAAAGATGTGGTTTTGGTTTGATAAACCGAAAGAAGAATTTTCTGCCTAATGCAGAAGCCTATTAAAACTTTCAGAATGAAGCCCTGCTTCACCTTTCTGGATATATTTTAAATTTCTTTAAAATAAAAAATTGAAGCTCACTCCTTCTGCCCCGTTGCGTTTAACCAGGAACCCTGTCTTTTATTTCACCAAATAATACGAGGTAAACTGTTTGTGCATAGGACACTAGAACAAGATTAACGTCTGTTTTTAGAGTCATATCTCTGATGGGAGAGAATGTATTCAAATCATATTGTAGCAGAAATGAGGAACCAGAAAAAACGTTACAGATATAGACAAAATGAACAAATTTGCCAATGTATAATCGGGAACTAAAAAGTGATAATTACTCTTTCAAATTTAACAAAATCTTAGTATATTAAATGTTTTGACTTAATATAAATTCTCCTTCTATATTTATTTGTTACTCAAAGACTTTCATTGTCCTTCCCCACCCACCTTCCCCAAAACGTCCTGTCTGCACTCTAAGCCAAGAACTATGGCCCAAAGCTTGTGGTGATTGAAGTGTGTGTGTGTGTGTGTGTGTGTGTGTGTGTGTGGTGTGTGTGTGTGTGGGGTGGGGAGTGGTATGTTATGAATTTACTTAGTCCACATGTCCATATGAGCCTGTCAGTGAGATCCACAGCCTCTCTCATGCAAATTGACTGGCATAATTTGAGTAGTATCAGCCTGAAAGTAAGACATGTTTACTAAGAGGACTTCTCACAGCCACCCAAATAGGGAAAATGAATAGGGGAGGAAAAGTTGTGCGAGTTGTCTAATGAAATGTAATCTCTGGCAAGGGGCAAGGTGGGAATTCTTAGAACTATGGAGAGTATCACAGTAGTGTAAGAGGGGAAAATTCAGGTGATGTGGTTTTGACTACCCATCCATCCGTATATGAGCAAAAATTTGCCACCTATAGCTGAAAATGAGACCAGAACAGTGACTACTTTTGCGAACATTGTCCAGGCAAGCTGAGACCCAGGTGCATGCCACTTACTACATCCCATCTATTAGCAGTGGTTGTAATTTGTAAGGCCATTCATTTGTAAGTTTCTGGTGATGCCATACATTTATTCACTTGCACTGCCTACAGACTTTGGACCACACACACCATTTGAAGAGAATCCTATCAGGAACTGGCCATTGCCACAGAGATCCAATACAGGCGTGGTGGTTTGTTTCTTCGGGAAAATGAATCTGCTGGCGTTAATATCCAGACTGTCTGTGTTTTACAAACAGTTTTTGCATCTCCTTTAAAAGTTCTGACGTTCATTTTTGCATTTTGCCAGAGAAGGTTGAGTATGTGCCCCTGTTCATTATTTGTCAAGGCCCCCAGAAGGGTCAGATCAGAGGGCTGTCTCTCATAGAAGGGATCACCCCGCAGACACATTCCTTTCTGTATATGCAGGCTCCAGTGGGGATATGCTTCATCCTTGGAATGGAAGAAGGTCTTCAGTGAAACTATATTCACGTCTGCAAATTTAGATTTGGAACAAAGTCAACCCTTCTTGTTGGAAGAATATAATTATCCTTTTAAAGCTGGCTAGCTTTCAAGGCCTTTCAAGGCTGTGAATGGCTAGTAATCACTATTCCAGTTGGAGTGATGAACGCAACACTCCAAGGTTTAGCTATCAAAATCTAGTTGTGCACTTTATTTAAACGTAAGTGATGAAACAAGGAATTGTTTTTTTCATGAATGAAAGACCTATGGATGTTGTTTTGGATGCCAGTCCCTGAAGGAACTGCACAATGTGCACATGTGTGCACACTCCTACTGATCTATTCAAAGCTCTGGCTAACAGTGCTGTGTCTTTACATACCAAGATTAAGACCTGCATCTTTATATTTAGACAGTCAAAACAGGAAGTCCTCTACAGCTTCCAGAGTTAGAAACTTGACTTTCCCATTATTTGGGTCTCTTATCAAGTGCAGCTGTGAAACATGTTCACTGAGTTGGAAAATTGCCCATCACATTAACGTGTTATTCATTCCAAGTGATAGATTTCTTATCCTGTGCCACTGTAGTAGTCGTTTGGAATAGGATCTATCCCAGTGTATCTTTGACTGTTACATAAAACAAGTCAAATCATTAAGATAGGTTTAAAGAGCCAAATGAAGTAAGTCTGAGAAGTAGACTGCAGCTGGTGGCTGGCGCAGTTCACTGCCACAAAAACTGGGAACACGAATATGGAGCACAACAGTTCATAACATAATTGAGTAAAGTTGTTTTGAGTCATGTAGTGGCTTGGCTTTATGGTTCAGGTTGAGAAGCGCAGTCCGTATTCAGTTTAAAAGAGCAGTGGATCAGTTTGTGGATCTCCCTTGGAAATAAAGACAGAGAGAGAGCAATGGGAGGCATAATTAAACTTGCTTTTTCTTGTGCTTTTGAAAGACACAGTAAAAGGTTCTCACAAGGTTGGGTTTAGGACCAGGTTCTGTGTTGTTCGTATTCTTAATCTTGTTCAGGAGACTCTGCTATTCTTTTCCATGTAGGGCACCCTTTGTAAACTGGTAAGAGTGATTTGTCTTTGTTTGGATTCATTGATGGATGCTGCTCCACCACATGTCAGAGGCACAGGTACAAAGGTTTAGGTAACGGACACGCTCAAATTCCAGAGTAAGGAGTCTTGGCTAAACATCTGTCTACCTTCTTGGGTAATTTGCCTTTAGAAGGCTGATCTACCTCCAGGTGTCTCAAGCCTTTTTAGACTACTCCTAAAGTAGGAACATTTCTCTTTGTTGCCTTCATAATCTCATGCAAATAGATTGTTCTGGCCCACAGAAAGCTGTTTTGCAAGTCACCAGTTTCCCCCTAAGTGTTACTCTCAAATGGTTGATTGTTGAGCGTTTTACTCTTGCACAAGTTATTGAGAGCCTTCCAGTGAGGTAGGTAGCCCTCGCACCAATTTTGAAAGGCTTTACTAACACAGAGACAGATTCAGGTTTGGAATTCCTCTTGGCAGTGTGTTATAGCCTTTATTGTGCAATTAAGTCACAGATTTCCTATGATACCCATACCTCCATAGATATTGGCAAGAGATTGTTCCTCAGGACCTCCAACAAGTTTCAGAATATAATGGACAATAATTCACTGCATGGGTGTTCCACACAGGACATGCAGGCTTTGTAGGGGCCAGTTGCATGTAGCTTTCGATGTACGTTGATCCCAAATGGCACATGCAGAAGAGAAAAGACACTTTTTTAGGCAGTCGAAGAGTAAAATCCCTAGAACAACAACCTTCAAGGAGGGCACATCTTAGGAAGAGGAAATGCCAAAAGCAGTTCTTCTCCTGCTTTTTTACAGTGGTCAGGAAAACAGGAAAGTGGGCTGCTAGTGTTGGGGATGTACAGCAAGTGGATAGCACCAGTGATGGCGAAGGGGAGGCATTTGCAGGGATCCCTTTCAAAGGAGGGGGTGCCAAATTGAAGGCAGCAAACAGGTCAACTAGTGGTAAGAGATTTATACGAGGGATAATAGTTCATCTGGAATTAGCTAGTGGCACCTGCTTCATGTCATGCACGCGCAGGAGCTTAAATCACTCCTGTACCACAGTGGGTACACTAATGTTGTACAGTATGATATCTTTCTCTTGTGCTGTGTATCCAGGTGGGTCTAATGAAATACTATTTATTTTTTTCTCCAGGTTGTTCCTCTCCGAGGAGATGACAAATCTGTTAGTGGTACATGGCGCAGGGCTAATCCTGGACCTGACTGCTGGATACCTTCTCTTCTTTGACCTAACACGTCCCTTGGCCCTATTTTTTGTTTCATACTTCCACTGCATGAACTCTCAACTCTTCAGTATCGGTAAGGGAGGACATTACTCTTTCCCTGACATCTTCCTTTTGTGTGTCTTATTCCCACAGGCTCCCCTCCCTAACCTCTTGCTGCTGGTAGGCGGCCAGACACTTCTCATTATTTCCCCATATACTTCACTCGTACAGCTTCCACACCCTGTCCGATATTCACATTCACTAACTTTCACAACCAGAAATCCAAAGGGACTCCACTTTCATCCTCCTACCCACACACAGGCAGCACGTTTACATATACAGCTCATTCTGACACACACGAAGCCTAGGCTGATCCACAAATATCGCACAACTCCACCTCCTCCTGATTAGTGTTTTACGTCTTCTCTGCTGCCTTTCCCAACCTACATTTCTTCCCAACCACCAGGGTAAGTCTGCACACTCCAAACATGCTCCTAATAACCTCTAGGAAACCTTTCCCTATGCAGACAATACTCAATCCACACCTCTCCCTACTCACATACTGCTCTCCATTCTTCACACACTACTCACTCCCTTATACACTTCTGTCACTACCCATCCAAAGCACTCTTCTTTGTCTGCTAGCCTCACTCATTGCTCATGAATATCTATTGTCTCTTTCCAGGCATGTTCTCTTACACCATGTTGGCCACCAGCCCTCTGTTCTGCTATCCAGACTGGCCGCGGCGGTTAGTTACAAAGCTACCATATCTCCTGAGGAAGGTCCTGCCACTGGTTGAGGCACCTCAGTGCAGCCAGGACTGTGTTTATACCACAGCGGGCAGAACTGGCAAACCACAGAGGACCAGGGCCAGGGCCAGTGGAGACGATGCCTCAGAGGAACAGTCTAAGGTCCGGAGTAAAGGCGCAGCAGAGACCCGGCTCAGCCTACGACAGAAGTTTGGTGCTCTCTTCACTGTACTCTATATCCTGGAGCAGTTCTTCCTGCCATACTCTCATTTTATAACACAGGTAAGGGCAGTACAAGATGTAGACTACATTTGGGGAAACTGAAACACAGATTGAATTTTGAGGCACAAGGGAAATGAAGACCCAGATGGGATTCAAAGGTGTCAAAGAGAGACTGAGGTTTACGCTAGATACTGCAACAAAAGGGTTGTACTAGAACATAATGTAGAAGACATGCTAGAATCAATTTGCCACTGAAGGTGAGCAGGAGACGTTCAATATCATGGGAGCATTAAGGTCTTAAGTCTATAACATTAGTTTTATCAAGATGTCTGAGAATGATTTGGAGAGTAAAGGCAGAACTCCCATGGGACCTTCTTGCCACCACAATTGCAACACCTGTGACCTCATGCGCCGTAAGATCCTCCATATCTCTGAACCTTACGTAGTACCACAGTGATCCCCCAAAACAGAGCTTTGCGATGCCTGAGGCCTCACACAAGAACCAGAAGCATCTCAGATAGTGCCCATCATATACACGCTCTTCCTCTTCAGTATTTTATTTCTAATAGCGCCTTCTAGCTGCAAATTCCTCACCTTTTTTAATATTCCCCAGGAGCCAGACTGGATTCAGAATCTTTTCAGCAATACCTCTGCACTTCATTAAGTGATGTTGTTCCATTCTGAAAATTATGAGCTGAGCCTTTATATATGGAACTCCTGCACTGTTGTCAGTTCCTTTCTTCCTGGGCCACCATCACCGGATGCAGATACGGAGCCCCCTGATGTGTCTTTTAGAGTCCTTACCTCAATCAAAATTATCTTTTTTAGTGTACTAGGAGCATGTTACCTCCCAAAATGTTTAAGTTTTAAGCTGTGTATGGTCTGTTGCAAATAGATGTCTGTGACAGGTCCTCTTGCCTGGGTTCCAGCTGGACTGCACGTTGATGAACCTTGAAGTTGTTGGGTAAATGAAAGAAAAAACACAAGAAATCTAGGTGGGACTCTGCTTCTTCTTCTTGCCATTCCCACTCCCCTAAGAAGGCTGTGGGTGTTTCCATACTTCTGAATCTTGCTCCTGAAGTTGTTCAGCTTCAGAGACGATCCCTCAGCTTGTTCTGGCTCAGCTCGAGTTCCCAGGGCCATTTGACACACCTAAGCAGATTGAAGAGTTCCTGAAGCCATGCTCCAAATCTTCTAGTCCTTGCTGACTCCCTCTGGTGCACCTGTAGGCCACTTGGATTAATGTTGTTAGGTTCACCCTGTTTGGTTTTCCCTCAGCACCAGCCAGATCCTCTGAGCCTTCAACAGGGCCGCTCTGTCTCTGGCTTCTGTCCTCACTCTGCCTCCGCGCCACAGTCCGCAATGTTTCCAGGCACTTTGACCCTGATGCCGACTCCATCAATGCCAGAATATGAGGGTCCAATTGTTCTCTCTGATGCTGAGTTGGCGCCAGTCTGACCGAGACTGGGGCCACACTCTGCTGCCTTGAGGCCCCACTTTCAACTCTTGAGCTGCCTTCATAACATTAAACGCACGCCTTGCACTCCCTGTTTGGCTCAGATTCAGACAGTGACTATGATGCAGGTGAAGAGGTTAACCAGCCATGTCATGAGGATAATTGGTATGAAGACCTGCAGGAGACTAGTGACCTTGATACTTCCCTAGAGACGGGGCACATTTCACCCCTTGGGCTGACCACTGATCAAAGTGCTTCTTATGCTGTAGTTATATGCATAGTGGCTAAAGTCCTTGACCTTCGGTTTTTCACCTTAGTGGTCAAGACGAATGTTCTTACAGAATTCTTCCAGTTCGGGTAAACGTCCAATAAGCCCCTTTTACCTTTTAACAGGCCCCTTTACAGGCACTTTGTTGGGCATGGACCAAACCTTGCTCTGGTACCTCGCCTTCAAGGAAGAGCAGGGCCACAGCATACAGTGAAGTGGTGTAGAATAGAGTGGCATACAGTGAAATAACGTAGAGTGAGGTGCCCTACAATGGAATAGTGTTAAGTGGCGTATAGTGGAGTGACCTAGAGTGGAGTGTTATAGATTATAGAGTAAAATATTGTAGAGTGGGGTGGCCTACACTGGAGTGGAGTAGCATGTCGTAGAGTAAAATGGAATGGTGTACAGTGGAGTGATATAGATATAGGTTCCGTTGCGTAGTGTGTTGTACAGTAGAGTGTAGTAGCATTAAGTTGAATATCATATGTTGGAGTGCGTAGAGTGGAGTGGTCTACAGTGGAGCGGCGTAGGCTATAGTGCCGTAAAGTCTAGTACAGTAAATTGTAGTGTTGTTGAGTGGAGTACTGTAGAGTAGAGTGGTGTAGAGCGTAATACAATATAGCAGAGTGGCATAGAGTGGAATGATGTACATTATAGTGACATAGACTGAAATGCCATAGAGTTGATTAGCATGTCTTACAGTACAGTAGAATAGCATAGCATAGCGTAGAGTTGCGTAGATTGGAATAACATACAGGGGAGTGGGGTAGAGTGGAATGACGTAAAATGGAATAGTGTGGTGTAGGGTAGAGTGGAATACAGTAGAATAGTGTACAAGGTGAGGGTGTACAGTGGTGTGGCATACCATTGAGTGGAGTAATGAAGAGTGGGTTCATGCAGTGGAGTAGCATACAGTGGAATAGCATAAGGTGGGTAGTGTACAATGGAAAACTGCAGAATGGAGTTGTGTACAGTAAAAGGGCGTAGAGAGTCATACAGTAGAATCCCACAGAGTGGAGTGACTTAGATGACTGGTGTACAGTCAATTAGCATATAATGGAGTAGTGTAGATTATAGTGGTGTATAGTGGAGAAGTGTGTTGTACAGTAGGGTGGAATGGCTTAGAGATTAGTGGAGTGTTTGCCTTTACAAAGCTAGAAGGCAGCCATGTAGTTTTGACTACACTTAGTCTGTTGTATTGTGGGTTAGGGACTTAGATATAGGTAAGTAGAAGGTTTTATTGTTCCACATCTATTACCACTTTATTAAAGTGTTAATAGTAAGGGAAACGTGTTGAAAGCGAGTCATTAGTCAATCACATAAAGCCTTGTCATCGCCATGTACCACTGTAGTTTCGTAAACTTTTGTGAATCTGCCACAGCCTGAGATATCACTAAGTTTTAGTGTCTTATAAATCCAAAACGGCTGAGCATATTTTAATGAAACCCCAAAAAGGATTATTTCCCCACCATAATCTATATTCCTGTCAAATTTCATGAAAATATGTTAAGCCATTACGGGGCTACGTCTGTCTAAAACGTTTTTTTTTAAAGTCCAGTGAAAATGCACTAGGGGAAAAAGTTTTATGGAACCCTGCTTTTTTTTCTTTGCACCCCTTTGACCAGTTGCACAAAAAATAATGAGCTACCCTCGGATCATATTTCATGCACGTATACAAACCTAGAAAAAGGATATATAACAATATTCATCTTATAATGTATGTCAACATTTAAACAAAACTATATGTCCAGTCTGAGGCTACATCACATGTCATGCATTATCTACATCGTCATTGATATCATTACACAAAAATACAATATTATTATATCAATGTTTTATTAATTTAAATACATCATAAAAAACCAATGCCTACGTCATTCATACCACATTCATTCTACACTAATATATACAACAATACACCACAAGATACTCAAAAGTTGATTCATTATAAAATGTTACACTATACATTTACTTAAACCTATAGAGTCCAGCCTCTTAATACTCTCATATGATGCTCCAAGGACATAGTAGGAACCACATTGTTGTATATATTAGTGTAGAATGAATGTGGTGTGAATGATGTAGGCATTGGTTGTTTTATGATGTATTTAAATTAATAAAAAATTGATATAATAATATTGTATTTTTGTGCAATGATATCGATGACGATGTAGATAATGCATGATGTGATGTAGCCTCAGACTGGACTTATAGTTTTGTGTAAATGTTGACATACATTATAAGATGAATATTATTATATATCCTTTTTCTAGGTTTGTATACATGTATGAAATATGATCCGAGCGTAGCTCATTATTTTTTGTGCAGCTTTCGCTTTTACTTCCCTGGTTGAGCTACTATATTAACTTCAGGGACCCTCCTTTTTTCTCAACCCCTTTGACCAATAACTGCGCAACTTTGCATCATCTGCCAGTGTAGAAAAAGCAATAGGTCTATAAAGTTTTGTGAAGATTCGGCAAATGGCAGCAGAGTTATTAACATTAACAGGTAAAATTCTGATAAATTCCTATCTCTGGAAATCCTAACTATAACAACAGAGTGGCTACTGCCTCTCGGTAATTTAAAATATATATATTATTGTAAAAACTGTTTTGAAGGGCCAATTAATTTTAGAAGCCATTCTGCAACCCATACTGGAGGCATTTCATTAAATATTTAGCTTTAAAAAAACATCATTTTAGATTTAAAAACAAATGCAATATTGGTTGCCCATAGTTAACTTTCCTGAATATGAAACTAGCAAGATTGCTAGCTTCTCATCAGAGCTAAAGTTTGACACTTAACATTTAGAGCAGCCATTTGGTGTAATATTCAATTGTGCCTAATAATGTGAAATCTTCCATGAAGTCTGACCTTTGCACTTATTTTTGGCAATATTTTTGATTGAAGTCACAAAGCACATACAACAATACTAGCAGCAAAACATATTACATAAGCAATAATCTAATTGCAAATTTCAGATATGGCCACTATCATAGGGATCGTGATTATTCAATACAGGAGCGAGAAAGGTAAGGTAGGGCACATAGACAAGCACATCAAACTGTACTAGAACGGCTTGAATACATGACCTGCTAGCAGAAGTCATCCTAACTTGGATGAGGAAAATAGTGTTATGTGGGAAAGCTACAAGATGTTTAATTTAGCCCTACAGTACCCCTAAGCAGTGCTCTTCAGTTTTATTGGCTGAAAAGTCAGTTTCCTTTCTTATTTTTTTCATTTACACTTGATACATTTCGCTAACACAAGCATATTTTCCTCACTTCCTATTTTTAATCTGTATGACAAATTTCTCCTCTATAGACTACTTTTACTTTTCGTAAAGAGCTACTCCTATGAGAGTAAGAAAGAAGGTCATGGCCTCCCCCCCTCTGCACTCTCATAATATTGAATACATGTGGGTTTCCAAGACTATCTCTGAATTAATTATAATAGTACAAGGGCATCAGAATGCCAGGAAGGGAGAAAGATTCTTGAAGATTGCCTGAAATCTGAAATCTGGAGGTGAAACAGTCTTTAAAGCCACATATTGCTCTTTAATCTACACTCATTCTAGCTGCCTCAATGGGACTTGGCCAAAAAGCTGTCTTACTGGTCTCAGTGATACACTGTGGTCGTCAAAGACTGAGTTGACACAAGAACCTTCGCAACCTCTCACCGCATTTCAGAAGCCTGCCTGGAAGCAGGGTGTTTGTTAGTCCTTTTCTCTGGCACAAGGGTATGGGTTGCATTTGTGCCATTGCACTGTCAAGCACAAAAGTTGTTGGGGTTGTGTTTGTCTCCTCCCTCCCTCCCTACCCCACCCGAATCCAACTCACCCATGGGAATGAGTTGGCAGTTTTCTGTGCCAAGTGCAAAAGTGCTGTTTTCAGAATTAAAGGTGGCACCAGGGTAGCTATCCACTGTTGCACTACTCCTAGTACCACAAAATGGTGATTACCAATTTAGACCACTTCACATTTCCAAGTATTTTCTTTCTAATCTTTTGGAGGTTAGTGGGGTAATCGCCATTACAGCCTTTAGGCAAAGATTGGGTTGGGCCGGGTGCCAAACAAAACCTCCCTGCTTTTAGGTATTGTGGGGCGAAAGGCTAACATGCATCCCCAAGGTGGGACTGCACCAAAGATTCTTCCTCTGATTTGTGCAAGGGGTGCTGCAGACTAAACACCCTCGTTCTCTTTTTCATTACAGAATGTGCAACAAAATCCCTTCTCACGAGTAGGAATGAGGTGTGAGTAGATATGAATTAATGGTCTTGCGAGCAAGTGGGTTTTTACAAATAAATATTCTGCCCCAACCTTTGGAAGGCTGTAGGAGGTATTTCATTTTATTATTATCTTTGGCACAACAAAGCTAAGTAAGGAGTTTGTAGCAACCACTGATCTAGGCTAATAAGGCAGTGGTTCTCAACATTTTGACTTATATGGACCCCCACTTTATTATTACTGGAACCCAGGGACTCCCACTGACTCGTTGGAATTCAGGGACCCCCACACTGAGTCATTACTAGAAGCCAGGGCCCCTGCCTAAACATTGTCGATGATTTGAGCCACAATACAATGCACATAAAATACACAAACAAACATTCCATCGAACACATACACAAATGATAACACATTTTATTTAATTTGCAATCAAATATAGTTTTTTTTTTTAATTGATAGGCAGGTTGGAGCTTTTATAAATTCAATTGAAGCCACATGTTGTCCATACTATATTCTGGTTGATGCACCTGCACTGCTCCCATGAATCAATCTGTGGCTAATAATTTAATTTTTAGCCTCCAATTTCAAATTCCTTGACATTTGCAGTATATTTTAAAATCTTCAATTGTGCATTTAGCCAGTTGTTTATACACCCTTTCTTAATTTAATAATAATATTTATTTTTCTAAACATTCACAGACCCCTCTGAATGGGCTTCACTGACGCCTCAGGGGTCCCTAGACCACAGGTTGGAAACCACTGCTTTATGGTAAATAAGCAAGAAATGATCTGTTTCTTACTTCTTTCTGATTGGTCAGTTATTGAAGTCCCAGATTCATCCAACAATCCACTTTGATCATATGGTTATCATCATACAATTGTCAGAGCATGCTATACAGTGTAATTTAAGACAGCAGGCATTCCTCCAGGCACTTTTTAGTGAGACAAGTTTAAGCAATACCTCATGAAATAGGTTCAGGAGATCCTCACTAAGAACACTGGTACAGTATCAGTACAGATAGTTTCGAAGGCACTGAAGGTGTATAAACTGAGTGCTATGCAGGAAAAGCAGAGATTAGTTGACGTGGTGAAGGGGTAATCAGACAAACCAATCCAGACTATGCAAAAAAGATTTCTCTGTGAAGCCTGCTTTATTTGAACATCTGTTCTAAAATACAAATCATTACTATGGTGTCTCATAAAGACCTCCACGTTTGCGTCTTCACTGATTTCTACAATGGGGACATTGTTCAGTAATGCTGCCATAGGCACTTTACCTCTGACAAAGTGGGCTTTTGGCTCGCCAAACAAAGTTATCTTTGCTTTTTCATAGCACAGCAAAATGAAAGAATTATCCTAACTTCAAGTGTGTGGAGATAGCTCTCTATTGGAGAAGAGGGGTTCTGAAAGAACTATGGCAAACTCATTGTCTAATTCAAATGAAAATCGAAAACTACCTTTGGTAGACATATCCTATCTCTTGACCTCCCTGTTGTTATGGAACATTGTGTAAGACTCATGGCAACCTCATGCTTGTATCTCCCTGACCCTGAATTCAGATGTGACAGCCATAAGGAAATTGGCTTTCCTTGACAGGTTTTGCAGGGAAGCCTTGTGACAGTGGACAACAAAAGAGATTTAGATGCTAGCAACTGTCAAAATGTATACTAAATACGTTTTTGCTCGCTTCCACCCAACATATCTCCAAGGATCTTGGAACCAATTCTGAATCTGCTATTGCAGAAACTACAATATCTCTCTCATCATTTCTTTCATCGAATGTGGTGCATCTTGTGAAAAGTCAAAATGACAAGGGCGTTTACTCCTATGTCTGTGTCATGGAAAAAAGTCCAATTAGATTGAACATTTGCCAACAGATTGACCAGACAAGACATATTTTCAGAGCACTCTACATGAAAATACAGAAGGTTTCTATAACTGAATAGGCCACTTCCCACTACCAGTAGAAGGTTCTTCCTTTTGGCATGAATAGACTCAACGAGTCATCTCCAGCTGTATTACAGAGGTAGCAGACGTTCTAAAATAGAAGGAATCTTCATGTACCAACAAGTAGTTGGTGAGAGACAACTTGGCACACGCTCCAACAGGAGGTTCAGACAACTCCCAAGTTCCTTCTAAATTTGAGTCTATAGATCAATGGAACCAAATTGCTTCTGCAGCTTGTTCACGTCCTCCAATACTTGTGAGCAGCATTGAACACAAACTGTAAAAATGTTTCCTTCAGAAGACTGTCTTTAATGTTTCTAGAAGAAAAGTTATCTTTTGAAAAATGACTGTTCAATTAGGGACCACTCTAGTCAGCTGAGATAACCCCTGCTCACCCCCTTGGTAGCTTGACACGAACAGTCAGGCTTATCTCAGAGGCAATGTGTAAAGTATTTGCACACACACTCACACTCAATCACTCACACTCAATCACACACACTCAATCACACACACTCAATCACACACACTCAATCACACACACTCAATCACACTCACACTCTGGGGCCAAAGGTGCTGCTGCGGAGTCGGGTTTCACGGACATCGGGGACGCGGCACCGAGGACTTGCTCTGTATCGGGACTTCAGAGGCGCTGCAGCAGCGTTCGGCTTGCACTCACCGGGGACCACGGCTCCTGCTGCAGGCAGCAGCACTCGTCAATGCTGTTTCCATAGTTGTTCTGGAGTCGATGCACTTGGTTTCTTCTTCGTTACACCAGAACTCACTCCCAAGGGCCTAGGGATTGAATTTGGCACCACTTGGCAAGTCAGGACTCTCAGCAAGGGAGCCCAGGTGCTGGCAAATGAAGTCTTTGATACCCCTGAGACTTCAGCCAGGAGGCAAGTTCAGTTCAAGCCCTTGACTAACTTGGAAAGCAGGATGTAGAAAGCAAAGTACAGTCCTTTCACTCCCTTGACAGAAGCAGAAAGCATCAGGCCTGCACAACAAAGAAACACACAGAGTGGCAGTCCCTCCTACAGCATCCAGCTCTTCTTCCAGCCAGAATGTCTGCAGTCCAGAAGTGTTCTAACACTGGGGTTAGAGGTCTAGTACTTATACCCATTTCTGTCTTTGAAGTAGGCAAACTTCAAAGAGGAGTCTTTGTAGTGCACAAGACCCTGCCATTCCCTGCCCTGGCTCCAGACACATTTCTGGGGGCTGGAGACTGCTTTGTGTGAGGACAGGCACAGCCCTATTCAGGTGCAAGTGTCTGCTCTTCCCACCACTCTAGCTCAGGAAGGACCTACCAGCTTGGCGATGGGCCATCAGGATATACCTCAGCTCCCTTTGTGTGACTATCTAGAGTGAATGCACAAACGGCCCAGCTGTCATCCTGACCCAGACGTGTATTCAGCATACAGGCAGAGGCACAAAACGGTTTAGCAAGAAGATGCCCACTTTCTATAAGTGGTGTTTTCAAACTTACAATTCAAAAACCAACTTCACCAAAAGAGGTATTTTTAAATTGTGAGTTCAGAGACCCCGAACTCCGTATCTCTATCTGCTCCCAATGGGAAATTACACTTAAAATGTATTTCAAGGCAATTCCCATGTTAACCTATGTGAGAGATAGGCCTTGCAATAGTGAAAACAAATTTAGCAGTATTTCACTATCAGGACATGTAAAACACATCAGTACATGTCCTACCTTTTAAATACAATGCACCCTGCCCACAGGGCTGCCTTGTACCTTAGGGGTGATGTACATGTAGTAAAAGGGAAGGTTGGTCCTGGCCAGTGGGTGCACATGCCAGGCCGAACTGGCAGTTCCAAAATGCCCACACAGACACTGCAGTGGCAGGTCTGAGACATGTTTACAGGGCTCCTCGTGTGAGTGTCACACTCAGTGCTGCACGCCCACTAGTAGCATTTGATTTACAGGCCTGGGCATCTCTTGTGTGCTTTACTCGGAACTTAGTAGTACATCAAATATGCCAAATATGGATGAACCAATAATCAACTTAATTTAGACAGAGAGCACTTGCAGTTTAGCACTGGTCAGCAGTGGTAAGGTGCCCAGATTCCTAGAGCCAATAAAAACTAAATTCAGCTCAGGATCAAAACAGGAGGTCAGAAGCCAAAAAGACAGGAGAAACCAGGCCAAGAGCTCACAGGTTTAACAAGACCCAAAAGGTTGCCACCTGCTTCCCGGTTTGATGCTGGATATACAGCTCGTTAAAGCGTTTTACTTAGTAGAGCAAGTGGCAAAACATCGAACAATAGCTGCAAACATCTGTTGACCAGAAACAGTCCCTGTCAGAATTTGCAAGTCGCTACTGGGCCCTATGTCATCCTGCAGAGGGTTGATTCCTTTCTGCTTACCACGGATGAGACCGATTCAGCAGGAGATGGACTTGCACTGGCAGTAATGGACATAGGATTAAATACTGAAAGAATCTTACGGCGTCAAGAAGGTGTTGCTTTGGAGGAGGTTCCTGACAACCTCAACACAGGTCTCCCCTTCCCACCTGTTGCAGACAGAATTATCATGACAGATTTGCGCTTCTGTAAAAAATGGGGACACTTACATGCAGGAACTATCCACAAGAAGTCTCTGGTCAAATCAAAAGAAATTGCTGCACATAAATATCCTTGAGAAGCAGGCCATCAGACTAGGCATCCAAGCATTCCTGCCACAGTTGGTTTGCCAAGTTGTCCCGATACGAACAGTCAGTATGTTTCCATGTATTACATCTGCATACCAGGAGGCAGGAAGTCTTGCAGTTTGGGCCACTTTATCACTAAGAACCTTTCAGGCGTAGCGTTAAATTGTTTACGGTCCCTACAAATTTAGTAGGACTGTGTATTAGGACAACAAAAACTGTTGAAAAAAAGATTGAAGGCAAGATTTACAGTTTGGCGGTGGAGTTACTCTATCACAAACGTAATGGATATCTCGTCCGCCATACTACAAGTTCCATGGGCTATAACAGAATTGTAATATGGCGGATAGGATATCCGTCATGTTTGTGATAGAGTAAATCCCTCCGCCAAATCTAAATCATGCCCTGAATCTGCTTATATCATCAATAAATGTTGGTTTATTAGGCTGGCTCACGGTACCACATCTAAAATCCCTGACCCTTCTGGGTGATAGATGTTATTGGGTGATACATTGGACAGAACCTGTTTGAAAAGAGTGATGTCTATCTTCCTTGCAATACAATGAGGTAAAGCCCTACAGTGATAGACTATGAATAAAGTAAGGGCGGGAACAATTTATCATTTTCTTTAGTGAGGAATGTGAGGTTTCACAGACCTGAGAGGGAGTTGTTATAATCGTCCAATTTAGTCTGGACTAGTGAGTTAACTGTGTTGCAGGGAAGAGGTAGTGATGAAGGAAACACATGCACTTCCAGAGAATGTTTAAAGCAAATGACTCAAGAACTCAGTGGAATGATGAGAATCATCCAGTCAGAACTGTGTGAGACCAAAATGTTGGAGCGCTTTACAAACATAAGATTAGGGAGGAAACTCGTTGAATCAGGAGCAAGGATGTGAAATAGACAGCAAAGCCATCCAATCGTGGACAAGAGGCTGATCCACAGCCTGCTCTCTGTAAATAATAGCTCTTGCAATAGATAACCAAAGCTGTCTCTAGCACAGACCTATAACAGAACTCATTTTCCCTTTACTGTAATGCTTTGCTTTGCTTCCCTGCTCAGATTAAAGGAACCATCCAGTATAGAGAAAAAACGCTCTCTTTACCCAGTTGTGCATCTCTAGTAATAACCATTGTAGAATTTTTCTTAGCTTGATTGTCATCCTGAAATGTTTTGGGGCATCATTCACTGACTTAACCTCTCTAAAAACTGAGAAAATCCCAACATAAGGGCTTTTCAGAGACTGCTCGTTACATCTAAATGATCTGTGATCCCATTTGGCATGATACATGCAACCTAAGCCAAAATGACCTTGAGACAATGTGGAACGGCTTCTGTTTACTTAGTTGGTGGAGTCAATATAGGAGAGTTAGGTGAATTTGTTCATGGTCTCCATAAAGGGAAGGAGTAGCTTGTCATCCAGGTTTAAAACCAGCTGTTTGTCTTATTTTCAGAGTTGTTTGCTTGAGAAGTCTAAAAGCATAAAAAAGAGCATATGCTTTTACCCCCTCCCCCACATCAACAAAAGAGATGGAAAAGAAATGCTCAAGGAGCATTCTACATCCTCTTTGGGCCTGGCCTCTAATCCTGAACCAATCCTCTAAGAAGTCATCCAGGACCTCCACTCTACAAATGGACTTTTCAAATTCCATCTTTGGAAATTTTTCCAACTCCTCCCTCTGGTGCACCAAATTAGGTCAGCGTGGCAGCTATTGTGCCTTCTGCACCCTTATGGCTACTCTGCACTGGTCACTCTAGTCTTGGTTCTGGTGCCATTTTATCACATTCCAACTCTGCCATTGAAGCTGGCTCTAAAGCAGTTGACGAAGGCAATAGTCCTCTTAGGTGACTGCAGTAGCTACGACATCAATGTCAATGCTACTCACAGTGTTACTGTTTCCGCATTTCTGGTACCCAGCACACTTTACGGTCTGCTAAGGGCGGTATGTGCAGGAAAAGTAATAGAAGCTGTTTGCTAGACATCTTAGGTTCTGATTCAGATGTTATGCATGTGAGGAGGTTTATGATGATGATGATGACACTTAATCATACAATATGTTGCCCTCTCCTAATTCCATAACTGCTCTTCTGGTATATCCTCAAAATGCAGGAGATATATGCACTTTACCAGAGGCTAATGACAAAGTGAATGACAGCTGACTGCTGCTGAGCAAGCACATAATGCAACCATAGTAAAACCCCAAAAAGTGGAAGATACCTAGGCGATTTAGCTGCACTAAGAACAACCAAAGCCCGTATTGTTTACAGAGATGCTGACTGGTGGGCAGCTTACTGACTGTGTTCTTCACTTTACCAACGTGTTGATTGACCAAGTGCATGAACTCTGGTAAAAACCCCAGTTTGTGTCTGCAGCCTTACTATCCGCACCTCACCGACATAGATCACCCCTTCTGATCTTCAATTCTTTTCACCTCATCCTTCCCCTGAGAGTCTCATCCAGGCTTACTCATTCAGGGCTGCTGAACCCAGGTTTTAGTACTTGAGTGTTTCAGATCATTCTTCAATCAGCATCTGGTGGTGAACAGGTTTTAGCAGTGGCAGGAGATAGCACTTTACGAGTGGGGTCTGCAGATTCTGAATTGTGGTTATTCGGTGCTATTTTGGAAGAGATTACATCTGTCCCCCTGAAAGCACATTCCTTTCCCTCACGAAAGCATAATAACTATCAAATAAAACAAAATGTATGTTTGAGGCAACATTTTCTTTTTTATGTTCAACAGAGATTTTTACAAACAAAATAGCAAAGAAAGTAGGGGTACCGTTTGATAATTCTCAATATCCCATGAATACATACAGAGTTACTGTGTAAACCGTGTTATACCTGTGTAACATGTTTGGTATACAATAGAATAAAGATTGCTGAATTTATTATAGGGACAGTGGTTAGAATTAATAGTGTGTGGTGTTTGTTATAATAGCATGAAATGAGTGAGGAGACCGAGGAGTATCATATTATCATATGTGTAGGGTGGCTCAATAACCCCACTAACCAAAAGCAATAAAGACCAAGCAAAGACCAGAGACAAATTTTTGACTGACAGTTCCATTTTACATGCTGCTACTAATCTCCACTCAACATATTTTGGTGTTATCCTGGAAACCATGCCTATATTTGTTTTTTAGATACGTGCCTTTTTCTTCCTTTTCATGGTCTGACTTGATTGACAGTGCAGCTGTCAGCGGACAAATATGTGAGGATCACTAGGAGAGGGGCTTTGGCTCCACCCACACGTTAGGTGCCAGGAGTATATGTTTTGATTGGGCAGATGTTGTGTTTCTTCACAAAAAAGTGCTTGAGCTCTACACAGGTGTGATCATTAATAAAACGCTTTTAGTCAGCTCCCATACGTCAGACACATTCAAGCCCTCTGCCTTTCCAAGCTAGACTGTCAAAACTAGCAAGAGGTGCTGCTTGTTTACTAAGTCAGGCCTTTTAAGTATTCACTACTATTTTAATTGATATTTTGCCATTACCTTTCTGGCATCTTCTTCTAAGAACAGAGCATAGGTGAGAAACTGCCAGTTTCACCTTTATTTTTTCTTTAATTTTAACAACACTTTGTTGGTTGCTAATTAAAAAAACACGCAATGCAAATATGTTGGGTGTATATTTTTATATATGCAGTTTGAACAGTGTTTTTAACGTTGTCAAAGGTTGTAAATTCATGTATAGAAATCCTCACAGCAATAAATGATTTGCTCATCTGGCACACAGGACCCTGCAGACGTGGACACTGCTGCTCTGGAGTGTACATTGTTGGTATTAGGAGTGTGTCCAGTATGTTATCATTGCGTTTCTGTCTTTGTAGAACAAGTGATTAGCTCCTACCTAGGTGTTCTTTACTCCTGCAGTTTGTGTTAAACCAGAAACCATTAATGTAACTTTGTAACAGTTGTTGATAGATTTCTGTGTTATGTCCGCCATTAAAATGCCCAGTGTGTATTTTGTTTTCGCTTCGAAAAGCAGTATGTGCCTTCATTGGCTGGTCTCTGAATCTCAGAGCATATTTGTGAATGTGATCTAAAGTGGAAAAAAGTAGTCATTGCTCTCAGAAAACAAGCGAGCTGAGGGACATGCACCAATTTTTATTTGTCTAATTATTTTTTTAGTAATTGTGCATTACACCCCAGTTCCGATCTCCACGTTTATCCCTTTGCTTATTGTGTTTTTTGTGTTGTGTTTGTAATTACCCTTATGTTTTTTAGGGCTACAATAACTGGACCAATGGCCTATATGGTTACTCCTGGGACATGATGGTGCATTCCCGGTCTCACCAGCATGTGAAGATCACTTACAGGGATGGACTGACTGGGGAAATTGGGTATCTCAACCCTGGGGTAAGGACAACTGAACCAGGCCTTGCTTCCTTGTATTGAGGGAAGACCCAGCTGCGAGCAGTAGTGCGGCAGACCCTTGGGTGGGGAAAGGGCCCGAACATGCGTGCCCATTTTGAGGGGACATAGGGTATTTAGTATTCTTTATAGAATTCCGCTGCTGTTGTATTTCGAGAGGTGAAAAGTAAGGTCTGAATGTGTCTCTAGTTCCCCTTTGGCTACAGTGTAGGAACGGGTATGTTATTTCTGGTCCCTATGAATCAAGTAGAGTTACTGTGCTCATATTTCTCTGGATCTCCCTAGGCTTGCGGTGTGGGAGTTTAAAGGGATACTGGGAACTTATTACTGTAGAGAGACTATGGGGGCACCTATGTCTAAAATAAGGGTTGTTTGAAGGGACACTAGGCTTATGTTAGATGGGATCCTATAGAGTATGGGAGGATTCGGCTCAGGCTGCCTGGGCTAGTGGATGGTTCCAGTATAAGGGCCTGACACAGTCATTGAGCTAGCTTTACTTGGTGTCTTACGCAGCGTTAGCCTTGCAGCTTTCAGGGACACTTGGAATGTTTCTTTGTGCACCTTGTCCATTTCATGTCTGATGTGTGTTTACATACCTGTGTCTATTACCACTTATTCAAAACAGTTTTTATTACTCCATTTAGGTTTTTACACAGACGCGCCGCTGGAAGGATCATGCAGATATGTTGAAGCAATATGCAACCTGCCTGAGTGGGCTTCTACACAACTACAATGTATCTGAGCCCGAAATCTACTTTGACATCTGGGTCTCAATCAATGACCGTTTCCAACAAAGGTTAGCCGGGAATGGGTTGCCAGTATACCCTTGGTGTATGTGAGCCTGTTCTAACCAGAGTAGGAGAAAAAGGTTGGTGGTCCAAAAATTGAAGATGAAGGCTTACCAGTTCAGAACGTAGAGCTGTTCTTTCCTCCACCGGTGTGGACCTTAAAGATCATGACCATACTTAGTATAAACAGGAACATGCCATGGTCCTCAATAATCCCAGAGTAATAGGTTCCTCATGGGTGTTAAACATTGCTAGTCATCTCGCCTTGCTCTCTGACATGTACAAGACAAGCTCTATTTTGGGTCAGGGCATCCCAGTTCAGTGTATGTACAAAATACATGTCCACAACAATGTGTCATTAGATTTATTGTTTTTCCTGTGTTCCACAGTTCACTTAAAGTGTGTTCCAACACAAATCTGTTTACATTATGTTCTAGCTAGTAGAATTTAGACTGCTGTTAGACTAAAGGAGTGTACAACATTCTGGACCGGCATGCTGCTCCCTCATTTTATACTACACCATCCTCCTAGTATATTGTGCACATCAATCAACTCCAAAAAGAACCACAGGTACAGCTTAAAGTTTTGTATCTCAAATCGTATCTATTCTTTTCTTAAGCACAAGACTGGCCAATATGCACAAAATTGCATTGGTTAGTCAGGGCACAACATTGTTTCAGTACACCACTCTTTTTATTTTCATATTTAAAAAGCACAAAATAATATAATTATTTTTCCATAGAAGCATTTGTACGCCCAACTCTCCTCTGAAACGGGCAGTCATCTCTATCTTCTACTAAACGCTGAAATACTGGGTTTGACCCTCAAAACGTACGTGCCATTCAGCAATCCTTGACCCTCAGAACTTGCAAACTAGCCCGAGCACATCTAGGTCATCTGCACGGTAGAACTGCAACAAAAAAACAGCAAGCTGAAGACACACAACAAACTTATCAACAGAGAAGGCTGGCCCTCATGGTTTCAGGGTCTAGTTTTTGTAGTTGACTTCATCACAAGTTTTGATGTCCAATGATCCTTTGTGATCAACATTGATAGGCTTTTGGACTTTGGCTTAGAACTCAATATCCGCTTCGACATAGACTTTTAAATTTGGGTGGAATAGTATTTGCCTTCCGCTTTGGTTTAGGTAGACATTCAGACTTCAAAGGAGCAGTAGTCAAAGTCTTCTTTGATGGTGAAGGGCTCAGTCTCTTCAACGTCAAAAGGAATTCTGATATTGTCTGATGATGATGGCATAAGACAACAGTGAAGAATAGTGAAGCACTGATGTTGAACTTTGGCAGGAATGTCCACGGCATTGCTGCTCCTCTGTAGTTTTAGAAGTACAGGCAGAGTGAAGACATCCTCAGCTCTCAAGGCTAGAGAGGATGAGAAACTGCGTGTACTGGAGCTTTCTGCAAAACTGGCTGGTTCTTAAGCCTAATGTCTTTCATGTCACAAAAAAACATCCTGAGTGTGTTGCAAAAAAGATCACAATACATCACTGAGTAGTCTTCGAGTAGGCATTCAACACACAAGAGATGCAGGTATTATACGGATTACCCAACATAAGGGATACTTCTCAAACCGAGAAGACATGCATAATGGCATTGTGTACCTTGTGTATCTGAAAGTTTTAGAGGGAAAGATCACCCCAAAATGACGTTTTTGCTTTGTAACTAATGAAAAATGAATCCGAAATCCAAGCAAACTGATGCATTTCAGGCATAATTGATAAAATACAGAGCGAAATGCACTGAACTTTCTCAGAAGAAGCTGGAAAAATGAATTACGGAATAAGGGTCTGCATGCTGGGGTTGTTATGGTTCATTGTGGACAGAAAATTTGGGGTTTTCCTTTGAACACACATTTCCTGTTAAAGTGGTTTTTCTGCATTTGTAGTATACAATGATACGAAAACACAGCAATTGAATTTTGCCTGTACGTAGGCATTTTGTTTGCTTTATATTAACGGGAGAGGTGATTTTCTTTTAAAAGTGTGTTTTAGGTTCTGTGCATGGTGGGGCTATGGTACATTTATGCATATTAATGAAGATCTAATAATGCAGAACAGTTTTATTTCATTTGTCATTTAAGAGGTGAAAATAAGAAAATTTGCTATAAGCCCCATTTAGATATTTTATTGGTCTTTTATGACAGGTTGATTTTAGTTTATTAGTAGACATAAATAGAAAAGTTTTGCTTTCTATGCGCATGTGAGGAGATACTCTAAGGCTCGAGAATATTAAGAAAAACTTGAAAGTTCCCCAGCATAGGTATCTTTCATAGAATGACAGGCTTGAATCATTCTCCCTTAGTTGACATGGTAGTCCCACAGTAACATTGAAATAGCAATGTGAAGATACAGTTTGCCTTAGGTGCCTTCGACCAATGTCACTTTTAGTGGCTCTTTCATTTTAAATTTCCCAAACTGGGAACACATTTAGACTTTAAATTAAAGTTACTCATGGCTGGTGTCAATGTTTTAACTCCTAGATCCGTACCAAATGTTGGTGTATCCATGGTCAACTCTGCATCCAAAGAGGTTAAAGCAGTGAGGCTTTCCAGTTTTTTTTATCAGATTTGCACTTGATGGTAATTTTAGGACAGGGCGAATGCATGCATTGCCAGACTGATTAGCAAAATGGTAGTTTTATTTTTCTTGTAAATGTATACAAATTCATTTTCAAACAGGTCAACATTGTGCGAGGGTTTGCCAAAGTTCAGCACTTTTATTCCTTCAGTAGTCAAACTACAGTGGGAGAGAGATTACAAACTAGCATCCTCTGTGTTGATAATCATCACCCTGATCTTGTTTATGTTCCTCACAATAAATGATATCGTTTGAGCTATTGAGGTCTATGGGCACTTTTTAACAGAGGTTTGACTGGAATCGTGTTGCAGGGGTTGTTTCCTAATTGACACCATAACTGCCTCTGCTTGATCTCACAATCTGATGAGGGGATGCTTCTCTTTTCCTTCATTTTTGGGGGAGTAATGCCTCTGTGTGGAGGTTTGGAATTCACTCTTAAGACCTTCACCTCTTTTTCATGATACCCATCCCTTTAAGATTGCCTGGTGGGATCCTGGGGCCCACAACTGCATGGAGTTTGCAAGTTCCCTTGCACCTCGTTGTGGCCAAACTTGTCCCAGTCATTAATTGTATTTCTCTATGTAGTAGGTGTTCAGATGTCACTTTGAGACAAGAGTTACACTTTTGTCTGCCATGTTCAAAATCTAAGTACCACATAGAGCATTCTTGGATATAGTCTGTGAGGTTACCTTAGCATATGCTGGAACTGTTGGACAAGACTCCCAGCGCTTATATAAGTCCCAGAATGTTTGGTGTCTCTTGCATACTTTGTGTTATCATTTAAGACAGCATCATGCATCATCAAGTTCCAGGACAGAATGGAAAACGTTGAAGAGGTTGATATTTCAACGGTAAAGTATCTGCTTCAGGAATGGTGTCAATTAGAAGTCTATTGATACCATCCTCAGACATGTTTATATTTCTAGGTTACAAAGCTACCGTGTAACACACACATTTTATTAAGAATTTCTTCTAATGTAATTTTGCTGCACCAATTCTTGAGGAGCCCAGGGCTACTACGTATGTCACAGACCACACAAATACTCGATTAATCAAAATCTGACTGTCCAGGGCTCTATAGAATCTATCGGTGTGTTGCTTGATAGGTTCTTCCTGCTCCAGACCAAAAACACCAGTCAGAATCCCAACACAATAATACTGCTTAATAAAGACGGAGAACAGCGCTAGGCTGACCTGTGGGTTTTCTACCTTTCAGGGAAGGAATGTTTGATTTATTTCCATGTCATAAGTCTCAATGTTTATAACTATTCACAATAATGAACAGTTCGATGGCATCTGTCGCTGTAGATACGCATGTTCTGCAATAGCTCGCCATCTGGTGTTGGGCCGGAGTGTTACAAGTTGTTTTTCTTCGAAGAAGTCTTTCGAGTCACGGGACCGAGTGACTCCTCCTTTTGTCTCCATTGCGCATGGGCGTCGACTCCATCTTCGATTGTTTTTTTTCCGCCATCGGGTTCGGACGTGTTCCTGTCGCTCCGAGTTTCGGAACGGTAAAAATAGTTAATTTCGGAAGATTTTCGTCGGTATTGTTGCGTTCGGGATCGGCGTACTTAGATTCAACACCGCATCGAAGATCGAAGAGCTCCGGTGCCCTTCTGGGTAGTTTTTTCGATCCTCCGTCGGGGCCTGGTCGGCCCGACCGCGTGCTGAGGAACGCCGATGGAACGGACCCCGTTCCGTTTCTGCCCCAAATGCCACAATAAATACCCCTACACAGACCAACACTTGGTCTGCAACCTGTGCCTGTCACCTGAGCACAGCGAAGACACCTGCGAGGCCTGTCGTGCGTTCCGGTCCCGAAAAACACTCCGAGACCGTCGAGCCAGAAGACTTCAAATGGCGTCCGCACCGACAGCCCAACGGGAGTTCGAGGAACAGGAAGAAGAAGGTACCTTCTCGATCCAAGACTCA
Source organism: Pleurodeles waltl (assembly GCF_031143425.1). Taxonomy (NCBI): domain Eukaryota; kingdom Metazoa; phylum Chordata; class Amphibia; order Caudata; family Salamandridae; genus Pleurodeles; species Pleurodeles waltl. Next base: position 713,208,932 of record NC_090450.1, read on the forward strand.
GACTCCGAAGGATTCGACGACACACAAACCGTGAGTAAGACGTCGAAAACCACACAAAGAAACATTTACAAGGCCCAGGGGACGCCACTGCCACCAGGCCATGGCTCCACCCATAAATTCGGTGACCGACCGTCGGCACCGAAAAAGGCCCAAACAGTGCCGAGATCGTCCGACTCCGGTCGAGACACCGGCACGCAGCCTTCTCGGGACCGAGAAAGTGCTGGAGACAAGCCTCGACACCGAGATGCCGGTGTGGACACGGCTCGACGCCGAGACAGCGGCACCGAAACAGATCGACGCCGAGAGGTTTCGGCCCCGAAAAGGAAAAAAGTCACCTCGGAGCCGAAAAAACACGCAGACAAAGTTTCGACGCCGAAACAAACTGCAAGCGACCCAGCTTCAGGCTCTTATACAGAAGAGCACTCGCTAACCTCCCAAATGCAAAAGCATAGGTTTGAGGAAGAGCTACAAGCAACTGATGTGGACCATACGCAAAAGCGTATCTTCATTCAGCAGGGGACAGGAAAAATAAGCACCCTTCCCCCCATTAGGAGAAAGAGAAGGTTGGAGTTCCAGACGGAACAAGCACCACAACCAAAAGTGGTTAAAAGAATTACACCACCACCCTCTCCTCCGCCCGTGATTAACGTTTCACCAGCACAAACTCCATCTCACTCCCCAGCTCACACCACCATGAGCCAGGGTGACCAAGATCAGGACGCATGGGACCTATACGACGCCCCAGTGTCAGATAACAGCCCGGAGGCCTACCCTACAAAGCCATCTCCACCAGAAGACAGCACCGCATACTCTCAGGTGGTGGCTAGAGCAGCACAATTTCATAACGTAAGCCTCCACTCAGAACAGGTCGAGGATGATTTCTTGTTCAACACACTCTCCTCCACCCACAGCTCCTACCAAAGCCTGCCTATGCTCCCTGGTATGCTCCGGCACGCAAAAGACATATTTAAGGAGCCGGTCAAAAGTAGGGCAATCACACCAAGGGTGGAAAAGAAGTATAAGCCGCCTCCTACGGACCCGGTTTTCATCACTACACAGCTGCCACCAGACTCTGTTGTTGTAGGAGCAGCTAGGAAAAGGGCCAACTCTCACACATCTGGAGATGCACCACCCCCAGATAAAGAAAGCCGCAAGTTCGATGCAGCTGGTAAAAGAGTCGCAGCACAAGCTGCAAACCAGTGGCGCATCGCGAACTCCCAGGCACTACTTGCGCGCTATGACAGAGCCCACTGGGACGAGATGCAACATCTCATTGAACATCTGCCCAAGGACTTCCAAAATAGGGCGAAACAAGTGGTTGAGGTGGGACAGACCATCTCCAACAACCAGATACGTTCCTCCATGGACGCTGCAGATACAGCTGCACGGACAATTAATACATCTGTAACTATCAGACGGCATGCATGGCTCCGAACGTCTGGATTTAAACCAGAGATTCAACAAGCAGTTCTCAATATGCCTTTTAATGAAAAAGAACTGTTCGGTCCAGAAGTGGACACAGCGATTGAGAAACTCAAAAAAGATACGGACACTGCCAAAGCCATAGGCGCACTCTACTCCCCGCAGAGCAGAGGGAATTACAGCACATTCCGTAAAACGCCCTTTCAAGGGGGGTTTCGGGGTCAAAGCACACAAGCCAGCACCTCACAAGCAACACCGTCCACTTACCAGGGACAGTATAGAGGAGGTTTTCGGGGACAATATAGAGGAGGGCAATTCCCTAGAAATAGAGGGAGATTTCAAAGCCCCAAAACCCCTACTACTAAACAATGACTCACATGTCACTCACCCCCTCCACACAACACCAGTGGGGGGAAGAATAGGTCATTATTACAAAGCATGGGAGGAAATCACTACAGACACTTGGGTTCTAGCAATTATCCAACATGGTTATTGCATAGAATTTCTACAATTCCCTCCAAACATACCACCAAAAGCACAAAATTTAACAACACACCATTCCAATCTCCTGGAGATAGAAGTGCAGGCACTATTGCAAAAGAATGCAATCGAATTAGTGCCAAACACACAAATAAACACAGGAGTTTACTCACTGTACTTTCTGATACCAAAGAAGGACAAAACACTGAGACCAATCCTAGACCTCAGAGTAGTGAACACTTTCATCAAATCAGACCACTTCCACATGGTCACACTACAAGAAGTATTGCCATTGCTAAAACTACACGACTACATGGCAACTTTAGACCTCAAGGATGCTTATTTCCATATACCAATACACCCATCGCACAGGAAATACCTAAGGTTTGTATTCAAAGGAATACATTACCAATTCAAGGTACTGCCTTTCGGATTAACAACCGCACCAAGAGTCTTTACCAAATGTCTAGCGGTAGTCGCTGCACACATAAGAAGGCAGCAAATACATGTGTTCCCATATTTGGACGACTGGCTAATCAAGGCCCATTCGTTCATACAGTGCTCAAATCACACAAATCAGATCATACAAACCCTCTTCAAACTCGGGTTCACCGTCAATTTCACAAAATCCAAAATTCTGCCACGCAAGGTACAACAATACCTGGGAGCCATAATAGACACATCAAAGGGAGTAGCCACTCCAAGTCCACAAAGAATTCAAAATTTCAACACCATCATACAACGCATGTATCCAACACAAAAGATACAGGCAAAGATGGTATTACAACTCCTAGGCATGATGTCATCATGCATAGCCATTGTCCCAAACGCAAGACTGCACATGAGGCCCTTACAACAATGCCTAGCATCGCAGTGGTCTCAAGCACAGGGTCACCTTCTAGATCTGGTGTTAATAGACCGCCAAACTTACCTCTCGCTTCTGTGGTGGAACAACATAAATTTAAACAAGGGGCGGCCTTTCCAAGACCCAGTGCCACAATACGTAATAACAACAGATGCTTCCATGACAGGGTGGGGAGCACACCTCGATCAACACAGCATACAAGGACAATGGAACGTACATCAAACAAAACTGCATATCAATCACCTAGAACTTCTAGCAGTTTTTCAAGCACTAAAAGCTTTCCAACCAATAATAGTTCACAAATACATTCTCGTCAAAACAGACAACATGACAACAATGTATTATCTAAACAAGCAGGGAGGGACGCACTCCACGCAGTTAAGCCTGCTAGCACAAAAAATTTGGCATTGGGCAATTCACAACCAAATTCGCCTAATTGCACAGTTTATACCAGGGATACAAAATCAACTCGCAGACAATCTCTCTCGAGATCACCAACAGGTCCACGAATGGGAAATTCACCCCCAAATTCTGAACACTTATTTCAAACTCTGGGGAACACCTCAGATAGACTTGTTTGCGACAAGGGAGAACGCAAAATGCCAAAACTTCGCATCCAGGTACCCACACAAACAATCCCAAGGCAATGCCCTATGGATGAACTGGTCAGGGATATTTGCTTACGCTTTTCCTCCTCTCCCTCTCCTTCCTTACCTGGTAAACAAACTCAGTCAAAGCAAACTCAAACTCATATTGATAGCACCAACTTGGGCAAGGCAACCCTGGTACACAACGCTGCTAGACCTCTCAGTGGTACCCTGCACCAAATTGCCCAACAGGCCAGATCTGTTGACACAGCACAACCAAAAGATCAGACACCCAGATCCAGCATCGCTGAATCTAGCAATCTGGCTCCTGAAATCCTAGAATTCGGGCACTTACAACTTACCCAAGAATGTATGGAAGTCATAAAACAAGCAAGAAGGCCATCCACCAGGCACTGCTATGCAAGTAAATGGAAGAGGTTTGTTTGCTACTGCCATATTAATCAAATACAACCATTACACACAACTCCAGAACATGTAGTGGGTTACTTGCTTCACTTACAAAAATCTAACCTAGCTTTCTCTTCCATTAAGATTCACCTTGCAGCAATATCTGCATACCTGCAGACTACCTATTCAACTTCCCTATATAGAATACCAGTCATTAAAGCATTCATGGAGGGCCTTAGGAGAATTATACCACCAAGAACACTACCTGTTCCTTCATGGAACCTAAATGTTGTCCTAACTAGACTTATGGGTCCACCTTTTGAACCCATGCACTCCTGCGACATACAGTTCCTAACCTGGAAGGTGGCATTTCTCATCGCCATTACTTCCCTGAGAAGAGTAAGCGAGATTCAGGCGTTTACTATACAGGAACCTTTTATACAACTACACAAAAATAAAGTCGTCCTAAGGACCAATCCTAAATTTTTGCCAAAGGTTATTTCACCGTTCCATCTAAATCAAACAGTGGAACTTCCAGTGTTCTTTCCACAGCCAGATACCGTAGCTGAAAGGGCACTACATACATTAGATGTCAAAAGAGCATTAATGTATTACATTGACAGAACAAAGAACATCAGAAAGACTAAACAACTCTTTATTGCATTTCAAAAACCTCATGCAGGAAACCCAATTTCAAAACAAGGTATAGCCAGATGGATAGTTAAATGCATCCAAATCTGCTACCTTAAAGCTAAACGACAGCTGCCCATTACACCAAGGGCACACTCAACCAGAAAGAAAGGTGCTACCATGGCCTTTCTAGGAAACATCCCAATGCAAGAAATATGTAAGGCAGCCACATGGTCTACGCCTCACACATTCACCAAGCACTACTGTGTAGACGTGTTATCCGCACAACAAGCCACAGTAGGTCAAGCTGTATTAAGGACATTATTTCAGACTACTTCCACTCCTACAGGCTGATCCACCGCTTTTGGGGAAATAACTGCTTACTAGTCTATTGCAGAACATGCGTATCTACAGCGACAGATGCCATCGAACTGAAAATGTCACTTACCCAGTGTACATCTGTTCGTGGCATCAGTCGCAGTAGATTCGCATGTGCCCACCCGCCTCCCCGGGAGCCTGTAGCAGTTTGGAAGTTACCTTCAATTATCTATATATGTATCATCTCAACCTTAAATAGGTGCATACTTAGTCACTCCATTGCATGGGCACTATTACTACAATTCAACTCCTACCTCACCCTCTGCGGGGAAAAACAATCGAAGATGGAGTCGACGCCCATGCGCAATGGAGACAAAAGGAGGAGTCACTCGGTCCCGTGACTCGAAAGACTTCTTCGAAGAAAAACAACTTGTAACACTCCGGCCCAACACCAGATGGCGAGCTATTGCAGAACATGCGAATCTACTGCGACTGATGCCACGAACAGATGTACACTGGGTAAGTGACATTTTCATTTCCTTCCACGCAGGCTGTTTGATCCCAGAGTGGACATAGTGAAGGCGGACTGGTCTCCCTTCCAGAGGACCTCCTGGGTGATGCCCCTGCTGATTGATCTGTCACCTTGGAGGCAAAAGTTCCAAGAAATGGAGAGCACGCTGGATAACCAGACTGCAGTGGTGTTTATTGCCGATTTTCCAGGTGAAACTATTTTGATTGATGTTAGTTTAGGTGACCTGAAGTGTGTTGTAAAAGCAAGCAGTTCTGTAATCCTAAAATGTGTTCGTAGCACTGCAGTATTACCTCCTAAGCAGCACATTCATTGACGCTGTGCTGTGTTCCATTCAGTACAACAACGTTGTAGTCCTGTACTCCCCAACATTAAGCTGTGAGCTCTACACATGAGTCCAAGACTGACTGAATGACACTAGTCTGAGCTTTCACCAATGAAACATAGGTATTGGCTTCACACTTCCACCAAGCTCTGCTCTCAGTACTACAGCCTCATAGCCCTTGCACTCGCAGACACCAGACTGAGCTCTCTTCTAGTTGCACCCACTTATTTACACACTGTACTCTAAAGCTCTACACAACTGAGGGCCACACATGCAACAAAGAAGACTATTAGCTGCGTGTAATAATACATAATCATGAATCTCAGTGATCTCACTTCTGTCTGAGCGTTCCCAAGTACCATTGACTCACAGGGCTATCATTCACTCAAATGAAAGTGAGATCTTCCAGTATCGCAGCTACAGAGGTCTCATGCTTAGTAACTCTTCCTACTATTTGCCATGCACTCTCTGTGCTCACTTGTTTCAAATAAACCCCCTGAAGTAATGCAAAGTCTTGGGTCCCGCACTGTTTATAGCTAGCATTTCAGTACTTGTCACACCGACGCCAAACCGCTGTCTTAACATGCCCATTCTCACATTTTATTTAAGGTCTGCTTTTGGAAAATTTTGTGAGCGAAGATCTGGGTAACACCAGCGTTCATCTGCTGAAGGGAGAAGTTCAGGTGGAGATTGTGAAGGAAGAGAAGAACTATACACTGAAAGAAGGAGAAGGAATGCAGGTGAGTGAGGCAAGAATACCTAAAAGGGAGAATGTGATGTCATGCAGTTGGTCCCTTGCACGAACAATCCACGCATTAGTAACTTGATCATATATACTTTTAGAGTTTAATGCACTGGTATGTTCAAAGTCATTACTAAAAGTACTAGAATGCACAACTGGATGGGCCCAAAAATGGCACTTTACTCCAGAGCTCCTGACACTAGCTCCTTCCTGGCCATTTTGGTGATGCTTTTGCACTGCCGCGACTTCAGTCTGGACACTGATGCAGGGGTGGCCCTACAGATGTACTATCAACACTGAGAAGCTGGTCAAACACTGAAATCAGGGAAACATGGAGCTGCTTTGCCCTCTTGCAATGCCAGTGACATGGATGGTTGCCACCTCGCTGCATTGTTCTGAGAGCATTGTTGAATCTGGTTGAGACTGGGTTATTGGTGTGCTCTTGGGCTACTGTACAATTATGACCTAGCAGACCTGTCTTCGGCCTGAAGGTCACAGATTGAGCCCACACCAGCACTGTTGAGCGGACCAGAAGTTGGCAATTTGCTGAGCCCTTTTAGCACCAGACACTCAAGCCAACACTTAAGCGAGCCCAGCTTACTACTCGTGACACCAAGGTATTTGGGTTTCTTATAGATGCAATGTGAACTCTTTAGGCATTATGTCAGAACGGTATGTGCCGCATTGCATAACGCTATTAGCATAATCCGAGAATCCTGGTGCCACAGTACCCCAAGACTGGTGATTCCTCGAACAACACTGAATCAGTGTAAAGATGGGAAAGGGGAAATTCAGAAAATCTAGTCCCAATCCCTGTCAATACAAAAGCTCTCAAAAGACAAAGGGTGCTTCGTAAAGGGACATATCATTTATATATAGGGAAAGTGTGGTGTTAAAGCAGTCACATATAAGTGGGTAATTAAGGACGTTGATGTCATACTGCAGAAGGCTGCTAAGAGTTGTAGGGCTAGAGTGGGGCCAATGGGAGTACGGATATGAAGGTAAGGAGCCTGGGTGATCACAAGGGATCAGTGGACACTTCTCTGAAACAGCTCAACTAAGCATGGTAAACAGGGAGGTGACAATAGAGACGCAAGAGAGTGTCGTAAGAATATCCTGTGTATTTGTTTTAGGTTTCTCTTCATTCGAGACAGGTGACTATTTACCGTCATTGGTGAGGAATGTAAGCATTGACCTGGAAAGTATACAGAATTAAATTCACCAGTCTGAAGGTTTGGACATCTTCCACCCCCCAACAAAAACCCAGAATGGGTCACACCCATCATTCATCTGGGCTGTGTTGAAAGGCATGAGCTTATGTTGTGGGGTTGCAGTTTACTGAAAGGGTGTAATGCTCGATGGTCATAGGTTCTTCTGGTTTTCTGGCCTAAACCCTGACACACTACAGGGAGTGCAGAATTATTAGGCAAATGAGTATTTTGACCACATCATCCTCTTTATGCATGTTGTCTTACTCCAAGCTGTATAGGCTCCAAAGCCTACTACCAATTAAGCATATTAGGTGATGTGCATCTCTGTAATGAGAAGGGGTGTGGTCTAATGACATCAACACCCTATATCAGGTGTGCATAATTATTAGGCAACTTCCTTTCCTTTGGCAAAATGGGTCAAAAGAAGGACTTGACAGGCTCAGAAAAGTAAAAAATAGTGAGATATCTTGCAGAGGGATGCAGCACTCTTAAAATTGCAAAGCTTCTGAAGCGTGATCATCGAACAATCAAGCGTTTCATTCAAAATAGTCAACAGGGTCGCAAGAAGCGTGTGGAAAAACCAAGGCGCAAAATAACTGCCCATGAACTGAGAAAAGTCAAGCGTGCAGCTGCCACGATGCCACTTGCCACCAGTTTGGCCATATTTCAGAGCTGCAACATCACTGGAGTGCCCAAAAGCACAAGGTGTGCAATACTCAGAGACATGGCCAAGGTAAGAAAGGCTGAAAGACGACCACCACTGAACAAGACACACAAGCTGAAACGTCAAGACTGGGCCAAGAAATATCTCAAGACTGATTTTTCTAAGGTTTTATGGACTGATGAAATGAGAGTGAGTCTTGATGGGCCAGATGGATGGGCCCGTGGCTGGATTGGTAAAGGGCAGAGAGCTCCAGTCCGACTCAGACGCCAGCAAGGTGGAGGTGGAGTACTGGTTTGGGCTGGTATCATCAAAGATGAGCTTGTGGGGCCTTTTCGGGTTGAGGATGGAGTCAAGCTAAACTCCCAGTCCTACTGCCAGTTCCTGGAAGACACCTTCTTCAAGCAGTGGTACAGGAAGAAGTCTGCATCCTTCAAGAAAAACATGATTTTCATGCAGGACAATGCTCCATCACACGCGTCCAAGTACTCCACAGCGTGGCTGGCAAGAAAGGGTATAAAAGAAGGAAATCTAATGACATGACCTCCTTGTTCACCTGATCTGAACCCCATTGAGAACCTGTGGTCCATCATCAAATGTGAGATTTACAAGGAGGGAAAACAGTACACCTCTCTGAACAGTGTCTGGGAGGCTGTGGTTGCTGCTGCACGCAATGTTGATGGTGAACAGATCAAAACACTGACAGAATCCATGGATGGCAGGCTTTTGAGTGTCCTTGCAAAGAAAGGTGGCTATATTGGTCACTGATTTGTTTTTGTTTTGTTTTTGAATGTCAGAAATGTATATTTGTGAATGTTGAGATGTTATATTGGTTTCACTGGTAATGATAAATAATTGAAATGGGTATATATTTTTTTTTGTTAAGTTGCCTAATAATTATGCACAGTGATAGTCACCTGCACACACAGATATCCCCCTAACATAGCTAAAACTAAAAACAAACTAAAAACTACTTCCAAAAATATTCAGTTTTGATATTAATGAGTTTTTTGGGTTCATTGAGAACATGGTTGTTGTTCAATAATAAAATTAATCCTCAAAAATACAACTTGCCTAATAATTCTGCACTCCCTGTAGAGAGGAAAGAGAATTTGCTAGGAATTCAAAGAAAAGTTGAACAGAATGGAGATTGTCGCGCTGCTGCAACACTATGCTAAAATGAAGTTGGCAAATGGCACAAGGTATTTTTGTTCCCCAGGTAGAAGCTTCTAGTAGCCTGGAGAAAGTGCAGTGCAAGACAGAGTAGAAAGAGTTTTAAAGAATATTACATTAGTCTGCCAACTTTTAGTCTGCATGCCTCTACTCCACAGACTTTACTTCTCGACATTTGTTTTTTTTTTTTACTGTTTTTTTGTGCTTTTACAAATTGCATATATATCCATCTATATTTATACATATGCTTAACATAAATATATATATATTTATTTATGTAATTGTAAAAACTGCATAAATACCCATCTATATACATATATTTCTACATATATTTCTATATATATTTTATATGTATATATATATATATATATATATACATATATATATATATATATATATATATATATGCCATAAAATGATCCCAGTATCACCCAGCTTCTTCTACCTCTCGAGGTCGGGTCACAGCCAACGGCAGCCGTTATTTTATAACCAAGACAATGCCACTCCTCCCGGGAATTAAAAAGACGGCACTCCAAAGTTTTAGATGCAAAGTAAAGTTTAATGGTGACACGTTTCGATCAACAGATCTTCCTCATAGCCTATATTTCTCATAGTACTCCAACCTATTTTAAGAGACATAAAGCATCCACAAATGAACATGGTAAAAAAATATATATATATATATATGTGTGTGTGTGTTCGATGGCATATATATATATTTATTTTTATATATATATATATATATATATGTTCGATGGCTTCTGTAGCTGCAGATACACATGCTGTGCACTGTTCCTGCCATCTGGTTTTGGTCTCGGAGTGTTACAAGTTGTTTTTCTTCGAAGAAGTCTTTTCGAGTCAGTTCTTAGATTGTTTTCTTTCCGCCATCGGGTTCGGACGTGTTCCTCTTTGTTCTGGGTATTAGAGTCGGAAAAATACTAAATTCACCGAAAATCATCGGTATTGTTTTCGATCGCGAAACAACTTGCATCAACACCTCGACACCGGTGAAACTCACCTTCGGTTGCCCTTCGGGCTCCCGTGCCCAGCCAGGGCCCGGTCGGCCCGACCGCAGAAAACGTCGAAGCCTAATGGACCGGACCCCGTTCTGATTCTGCCCACAGTGCCACCCCAAGTATCCCTACACAGACCAACACCGGGTCTGTAATCTGTGTGTTTTCACCGGACCACAGAGAGGATACTTGCGAGGCCTGCAGGTCCTTTCGATCGAAGAAGACCTTGAGGGTTCGAAGGACGAGGCGACTGCAAATGGTGTAGAAGAGTTCTGAGCACCTCAACGTCGAGGAAGAGGAGATGGCCATCTCCATCCAAGGTTCCGATTCGGACTACTCCGACGCAGACTGACAACACACAGCAGGCCAGCACGTGAGTACGCCTGCCCCAAGCCAAGCCAAGCCCAGAGTCAGTCCAAAACAAAAGTAAAGGCCTCGGGGAGGCCATGGCTCGACCCACAAGAAATCAGGCGGTGACCAAGCAACACCTTCGGCACTGAAAAAGGCCAAACCCGTGCCGAAGTCTTCGGACTCGAGCCGAGAAACAGTGTATGAGAAAACTCGACATCGACTCGTCGAGTCGAAGCCTCGAAAGAGTCTTTCGGAGCCGAGGCCTACTGTCAGCATGGGCATTTCGGTGCAGAAAAAAACTGCTTCGGAGCCGAAAAAAGCCTCGTACACCGAGCAACATGGACTCTCAAAACAATTGAAAGAGAGACACAGATTTGAGGAGGATCTTCACCAAATGGAGGAGTTTGATGAAACACAGGCAAGGATACAGATCCATAAGGATACTGGAAAGATCCAAACGGCACCTCTTCTCAAATTCAAAAGGAAACTGGCTGTCCAAGGACTTTCAGACACTGAGCAGCCAAAGGCTAAAGTGCCCAGAGAAAGATCTCTGTCGCGCCAGTTTTCCCCAGAACATTCTCCTCCGCATTCTCCTCAAAGAACAATTTCACCTCTTGCCACTTCCACTGCACAGTCACCCACACACACACTGTGCAGTCGCAACAAGATACAGACCCCTGGGACCTTTATGATGACCCTGTGTCGGACAATAGCCCGGAGTGCTATCCTTCTAAACCCTCTCCACCCGAAGATAGCACCACATACACTCAAGTCTTCGCTAGGGCTGCTGCATTCCACAATGTGAGCATGCACACAAAGCCATTGGAGGACGACTTTCTCTTTAATACTTTGTCCTCAACGCATGCTTCCTACCAAAGTCTGCCTATGCTCCCAGGCATGCTTAAACATGCCCAACAAATTTTTCAGGAGCCCGTGAAAGGAAGACCCATTACACCACGAGTGGAAAAGAAATACAAGCCACCACCGTCAGACCCAGTGTTCATAACACAGCAGCTGCCCCCAGACTCGTTAGTGGTTGGAGCTGCAAGAAAGAGAGCCAACTCGCAGTCATCTGGAAATGCACCACCGCCAGATAAGGAGAGTAAGAAGTTTGATGCAGCAGGAAAGAGGGTAGCGTCACAAGCTGCCAATCAGTGGCGCATAGCAAACTCTCAAGCCCTCCTCTCACGATATGACCGAGCTCATTGGGGCGAGATGAGCAATATCATCCAACATCTCCCCAAAGAATACCAGAAAAGACCTCAGCAAATGGTAGAGGAGAGACAAGCAATATCTAACAACCAAATACGATCAGCATTAGACTCCGCCGACACTGCCGCAAGAACAGTGAACACTGCAGTGACAATTAGACGGCATGCTTGCCTGAGATCCTCAGGTTTCAAACCAGATATTCAACAGGCTGTACTCAACATGCCATTCAATCAGCAACAGCTATTTGGCACACAAGTGGACACAGCCATCGAAAAGATGAAAAAGGACACTGATATGGCCAAAGCAATGGGAGTGCTCTACTCGTCCCAATACAGAGGAACATTCAGAAAACCGCAGTACAGGGGACGTTTTAGACCACAGTCATCAGAAACATCCACCTCTCAAACAAAACCCTCCTACCAATCACAATATCAGAGAGGGGGGTTTGCGGTTCCTTCAGGGGACAATAACCAAGGTCCAGGGGAAAATTCCAAACCACAAAGCAGGCCACTAATACCAAGCAGTGACTTGCCCATCACCCTCCCCCAACACACATCCCCTGTGGGAGGAAGACTGGGAATGTTCCACAATCAATGGTCACACATAAGAACGGACACATGGGTTCTATCAATTATCCAACATGGTTACTGCAGAGAATTCACACATTTTCCTCCAGATATTCCCCCAAGAGCGCACAAACTGTCATCGCAACATCTAACAATGTTACAGAGGTGCAGGTGCTATTAAAAAACAGAGGAACTGGGGTCTATTCCCTATATTTCCTTATTCCCAAAAAGGATGAAACACTAAGACCAATTTTAGATCTCAGGACTCTCAACCTATTCATCAAATCAGAACACTTTCACATGGCTACAAGAAGTAGTCCCATTACTAAAACAGGGAGAATACACGTCAACACTGGATTTAAAAGATGCGTATTTTCATATGCCCATCCATCCATCTCACAGAAAATACCTCAGGTTTGTTATACAAGGAAAACATTACCAATTGAAGGTATTACCCTTCGGGATAACAACAGCCCCGAGTATTTACAAAATGCCTTGCAGTAGTAGCGGCATACATAAGGAGGCAACACATGCATGTATTCCCATATCTCGACGATTGGCTAATAAAGGCCAACATTCAACAACAGTGTCAAAATCACACACATTACATAATAGATACCCTACACACACTCGGATTTTCTATAAATTACCAAAAATCACACCTGCAACCATCCCAAATTCAACAATACTTGGGAGCTTCACTCAACACTCAAAAAGCGATTGCAAGTCCAAACCCACAAAGAGTATAATCATTCCAAACCATAATACCAAAAATACAACCAAATCAGCATTGCACAGTCAGATTTGTGATGAAACTCCTAGGCATGATGGCATCATGCATCGCAATTGTCCCAAACACACGGTTACACATGCAGCCCTTACAGCAGTGCCTTGTAAAACAATGGACGCAGGCACAGGGTCAACTCCAAGATCTAGTGTTGATAGACCGCCAAACACACTATTCGCTTCAGTGGTGGAACCCCGTAAATTTAAACAAAGGGCAGCCTTTTCAAGACCCTGTGCCTCACGCCATTCTCACAACAGATGCATCAATGATTGGGTGGGGAGCACACCTCAACAATCACAATATACAAGGACAGTGGGACAACCAGCAGAAACAACTACACATAAATCACTTAGAGCTGCTAGCAGTCTTTCTAGCACTAAAAGCTTTTCAACTTCTAGCTCACAAACACATTCTTGTCAGAACAGACAATATGACAACAATGTACTACTCAAACAAACGGGGGAACACACTCATCACAACTCTGCCTCCTAGCACAAAAGATTTGGCATTGGGCAAGTCACAACAATATTCGCCTAATAGCACAATACATCCCAGGCATTCACAATCAATTAGCGGACAATCTCAATCGAGATCACCAGCAAACTCACGAGTGGGAAATACATCCCCAGATACTACAAAAATACTTTCGCCATTGGGGAACACCAGACATAGATCTGTTTGCCACAAAACAAAACGCAGAATGCCAAAACTTTGCGTCCAGGTACCCACACCCTCAGTCCAAGGGCAATGCTCTGTGGATCAATTGGTCTGGGATATTTGCTTACACTTTTCCCCCTCACCCACTTATTCCTTTTCTAGTCAACAAACAGTCAAAACAAAATCAAACTAATACTCATAGCACCAACATGGACACGCCAACCGTGGTACACCACACTGTTGGACTTCTCAGTAGTACCTCACATCAAACTTCCAAACAGACCACACCTGTTAACACAACACAAACAACAGATCAGGCACCCCAATCCAGCAATGCTCAATCAAGCAATCTGACTCCTGAAGTCTTAGAGTTTGGCTATCTAAACCTTCCAAACGAGTGTATGGAGGTCATTAAACAGGCAAGAAAACCTACCACCAGGCATTGCTATGCTAATAAATGGAAAAGATTTGTTTTCTACTGCCAAGCAAAACACATCACACCGTTAGATGCGTCCATAAAAGATATCGTAGGCTATTTACTACACCTACAAAAAGCAAATCTTGCTTTTTCATCCATCAAAATACACCTCACTGCAATCTAGGCTTACTTGCAAGTTAAACACCCAAAATCACTATTCAGAATACCAGTCATTAAAGCCTTCATGGAAGGACTAAAGAGGATCATACCTCCAAGAACTCCACCAGTACCCTCGTGGAATCTTAATATTGTACTTACACGACTCATGGGTCCACCATTTGAACCCATGCATTCTTGTCAAATCCAGTTCTCATCTTGGAAAGCGGCATTTCTAGTAGCTATCACTTCACTACGAAGAGTTAGTGAAATACAAGCTTTCACTATTGAGGAACCCTTTATACAAGTGCACAAACATAAAATAGTTCTCCGCACAAATCCAAAATTTCTACCAAAAGTCATTTCACCGTTTCATTTAAACCAAACAGTGGAACTCCCAGTTTTCTTCCCACAGCCAGACTCAGTAGCAGAAAGAGCGCTGCATACATTAGACATAAAAAGAGCTCTAATGTATTATATAGACAGAACAAAACCATTTCGTAAAACTAAACAATTGTTCGTCGCATTCCAGAAAGCCCATGCTGGTAACCCTATATCCAAACAGGGCATAGCCAGATGGATAGTTAAATGCATACAAACTTGTTACCTAAAAGCTAAAAGAGAGCTACTCATTACACCAAAGGCACACTCCACTAGAAAGAAAGGAGCAACAATGGCCTTTCTAGGTAACATACCAATGACAGAAATTTGTAAGACAGCCACCTCATACTTTTACCAAACACTACTGTGTAGATGTGTTAGCAACACAACAAGCCACAGTAGGACAGGCTGTGTTCCGAACATTATTTCAAACAACTTCCACTCCTACAGGCTGACCACCGCTTTTGGGAGGATTACTGCTTTGTAGTCTATGCACAGCATGTGTATCTGCAGCTACAAATGCCATCGAACGGAAAATGTCACTTACCCAGTGTACATCTGTTCGTGGCATGTTCCGCTGCAGATTCACATGCGCCCTCCCACCTCCCCGGGAGCCTGTAGCCGTTTAAGTTGCAATTAAAATTGTATATATGTAAATAAACACTTCTTTAGTGCAAACTATGTACATACATATCTATTCCATTGCATGGACATCTTTACTATTCTCATTCTACCACTCCTACCTCACCCTCTGCGGGAAAACAATCTAAGATGGAGTCGTTGCCCATGTGCAATGAAGCTGAAAGAGAGGAGTCACTCGGTCCCGTGACTAGAAAAGACTTCAAAGAAAAACAACTTGTAACACTCCGAGCCCAACACTAGATGGCAGGAACAGTGCACAACATGTGAATCTGCAGCGGAACATGCCACGAACAGATGTACACTGGGTAAGTGACATTTTCCATATATATCAATATTGTATTATCCAGTGGCAGACTGGTAGTTTTGTTGGTTTGATGACTCTTAACAAAACTTTCCAAAACAATGTTCTTCCACCCCAGCTCCTAACTGGAGAGTTTTGGGGGATTTGTTGAGCAGGTGTGGAAAAAAGGGGGGGGGGGGTAAAATGTTTTACCCCTATTAATTTTTCCATAGACACTTTAGACACAACTACAGCCAAAAACACTGAACTGATGTACACCAAATTTGGCAGAAAGCCAGACCTTGGTCCAGAAAGAGTGTTTGTGATTTGGTGTTAATCCGTTCAGTAGTCATTGAGACATTAATGGCCAACAAAATTTGTATATTTCATGCCAGTGAGGATCCGTGGACTCCACAGATCTCATGCCGAGATCTAATCAGATACATAAACAACATTGTGGCACCAGCCATCTTAGAACTCGGTCCTCAGTCCTGAGTCCCAAAAAAAACATAAGAAGACATAAGGGGGCAGGGTACGGGTACCCGGAACCCCTAGGCCTGGTGGGGTCCCAGAAGGGGATTTTGCCAAAAACAGTTTTTTTAAAAGATATTTTGCCACAAATTTGTAGAGGATCTGTGACAAAATTAAAAAAGCGCTCTTCTGGAGTGGGAGATGGGGGTCAGCACAAATTGTTTTCTTTTGGGGGGAGAGAGGTGTGTGACTAAATGCATAAAAAAGGGAATGGGGTGTGCAGCCCCCCCACTCTAAGCCTTTAAAGAGCCTGGAGACTGTATCCACCAAGGCCAGCTCAGTCGAGCCCTCCTTCGGACAGAATGCGGAAAGGGAAATATGTGTTTGCTCCTGCCTAGTGGGAGCATTTTTTAATCTCCCATCAGATGGGAGCAAACATGCCTTTCCTGCCTTCTGTAGCACAGATATGGAAGGCAAGTCTCCTCTCGCCCAGCAGGAGATTTATGTGTGCTCCTGCCGGGTGGGAGCAAACTTCTGTTTCCTCTCCCACAAAATACAGCTGCAAAATACAGCTGCTCCCTCCAGGTGGGAGCAAGCCAGCTTCCTCAATGTGCAGGAGCAGGCTGGGCCCTGGGGCTTCCCCCGTGGGCCCATATGTTGCGATTGGTGGGTGCCCTGGGCTCTCACCCATGCATGATTTTTCGCAGTGCAGGGTTGGTTGCCTACAGGGGGTTAGCTGCAGCCCAGGCCCTGTGGCCAGCCCCAGCTCTGTATGGCTAAAGGCCATGTGTGGCACTGGGTTGGGTGTCTGTGGGAAGTTGTTCGCACTTTGGCTATGTGTGGTGAGGGTTGGATTAACGTAAGGTAATGTAATAATATTTAATGTTAAAAAAAAAAACTAGAAATTCACTAAAAAACACAAAGGTTACACGGGCGTTACAGTTAGGAAATGGAATTTTAAAAACTTAGAAATTCATTAAAACATAAAGGTTAGAAGGACGTAGTTAGGTTCAGGTTTTACACGCACAAAACTATAGATATTTAATAGCTACAGTTATAGTTATCTCAAGACACTATAACTTGTGCTCTAAGGTAACTATAACTCAGTCCCTCACCATGCACTGCTACTTACCCCACAGATTACATCAGTAATGACATCTTCTATGACATAATTCATAATATAATTGCACCGTTTGCACTAAAATTAGCGATGAGAAATCCGTTCATGGTGGGGGTGCAAGTTATAGTTACCCTAGATCATATGTTATAGTGTCTTGAGATAAGTATAACTATAACTGTTGAATTTCTATGGTTTTGTGTGTGTAAAATTTGAGCCTAACTATAACGTCCCTGTAATCTTTGTTTTTCTCAGTGAAAAGATGTTTATGTATATACTTTGAATCTAGGTAACCCCCCAAACTTCCAGTTTTTCCATAAAAAACCCTTTCCTCCTTTACCTGTACCTATGCCTTAAAACCTAACTCTACCTACCCCTTAACCCTAAAACCACCCTTAGTTCTAATTACCCCTTAACCCTAAAAACATGCCTACTCGCCTTTACTTCTACTCAAACCATAATCCTAAAAACAGACCTTACCCTTTTCACATCTACCAAGTCCTGAAACCTAGCATAGCCCTTCCCCCATTTTACCTCTACCCACCCCTTAACTCTAAAATCACTCTTACCCTCCTTTACCGATCCTTAAACAAAAGAAACACTTACCTGTGGAGTAAAGGCATACAGAGTAAAGACATGCGGCGTGGAGGCTGAGAAGTAAAGGTTTTGCAGACTAAAACCGCAGAATAAAGATTACATACTGTTTTAAACCTATGCATGTGGGTGCCCCTCTGTTAACTACTCTGCGAGAGGTGCCAAGCCCAAGTTTGGGTAACTGCTTCCCCATTGAGGTTAGAGTGGGATTAGTTGGCTTTAGTTAATGAATACAACTCTGTTTGTGTAATCAGATGACTCTTCCTACTAATCTTCCCCTGGTGGACGATGGGACATTGCATGGTTTCATTTTGGAGTATGGTTATAAATGATAAAATATCATTAGCTGTTGTAATAGCACACACTCCATTGCAATTATAAGAATCATAGTTTCATGGATAAACCAGTATATGTAAATCTTTGATATGTTTATATGCCAATAAAAATGATTGAGCCATAAAAATGCTTGGAATGGCTGAACATTGACGGCACTGATGGCAAGGGGTGTGATTTCTATCTCCTTTGTATGACGCGACATACGGCTGGTGAATGTGGCCTAGTGTGTGCATCTTCTTGCCTTCATTCTCCACCTGAGATCCCACAACCACAGGCCAGGCCTTTGCAACTAGCAGATCCATTAGTAACTGCTCCCGTAATATTAAGGCCAGCAAAATTGCTACCAACTTAATTCCATGTGGATATGTCGGATGACAATCGGCATACAGATGACTTGGAGGAAGTGCAGCTTTAAGAAGCCATGGCACCTCATTGACTTAAATGGATTATGGAACCAACCACACCACCAATGGTAAACTTGCCACCCGATGACAACGCTAGATTGCATGTTTTTTTAGAAAGATTTAGCAAGCAAATAAACGGATTGTTTTCTATATGATTCTGTATGATTTTAGATAACAAGAAAATCCATCAAAGCTCTACCAATTATAGACCGTCTTTGGCCAAAATTGAAAAACTAACCCTCGTCTTCCAACAATAGCCTCTGTGATCCCCAGAATGGTCCAAAATATAGGGCACCAGGTAACATCTCTACAAACTTCTTTGGGCATCCTAAAGCAGACTGTGTGGTAATGCAGGCAGCTCAGAGAAAAGCAACAACCCAGATACTTCCTCTACACCTTCACTGAGCAGTGGACAATGAAGAATGGAAGCTTTCAGTGTGGGTTTCTTAAGTGGTGGCTGTAGTGATAAGAGCAGCTAAATAATCAACACCTGTCATATGAAGCACAATTACAATCATACTGTCGGTGTTCCTATGAAATGCAGCAACAAAGAGTTTGCAGAGCAGTGCCAGGCGTTTCCTACTACAGACCCCAGTCAAGATGAAGAGAGGGAAGGAAGGCAAAATCATAGAAGATGGAACACCATCTCTGACAGCTCTTTTGCACAGACTGTTACTATTCTCAGGGCAAGTGCACTGTAGGTGGGAGGATCTCTGCTTTCTGGCATCATGTGGCACATATCACATTGGATTAGTGAATTTTAGAACCAATCCTGATCTACTTTAGACACACTATGCTATTCGTCCTGCATCCCCCACAAACACAGCCACCCAAAGTGAGACAGAAGCATCTTTATTTTATGAACGGATAAATCAATTTTATGCTATTGAAATGAGCTATCAACCCAGTCCAAAAGAACCATTGGAATGTAGATTTCTACTCCAGGTTTGTAAAAGGTCTGGAGAATGGAGACCCATTTGAAATCTACCAAAACTCAGTCTTCCCATGGAAACAAGTAGAACAAATACAGGGCTTTCTTACCCCTCAAAGATACCCATTTCCAGATTTCTTTTAATTTCAGATATTGGACATTTGTAAGAATCAAGGAAACCAGTTGCCATTCCTAATTCATAATCCTCTTGTGTCACATTGTGGTCCATCCCAGAATTGGCCACCTACAGGTCAGCATTGGAGGAGGTAGATAACCTAGGGAATAGCATTACCATTCTATGGTTTAGTTACATCAGAACCTACTTGAACCTCCTAGGCCTGGCCTGGGTATGTACTGGTCCACCCCTTCACAAATTACCTCGAATTCTAGGTGAATCGTTAAGGAGAAATGTGGGACCAATATGATTGATTCTAACCCTTGCAACGCAGAGCCAGATGGGCCTGACAGAGTTTTATGGCCTTCATATCTACAACTACACATGAGCCATACTTGGATGCCTTTGTACCACCATTAGCCTGCACCCTGTTAATCAAATTAAGTGGCTGCACTCTGTTAATCAAATTTAGACGTGGTACCCTGTTAGTGAATAAATACACGCATAAATGGAATTCTGCCGGTTTGAAATTGCAGAATTTCTCTTTTTGCCAGAGTTGCTTTGAGGATGTAGAACACCTACTATTTTTCTGCTCTGCATATTCCAAACCTAGAAGGGCTTGGATAAGGCAAATTTGCATTGCTCTGGATACGAGACACTACAGTGTGGCCTACCAAATATGCAATCCTACTGCAACATCCCAATGGCATCAGGTCTTGGTTGCTATCTATCAGCTGCCGGGCAGATAAGGAAATCTCTAGGGCTTTTGCTATAGTACCTCAGCATGTCAACTGGGCCTATATACTGTGGGTCTGTGTAATCATTATCAAGCGTTCACACACATTTTAAGGTTGTACTGTCACCATATTATACATTGTCCCAAATGGAATGCAATGATTTTAACTGTTGCATGCATATTGTCTCTTAACTTGTTCATGCACCATGGTTTTTTATATATACTTATAAGACTAACTGCATGCATATATTTCCTGGTTGCTTTGATGCCCCATTAGATATTGTTTGAAATAACTGCAAAGATTTTAACTGTTGCTATGCCTGCTGTCACTGTGTTATTATATTTTGTATATGTGTGTTGTTTTGTACAAATATTTACAAGAATGTTTTTATCGTTTTATTGTAAGTTTTATGGGTTTGTTCCTGAAATAAACAATCTTGATTGATTGATTGAATTTAATTCATAGTACTCCCTTTTGGTCTTCTATCACCTTCCAGGGTGTTCACGAAATGTAGGACACCGGTAGTGGCACATCTTTGGTGTTTGAGTCATCAAGTTAAACCAGGGATGTTCATATTAAAGCCATAAAGTAGTCAATAACAGCTTCAATACATCTATTCTGCAGATTGAGCTTTTCGCTGAATAAGATAAAGTCAACCCTGCAACTATTGCGCACAATCAAATTCTTAGCCTGTCCGTCACAAAAAATAAAGGTATACCTGTCTGCAGTAGCAAATCAAATTCCAGGTCAACCAAAGTTCAGAGCGTGTTTACTAAAATGGCTATTGGGCATGTTCTCTTCATGTATGTGCCTCATTTTATTTTGGTAACAGAGAATAGAGCCATCACCGGAAGGCCCTCATTACAAGTGGCAATTTACACTGATATTTGGCTGATGAAACCAGCCTAAATCTCTGTGTGAAACATTGGGGAAACCTTTGCCAAAAACAGCACAGAAACACTGATTTTGCCCAAAACTTGAATTCCCCATGTATTTCCACTCCCTTGGAATGATCATTACTCCCTCTAAAAGTAATTCCAGGGAGGACAGATATTGGGATTTTTTTTCCAGGACTCGTAATCGAGGCCTGAGAGTTGGGCAAGCACTGGGCACAGAAAGTGGGCTTTTTCAATATGAAAATCCTTGTCATGTGGATAAACAATTGTCTTTGTGGTGGATGTCCAACAAAAACACAGGTATATGTATGTTGTTCATTCCTCCTCATGCCAACTCTATTATGACCATGAACACTTCAATGGGGGAATGGAGAACTTATATCCAAGAGCTGTCAGCGAGAGGTCAGTAGTCCAGAAAAGCGACAGACCTCCACATCAATATACTGGGGACTAAGGACCATCAGAAAAGGCCTACAGTCTCTCCTATCCCTTGTATGTCAGTCATTGTTATTGATAAGGACAGACAACACAACATTTATGTTGTATGAGAGTAAGAAGGGAGGCAAGTGTTGTTGGTCGAGACTCAGTGACTGCGACATTGTGCCATGCACCACCATAACTCCCTAAGAGCGGAACTTCTTCCAGAGACATATAATGGCCAGGTGGATTTGTACATCCATAGAACACAATTGGTAAACAATAAAATGCACTTTACATGCAAGCAGTAATCCACAACCAGGATCATGGACAAATGTGTTTTTGATCACATGTTCTGGCACATAGGTATGTTTTTCTTCAAGCCCATTAATTCTGAGAGTTATTAAGAAGCTGAAACCATAACCATGCTGAATGATACTAATCACTCCATGTGGTTCAGGCAGTCCTGGTTCATGGACCTGCTTCATCTAGGAGAAACATCACCAATTGGACTAGCATCACAGTGAACCTATTCTCTAGATTCCACAGACATGTCCTACTTCACAGCCCATGGTCTTCGCACCTATCGATACAGGCCTTGAAAAATCTGCTCGCTATGGCAAGTCATATTTTATCAGGTGGAGCTATTTTTGGGACCTACTCTTCTATTCTGGCAAGTTTTTCCGTCACAATGTGAAGGCGCAATAAAGGCACCTTTAAATTGTGTTTTACCTTGCAAATTTGCTCTGTGTTCAGAGACAGAAGTCAAAAGTAAATTAGTTGTCTTACAATTACCTTAACTTCTAAGACTTGAGAGTTCCAGGATTTTGTAAAGTGAACTGTTTGACCTGCTGTAGAAAGAGGGTGAAATGAAAGGGTGTCAGATTTTTCCTAACTGACATTTAAATAGCTAATGAATCTGCTGTGCAGACATTTCAATATATACCTCAGTAGTTGTGAAAGCCCATTTTCTGTACTTCTGAGTGGTGAAAAAATATTTTAATAGGATGAAAACAAAGCAGAACACTTTACTTGATGATGTACAAATGATTAATATGTTCTCTGAAACACAGTTGTCACAGATTATTGTTAATACACTATATTGTTTTGTTAGTAAAGCTGCAAATTTCTGGAATTTATTTTGGCCATTTCTTAAAAATGTACTGTCTGTAAATAGTAATGTGCTACCACATCATGCCTTAGTAATATATTTATTAAAAGTGAGTGTTTAAACATAAACTGGGAAACTCTTCTACCCCTGTCCAGATGGCAATGATATTATTATTACACTATGAAGCAAGTCAGGGATCATGTGTACTCTATATGTGGGCTAGATTCTTAGGGCCTCATTTATGCAGAATTCACCTAGTGCAGCGCAGCAAGTCACCTTACTGCACTGTGTGACAGGGAAAGGACAGGAATGCACTGTATTTAAGGCAATACAGTGCATTCCTGCCCTTTCCCATGCGCTGGTGCACAGTGGGTTTCCTAGCACCAATGCAGGCACTGTTGCACGTTGGTGCAAGGGTGCCTGTATTGCATGCAGGACTGCTTTTTATGCAAGAAGGGACACTATCCTGCACAAAACCACTCCTGGAGCCATATTCATCTTTCTATATGTGCTGCAAAATGCAGCACACATGGAAAAGAACAAGGAGAAATAGAAATATTTCTCCTTGTTACGGCTCCCCTGGGATGGTGTAAGATTTTTGGTGCATCCCCAGATTTACAAGTTCTTGTAAATCTCGAGATGCTTCAAAATGCATGAGAGATGCATGGGAACACCCACGCAATGCCCATGGAACATCTTCCCAGGGCAGAGTAACGCAATGCAGCGATTTATGCTGCATTGTGTTACTCCACATTTTTGGAGCCACTCAGAACCATGCAAAGTGGCTTTGCGTGGCTTCAAAAATCTGTCTTAAAGTTTGTGTTAGTCTTGCACCACGTTGAGTAGTGTACAAGCAATGCAAACAGCCTCATAAGTAGGCCCCACATTATACATGGAGCAAGAGTTTAGTCTATTTAATCAAACAAAAGAGTATTTTTTTGTACAACAGAAATGCTGAACTCATATTTGAAGATGCACTTCTATATGAGAATCGAAAAAAGGTGACTCTGTAAAATAACATATTTGCCTAGGATCACTCAATTTGAGACCCATTTACAGGTCAAGTACATCACTGTTACGTCAAGTATATTATTCAAGTTAATCGATCTGCAGATCTAGTGATATTTTTATGATTTTCCGAGGCCTGCAATCTGTCTCCTGATTTCAAGAATTGTCTCATTTTTGACATCTTCAGACTATAGAGTAATTCTTACACAAACTAGGATGTTGTGAACTAAAAACACACATAGAGCTAAGAGGAAGAGAATTTGCATTCGTCCAAAGGCTTTCATCTTTTCTCTGTACAGTCCACTCAGATATTGCCTAATCTACAAGAGCTGGTCTGTACCGGCATCAGAAATGCATCAGTCAAAAGTGCATGTTGCAGTCAAATTTAGGTACCTTTGATCTCCAGACCGTTCTTCTTATGGTTTTGCAGAATTATTAAGCCTTTTTTGGGAAAGAGCATTTCCTCCAAACAGAAATCCAGCAATTAAATGGGAGCTCGATACAGAGATATCCCAGCAAATGAGGAGCCCATTTTAATGTACACCCCTAGAGCTAACCTTAAAGACCTCTCTTTGAAAACAGTCCTAATATTAACACCTTTTTATGGAAGAGTTGTTCGAGAAATGTAGACATTTAAAGTCAATGAGCCTTATTTGCAGTTCTCCACGGATAGTCACGCTGCATAATAATTCCTGCTGTATCCTAACAGTGCCTTTTAACTTTCACCTTGATAAACCAGGTGTCAGAGCTCATTCAGCACCCTTCGAATGGAACCGCAAGGGCATTGCACTCTCTTTGTCTTTTTATCTGGACAGGACAAAGAAACTCAGATTGGGTGCTAGCTGCTTTACATCTGTGCCATACAGAGTCGGGACTTTACTGGAGGCCCTGTATGGTCCAAGGCGGAAGGAGAGCAATTTATCGTAACTGTAATCCTATTAAGGAGACCCTTGATAGATTTAACATGTATAATTCAGTGCGCTGTGTCACCGTGGCTACTGGGTGGAGTTGCGCTATCTTCTGGCAGTCCAGAAGAGCACCATTCAGAACGTCTAAGTACCCAGTTTTTGGCAACTGTGACTGAGTTTCTTTTAGCAATGACACATTTTTCCTAATTCCAGTAGATCTAGAATAGTTAGCTGCCAGTTCTCATTCAAGGTTCTGGCTTGTCATTGAATGCACTTCATGACATCCATAATCCCTTTTGATACGAACAGATTTGTTTTCGAGTTTTTGTTTTTTTCAAGGATTCCACAGCTTTTTTTGTGATTCAGGTTCTTATTATATGTGATACACAGCCATGTTGAAACCTTGTGCGTTTTATAGTGGACCCATGAAAAGTGTGCCTCTGTATCACCCAGTATGTGTGGCTTTCTTGCTGAAGACTCTTCAGTATGCTGAGGAGGCTGCATACCGTTTGCGACAGCTAATATATGTAGACAAGAGGCAAGAAGAGGAAGTGGAAGAACCCTTTGTCTAGGTTTGATTCCATTATACTTAATATTCATATTATGAGTGCTGCCTGCACTTTCTCTGTAGTGCAGGTGCTGGCTTTTTTTCTTCTACCCTTACCAATATGAATTTTTTGGAAAGTTTCCAGTGCCACACAAAAAGAACTGTTGGTTGCGATACCTCCTTGTCTTCACCCTGAATTGGGGGAATGATTCAGAAGCCTGCAAGAATTCCACCGCCTGCAGCACTAGAGTCAGTGGAAGGTGGTGGTAGTTGAGATACTAACAGAAAGGGAAAGAGATAAATGTGAGGAGGACGAGGTCAATCTTGTAAAGGAGTATATTGATTTGTGGGATTATTTAGTCCCTGGGGAGGGTCTGAAAGCAATTGTTTCACTGCTTCACCTACCCTCTTGTGATTTGCCTCCAAGGGACATTGCCCACTTCCACTTTTTTCTTGAGAGGGCATCTAAGCATTTTAACTTGCCTCTGGCAAGAAGAACGTTATTCTCTCTATTCTCAAGGAGACAGTATGTGAGCAATAAGATTCTTCTCCATTCTTGACTGTATTGGTTAAGAAGACCACAACCGAATGAAGACGGAAGACACCTGATACATTGCCAGCAATTATCCTATACCTTCTGAAAAAATAGAATGCTTCAGGTGACTCCCTGGCTTTCCTCATTTGGCCACACCATAAGTCAGATGTTATTATTTGAGTAATCTTACAGCACCAGTCATGAAACCCTGCATCCTTCAACACTGTACAGGCAGACAAAGAGGCATAAGATAGGACACATTTGAGAAGACAGAAAACTCAATGTCAATATATCCACAGTGAAAGTAGATAAAGCTGTAACATTACTGAGGTGTTACAAACTCCATTTGGGGCACGTTAGGGCATCCTATATAGATTTAGTTATAAAAGACAAGACAACTAAAGCAAAAGTGATTTTGTGTGAAGGAGAACTTGACATGTCACAGACTGGATTTTGGCATCTTGCTGGAATGACTGTGCTGAAAGGACATGGCAGTTTGTCTGTTTCCTTTTGTTAAGAGATTCAGGTATACTTTCTTGAAATGTCCTTGGATGTGAGTCCTATTGTGGGAAGCATTTTGGTGACCACCTCCAGGTCATACAAGGTCATCAGCTAGTCTCCTACCAAGTTTTATGGCAAGACCTAAGTCATCTTTTTGCAGATTTTGCTTCTTGCACCATCAGCAGAAACCATCAACAAGGCAACCCTTCAGGAAGATCACAACAGAGGATTCCATACACCCAACAGTGCCTGACTAGATAAGCGACTCAGTTTTGTGTATATTGCCGTTGCTGCTTCTGACCAGTGAAAATATTTGTGTCTAAAGGAACTGCAAAGCATGTTTTTACCATGCTGCTGAAAGAGGCAAGAGAGTAGGTCCTCAGAAGTCAGAGGCAAATTCATGATTTATTTTTGGTAAACAAGAAAATTTGAGGCTAATCTTTGACTTAACACATTTCAACTTACACACAAACATATTGGAAGGTGTTAAGTTAGGATGCAGTTTCACAGCTCTTAGAGAAGGAATTAATGGCTTTGTCAGATGCTTATTTCTCCACTCTCGTCCATCTGTGAATATCAGTACCCAGCCAGTTTTTCCAATACAGGGTCCTTTCTTTTAGACTCAGATCGGCTCTGAGAATTTTCCTGTAACGCCTCACCCCAGATGCAAGAGGTAGTGGCACATGTTTCTCATAAATGGCTCCCGTAGACTCTTCTCTGAAATTATTTCAGAATCAGAGCCTTTCCTTTACATCGCAAACATGAAAGCAGGCCTAACAATTTGCTACTGGCATTCACCGTTCCACCTTATTTGTTTATTTTTGTTGTGTCTATTTATCAAACCATACAACTTTATCTACAAATAACATTTGCAAACAGCATATTTTTACTGTCTTGTTAAAATTTTGTGAGATATTTATGTAAAGTGATGTTAGTTTTCTACTGGAATAAAGATTTTCAAAATTAATCGAAGAATGTAGAAGTATTAAGTTGGCTCATGTGGTTAACTAATGCTTGTATCTGTGTGGCTTTCCACACATTTTATGCCATCCAAAAAAACAAATCACAACACACAGATTCAAACATTCTGACATGCACACCAGCTTTGTGAGAGCTAATGAAACACCTCCCAGAACAGTACAGGAAGAAGGTGGCACACCTCGTAGATAATGGTAAAAACATTGCCAACACATGCCTGAAGTCCACCTTGGATGCAGGGTATGCATCCAACCGTCAAATGATGATGGGGTGACCTTTAGAAGGCACTCATGGCTAACAATCGCAGGATCCAATCCAGAAGTACAGGCAAACATCCTCAATACCCCATTCAATGGGGAACAACGTTTTGGCAGTTCAGACCAATTAAAGATTGATAACAAGATAGCAAAATCGATGTACGCCCTGCAGTTTAGAGGGGGAATGCGTAGAGGGGCAACAACAGGGCAGGCAGCCCTTCGTGGGAGAGGCAGAGGAAGGGGTTAGCCCCATAGGGGAAGCTCAAACTCCACTCACAAATGACTCAGCACTAATAAAAAGCCTCTCAAGGGTTCCATCAAGCCCTACACAGGTACCATCACAACGAGGCAAAAACCAAAAGGGCAACATCAATCACCATTCATACCTACACGCAACACCATTAGGGGGCCGATTAAGAATTTTCTTCAGGAATGGAGGAAGATAACTTCAGACAAACGGATTCTAAATTTGATACAACTTGGATATTGCATAATATTCATTAAAAAAATCACCAATAAAGAGAGCAAGGAGAAAAATACACTCCAAGGAGGGAGGAAACTGCACGGCCCCTCAAGGAAATGGAATAATTCCTATCAAAATGCTATAGAGAGGGTACCAAGCCAGGAAATCAACAAGGGGAACTAGTCAACATACTTCCGTATTCCCAAGGGAGATGCACACTTTGTCCAATTTTAGACTTAAGGTTCAAAAACAATTTCATAAAAACTCGAAAATTCAAAATGACGACACTGCAAGAGGTCATTCCTCAACTACAGGAGGGAGACTTCATGGTAACTACAGATTTAAAGGACGCTTACTTACACATTACCATGAATGCACATCACAAAAGATTTCTACGCTTTGTGCTGAACAAGATTCACTATCAGTTCACAGTACTGGCTTTCGGAATCAAATCTGCTCCAAGGGTATTCACAAAGTGCCTAGCAGCAGCACACCTCAGAAGAATGGGTATTCATGTATACCCTTACCTAGAGGATTGGCTGATAAGAGCAGACTCTTACGAAAAATGCAAAGATCACATACAAAAGGTAATAAAGACACTATTCACTTTGGGATTCTCAATAAACATAGAAAAATCATCACCACAGCCAGAACAGAAAAAGATTTTTCTGGGATCAAGAATTAATTCCATTCAAGAAAAGGTATTTCCAAATGAGAAGAGAACTCAGTCACTGAGGAGACTCGCCAATACTGGAAGGGGCAAGCTCTGACAGTGAGGACAGTGGGGAAGCTACTGGGGAAGATGGCATCATACACCCCCTTAATACCATATGCAAGACTTTACATGAGACCATTAGACCAGGAGTGGCTTCAAACTCAGTGGTCACAAGTGACAGGGAGTTAAGAAGATCTAGTGGTTGTCACGTAAAGAGTAGAAAGGGAGATAGCATGGTGGAACAGAGCAAATATTACGCAGATATGGATATTTCAACTACCAACTCCTTTAATAACTATAACAACAGATGCCTCACATATGGGATGGGAAGCCCACATGAGCTCACTCAAGGTCAGAGGACTTTGGAAGGCGGAGGAGGCAGAGCAGCACATCAACATCCTAGAATTGAAAACAGTGTTCCTAGCTTTAAAAGCATTTCAGAGGCAGTTATCAGGTCAATCTGTGCTCATACAAACAAATGACACTACAACAATGTTCTACATCAGCAAACAAGGAGGAACCCAATCCCCACAGTTACCAAGTCTAGCTCAGGAACTGTGGAACTGGGCCGTTCATATATCTTCAACAGCAATACATCTGTAGGGACGGACAATGTGGAGGCAGACAAACTCAGTAGACAAGCGTCCTGCTCACACGAATGTGAGCTGAATCACAAAGTGCTCAAAAGCATCTTTCAGAATTGAGGAATGCCAAACATAAACCTATTTGCAACACAAGTAAGAAACTTTGTTTCCTGTTTGCAACACAAGAGAACGCAAAATGCCAAAGCTTAGCATCCAGACAGCATCACCACCAATCCCTGGGAAATGCAATGTTGATAAATGTTCTCACGCTTTTTCCCAATACCACTCTTGCACAGGCTTATCAACAAATGCAAGAGGATGAGGCTGATATTAATTGCACCACAATGGACAAGGCAACCCTGTTTTTCAGAATTAATCCAGTTGGCATGGGGAAGGTTTCAAAGGTTACCAAATGAACAAGATATGTTATCCATGGACAGGGGAAGGGTCCTACATCCAGAACCAGAAGGCCTAAGCTCAGCAGCCTGGCTTCTGAAGACATAGATTTCAGACACCTAAAGTTATCTGAAAAGATTATGACTGTACTTAGTGAAGCAAGAAGCCCTACAACACAAAGATGTTATTCTTTAAAATGGAAGCGATATTCCTTATGGGTCTTAAAAGGGGCTTTCTAAGGAAACACGCTAAGGAATCATCAGTATTACGCTACTTAACACACCTAATGGATGGTAAGTTAACTTATAGTTTGTTACGGGTTCATCTAGTGGCAATAGTAGCTTACA
This sequence comes from Pleurodeles waltl, assembly GCF_031143425.1. NCBI lineage: Eukaryota > Metazoa > Chordata > Amphibia > Caudata > Salamandridae > Pleurodeles > Pleurodeles waltl. The sequence goes on from NC_090450.1 coordinate 713,239,114, forward strand.
CAAGAGGTACTTTAGGAAGAAGTTTCTTCACTGCACCAGTAATAAAACACTTCTTAGAAGGGGTAAAAAGAATAGCACCCCCAAGGAAGGTAGCTGCACCCACATGGAACCTTAACCTGGTATTAGCACAGTTGATGATCCCACCATAGGAACCATTACATAGCATTTCAAATAAAATGCTCACATTAAAGACTATCTTTTTGGTGGCCATAACATTGCGTTGGAGAGTGAGCGAAATACAACCTCTTACAATACAAGAGCCATATATGCCAATTCATGAAGACAGAATTGTTATGAGGACAGATCTGCAAAGGTAGTTTCACATTTCCATATGAATCAAGCTGTTCAAGTACCAAGTTTTTCCCAAAACCTGAAGGATTAAGCAGAAAGAGCGTTGCATACTTTGGACAGTAGTAGAGCAATAATGTACTATATGGAGAGAGCAAAAGCATTTAGGAAATCAAAATAACTATTTGTCTCATTTGCAGAAAACATAATGGGAAACCCAGTTACTAAGGGTACGTACAGTGGTTGGATGGATGAGACAATATGTGTCATACAATGGCAGGAGAAAGATTGGATACAAAACGAAAGGCACACTCAAAAAGGAAAAAGGGGGCAACCATTGCCTTTCTATCAAACAAGCCATTACAAGAGATTTGTATGGTAGCTACATTGGCATCCACTCACACCTTTACAAAGCATTACTGCATAGACATCCAAATGAGCAAGAAAGCTTAGATGGGTCGGAAGGTACTAAAACATGTATTCTCACATTCTATTCCATCTTCAATCCATCCTCCACAAGAGAACCATACTGCTACGTAATCTGTGCACAGCATGTGAATCCAGAAAAGAAAGATTCACACTGCAAAACAAAGTTTCTTATCTGTAGTTGGAGTTTTGCAGCTTGAAGAATTTTCTGGATTCACAAGGGACCCACCCACCTCCACAAGGAAGATGGAAGAAGAAAAAAAAAAGAAAGAAAAGGGGGACAAAAAAAAATATATGAAGATGACCAAAGGTGGGAGCTTCAGGAGGAAGCATGACGACGTCACTGGGGACACCAACTAGAGGTACCATCGACGCCCATCAACAAACAAAAAGACAAAGAAAAGAAGGCCTACAAAATACAGGAGAATTCCAGGCCCAACCATTAGATGGCAGAATAATGCACAGCATGTGAATCCAGAAAATTCTTCAAGCTGCAAAACTACACCTACAGGTAAAAAACTTTACATTCATTCTCAAAGTGACCATGTCCCTATGAAATTGGAGAAAATGTTTCTTTTATGATGAAACCCTGGATCTTACCTACTCTCCATGCTAATGGATCTGTCAGCAGCAGTGTGACTTTTTAGGTAATGTACTTTAGTTCTGCTCTGTGGATTGTCTTGAAAAGACTTCTTGTCAACTGTGCCCATGCAGTGGTGGAAGAGCCCTATAAAAGCATTGGAGAAACTCTTTGATCTCTCTGTTAATCCATAGAAATGGTCCAGAAGGGGTTTGCCTAAAGCCAGTAATCATTGCAACCTGTGTTTCGATGGAAGCATGTCTCAGGCTTGATTGCATCAACTGCAGCAAGTATGGTAGGACCTGTATGGTAGGACCTGGTGTGGTAAAGCTCATAGTGGATGCAGACGTGAACTATAACCCCAAACACAGAACCATTTCCACTTAGTTCCCTAAATCATGTTTTTTCCAATGCTGTGGCTTGTCACAGTATCTTCCTTTAGTCTTCTGAAATATCTACATGAAAACATGAATCTGGTTTAGGTGATGAGACAGAATAGCTAGGGATAACCTCAGCTGGATTTGTGGTACCTCAGAGACGAGAAGGATGTCTGTGCAGTAATAGACTGGGGCTATTAGGCCCAGACTGCGTAGTTCATTTCTCTTCTTGCTCAACACTCTCCCATGAGGGAAAGAGGAGGAGATGCTTTGACTATGGTATCAAAAATGCATTCCCCCATGATTCAGGCAATGTGTGTCAGCCGGCCTAAAGTCAGTATTTGCTGTTGTCATTGGTGTCAAACAGCTCCAGGATCAGCTTGAGCTTTAGTTCAGCTCCCACTCATGACACTCTAGCAAAGTGCACTGACAGTGTCTGTCCAGTCATTCTTAAATTTTTGCAGGTGCTCTGCTGTCAGTGAAACCTCATGGTGAATGGGCTAGTCCCACAGCATCTAGGTTTCTGTCCATGGGATTTGTGACTTTGTCCCTCCCTGTTTGCTTACATAAAATGTAGAGGTAGTGGCATCTGCATTAATACAGAGGAGCCTTTAATCATGCGCTGGAAAGAATACAATTCCTGTGTGACAGCTATCAGCTCAACAAGTTTAAGTGAAATGTTGTTACTTCTCGCATCCACTTGCTGATGGTAGCTAGCTCCAGTGGATGAGCCCACTAGCATTTCATGGAGCCATTGGCAGTCATTACAAGCGTGCCTTCACCTAGTCTAAATGTTTATCTTTCAACAAGTTCACTAGGGTAGCGCTGACTACATCTGTGATATGACTCTCACCTGGTCATGAATGAAGTTGTACTCTGGGCCATTGGACGTCGAGTTCCTCTGTAAGCTGCATTATGCACAGGCGGCATAGGGTTAGAGGGCTGCATGATGATATTGTCCCTAGTAAGGAGTTTAAGAGATTTACTAGACTGTGTGTTTTCTCTGTAGTTTCTGGGTTACATCATGGTGTTGTTTCCAGATGAACGGTATCATGCAACTTCTTTTCCATTTGAATTATGCTCAAAGGGGAATCTCATAGCAGCCGTCTGAGAGCCTTAACTGGATACACTAGTACCAAGGATTTAGGGAAATCATCTCAGGTGTAATGAGAATAGCAAAGTTGCCTAGTGGGCTATGTGGTTCCCACTTGCAAAGTGTAATCAGTAAAAATAGAATGCCAGTTGTTTGAACGCAAGACTGTTCCTGGAATGCCACTCTCCACACTTCCATTAGCTATCCGATAATTGACCTATAAAAGAAGAGAAAGAATAGCCTGCCCTCCTCTTTCTGTCACTGGGGAAACAAGTACTGGATTCATAATTGTCCGTACATCCATCATTAAAATAATTTTTTGTGGAATTACACACAACTAGGTTTGATTAGAATTAAAGGCACTACTATTAACTATACCTGCATCAAGACCAACAAATACCAGTCATTCCCCTCAGTCTCTTTCTCCAAGTCAGATGTCTAATGCAAGACAGAGGGAACAGATACTATCCAGTGGTGAGGCGATATGATTTTAGTGTCATTCCCTGAATAGAAGGGAAATACGGGCAACTTCACAAGAAGATCTTGAGTTCTGTATAAGGTGACTAATTCTAAAGTTGTTGATTTTATTATTCCTAATATGAAAATACTGTGAATTAATTGTAAAATGTGTTTCTTATTTAAATAATCAGAGGAACAGGATGCTGGAAACATTGAAGCTATAAAAAGGAAGTCTATGGCTTGTCTCTGGATTTAATTTAAATGTTTTTAGATCATGGGAATGCCCTTTGTCAAAACTAAGATTGACAGTCAACTGAGAACATGGAACTGTAGGAAACTGGACTTCTTTTCAGAAGCCTCCTTTTAGAAGTACTAGATGCTGGTTTTCGACTCTGACAGTGCCAGTGCTCTTTCCTTAAAACAAGGTATGTCTGATTGTTACAATTGGCACCGGAATTTAGCACCCCTATAAGTCCCTTGTAGGTGGTACCCCTAGTACTAGGGCATGGGTACTAAAGAGGGTCCCTAAGGGCTGCAGCATAACTTATGCCACCCTAAGCGACCCACATACAAATTGCACACAGCCTGCCATCGCAGACTGCGTGTCAGGGTGCAAGCAGTGAGTGAAAACACAACATGGTACACACATTGTGTGTCATGCCAAAGTCACTGTATGCATTATATATTTATGTCACCCCTAGAGCAGACATTAAGAGCCCTAAGGCAGGGTGCATTATAATACATGTGAGGACATAAATGCATGAGCAGATATGCCCCTGTGAGGTCTAGTTCCAATCCTAGACATTGCAAGTAACTGGGCAGCCATCTTAAAGCATGTACCAGACACAGGTCAGCACGAGGGACCCAGCTACATGATGGCTGTGTGGAAAATAGTGGTGTATGGTATCAAACACCTCATCTTAATAAATCCATACTGATGCCAGTATTAGATTTATTATTGCATGCACCCAGAGGGCACCATATAGGTGCCCCCTGAAACCTACCAGTCCTCTTTTATGCTGACTGACTGGTTTTGACCATTATGCCACACACAGGCGAGTTTCTGACCCCTGGAGGTGAGAGCCTCTGCTCTCCGAGGTCAAAAACAGTGTCTCCTCTGGCAGGAGGTGTTATCACCTCTGCCAACAGGATGACTAGTAAATCTGAATACCAAGGCAAGGGACTTCAAAGTCTCTGCCGCCTTTGGTATGCGACCTCCGCTTCCTCCAGACCTAGGAGAAGCAACCTCCTGCCCTGAGGCCAATTTGGCACAAGGACTGTTTGGGAAATTGGCTATGCAGAGGCGTATTGTACTGCCAGGCAGGACACACCATCCTGCAGCTGTTCTGCCTGGTTGAATTGGGCCAATGGTGCCAGTGAGGTCCCCAGACTATCCAGAGCTTACCTTGGGCTTGCCAATTGTGGACTTCCTGACACCGCCTGCAACCTCTTTGTGCAGGCCCCCTCTACCACGAGTGCCCCGGTGACAGGAACCCGATGCCTGAGGACATCTCTGCACAGGACCGCCGTGGCCTAAGGAAAAGAGGACCATAGTTATTCCTGTGTCCCTGAGCATCGTGACACCTGAGCCCCCATGTGGGTTCCTCCAGACTGGCCCCTCAGTCCCTGTTTGCAGCCTCTATCTAACTGGACCGCCCTCAAGTGAGTGAAAGGGACACCCGATGCCATAACACACCTCTGCACCTGAGTGCCCTGGAGGCCCCCCAAGGTGACCTTTTGGTGGACCTTGCCCCATACTCAAAGTGGAGAAAAACAGTCCTGTAAGTTGTTGCTAAGTATGCAGTGTCTGTTTCTTTCCCATTGGATAACATTAGGGCACCGAGGCTGAAAAGCATCTCTGCACCCAGACACCTCAGTGCGTTCCGAAGTGAGCTGTTGGTGCTGGACCTTGCCCATATTTACCTTAACTCCAGAACAGCAGTCCTGTAAGTCGTTGTTAAGTGCCTGAATGAAGTCTTTACCCCATAGGCTAACATTACCGCTCCAGAAATTGCACTGTCAACTTTTGAAACGTATAAAAATTCATATCTCTAAAAGTACTTATCTGATTCTGATGATCTTGGTATCTAAATTCATATAAAAATGAGCGTTATTTTTAGGGTCGGGCGCGTGCAAGCGCTCAGACCATGTTGTAAACTCTATGTGGGCTTCTAACCACACCCATGTCACGCCCGTCACTTTCATTAGTTTGTGGGCTTGCCTTTCATAAATCGATTGATTCAATTTGTGAAAGGCATGCATACGTCATGCCTTTTCCGGTGTTTAGCCCTCCTCGGGTGCACCAGTAAACTACTGAAAACATACAAGGCTACATGTTTTCAGCTGGTTTCTGGACTACTTTATTTTTTCATTTCCTGCGCAGCGCGATCTGGCTGGGCAGAAGTCGAGCGCTTCGCATGACATCCACCCTGTTACGTGGATATTTGCACTTTTGCAGTAACATGGATAATTGCGCTTTTGCCGATAAGTTTCACTGCAAGCGAACTTCTGTTTCCTTTTCTGTGTTTCCTTCACACAAATGGCGGCCGTCGGCTCGCATATGTATAACCGTTTTATCTTTCATTATCGGTTTATGTGGCAAGAAAAGTCCGGTTAAGAGTTTACAATGCTAATAGCTCTAAGGCGAGACCTGTTGCATTGCAAATGCTTGTTCTAAATTGGCGTTGGATTTCTTTATTGAGTGTGTCTTGCTTACTGGTTCTGTGTGTGCAATAAATGCTTAACACTGTCCTCTAATAAGCCTAACTGTTCTCCCACTCTACAGCAAAATAGAGCTTTTAGGGTTATTTTAACCCCTGTCAGCCATGAGAGTTGCCCCAGGCTATCTGCATAGTGTCACCTTACACTGGTAAACTACATAGATAGCCAGCTTCCTACAGGAACCTTCAGAGCTCTGCTCTTTCTCAAGAAATATTGCCTGGTTGTCAGCCTGTTTTGTCTTAAATCTTCATCACCCACAGCCACAGGAGCTAAGCAATTTCTGTCCTTTTGTAGCTGGGTGATTAAGCCCTGAGCGTTCCTGATGACTGACCCATCTTCAAGATCTCTCATCAGACCCTGTGCCTCGTGTAGCCAAGATGACCTAGACAGTTAGCTCCTCATAGTCCCATAATCCGTGCAGGGTCACTTAAGCATGTGATGCAGACCTTTCTAAACAGGTGGTCCCTAACCCTCAACAACAAGAAATTTGTCCTAAAATTCTGTTCATTTCAAGAGCAGGGAGAGAGACTTGCAGTGCCAAAAGATGAACTCACAAAACATCACATTATGGCCCAAAAAATACTAAGTCCTCCTAAGAATGATTTCCTTATACATTCTCTTTCTAGATAGAATGTCAACTGCAGATGTAATCTCTTCAGCATCAACTGGATCAAGACATCAGAAATAGTCAAATCTTGTAATATCCTAATCAAAGCAGTAATTGATTTGGTGGCAACATATTCATTACCATTTCATGATTCAGACCTTTGTGATTCATCCTCTGTCCCATCTCACCAAGCATATCTCTGTCGAACAGAGGGGTGTACATCTTCAGAACCTGACTACATCGGACTCTTACCCCCATAAAAGTAGAGTTGGTTTGATGTGCACAACCAGGTTCTGCCCATCAAACCAACATCTTTAACTGTAACACTTGCCTCCTTGTAATTTGGATTGAAGAGGCATCGTAGTAAGAACCAGAGTTTAATCACCAATTGCAAACGAAAGGCTGTTTGTCACTGGCACACTCAATGGGAGACTGCATCCTAAATCTAATTTTCTTGAGCTGTTGACATATTTGTTGCAACTAGCTAACTCAGGACTTTAGGTAGTGCATCTTTCAGCAACATAAAGATAATACTGCCCTTACTACTGATACCACTGTTTTCATGGCACATCTGCAATGAGTACATGAGTGTTTTATTCAGAACATTTTGTTTTTAGTGCAGAGACCTCTGATTCCATGGGAGCCCAAGCTAGTTTTGCAACAATCATGTTTTTCAAACACTACCATGCTGCCAGAATCAGTACGTAGACGTCTAGAGATGCATCAGATTTAATTACATCATATAAAGGATGTTTTATTTGGGGGGTTAGCTATTTGTGGCCTCTGTAAGGAAGGTATTGGCAAGTGACATTCATCTTGCATTAATATGATCACATTAAGGCCACTCACCCTCTTGGGAGAAGGATGTACTACACTTTGTAAAAGAAGTATCTCAACACTGGCAGACTTGTTTCCAGGAGTCGTCTGTAGACATTTGAAAGAACTTGCCCACATTCACTGAATTGTATTGCTTGGACATAAATATGAGTACTGAAGCCCAAGTGGAACAAGCAATGCTTAGTAATGTCCTTCAGTAAGGCACGCCTCTTTTTCAATTTCCCAGACGTTGTCTGTGTTGATATTACTTCTTCCAACTCATGACTAAAGCATGATAATTTACAAAAGATCAATTGCTAGAGATGAAAGATTACTTACCTGTAACTACAGTCCTCCAGCTTTGGTATTTTTAATTGATACTCCACATCCCCATCGCCCCATCTCACCTTTATTCAGAGGTACACCAATTATACCTTACATAATGTTGTCATGAAGTCCAAGCTACGGTCGTCTCACCGAGAAGCTGTGACCTGAGCACATTCACTTCCTTAGAGCTTCAACAGTTTACAATGCGGTGATTGTGCCAATAAATGAACATCACTTTATTGCTACTACTACTGTATTACCATGCATACTTGTTTACACTGCTTACTAATGACTGGTAATATATTCAATATATTTTATATATCCCTCTATATCTGTGCTGCACTACTAGAGGCAGATGCGTAGTTGTCCCCATTTTGGAACAATGTCCCGTGTGATTCATCCTCTGCTGTGCATCTTCCTCTTGTCTTTTATACTTCTTGTCTAACTTTTCATCACTTGTCCTTACAGCTGCCTGCTGGGGAGTACCACAAGGTTTTCACAGTGTCCCAGTACCCTTCTTGCTACATGTACACCTATGTAAACACAACGGCAGTGGTGCTGGAGCAGAATCTCACCAAACTCCAGGAACTGAAGGAGAAGGTGCAAAATGGGACTGGTGAGAGAGCAACTGCTTGCGGATGCTGAAAGTTTCTTGTAACAGTAGTATTACAATTTTAGTTTTTGTTACCGACTTTCAAGATGGCATGAGTGTGCAGTGCTTATGAGACCGTCCATTAGACACTGTATTCAACCTTCTCACTTATCATAGTAGATTTGAGAATTCAAACCAACAAGGGCAACCCACAATCATCTCTCGAAATAATTGCATATACTACAAAAAAAAAGGTTCAGTAGAAATCCACATAGTGACATAATTTGTCACCCTCAAACTGCAATCATTCTTACTTTGAAGAAGCCTTCTCACTACTTTCTTGAAATTTGTTGTCCTCACTCCTTCCTTGATAGTCCTCTTACTCAATCCCCAGTCTCTGAAGGATGCTTTTGAATGAAATTCTATTTCCTTCTGTGGTGTGTGTTGGAACCACTCAACGTCTAAGAATGCCTCCTAGGGGTTCCACCCTTTTTTATTTTTTTCAAAGTGTTTCTTCCCTCATTCTTTATCTCCGCAACCAGGCTTACTCTTTTTTCAGGTATTTTTCCTTGCATGATTAGCCTGCCTGACGGGCACTATTAAGGATGTTGGAATTTATCAAAAGAGTCTCTGTAGGAAACTAAGGGGCAGAGATTACATTTGTCTCAGAATTTAAACAGAAGAAATTGGCAAAGGCAGAGAATTGAATTCTGATTGGTACAGCTTATATATAAAGGCTCAAGAGGTTACTGGGTCTAATCCTTTCAGGCGCGCCATACTCTAAAGCTCTTAGGGCCAGATGTAGCAAGCAGTTTTGCCCATTCTGTGTCTATGGGAAAATGTGTTTGTACATATGGCCCATAGTTACCATCTCCTTCAGTTTATGACAAGCTGGTCGACGTCTTCTGTTACCATGTGTATATCTCGTAGTTGAGGGGAATAGGTGAATAGGGTATTGATTTCTAGGTTCTCGCCATCACTCACTTCTCTTCACTCGAGCATCAAGGTCAAATTTGCATGCTCGTCAAGCCACAAGTCCTGAAAAACGTTTAGGACCTGATCATCATCTCCTAAATCTCCAGAGGCTTGATTTGAGGATAGCATCCATATTCATTTTAGGATTCTTTTCTAATGTTTCTCCTACCAAACACCACTGTGGATACTTAAAAGGCTGTTCACTGTGCTTCTGATGATCTGCCTTACCAAACCATGAGTGGCCTCCTTGTCTGCCACCTTCTTTACCACTGAGGAATACGTTTCCCACTCCTTACAAATGCTCTATCAGGACCTCAGTATCCAATGGGTCTCCCGAGTGACACCCAAAAAAAGACCTCAGGATGAGTGTACTACAGAATGTAACAAACATTCTGAACAATAAAGCTGCTGTACAAACTCCTGAGAATAACAGAGTTGTGAGGGTGCCATACAATACCAGATAGGGATTCCGCCTCAGACTGGATTGATTTTTCTCCTCAATCTCAAGACTTAAATCCATCTTGTGAATTTCCTATGGATGACGTATGATTTATTGTTTGGTGCTCTATGATACCATCTAAATAAAGCAACAGTTCAGAACATCTTGTTCTTAGTGTCATAATATTACCACTCTTCTACCAAGAGAAGGCCATATTCCACTCCTACTTACTTCTTCAAAGAAACATTGGGCTCAGTCATCTAAGTGTCCTCACTCCTCGCTGAGAGGTTCACAACTGTTTGAATGCAGCCGCCAGTCTTATAGCCCTGTGAGAATGTCCAGAAATAAGACACATTATGTAGTCTTTCTTATTCATTCTCCACTCTTAAGTTTAAACTCCAGTACTACCCACTTAGGCTGCCCAACGGAAAAGCCAATTTTGTTCTTTTTCAGCAGTTTTTTTCTCTGCATTGTGTGTCCCTGGTTCAACTGTTCTATGAATGTCCACTTCAAATTCATGGCTGTATATCCTGACGTGATATAGTGGTGGCCCATTTTGGTAGTAGTGGTGGCTCATTTTGGTTGTAATACTAGCACACTGTACAATACTCTGGTGCTACACAATCCATATCCAAACTTTACGCATTGTCTTCCCTATGTACGTCTTCCCTATGTACGTCATACTTGGGCAAATAATCATGTAGATGACTGTGCTAGAGTCACATTTGGTATGTACCCTCTGTTGCCATCTCTTTGGTAAACCTAGATCAAGCCTTTGTGAGATTACATATTCTGCATTTTCCTGGTGGAAGTTCCCACAAGGTATTCGTCCATGTAGAACCCATGGATGGATGAATGCTGGCCGTCCCTTGAATGCACTAGTACATTCCTGATGTTTGGGATGTAGCAATGGAAGAATTACTATCCCCTGTACTCAGTATATGACCAAAAGTTTTTGTGATCACTTTTTCACTTGGATAGACATGGGGGTGATAAGTAGTTACACACATGATCCCATGTTTCCCGTTGTATATCTTCCAACAAGGCACTCCTGTTTTGGTTCTTAGCTCTTTTTTTTACACTTCTCAATGATTTTCCTCGAATATTACCTGGCACTTAGTTTTTAAGCTAGGGTTTAAGCCTGAACCCTATACTTTTTGGAGTCACTGCTGTTTTGCCATAGGTGCAAGAATTGACAATAGGTTGGAGTTCATGGGTGCAGAGGTGGTTTTATTTGATATATTGATGAGATTATACTTGAATATCAGTATTACATTTTGGCAGGGGAAAAACGGTGAATGTACTGACCCAATTAAGACAAATAGGGGGGGGTCATACAAAGGTGTTTCTGGGCCCCGTTTGTCTTATTATTATGTATCAACGAGTTGGAAGCACATTTAGCCACAAATGGTGTAGATCTGCCAAAGGTGGGGGGCCGTCAGATACCGCCTCTCCTTTATGCGAATGATGCGGTTCTTATTGCCCAAATGGCACATGGTCTGCAGAGATAATTGGAATTGTTTACTTCTTTCATGGGGAAATTAGATCTTAAGGTTAACTCCACCAAGTTCTTTACGATTATCATGTGTCATAAAATGACGACGTTGAGGACACACGGTGAAGGTGGTTTTAAACTGTAATGATCTTGGTATTCCTTTTGATACCCCCTAACGTAGGCTCACTTACTTAAAATTAGGAGGAATCAGTTGCAGGGTGCCATGGAAGCAATTTTTCGTTTTTCCTTCAGGTTAGGTGTCAAACAGATAAAAGAATCGCCAATTCTATATAAAAGTAAATGTGTATTGGTTGGGATCTATGGGCTTGGAAGGTGTGAGGCTATACAAAACCTAGTTGTCTCCTAGTAGTATAACATCGCTTTATTAGTCTTATCTTGCATACCCCACCCGCTATAGCCACATTTATTGTACATCAGTAACTTTGTTTGAATTTTTGGGGAGATATGGCTCAGATTACCCCAATAATGTTATGGTTTAGGATCTGGCTAACACCGGAACTTGCGTCTACAAGAACTGTCATGGCAGATTGTTTATTCTTGGTTGAATTATATAAAAGAATGACTTAATAAATTAGGGTTGGGTGATTTGTTTACAAATTCTGCTCTAGTTTCCCCAGCCTTTAGAGAAAGGGCAAAACACTCTTTAGGGAGCATCTCCATGACCTGAGACTGGCAAAAGTGGTGAATATGCAGACAGTGAGGGATTATATTGATCTCGGTCCATCTAATGATGTCGAAGCACTTCTTGTTTTTTTTAAAAGCCTCAGCATAGGTATTATTTAACCAGATTCAGGTTGAATAAAATACATTATTCCGATCTTGGGAACTTAGTCTAAAACGCTCCCAAATTGTCCTTGTGATAATTGCACACCTCGGAGCACTTGTCGCTTTATTCTGTTTTGCCTGTTGTTTGATAACCCACGTGGGAGGTTTTTATTACCATGTCTGCAGACAGCAAATATAAGACATTACAGGAGTGCTTTCACTTGTATTCAAAGGATAGAAACAATATAATTGGTATGGCCATTGTTAATTTTATAAGGAATACATTGTCCATTAGAAGGGGATTTGAGGGTTAATTATAGATTTGTTTGGTGGCAAAATGTAATGAATTGGAGATGATGAAATGTTCTTTTTAAATTTGTGATTTATATTTTAATAGTTATTTTTATGTTGTTTGGTATCTGTGCTTTAAAATTATGTGTAGTTGTTTTATTTGTTGCCTTTATGGTCAAATGTGACTGAATAAAATATATATTGATTGATTGATTGATTGATTGACTATAAGGTAGACCATTGTGTGCTGGTTTGATTACGATATCTGTCGTTCTTGAGCTCTGGTAAGGCATCCCTTGTCAAATGGTTTTGTCATGGGTTAATCCTCAATCTCTTTCAATACTGCCTGCTCAAAGGTAAGTATTTAAGGGGGTATGCTAATAGCCAGTGGACGGAACATGGACTTTACCCTAAGGCCTCTGTCTCCCTGATTTTGTGTGTATGATTTATTCTTGAAACAAAATTGATCCTCCGTATCTGTCAAAACTCATGCAACTCTTTATGTAGTTTGAACCAATCCACCAATGGTATGGGTTCATATCTTAGCCCCTTTTTTACAACACTCTTCTGAGCTTCAGTCAGTGATTTGCCACTGAGGTTTACTATTAGTTTGCATTTGTGCTCAGGTTGTCCGGGGTTTGTTTGGACATGCTCCAAGTGCACACTCTGGGTTCCTTGTCTTCCCATGAGACCTGCCTCAACCTTCTCTGCCCTCTTGGGGCGCCCTCTCCCTTTAACAAAGCCTTGGTGTGGACATCTCTGCTGATCATCCTGATTATAATAACCCTGCCAACCCAATACTGTGGCTATGTGCACCAAAATCGAAGCAACCCATTAACTCCCATTTAAACAAAGAATACAGATGACTACACAATTCTCAAGGTAATGTGGGGTCGGAGCCTCAATGACTCTGCAAGATGGTATTGGTCTTCATTCTGTCCATGAAGGAGCGTCTGGTTCAGGTTCTCACAACGTCACTGCCATGTGGTACTACAACAAGGCACAAGGGCAGAGTTGGGTCCTGGGGCTTGTGCCAGAAGTCTCTGTTCCTCTGGAACTGACTGAACCATTTGGGCATTTCCAAGGTAGTCAACCACCTGTCAGGATCTTTCAATGCTAGGGTGAACAAACTCATTTGGTGTTGCCTAGAAGATCACCAATGGCAGTTGCACCCAGGGGAGGCATAGGGCATCTTCCAGCAGTGAGGAGAACCGTGGCTCAATATTTCTTCCACTGCAGAGAATGTGCAGTCCAAGCTTTTGCATGTTGGAGTTTCCAAGACAACCCTCTATCAAAGATGCTTTTCACCTGGCGTGAGCTCGAGACTCCTGTATGCGTTCCTGCCTCTGCCTCTCCTGCCCAAAGTTTTGCAGGAAACCAAGAAAGACCGGTCCAAGTTTTGCAGCATGAATCCTTTTCCGGATTCACATGCTGTGCATCATTCCGCCATCTAGTGGTTGGGTCCGAAATTCTCTTTCTTTTTTCTCTTCTGGGCATTGTCGACCACCATTTGGTGTTAAGTCCATCCCTGCATGACGTGAAGTGGCACCCCGGAAGTTCCTGTGCGTGGTAGCCATCTTCAGATTATTTTTTTCGCTGTTGGATGTGAAAGCAAGGAAGGAGCTCCAAAGTTTTTTGGAGAGAATGCCGAAAACAAAGAAAAATTAAAACGTTTTTCACAGGATTATAATGCCAAAACCAGCAGAAGCCACGGCAAGGAGACAACCGAACACACTCGCCGGTGCGGGACACCAAATGAATCCACAGAACAGGAGAAAGAAGCAAGGTAGGGATCATGGAAAACGCCCCTTTTAAATCTGCCCGAACTGCTACCATAAGTTTGCTCAGTGCGACCCGCACAAGGTCTGCAATCTCTGCCTTCGAAGAGATCAAGGAGACGAGGGGTGTGAAGCCTGCGCAGCTTTTGTTCCCAAGACACTCAAAGCACACCAAAAGCAGAGGGAGGAACACCACACAGCAATGCTGAGCCAATAGCACCACGAGTTGCTGAAGGAGTTAGGCCTATCCAGTGACGAGGAAGAGCAAGTGGGAAGTACAGAATCGACTCATGGAGAGTCGGATGTCGAACTCCTCAAGGGAGACGCAGATAAAAAAACACTAGCAAAAGAAGTCGACAAAGAACGTCAAAAAGAGACCCAAAAAGGTAAAAAAGCCACCGAAAGGCTCAGAGGAGAAAATCCCAGAGAAAAAATCCCACAAGGCAGCCCCGACTTCCAAGAAATTTACGATCTGTGGCCAGCAACAAGCATGATAATCCCCACGGATCCCAAACCAGGGATACCAAAGAGGTCTGGCCACCGAAACAGAGAGACTCCACTCGGCAAAAGAGACCCCAAAACCATTGGGGAAACAGACCCCAAAGGCACTGGGGGAAACATAAACCGAAAAGATGACCTTTGACAGAACGAGACGTCGAAAAGGCAACAGAGGTGGAGAAAGAGGCGTTGTCTGGAAGCTGAAATGGCAGCGCACCTGGAAAGAAAGAAGGAGTTTGACACACTAAAACAATTTTGAATTCCACCCAAATCCTTGATGGTTTCAACGGACACAGATGCTGAAGAGGAAGAAACCATCCTTGAAGCCCTGGGAACCCCAGAACCACACGAAGAAGAGGAAGCCACAGAGAGTTTCGAGGATGATTGGAATGACCTCATAACAGAGAGCTCAGAAGAGGAGGTTGACAGCTACCCCCTCAAAGCCTTTGCCCCCCTGACGATGACATGTGCTACAACAACCTGGTGAAGAGGGCAGCAGACACATATGGAGTACCCCTGGAAGAAGAGAAAGGGGACTCCTGCTTCCTACTGGAAACCCTAGTGCCTTCAAGGAAGGGCAGTCTATACCTACCCATGTTACCCAGCATATTCGACCAAGGTAAGGAAGGCCTTCAGGGAACCTGCAGCAGCCAAGAGGGTTACACCGAGGGTGTAAGAAAAGTACAAACCCTCTCTAAAGGACCCCAAATACATTAAGGGAAACACAGTGGCTGACTCCCTTGTAGTCACACCAGCAAGAAAAGGGAGCAATTCCTCCACAGGCCCCCCTCCAGAAAGAGAAAGCAAGAGACTGGAAATGGTGTGGAGTAAGCTGGGAAGAGAAGCAGCAACACAGTGGCATAATGCCAACTCCAACGCCCTTCTAAACAGATACGGCCACCAGAAATGGGTCAAAATTGAGGCACTCATGCAAAAACTCCCAGAAGGAGATAAGAGGGCAAAGATGATTATTCAAGAAGGAAAAACCATCGCCAATGCATGTTTAAAATCCACTCTGGACGTTGTGGACACAGCTGGCAGACAAATGTGAACAGGGACAGCACTCGGAAGGCACGCATGGCTGAGGATATCCGGCTTCAAACCCGAAGTGCAGGCCTCCACAATCAACAAGCCCTTCACTGGAGGGGCCTTGTTTTGGCTAAGAAGTGGACGGATCCTTACAACAGATCAAAAAGGACAACAATACAGCCAAGGCAATGGGGGCACTACAATTCAGAGGTAACTGAAGGAGAGGGAGCAACATCAAAAGGCCCACAGGAAGGGGAGACTTTACCTGTGGGCAATAACAGCAACAGCAGACAGTCCAGGGGAGTACCTTACAGGGCAGCTAACAAACTGGGTACCAACAATGACAACACCCCGCCAGACAGCCTTTTAGAGGCAGAGGGAGAGCAAGGGACCAACCCCCCAGAGTAGGAGTAACAACCAAGTGACTCTTAAATGCCCTGAGGCCCCCACATAACACAGTAGGGGCAGAATAGCTCTGTACCCACATCAGTGGGAGAACATTTCCACAGACAATTGGGTACTAAACATGGTGCGCGGCTACTGTAAAGAACTCTCAAAACTACCACCACCAAATCCATCAAGGAAGAAAAAATGTCAGACAGCAGAGCTGGATCAACTTAAAAGGGAGGTGAAAGAACTCTTGCAAAAACAGCCAATAGAAAAAGTACCAAAGGGCAAATTAAACAAGGGAAATTACTAAACCTACTTCTTGGAGCCAAAACAAGACCTTAGACTAAGAGCGATCCTAGACGTCAAACAAATTCATTTGCACTCAACATTTCAAAATGACAACACTTCAGGAGGTAATACGACTTAGAGAAGATTACATGGCAAACATAGACCTCCAGGGCACCTATCTGCACAGACCAATAAATCAGGCATACAAGAATTACATCAGATTTGTGCTCGAAAAAGTGCACTGTCAATTCAAGGTCTTACCTTTCAGAATAAAATCAGCACCAAGAGTTTTCACAAAATGCTTAGCGACAGTCATGGCATTCCCAAGAAGAAAGGGAGTTCATGTGTACCCTTACCTGGATGACTGATTTGTAAGGGCACATACAAAGGAGAAATGTCAGAGACACTGAAACGGTTATCACAACTCTACAAGTACTTAGGTTCATTGCAACTACAACAAGAAAAATTATTCCTAGGAGCAAGACTCGATGCGAGGAGAGCACTTGCTTACCCCGCCCAAAGGAGAACACAGGCAATCCCAGAGCAAACTCACCTTTACCAGAAGGGGCAATCTCTGACAGTGAGGACAGTCATGAAACTGATGAGCATGATGACATCTTGCATCCCTCTCATACCACATGCGAGACTAGCCTTGGGACTATTCCAGGAATACCAAACACACAGGGAGTTTGGAGGATCTACTGGTTGTAATGGAGAAATACAAAAGGAGATACAGTGGTGAGCATCCAAACAAATAACCAAGGGAAGACCTTTCAAGACAACAACTCCCTCTGTGTCCATCACCACGGATGCATCCTACAAGGGGTGGGGAGCACACACGGACAATCTAAGAATCTGAGGCCAATGGAACAAAATGGATGCAATAAAACACATACATTTCCTAGAACTGAAAACAGTGTTACTGGCCCAAAAAGCATTCCAAATACAAATAGCAGGGAAAATGGTACTAAGACAAATGGACAATACAACAACAATGTTCTGCCTAAACAAGCAAGGGGGTACAAAATCGTTCACCATAATCAAGTTAGCCCAAGAAATATGGAAATGGACAATTCCTCAAAGAATCAACGTAAACACAATACATCTGCCAGGAAAGGACAACATAGAGGCGGATAAACTAAGCAGACAGGAAAACAGCACACATGAATGGGAAACATAATAAGGGAGCCATAATAATCAACCTGTACACATCAGCAGAGAAAAAGAAATGCTGACACTTTTCCACCAGGTTTCCACACCACCAATCAGAAGGGAATGCCCTGTCACTAAACAAAGACATTTGCTTATGCCTTTCCAATAGTACCAAAGGTACTGGAGAAGGCCAGGAGACCAGAAACAAACCTCATCCTTATAGTCCCTCAATGGGCCAGACAAGCGTGGTACTCTGACCTACTCGAACTGTCTAAGGGACAGAGTATAAAGATCAAACCGGAATGAGACCTACTCACAATTCAAAGGGGGCAAGTGTTCCACCCAGAAGCAGCAACACTCAATCTAGCAGCATTGCTCCTAAATACGTAGAATTCGTACACCTAAACCTAACACACAGAACGATGGAGATACAAAAGGAAGCTAGGAAGCCAACAAGGAGATGCTACGCATCAAAATGGAAAAGATACTTTCTATGGTGCACAGGAAACAATACCCTAAAAGCAATATCTAGGCAGGAGACAGTAGTTATCTATCTCACACACCCGCTAGAGAGCGGAATCAACTACTCCTTCCTGAAGGTACACTTGGCAGCAATCATGGCCTACACCAGAGGGGCACTATGTAAAAGTTTCTTCACAGCACCTGTTATGAAAAGGTTCCTGGAAGGATGCAAAAGAATTGCCCCTCCAAGAAAGGCACCAGCCCTGATGTGGAGCTTAAACTCAGTGCTAACACAACTCGTGACAAAACCTTTTGAATCCATGCACAAGGCTGAACTGTGGTTTCCTAATAGCGATCACATCTCTACGGAGAGTGAGATTCAAGCTCTAACAATACAAGAACCATACTTGCTAATCCACAAGGACAAGGCAGTTCTCCGAACAAACCTACAATTCCTACTCAAGGTGGGCACCAAATTCCACGTCAATCAAACCATACAGTTACCAGTTTTCTTTAAAAACCCGCAACCCGAAATGGAGAAAAAAACTACATACACTGGACGTAAGAAGGGCACTAATATACTACCTGGAGGAGACCAAGCGACTCCGCAAGGGGACCCAACTATTTGTAGCATATGCTAAATCCAACAGGGGAACCCCAGTCACAAAGGGGACTGTTGCACGATGGATAATTGGAACAATTCAAACCTATTACGCAGCAGCAGGCAAACATCTGTCACACCACCCAAAGGCACACTCAACAAGGAAAAAGGGCACTACCCTGACATTCGTAGCAAACGTGCCCATAGGCACTATTTGCGCATCAGCAACATGGGCATCTCCACACACGTTTACAAAACACTATTGTGTGGACATCCAGATAAATAAAAAAGTCCAAGTGGGACAGAAAGTACTGCAGCACCTGTTTGCAAGCTCATCATTTTAACCCAGCAAACCGAATTGAAGGGGATAAACCGCTACACAATCCAATGCACAGCATGTGAATCCAGAAAAGGATTCATGCTGCAAAACAGAATGGTTACTTATCAATAGGAGTAGTTTTGCAGTCTAAAGAGTTTTCTGGATTCACATGCGACCCACCCACCTCCCCAGAAATGAGAAAAGGACAAACAGGTGGGGGGGGGGAAGAAAGAAAAAAGGGAGAAAACAGAAAACAAAAACACAACAGAGAAAACAAATCCTACCACAGGAACTTCCGGGGTGCCGCCTGAGGTCATGAGGGGGATGGACCGAACGACAAATGATGGTCAACGACGCCCAGTAGAAAAACAAAGACCATTCCGGACCCAACCACTAGGTGGCGGAATGATGCACAGCATGTGAATCCAAAAAACTCTTCAAGCTACAAAACTACTCCTACTGGTAAGTAACCATTTCGTTACCCTCCATCAAGCCCGTTCCTAAACACAAAAAGAACAAAGTCAACCTCTTTTACTTTACAATGGAGAAAAAAACCTGAAAGGAAACAATTGTTATCAAGACTTCTCGCCACAGATTCCTGACCTTTTTAATATTCCCCAGGCATCAGACTGGATCCAGAAACTTTCCCATAATACTTCTGCACGTTGGTGATGCCGTTAGCTCCAGAAATACCTTGCAGGGCTAAAATAGCCATCGCTTCCATACGCTGCTGTCATTTTTTTTTCTTTCTATGCCACCAGATGCCGGATCTGTAGCTTTTCTCTCTGAGACCCTTTACCTAACCATTTTCATTGTGTGCAAGGGATGTTACTGCCTAAAATGACGGGTTTTAAGCCCTTTAGAAACTGTCACAATCAGACGTCTGTGATGGAACACCATGAGGTGTTTCTGTGGTATTTCTGATTGAGTCACAACTCCAAGATCTGCAAGTAAATTAACCTGAGTGCCATCCGGGATGGCGAAGCAAATCTTTACATTGCCAAGCACAAGAAGACCCGTCGTCGGAACACTTCAAATCCAAGGCTCTGGCCCGCTCACATTCCCAGAGCCGACTGAGCCACTCTAAAGGCCAGTCTTCACCGTGCTCCTGATCGTCCACCTTACACCACCACCTTTCCTCATAAAGTGGTTATGTGTACTAGGACTTCCTTGGTTCCAAAAGTGATCCTTTTACATGTCAGCCAAACCACCCCCTGCCGCATTCTATGCCCCACCTCTAAGTAGGAGGAGAGGCTCCATCATTTGGCTCCTCAGAGGGCGCTCAGCTTCTGCATTGATCACACCAAAGAGATGATCAGCTCTTTCTGAGGTGCACCGTTGCGCAAAAGGCAGGCTGTGCAGAAGCATACTGTAGGAGGCTGGCCTGGTGTGTGGTGGGTACCTATGGTAATTACACCTTATACAAGGTATCCCTTATTAGTGTAGTGTAGTCAGTGTCTAGAAGCCAGGCTCTCTAGATGTAGATGTAGCTGTGGATGAGCAGTCAAGGCTTATCTAGGAGACATGCAAAGCTCATGCAATACCACTGTAGTCACACTTAGTACTTACACACATAAATGAAAACACTCAGTGAAGGTACTTCATTTTGGTGATAAAAATACCATAGAGGCTATAATCCCTTAGAAGGTGAGTAATACACAAATTATGTACATTAGTATGCAGAAATAGGCATAAAAACAGTTAGAAAACCGTGCAATTAATGAAAATCACATTAGAGATAAATGGCCCTAGAGGGAGCACAAACCATATACTTAAATGGAATGCGAAACTCGGTCCCCCACCTAGGTAAGTGTAGTGTGTAGAGGGGAGCTGGGAGTACTAGTAAGGCCCAAAGGTAAGTACCACAACCCACCACAGCGACCAGGAAAGTAGGAGTAAGTCACTGTAAATTCCCCTGATCACAGACAGAGAAGAAGAATTATGCTAAACCCAGAAGAGACTACAAAACACCAACAATGGAATCCTGGACAAGAGGAGCCGTGGAAGAAGGGGACCAAGTCCAAGAAGAACAGCAGAGTCCAGGGAGGGCAGGAGCCCCTACACACCAGGATGAGGGTGCAAGAAGTGAACCACTGGTGAAGAAGAAGAGTCAGAACTGCACCAAGAAGACAGAGTTCCTGGAGGATGTCCCATGCCGGAAAGAGGATTGCAGTCGGGTTTGCGGCTTCGGCTTCCGTCAACAAGCCTTGGCACACACAAAGCTCGCGGTTGCTGGAAAATGGCACTGCCGGGGACCAGGAAGGACCAGGTGGACTCTACCCTGGAGGGGGAGTCAGACGGGGCCCTCAGCAACTCCGAGAGCCTCCAGAAGACCAGGCGTTGCCCACACGAGTCCCACAGGACGGAGACATGAAAGTTGCAGAAGAGGCCCACGCAGCACTACGGAAAAGGCACCCACACTGCTGGAGAACCACTAAGGGAGCTGTGCGCTGCAGGACGAAGTCCCGGGGGCTGGAGCTTAAGGATGCCTGAAGTTCTTGAGGAAAGGATGCCATCAAGCCTTGGCTGCTGCACAGGACGTGGTCCACAGGGTTACTGTTGTGCGTGGGTAGGCAAGGGCTTACGTCTACCCAAGTTGGACAGCTGAAAGAGGGGACCGTTGGGACCACTTTAGCCTACCACCGTAATGCAGGATCCACGCAGATCAGCAGGAGAGGGGATCCACGCAGCCAGTCGTCATTGCAGGTGGTGCCTGCAGAAGCAGGGGAGTGACTCCTTCACCCCAAGGGAGATTCCTTCTTTCTTCTGATGCAGGCTGAAGACGGGCTGTCTTCAGAGGATGCACAACCGGGGAAATGTTGCAGTTGCTGGAAGGAGCCAGAGATACAGTGTTGCGGGAGGAGTCTTGCTTCTTTGTTGCAGCTTGTAGGGTCCTGCAGAGTCCAGATGCCGTTTCTTCGATCAGAAGTCAAAGTGGAGGGTGCAGAGGATTCCTGCTGGAGTCGTGGAATCTGAATCTGAAGAACCACTCAAAGGAGAGACTCTAACTAACCCTGAGCTAGCTGGGTGACCACCTATCAGGAGGGGGCTCTGATGTCACCTGCTGGCACTGGCCACTTTGATGCTCCCTGAGTTCCCTGCCAACCTTGAATCCAAGATGGCCAAACCCAGAGACTGTCTGGAGGAGCTCTGAACACCACCCCTGGGGTGGTGATGGACAGGGGAGTGATCACTCCACTTTCCTTTGTCCAGTTTTACACCAGAGAAGGGACTGGGGGACCCTGAACCGGAGTATACTGGCTTATGCAAGGAAGGCACCAAATGTGCCCTTCAAAGCATTGCCAGTGGCTTAGGGAGGCTACCCCTCCCAAGCCTGTAACACCTATTTCCAAAGGGAGAGGGTGTAACACCCTTCTCCCGTAGGAAATCCTTTGTTCTGCCCTTCTGGGCTCGAGCTTCTCAAGCAACAGGAGGGCAGAAATCTGTCTGGGAGGTGGCAGCAGCTTGGGCTGCCTGACAATCCTCAGAAGGCTGTAATGGCAATACTGGGGGGTCCTCTAAGGAGCCCCCAGAGTGCATGGAATCATACAACCAATGCTTGCAAAAGCCTTGTGGTATGATTCCAACATGTTTGAAACCAAACATGCCTATGTTTGGAGTTACCATTGTGTAGCTTGAGATAGGTATTGACCTATGTCCAGTACACACGTAAAATGGCATCCCAGTACTCACGAAGTCCAGGAAAATTGACCTGTAGTTTATGGGGGCACCTCTGCTAGTGCAAGTGTGCCCTCACACACATAGTTATTTTGCACCCTGCCCTCTGTGCTGGAAGGTCTGCCATAGGGGTGAATTAAAAGTGACCTGGTGCAGTGAAAAGTGGCAGTGAAAGGGTGCTTGCACCTTTTCACGCAGGGTGCAATGGCAGTCCTGCAGAACCCTTTACTTGGGCTCCCTATGGGTGGCAAAATATATGCTGCAGCCCGTAGGGATCCCTTGGAACCCCAATGTCCTGGGTACCTAGGTACCATATACTAGGGACTTATAATGGGGCACCAGTGTGCCAATTGTGGGTAAAATACAGTGATGGCAGTTACCAACAACTACATTTAGGGGAGAGACCATAACTACTGGGGTCCTGGTTAGCAGGATCCCTGTAGACACAATCAAACAAGCCAAAAGTGGGGGTAACCAAGCCAGAAAGATGCTACTTTCCTACACATACCATCCAACGCTGGATCGTGCTCCGCATTAAGATCTGCTACCCACTGGTGAAGAAGCAGCCTTCAGAAGGACTGCCTGCCCATTCCACCAGGGCCAAAGCTGCTAACACTGCGTTAGCATGCAGAGACCCTGTCCTAGACATATGCCAGGCAGCTACGTAGTTATCCCTAGATACATTCACAAAACAGTATTTTAAGGGCAGCCAAGTCTGCTGAGAAGAAAGCAGTATTTGTTTGGACTGCTAGGTCTGCTGAGAAGGGCACTTTGCCCACTTGACCCTGCAGGACTTTCTTGTTTGAGTCAATCCACAGCCCTCCTCTCCAGGATACTACTCTGGTATCTTTTCAGAAGGTGAGGAATCTGTAGCCTGCATCAAAAGAACAAGTTTCTTACCTTTGGTAATTCTCTTTCTGATAGAGACTCTATCTAGCCACACATTCCTCACCAACCCTCCCATCCTCCTGTTCTTATTAATCTTTAATAAAATCCCAAGTCTAGGAATCTGTACAATGTTTGCCAATTTGCTTTTTTGGCCTCTGCACCTGGAGACGCAGACAGACTCAAAAGCAACTGACGTCAACATGCTGCAGTGACGCCTATATAGGCCCGTTTGTCATTTCCGGAGCGGGATGACATCAGTGCAGTCGCAAGGTGCCACCTTCCGGCATGTGGAGGTGCTATGGAAAAGTTTCTTGATCCAGTCTGGGGAATGTACAAAAGGTGAGCACTATGCAGCTAAATAGAGACTAGCAGAAAGATCATTACCGAAGGTATTTAACATGTTCTTCAGTACTATCCAGTTCTCCTAAGATGGTAAAAAGGTAAGTTAGGAGAGAGAAATGGAGGATGTCAGTGTAACATCAAGGCTTCCATCATCTACATCAGGGAGATTGGACATGCACAGTGCTATACAGTGTGCATATTTTCTTATCGCTATATGAAAAAGACACCGATGGTTCTTAAGATTCAGATTCAGTAGTAAACAATGGCTGAAGTACGCTCTTTTGACCTTTTTAAAATGCATGCTTATGACCTCTGGGTGATTTAATGTTTGTTTAACTCTACCTTGACAATTATCTCCTCATAGCCAACTCCCTCCAGAAAGTTAGTTTAGTGTTTACGGGTGACAATAGATGTTCTAGGTTTTAATAGCAACAAATACAAACCAACTCTCATTACTTTCCAGTGTTTGCATAATTTAGGAACGGTGCTAATTACAAAGAACGTATACGTTTCTTGTTCATGTGACAGTATTTTCCATGCAGCACTAGTGTCATTGTCTTCAAACAATTTCCCCTCCCGCAGTCGGACAGGCCTACTTTCTTCCTCAGGTTCTAGATTTTCATAGCAATGAAGACAAATTAGAACATTGGAATACTGGGAGCTCCGTTGAAAACTGTTGAGTGCTCCGAACTTCTAATGGCCGGTAGAAGCCTGGAGCTCCAACATTCCAGTGTTTTTCTTCACGGAGCCTGAGGGGATTTCATTCCTCTTGAGCTCCATGAGGCCTTTGTTTTATTTATTAGAACATTCTGCCCTCTAGTGGCAGAATGTTCTAATAGCCTTATAGCCCCCCTCTTCCCTCCCCTCCCCCACAACCCCCCAACCCCCTGCCCCTCCCCCCCCCCCGCCATGGCACCCCCGCTCACCAGAGCTGGGCTATACCAGCCATTAAAGTCCTGCTCCCTTGTTAAAGGCCCATGCCTTTTGGCTCGGGCTTTTAATGCTGGAGTAGGCCTTTAATGGCCGATATAGGCTGCTAGGGTGGGCTATAAGGCTATATTAGCTCTGATTGCTTTGCATTGCTTAGGAGGAGTGGTGCTACTCAGAAAGAACAAAGAAGTGTCTTCTTCATGTGTGGCACTATTTTCAGTGAAGCACTAGTGTCGTTGCCCCCGAACAATTTCTCCTCCCGCTGTCAGACAGGCATTCTTTATTCCTGACTTTGTGGCATTGTGTCTGGTATCAAATGCCAGATTATTGATGAGACATCTTAAGGAAGGTCTAGAGGATAAGCAGTGCCAGGAATCAAGGATTGAAATGAGAAGATTTTAATGAGCAAACAGCTCGCAGTCTCCTCCGTGGATGTGTCAGAAGAGGAATACTAAGAAAGGAGTCTCCATTCAACAGCCTCCCAAGAGACAAATAGTTTCAATGGATTTGTTGTTTGCTGGTTGGGTTGGTTCAACTTGACCACATACTTTCATGCTCCAGTTTGAGCAAAACATAGATGGTTCCCAGGATTCAGGGTTGGCAACAAACCCTACCAATACAGAGTGCATCCCTTGGAGCTGAAGTACACGCATGTGGCCTTTTCAAAATCCATGTCTACGGTTGTAACTTTTTTCTTTTTTGTGGTGGGTACGGCGTTATTATGCAGTGTATGTACCGTCTCCAAATAATTTCTCCTCTAGCAGTCAGACAGGTATGCTCTCTTCTTGGCATTGTAGATGCCAGATCTTAGATGAGACCTCTTCAGGAATGCCTAAAGGAGCAACAGTGCCAGAAGTCAGGGATTGGAATGAGAAGATTTTGATTAGCCAGGGAGCTCTGCAGTCCTTTTTGTGGTGGTGTCAAAAAAGGAACATGTTGATAGAAGTCTCCCTTTAACAACCTCCTCAGGGACAAACTAAATTAATGAACTTGTTGTTTAAGGGTTGTGGTGGTAAATGTACTCGTAGTGAGTGACCCTGTAGGGCAGTCAAAAGCATCTGAAATGTTTCCTTTTCTTCTTTCAGATCTCCTCCAGACAGTCAACACCACTAACACATACTATCTTGATAAACAGGTGAATCAGAATTAGAGTCCTGTTTAGGCAATCCCAGTCAATCGGGATCTGGCTTCTAGTAAGAAACATCCTTTTCACAAGAAAAAAGTTACCTCTAACTACAGTTCTCTAGCGTTGGTTTCTTTTATGGCATTATATGCTTTAATCCTTCATCGTCGAGGAGGTCGGAGCCTCCCGCGCATACAGTAGAAATGCAGACCAGGATTTAGCGATAGAAAATTAACTAAACAGGTTTTTCTTTAGTACCACAAACACCTCATTTAAAAGGACCCAGATTTCAGACGGTGAGTGCTCTTATGTCTTACCTCCCCAGAGCCCACCATAGCTTAGTTTCTCAAACTACATGTTTAAACATTTATGTATAAATGCTGTGTAAACCTCAAGCAGGGAAATGGATGGGCTGCATGTGAATCCTTTAAAGATACCAATGTCAGAAAACTTTAGTTACAGAGAAGTAACTTTTTTTATTCTCCAGCATTGGATCTTTCATGGGTTCACAAACTTGAAACAGAGTAGCAACAGTCTAGGCAATGATAATAAAGTAAGGAGGCAGAAAGGCTTTCCTTATTTAAATACATTAGAACTGCTTGTCCTCCCACGGTAGACTCCCTTGATGATTCCATGTTTAAACAGGGTGCTTCCTGAATATAGGGCGGATTTTCCAGCTAGCCACCCTACAGATATTAGCACATGGAACTCCTGCCTCTAGAGAAATATGTTTTGACTCTCCTTGATAGGGGACAGTTGACTTTACTGTGTCAAAATATAATTGTTGCTGCAAATAATATGGTATTATCTAGTTTTGAAAACGGCCTACACTTAAATCTATGTCTGAAGGACACAAAAGATGATCCGATTGTCTGAGAGAATGTGTCCTGTTCATATAGATTTTTATGTGTGAAAATTGAGGCACAACACGGTAATCCTGGGGATCTGGGTAATAAATCAATAGCACAACACAGTGACCCCGCTGGTTGGAGGAATATGCCTGTCTTCCATTGGCCAGTGACAACCATACACTCAAGAATCTGTACAGTAGGCAAAACCAATGTAATGACCAAATGATGTATCAAAAAGCCATGATAAACAGTTCATAGCATGGGTGCTCCATAAGGCAGCGCAATGAACACGGGTAAAAAGTGAATAAAGTGTGCAAGTGCTCATTTACAGTACGTACACCCTAGAGGCTGATGTTCAAAACAACTTCAACAACAAGATATACCAAGATATTTATGTGTTTTGTGGTAGGATGCTCCCATCATGGTCCTGATTATGACCCTGTTTTAATTATCTGTGAGGTTGAAGCGGCCGGCGACTTGTTACTAATGGACTGATAATAATGAGATATAATTTTACACATTGTACTCTTCATTTTGAGTCTTGTTGAAGTTGTTTTGAATATCAGCCCCTAGAGTATACATATTCAGAAAAATGCTGAATGGATTTACACCAAACGTGGCATGAAAGTAGAACGTCATTCAGAAAGCATTCCTTTTTTTTAATTATATTTGTGTAAATCCTTACATATGTTTTTGAGATATTAGCATTTAAAAAGTTTGTGGGTGGGCATTGAAGATCTTGGGCGATCTTGGCCGTTAAACGTGCAAGCTGCAAACTTCTGGGTCCGTCAGTCATGTTTTTTTTTTGCCGCCATTGTGGAATTCACAAATTTGGCTAAACGTGCAAGGTCTGTGCCGTAGAAGATTATTCACATAGAAAAATGAAAGACCCGAGAATCAGTTCTAGGCAAGAGCATAGAAATGTGGAAAAATTGCACAGAAAATGAGAAAAAAATATCATGTAGTGGAGTGTAGACTCGCATATTCCCAAAAAATTTAAAGCATTCGGGCCTCCCTTTTATAACCTGAAAGGGGTGCCATTTCCCCAGTTCACGTTTCCCCAGCTCATGTTTCAGTAAACTGCAAGTTTCACAACGACACAAACAGGTGAATATACATATAAAGGCTCCACTTTAAACAAGATTGACCATCAGAAAGAATGAAGGACGGAAAGAGTCACGGCCTGCAATAGAAACTGCATACAATACAATTTTTTAACTTGAAATTGGGACTTTAAAGGTGGATGAATGCAGAGCTAAGCTGCAGGCCAGGCCTTGCGTCCAACACCCATTGATCCCTATTAGTTGCTTAGATAGGCAGTAATGCAAGGTGGTGTAGTACTCCTGGAATTGACATTTGGTCTGTCAGGGAAGTGCAGAGATGCGACCCCCTATACAGCCCCCTTAACTGCCTCTAAAAACTCCCAGAGAGGGCGATCTAAGAAAAGGTCTTGTGATGAAAAGAAAGCTGTTCCTACTCGGTATCTAGATCTTGACACATAGATTGATAAGGTGGTCATGTGCTAGCTGCCGAGAGCAAGACCTTCTGCTGAATGGTTATGCGAAATAAGGAAGATCCTGAATGCTACAGACTCCAAATACTCCAGAACTTGTCCACATGCATGTCTCCGCAAGTAGTGAATCTTTCTTCTGCGGACTCAAAGTCTTTCTCCAAGGTGTTAAGATGCCAGTGCCTAATTTGCATGCACTTGCATCACTCATATCACCTACTGGCCCATTATTTGTTCAACCTTTGGTTCGACCTCTACTTCTCCGGAGAAGTCACGTTGTAGGAAGTGATCTACACCAAAGAGAAAATCCCACACTGAAGAGGCACCACTCTCGGCAGTCCAGACACAATTCTCGACATTGCAGTAATTTCGGCAGATGTTACCATACTCCCTGTCATTCTCATACAAGGTCTGGTACCGTTTATCAACTCCTTCAGTCTGAAAATACTTCCATCGCTGACAGTCACTTTCATGTAGGATATTACCCATTGATGCTATTGCTGCTTTCAATCATTTGCTAGTCAGAGGAGCTACAAAACTCAGTCCACTAATCCTGGCAAATAACTGCAGCAAAACTCACTAATATGCCACGATAAACAATGCTGCTTGACAGTCTCCTCCACTGCAGATATCCAACACCTCAAACCTTGCCTGCACCCAGTGGCAGACGATGAATTTTGAAACTGTTAGGGCTTAAATTGGTGACCTGAATTTGCAGTAAGCGAGTAAGCTTGACATGCAAACCCAATTTTCCTCAGTAAATTCTGTGGAGGCTTCTCCCCAGGATTTTTTTAAAAAATTGGCCCAATTAGTCTTTTTTTACAGTACAGTTTCCAAATACGTTTGCTAAAATGCCACCGATTTTACAGACCGTCTTAAGGGCACTCATGATAGTTTCTAAATAGGGTTCTACCTGAATGTCTCACTCATGTTTTGCTACATGCACCCTCATTCCCGTAAAGTAAGCAATCTGCATGAAGCTGTACTGCTGGCCTGCCACCTTTGTTTTGCATAAATGTACTTATAATGAGGCTGTGCAGCCTCTCTGAGGAGAAGAGAGGTTGACTTCTGGTGGCGCTTGGTACACCTGCAGCCAGGACATCATCCGACTGTAAAGTAATAAGTGTAAAAAAGGAAAAAAGAAGGCAACATGCTTTTACCATCTATGTATACATGATCATGACTGTATCCATAAGTTCCACCGGAAGTCGCTTCAATTTAAAGAACACTACATTGGAGTTCAGTAAGAGAACACCTTAGACACCGAATAGCCAGCTACCTCTCCTCTCGATCGTTGACTGGATGCTTACAGTTGCCCCTGAACAGCACTCCACTTCCTATTTACCACATACATACATACAGTCTACAACATTTATCATCTTTGGGACTCTGCACCACTGCTCAACTTCGAGACCCCTATTACTACTGTTCCCAGGCCTGTTAGAGCCAGCAAGGGAATTTCTGACATCAGCCTAAATCAGCACCTGCTAGATTACAAAGGTTTATAAGCCTTCAAAGCAGGATCTACTTTTTCTTTGGATTCTCCACCAGATTGTGTTGCGATATCTGCTGCGAGAAAATATGCAGTTGCTCCGGTTCCAGTTGCTCCTCTTAAGAGGGAAAGCTAGAGAATGGATTTAGGTGGAAAGATCTGTGATACCTCCATAACAGCAGTAAAAGTAGCCAGTGTTACTGCTATACTTCGCTGATACGTCAGATCTATTGACAAGCATTCTCGAGAAAATAGGGAAGATTTTCATGAGGTTGTACATGTACATGAAGGCATGGTCAGGTGATTTGTGCAGAGGATAACTCATCTGATCTTCCAGCTTATGACTGTTGTCATGGTATACCTCATGGCTCCAATTTAACACTAGAAACTCAACAGAGAATTTTGAACTTCCAGATCTCTGGTAATACATTGTTTGACTCTCATGCGGATGAGAAGATGCAAGACATTAAAAAAGAGTTGGAAAACATCAAATCTGTGAGCTTAGGAGAGAAGGAGGTGTATAGGAAACATCAGTACTAGCCAAATGACTGGCTCTATTCTCCACCATGGGTTCAAATTGATCAGTGGCCAAAGCAGTTCCACCAGCAAAACCAGCATAAAAACCAAGAAAATACTCTGACAAGAAGCGGCTAGCAAATTTCAGTTTTCACAGGAAAACCACCTTCCTAACAATGACTCCATAATTTGCTCCTGTCCTTCTGTTCACCAATCCAGTGGTATTTAAGCATCTGCAACTACCAGGAACAGAGGAAATATATATTAAAAGATAGATGGGTGCTGAATATTGTACAAAATGGATACTTTTTAAGTTTCATTTCCACTCCTCCAGGTATACCTCCAAACAAGTCATCTCATTCAGAGATATGCTATAGTCAGAGGTTAACAGTCTTCTGATAAGGGTAATGGTGGAGGAGGATGCTCATTACCAAAAAGGAAATGGATCTTATTTATGGTACTTTTCACTTCCAAAGAAAGGACTGGGGCAATAATGCAGACCCATTTTAATTTTTAAGAAAAGTAAACAAGCAGATAAAGGAGGAACAATATATTAGATTACTTTAATGCTGGGATCCATGACCTTATGCATCTTCCTGGTACTACGTGCCCGTTTCAGATCAGACTTCTGCGGTTGTGTCTGTAAGATCATTGGTACCAAATTTCCTGTATCTGGGAAGTCAGTTTGTCTCTTACACAACCTGCTATTCCCTGGCAGTGCCGATAAGAGAATCTTCATAAAGAAGTCCCTTTTCACCATGATTTTGGGCATGATATTCAAACCCAAACATTGGCGATATATGCCTCCCTTCTAGAATGGGAAGCTCACCTCAGTATCTTTCAGATGCAGAGAATATAGTCAGAGAAAGAGAGGTCCTCTCACATCAGCTTCCTGGCGATGAGGGCAGGTCACTTGGTGCTCAGTTCCTTCCTCCTAGCTGCCAAGATAGACTTTCTACAAGTGCAGACTGTCAATATTACAACAGTGCGTTGTGAGAACAAACATGGTGGAACTTGAGCCACGGATTAGTCGCTCGAAACTCAGACAATTTGAAGATGGCTTATTGCAAGAAATCTGCACATCACTACAGTCGGTGTTCATGGGTTTCAGAATGCAAAAGCAAACTGTAGTCAGAATAAAAAATAAAACTGGAAAAGGATTTTAAATGACGATGTACTACTCAACATTTTACAAATGGGAATATATAAATACATTTCTTTGCAAATGCGGAAAACATTTTTTTTCCAAAAAAGGCATGATAGGGAATGCCCTTTTGATAGATTGGTTGAGGACACTTCTGCACACCTTTCTCCTAATGCCCTTGATTCTATTGATCATCATTAAGCTTACATGAGCCAAGGCTTGAAAGAAACTGATTGCCCCAGAACAGCCACGTCAGTGGTTCTTCACCAATCTTCCTTACCTTTTAGACTGACCACACAAGAGATTGCCATGCATCTCCTGTTCAAGTTCGAAGCCCAGATCTCTCATCCCAAACCTTCCAACATTGAATTTGGCTCCTGAACTCTTGCAGAATGAGCACCTCAATCTTCCTGAAGATTGAATGAGCATTATAAAAGAGGCTGCGCAAGAGATTCCTACACCTTTAAATAGTATAGGTTCTGCATCTGGTGTAACCAAAAGAACACTGACCCAAGATGCCAGAGGAATCGCTCCTCCCATATCTTCTCCATTTAGCTAAAGATGGGCTGCAATTTTCTTGGGCAAGGGTACACATGGCTGTCATTACTGCTTATGGAAAATGGCCTTCTTCAGCCTCTCTTTAAAATTGAAGTGATAAAACATAAAAGAAGGTCTTCCCCCAAACAGGAGGCCCTCTGGTCCATTACAACGTAGCATAGTTATTTCCAAGTTGATGTGTTCTCCTTTTGGACCAATTACTAAAGTTTATTTGCCGTCTATATCCTGAAATGTAACCTTCCTTATAGCTATACTTTCTGCCCTCAGACTTAGTGAGATTTAGGTGATAGCTGCCATAAGCTGTAAACTGTTTTCTGTAGAAGTGAAGTTATGTGAATGTATCCAAGTTTCTTTCCAGAGGTACTGTTAGGCTTCCATGTCAGTCACACCGATTCCCTCTAATCCTTTTCCAAGAGTCCCTCATCTACCCCAGAGATCTTTACGTTTTTGGATTTAAGAAGAGGCTTGAAGTTAGGTAGAGCTACGGACATTAGAAAATCTGATCATCTTTTTCTGTCACTTATGTGTCTGTTCAAATGAGCTTAGTCACGTCAAAAGCGTTTTGTGATGGAGGAATCTGTTTTTCTATTGCAGTGCGAACAAAACATTGTCTGGTGAGCCTTGCTCCCATTCCGTTAGCGGCTGCATTGCTAAGGAACTTTCCGAATGATGTAAAAGAGCTGCCTGGCTCCGTACATGCACTTACAAGACATTGTTTTGGTCTAGGCTCTGTGCCTGCGCCCAAGTGGGCCAAGCTTGCTTATGGGCTCTTTTTGGTTAGAGGGGTTCGTATTGCTCTGTATCTTTTTCTGTCTTTATATAAAATGGACTTGATATTGTATTCAGCGCCTATGGCCATTAATGAAGTTCCCTGGAGAAGAAGTAAAACTCATACCTGTAGTCCTACTCCTCCTCTAGGGGCCTCCACCCCACAGAGAAGAGACAGAAAGTATCCAGTAACTCTAACTGACCGAAGTGTCGCTGATGGGATGACGGTGGAGTGGTCTTTTCAAAAGCAGTGTCCGTTTTGCTAAAATGTTGAATTATAGAGGCGTGGCTGCCCCTTTGGAATATAGTAGTAGTGTACCGAGGATGGCCAATGAGAATTTTTGAAAATAATGTGGATGTACGAAAAATCTAGTGCTGGGGAACAGCCTGTTTCTAAACATTTCAATTGTTATAGTGTCTAGGGAACAAAGCTACACAGAAAATGATTTGCTCAAAGTTACACAAATTGATTGTGTGCAAGCTGACGTTAGCGGCTTGCTTCCCGGTTCCAGTGAATGATTTTAGCATTATGCAACACTGGAGAGCTTTTTTAATGTAATACATTAGTTCTTATTTTTGTACCCATCAGAGACTGAGCCCTTGCCAGCAGAGCTGGAGACCGTCCTACATGGAGAAATCGATGAGATGAATGTGACTGACCCATTGATCCAGGCCTTCCTACGCCGGCAGCGTAGGCTGGAAGAGAGCGAGAGGAGGCGAAATGCCACTATCATAGACCGCTTCATGCGATTCTCCTACAAGAAGTACTTTCTATTCAGAAGAAGGTAGGTCATTAGGGGATAAATGCAAACGAAAGTGTGAACCCCCACCCCTCAACCGTATTGCAGGAAATGGGTTCAGGATGTCTAGCTGCCACTAGTGTTTTTTAATGTTCATAAATGCTTAATGCCTTTGCCCTGCATGAGATCTCGGAACGACTTATTTCAGAGCTCGAACTCTCTTTTAAAGATAAACTACATAGTTTTTTTTTTTAGTTGCTGTCTCTCCTTCCTCCTAAAAACCCCTTTTAAATATTACCTTTAAAAAAAATGAAACGGCGCATCATAGGTAGCTGCTATATTTAAAATGATTCATACACTGTTAGTTGATTCACTGGGAGATTCAGCACCCTGTTCCATTGCAGTCAGTGCTTAATTTGTCCATAAAAAGGTGCCGGTGCCCAAAGCCCTCCTCTTAAACACGCGGCTGTTGCAATTAAATGTATGAACACGGAATACTGAGGGGGCGTAATCCTAAAACCATCTCGGGCTTCTTCAGTCCATACAAAACCACTCCCTGCCCCTTCAGCTCACTATAGCAGCTTTCTACTTTCTTCCTTTGTGACGCTTTTTCGTTTTTCCCTTCCTCCGTTGTCCCATATGTGTCTTTTGCTCGCAGCAAATGCTTGAGGCTGAAGAATAAGCCCGGCCCTCAAAAACAAGTGCCGGTGCTCAGCACCGGAAACAACAAGCACAAATTAAACACTGATTGCAGTACAGTTACAGGATCCATTGGTTATGTATTGTTTCAACTGGTAGCTGTTAAAATAAGTAACTGTATCAACATTTAGTTATTCACTGCTATGACATATGAACAGTGGGAAACAAAAAAAATGATTCCCCTGTATTTGGTGCCTTGCTTGGGTCTCAGTAGGCCTGAGCTTGTTGCCTCATCCATATTCTTTCCCCCTCTCCAGAGTCACCACAGACCCAAAGGAGGTCGAAGAGTATGTGCGGTCTAATGCCTGCGCCAGTCGCCATACTTAGCTGCCAGCGTGTGTTTTTGCAGAACTGGGAGCACGGGGGAAAAAATCTGGAGCTAACCAGCAGCTCTTACGGAGTCACTGTATGCATAATGCCTGCTCCGGTCTGACTGTGAG
This sequence comes from Pleurodeles waltl, assembly GCF_031143425.1. Classification (NCBI taxonomy): domain Eukaryota; kingdom Metazoa; phylum Chordata; class Amphibia; order Caudata; family Salamandridae; genus Pleurodeles; species Pleurodeles waltl. The sequence continues at coordinate 713,273,582 of NC_090450.1, forward strand.
AGCAGAGAGTGTGGCTTTTTGCCGGAAGGGAGAGTACTGGCTCAGAGGATAGTAAGTGTAGATGGCAGGAGGCCAGGTAATTTTTTTTAATATATTTTGACGGGGGGAGAGGGTAAATGTAGAGCGTTCTAGGTGTAGGTGGCAGGAGGCCAAATGATTTATTCATTTATTTTACGATTTGGAATTGGGTAAATGTGTAGGAGCTTCATTTTAATTAATCTAGTTCTTTGCCACTGTTCTTTAAACATCCATCTTCACCAACAAAGAGCACATCATGAGAGTTTTAAAGATGTATCTAGACAAAACTGAAATAATCTGAAAAGCCTCACCTTTGTTTGTTATGGTACCAATAGGACCGATTTACCAACCTCTCACCAATAGTCTGTTTCACTGTAGTTTTGCTAGGTGGCTAGTCATCTTTTGCCGGGAAACCCAAAATCTTGCTATAGGGTGACCACAGGCTCATCCAAAGTTAGATGAATAATTCCAGGAACACATCCAAAGTAAGAAGCTTCTTTAATATTAAAATGAGTCAACCCACAACACCAGAGGACTCCATTCAAACAGAGTCACCAGTCCTACTAAACACAGGGCCAGGACATTCCAGAGCCCCTTTACAATACAAATCTAGACCAGGAGAACATAAGGCAAGTAGGAATACAGAAATAATGTCTAAGCTTTACCAATACTACCCTCGCTCTGCAAAAGATAAGACAGCCACAGCTGCCTCGGTAAGAAATATCCCTAGATCTGACATTTGTAAACAGACAATAGGGTAGACTGTTCATAAATGTATTCACACTTTTACTAAATAGTATTATTTTTTAGCTTCAGATGCCAGAACAGACTTAGCTGTTGGTCATGCTACTCCGAAGAATCTATACAAACAGATCACGTACTGCATGTATCACCCTATTTCTGCGCATCTTTTGTTCCTTGTCACTTGAAGCCATAGAATTCTGGAATAAGCTTGCTATACTATTCAAACTCAATGAGTGTTATACGATGCAAAAGGAAAAGCAGCCTTTTTCCACTAACAGTTCCAAGTCCTGCCTTTCGGGATTTTTTTTTTAAGTCTGCAAGAAAGCTCTCCCATCAAATGGACATTTTTTAAATATTTATTTTCATATTTTGCATCATAACATACAGAAAAAATAACAATAACGTGCCACTGTCACGTCCCCACTTATGCGTTTGAATGGATGCAGTATCCATATGTCTAATTCCTCAAAAAGGAGGGATCCTTAAAAACCCTAGTAGCTATTTGTTCCCAGTACAGAGCAGTCTGTCTTACAAAATTAGGGATGGTATCTGGTAGATGGGAATGCAGTGTTTTGTACAATATAGAGGAATCATGGGAGGTACACCATCTTTGCAGTCCTCCCCAAAATGGACAGGGGTAATGTATTCCAAAATCGTACTGATGACTGCAACCCCTCAAACACCCTCCCCCATTGTAAGCATCTTCCCTTGTCATCAAAGCTACCCTAATTCCAAGGTACTTGATATTATCCAACTCCCATTTCAAATCTAATTCGGCCAACTGTTCCCACAGGACCCTCTCATTGGAATCACTGGTGATATTCCTTCAAGGTTGAGGTCAACCTATCTAATCTGCCGCACAGATCTTCTTGGGTCCGTCTGACTCCCACCAGCTCTGCTTGTTTCTCAGGAAATTCAGCTACATGTTGATTCATGTCCACTAGCTTTTTCTCCTGCACCACCAAATTCCTTTGCAGCTACTTTTTGACCCTGCTACCCTTACCCAGGCATTGGCCTCATTACAGCCATCATCACATACAGTTAATTCGCTCTAGTGTCTGTGAATCCCCAGTTATTCTTCCATTAAGCGGCCAGTTAGTCATTCAGGTCATTATGAGACAGGGAACTCCTGGGGGCAGTCGCCAGGAGAATGTCATATTGTTCACTCTCCCCCATTGAATTCTACTAGTAATGGGGAGTGGTCCAATGGAAATCTTCCAAGGTATCTCGCATCAACCATACAAGAGGAGAACATCCCAGCCAACAGGAGATGGTCTAGTTTGCTAAAAGTATTTTATGCTGAGGAGTGACCCGAATATTCCTTAACGGCTGAATGTAGCTCCCTCAAAACATCTACACTCCCCGAATACATCACCTGCCCTACCACAGAAATAACACCTGGTATTTTATGTTGCTTCGGGGAGAACTTAACAAACTTCTTGTCCATCACACAGTTAAGATTTACCTCCCATAGTATTGGGCGTCCACGTAGTCAGCCAACAGTTAGGTATTATTGATGCATAATTCCAACCCATTTCGTGTGCCATGAAGGAGAATGTATCTCCCCTCCATATCAGATTCTGAGTGAGTAAATCAGAAAGGGTCCGCAAGTGCCAGCCAGATAGACACATCACTAGCATATCCGTAATAAGTGGACAATTAAAACTGGCCCCAGCACTTTTTTCTAATTTTGGCTTTCCCAGTATCCATTACGCGAGTCTCCTAATCAGGCTACATCCACCTTGTTGCGTCTGAGAAAGGACAATACTCTTTAATGTACGAAAACATTGAGACCCCAGAGATTCCAACCTAATGATCTTATATGATACAGACATCTGTGATAGGGCTTCCGGCCCCACCAGTTGCCACCCCTGTGAAGAGTCAATTTCTAGCAGCCTGAAGAATAGTGGTCCTGGGAGATCAGTGTTCCAACATAATAAACTTTAAATAACCACTCAAGTCAAAGTCTCCGTAGCGGTCAGAGGGAGAGAGGAGGCAAGCCCAGGTGATGTCTTCTATATCGTGGCCATGCTACATCTAGTCTAGCCACTGCCTCATCAACACCAGTGTCCAGGGATCTCCTGCGTCTATTCTTGTGAGACGTCCCACACTATGCCCCTGATCTCCAAGACAGATCAGGCCGCAGCATCCTGGCACTCCGCAGGGTCCAAATCCAAGCTTCAAAAAACACATGTAACAGCAGCCACACCCACAACATAGGCCAATTTTGTAGCCTGCAGTTTCTTTCTCACAGTGCTTCGCTCCTCAGAGGTATCAAAAGGCTCCCGAGTCCCAATCCAAGCAAAAACTCACAGAGGAAGTGTAGATGCCATTCTTATGGTCCAGTTTCTGTAATGTGAAAAGCCTCACCTTTCTTAATTATGGTACCAATAGACCGATTTAACAACCTCCACCAAAAGTCTGTTTCTTTATGGATTTAATACTGCATACAGTAGTTTTTCCAGTTGACTGATCATCTCTTGCTTGGAAAACCAAAAGCTCACTATAGGATGACCACAGGCTCATCCAAAGATACATGAATAATTCAAGGTACACATCCAAATAAAAAAAAACGTTTAATATTAAAAGAAATCTTCCCACATCACCAGAGGACACCAGTCGGACCCAGAGTCACCAGTTCTACCAAACGCAGGGCCAGGGCATTCTAGAACCCATTTACATTCCAGATCTAGAACAGGAGAATAAAAGGCAACATGGCACAAAGTAGAAATACAGAAATAATGTCTAGGTATTACCAATACTACCCTTGCTCTGCAAGAAATAAAATAGCCAGAGCTGCCTTGTTAAGAAATATCTCTAGATTTGGCATTTGTAAAGCCACAATAGGGTAGACTATTCATAAATCTATTCATACTTGTACTAAATATTATTATTGTTTGGATTCATATGTCAGAACAGACTCAGCAGTTGGCCATGCTTCTCCGAAGAATCTAAACAAATAGATCACGTACTGCATGTACCACCCTGTTTCTGCTGCATCTTTCGGTCGTTGTCGCTTAAAGCCATAGAATTCTGGAATAAGCTTACTATACTGTTAAAACAGTTGACTATCACTGAGTGTTCTATGATGCAAAAGGAAAAGCAGCCTTTTTTTCCGCTACCAGTTCCAAGTCCTGCCTTTCTGGATTTTTTTTTAAGTCTGCAAAAAAGCTCTTCCATCAAATTGACATGTTTGTAAAATTTATTTTCATATTTTGCATTATAACATACAGAAAAAATAACAATAACGTGTCACATCCCCACTTATGCATTTCAGTGGCTGCAGTACCCATATGTCTAATTCCTGAAAAAAGGGAGGATCTTCAAGGACCCTAGTAGCTATTTGTTCCCAGGCCAGAGCAGTCTCTCTTACAAAATTAGGGATGGGGTCTGGTAGATGAGCACACAATGATTTAGAGTAGGATTATGAAGGATTTTGGCAAAGGGGATCTTGAACACTCTAGCCGTGCATCCAATAGGCTATCTTACCTGTTCACTAGACCGTCATTATTCTTTCTGGGAAGAAATTGGATCTCTGCCTGGCATGACGTCGCAAGTCCTATATAGGTGGCACAATCACGTCAGCTCTTTTCTTTTCACGCCAGCTAGCCAGCACAACCCCTCAGTCAGTTTTTGACTGGTCTTTTTTAACTTTTTGTCAAAAATTGTTGAGTGTCTACACTCCTGGTGCGCTGAGGATGTCGTCAGGTAAGACCGATTTCAAGCCTTGCGGAACCTATCATTGGGCCATGTCTGTGACGGATCTGCACCTCGTGTGCTTGTGATGGTTGGAGCACGACCACGACTCAGTCGTGTTCCGAGTGTCGGGCCATGAATCTGAAAGCTTTGAGGGAGTGGTCCCTCAACCTCCATGCGGCGCGGCGCTCCGGTCGGCATCGCTCCTGTCAAGATGAAGGTCCTGAGAATAGTTGCAGTGCCCCCATTCCTCCTCGTCCCACTCCAGGACCTCTGGACGTTCAGGTAAGTTGAGGCACAGGAAGAAGTCAAAGAAGCACAAGCGTTCTTCGACTTCACCCTGTCCGTCGGCCGGCGAGGATGAGGGAAAGGAAACATCATCGCTCTAGGCCTCTGCCCTCGGAGCCTGCATCTATGTCGGCTCCGCGCCTACACGAATTTCCAGGAGCTGGAGCGACACCTGGCCAACTAAGAGTTTTATGAGACCTTACGCTTCATGTTTGGGAAGTCCAACTCCGCTACTTTGGGCTCAGTGGGAACATCAGGGGCCCCCTTGGGTTCCGCGTGAGCAGCTTTGGCTCCTGGGGGCACTCGTGGATCAGTTCCCGAATCCGAACCAGTGTTGGTTATACCACCTCAACCGTCCCGGATGCCGGTTCCGCCGCCGCCTGTGCCCTTCTGTAGTGTGGACCCATCCTTATCGCCAACACGAAGCTGGATCGGCGTCACATGATGCCAACTCTGACTTCGGCAGGGGCCATGCCTCCTGTGTTAGATCCTGACCATTATTCTTATGGGTTGGGGTATGGTGAGGAATGGCAGGGGTTGTTGGACCTTTTAGAATCCCAACTCCAAGACCCTATGGACTGGTGGATGGACCTGGGTGAGGCCAGTGGCCTACATACTTCCCCTGAAACTTGCATGCTTTCTCCCCCTACAGAGGTGGAGGCATCCTGTTCAATGGTGGTGCGAAAAGTGGCCAAGGTCCTGGAGCTACCTTCGTTGGCAGTCAGGACTAACCTCCTGACAGGTGCTTCAGGCTGAGGCTTCATCCCCTGAGCTCCTTTTCCCCTTTAATAAAGCCCTTACAAATGTCCTGCTGGGTACTTGGCTCCTGTGAACAGGACAATCGCCTGCCACCATAGACCTGCTCCAGATGTCCCAGCGTTCCTGTCGCATCACCTCACCCCTGAGAGCTTGGTTATCCAAGCCTCTAGGTCCCATTTCACATTCTCTTCTACACCCCCGGATAGGGAATCCAAGAGGCTGGACCAGCTTGGGAAGAAAATGTTTTCTTCCTCCAGCCTGGCATTGTGGTCCGTGAACACCGCATGCCTTTTGGGCTGTTATACCCAACTCTATGGGGCAAAATTGCACAAGTCCTGCCATAGGTCGTGGAGGAAATCTGGGCCATTCTCTTGCAAGCTAATGGGAGAGATGCAGCAAAGTTCACAATCAGGTATGGGCTGGACACGACTGACTCACTGGGCATTGCAGTTGCCTCGATGGTGGCCTTGAGGTGCCACACCATGTTGTGGCCGTTTGGCTTTTCAGAGCATGTCCAATCTACTGTTATGGACATGCCCTTTAATGGCACTCGTCTCTCTGGAGACAAAGCAGATTCGTTGCTCGTGTGCTTCAAGGATTCTCCTGCTACGGCCAGGTCCGTGGGCCTTGCAGTTTCTCCTCGCCCCTTTTGTGGACATTATAGGGGCGTCCCATCATGTCCATTTCCCTCCAGGAACTGTGCTGCGCATGCTGCCCAGCCTCTGCGTGGCCGGGGGAGGTGTGAGATCCACCGTCCTCGTAGATCAGGGAGCCAGCAGGCCGACCAGTCCTCCGCCCCTCCTCTGCAGCCACCTCCAAACCTTCCTAGTCTGATGATTCCCCACCAGGGACCAGTTGGGGGCAGGATTCGCCATCACCTGCTCAGCTGCCAGTCCATCACATCAGACAGGTGAGTTTTACAAATAGTCCCAAGGGGCTATTTCCTCCCCTTCGAGACTACCTCTCCACCCATGCCACCATCCTAGGATAAGATGATGGAGGATCACTTGGCACTTCTCCACAAGGAGGTTACGGCTCTCTTGGCCAAAGGAGCCGTAGAGAGGGTGCCTGTGCCAGAAGTAGGTCATGGTTGTTATACCTGCTACTTTCTGGTACCCAGAAAGGACAAGGGCCTGCACCCTATCCTAGACCTTCAGTCCCTGAATCTCTTCCTCAAAAAGGAGAAGATCAAAATGCTCACTCTGGCTCTGAAATCTTATCTGTCCTGGACCCAGGAGACTGGATGGTAGGGTTGGAGTTGCATGACGCTTATTTTCACATCCCCATCCTGCCTGCCCACAGATGTTACTTTTGGCTCACGGTGGGCCATGAGCACTTTCAATTCACCATGCTCCCCTCTGGCCTTACCAGTTCTCCTCGAGTGTTCACCAAGGTGATGGTAGTGATCACAGCTCATCTGCGCAGGTTAGGGGTTTCAGTCTTCCCCTACCTCAACGATTGGCTGTTGAAGCCGGGCTCGCCCCAGGCTGTCATCTCCCTCCTTCATACTACGGGGGACCTACATTCGCTGGTGTTCACTGTAAACGTGCCGGAGTCATGCCTGACTCCCTCTCAGACACTCCCTTTCATTGGAGCTGTTCTGGACACAGTGCACTTTTGGATTTATAGTAGTGAGCTGTGAATCCAGGATATTATTAGGCTACGATACCAATGTTGCAGCCTCTATTCTGGATTTCGGTGAGAATGACTGAGGCTGCTGGGCCTCATGGCCTCCTGCATCCTGTTGCTGAATCATGCCAGATGGCATATGTGGGCTCTGCATTGGGACCTGAAGTTCCAGTGGGTGCAGCATTAGGGGAATCTCTCAGACATGGTCCAGTTCTCGGAGGGAACTGCACAAGATCTGTAGTGGTGGATCAGAGGCAGATTTCTCTCCCTTCCCTATCCAGATCTGACAGTAGTGACAGATGCGTCACTCTTGTGATGGGGCGATCAGACTTGCATTGTAAGCATTTCTTCCCTCTCTCAAAGGGAAAGTAGTACAGGTGTTCACGGACAACACCACCGCCATGTAGTACTTCAACAAGCATTGCAGGGTATGGTCGTAGACCCTTTGGCAGGAGGCTGTGCACCTCTGGGCATGGCTGGAACATCAGGGTATTTACCTGGTGGTTCAACACCTGGCGAGCTCTCTGAACGCCGTAGCGGGCAACCTTAGCCGACAATGCCTGGTCGATCACGAATGGTGTCTCTACCTGGAGGTGGTGCAAGGTCTCCTTCAGCAGTGGGGAGAGCCTTGGGTAGATCTGTTTGCCTCTGCAGAGAACGTGCAATGTCAGCAGTTTTGTACATTGTATTTTGCAAGGCGGCACTCGCTCAGAGACACTTTTCGTCACGAGTGTAGCTCAGGCCTCCTGTATGCCTTTCGGCCCATACCATTTCTGCCCAAAGTTCTCAAGAAGATCAAGAATGACCGGGCCCAAGTAATCTTTGTGGCTCCGGACTGGGCATGAAGAGTTTGGTATCCCGAGCTGTTGAGCTTGGCCATCAATCCTCCGATCAGACTGCCCCTTCGGGAGGATCTTCTGTTGCAGCAGCAGGGGAGGGTTCTCCACCCGAACATGTCCAGTCTCTGCCTTCTTGCAAGAAGGTTGAGTGGGGGCACTCATCAGATTTTGATCTTCTGCCTGAAGTCTGTAATGTTATCTTGGCAGCCAGGCATCCCTACAACAAAACGGTATATGTCTGTCATTGTAATAAGCTTGTGGCATGGTGCCCAGACAAATCTGTTGACCCCCACTCTCTGACCCCTGTTTCCGAAGTCGCCTTGTTCATACTTTCTCTGGCCCAGCCGGGCTCTGCTTTGGGCACTCTCAAACCTTATTTGTCTGCTATCTCTGCATTTCTGAGATTACCCGACAAACCCTCCTTGTTTGAGTCTCCTATTGTTAGTAGGTACCCTAAGGGTCTTACCCATATGTTTCCTCCATCCCCATTTCTCATGCCTCAATGGGATTTGAATCTGTTTCTGACCTTCCTAATGTGCACTACTTTTGAGCCTCTCCACAATTGTCCTCTCAGGCTTCTGACATTAAAAACAGCCTTTTTTGTGGCCATTACCTCTGCCCGCAGGGTGGGGGAGCTGCAGGCATTGTCATCTAAGCCGTCCTACCTTTCCATCTATCCTGCCAAAGTGATGCTTCGCACTAGGGCTTTTTTTTGTGCCAAAAGTGATCACACCCTTACATGTGGCCAATCCATCACCTTGTCTACGTTTTACGCACTCCTGTAGGAAAGTACCATCTTGCCTGGCATGTTACCCCCATTTTTCACTGTATATATGTTGTTTTAGTTGTATGTGTCACTGGGACCCTGTTCACCAGGGCCCCAGTGCTCATAAGTGTGCCTGAATGTGTTACCTGTGTAGTGACTAACTGTCTCACTGAGGCTCTGCTAATCAGAACCTCAGTGGTTATGCTCTCTCATTTCTTTCTAAATTGTCACTAACAGGCTAGTGACCAATTTTACCAATTTACATTGGCTTACTGGAACACCCTTATAATTCCCTAGTATATGGTACTGAGGTACCCAGGGTATTGGGGTTCCAGGAGATCCCTATGGGCTGCAGCATTTCTTTTGCCACCCATAGGGAGCTCTGACAATTCCTACACAGGCCTGCCACTGCAGCCTGAGTGAAATAACGTCCACGTTATTTCACAGCCATTTTACACTGCACTTAAGTAACTTATAAGTCACCTATATGTCTAACCTTTACCTGGTGCAAAGTTACTTAGTGTGAGGGCACCCTGGCACTAGCCAAGGTGCCCCCACATTGTTCAGAGCCAATTCCCTGAACTTTGTGAGTGCGGGGACACCATTACACGCGTGCACTACATATAGGTCAATACCTATATGTAGCTTCACAATGGTAACTCCGAATATGGCCATGTAACATGTCTAAGATCATGGAATTGCCCCCTCTATGCCATCCTGGCATTGTTGGCACAATTCGATGATCCCAGTGGTCTGTAGCACAGACCCTGGTACTGCCAAACTGCCTTTCTTGGGGTTTCACTGCAGCTGCTGCTGCTGCCAACCCCTCAGACAGGTTTCTGCCCCCCTGGGGTCAAGCCAGGCTTGTCCCAGGATGACAGAACAAAGGACTTCCTCTGAGAGAGGGTGTTACACCCTCTCCCTTTGGAAAATGGTGTGAAGGCAGGGGAGAGGTAGCCTCCCCCAGCCTCTGGAAATGCTTTCTTGGGCACAGATGTGCCCAATTCTGCATAAGCCAGCCTACACCGGTTCAGGGACCCCTTAGCCCCTGCTCTGGCGCGAAACTGGACAAAGGAAAGGGGAGTGACCACTCCCCTGACCTGCACCTCCCCTGGGAGGTGTCCAGAGCTCCTCCAGTGTGCTCCAGACCTCTGCCATCTTGGAAACAGAGGTGCTGCTGGCACACTGGACTGCTCTGAGTGGCCAGTGCCACCAGGTGACGTCTGAGACTCCTTCTGATAGGCTCCTTCAGGTGTTAGTAGCCTATCCTCTCTCCTAAGTAGCCAAACCCTCTTTTCTGGCTATTTAGGGTCTCTGTCTCTGGGGAAACTTTAGATAACGAATGCAAGAGCTCAGCCGAGTTCCTCTGCATCTCTCTCTTCACCTTCTGATAAGGAATCGACTGCTGACCGCGCTGGAAGCCTGCAAACCTGCAACAAAGTAGCTAAGACGACTACTGCAACTCTGTAACGCTGATCCTGCCGCCTTCTCGACTGTTTTCCTGTCTGTGCATGCTGTGGGGGTAGTCTGCCTCCTCTCTGCACCAGAAGCTCCGAAGAAATCTCCCGTGGGTCGACGGAATCTTCCCCCTGCAACCGCAGGCACCAAAAAGCTGCATTACCGGTCCCTTGGGTCTTCTCTCAGCACGACGAGCGAGGTCCCTCGAATCCAGCAACTCTGTCCAAGTGGCCCCCACAGTCCAGTGACTCTTCAGTCCAAGTTTGGTGGAGGTAAGTCCTTGCCTCACCTCACTGGGCTGCATTGCTGGGAACCGCGACTTTTGCAGCTACTCCGGCTCCTGTGCACTTCCGGCGGAAATCCTTCGTGCACAGCCAAGCCTGGGTCCACGGCACTCTAACCTGCATTGCACGACTTTCTAAGTTGGTCTCCGGTGACGTGGGACTTCTTTGTGCGACTTCGGGTGAGCACCGTTTCACGCATCCTCGTAGTGCCTGTTTCTGGCACTTCTCCGGGTGCTACCTGCTGCTGAGAGGGCTCCTTGTGTTGCTCGACGTCCCCTCTCTCTCCTGGTCCAATTTGCGACCTCCTGGTCCCTCCAGGGCCACAGCAGCGTCCAAAAACGCTAACCGCTCGATTTGCAGCTAGCAAGGCTTGTTGGCGTTCTTTCGGCGGGAAAACACTTCTGCACGACTCTCCACGGCGAGAGGGATCCGTCCACCAAAGGGGAAGTCTCTAGCCCTTTTCGTTCCTGCAGAAACCGCAGCTTCTTCTGCCCAGTCGAAGCTTCTTTGCACCCGCAGCTGGCATTTCCTGGGCATATGCCCATCTCCGACTTGCTTGTGACTTTTGGACTTGGTCCCCTTGTTCCACAGGTACCCTAGATTGGAAATCCACAGTTGTTGCATTGTTGGTTTGTGTCTTTCCTGCATTATTCCTCTAACACGACTTCTTTGTCCTTAGGGGAACTTTAGTGCACTTTGCACTCACTTTTCAGGGTCTTGGGGAGGGTTATTTTTCTAACTCTCACTATTTTCTAATAGTCCCAGCGACCCTCTACAAGGTCACATAGGTTTGGGGTCCATTCGTGGTTCGCATTCCACTTTTGGAGTATATGGTTTGTGTTGCCCCTATCCCTATGTTTCCCCATTGCATCCTATTGTAACTATACATTGTTTGCACTGTTTTCTAAGACTATACTGCATATTTTTGCTATTGTGTATATATATCTTGTGTATATTTCCTATCCTCTCACTGAGGGTACACTCTAAGATTCTTTGGCATATTGTCATAAAAATAAAGTACCTTTATTTTTAGTATAACTGTGTATTGTGTTTTCTTATGTGACACTTGTGGTACTGTAGTAGCTTCACACGTCTCCTAGTTCAGCCTAAGCTGCTCTGCTAAGCTACCATTATCTATCAGCCTAAGCTGCTAGACACCCTATACACTAATAAGGGATAACTGGGCCTGGTGCAAGGTGCAAGTACCCCTTGGTACTCACTACAAGCCAGTCCAGCCTCCTACATTGGTTGTGCAGCGGTGGGATAAGTGCTTTGAGACTACTTACCACTCTTGTCATTGTACTTTTCATAAGAGAAAAATATACAAAACAAGGTCAGTGTATATACACATAGCCAAAAAGTTTTGCATTTCCTCTTTTCACTCTTTTCTAAGTGCTGAAAAGTACTTCTAAACTTTCAAAAAGTTCTTAAAAGTTTAAAAAGTTTTTTTTCTGTCTTTCTAAAAAGTTCTGAAAACTTTTTTCTCTTTTTCTATCACTTTAACTCTCTCTAAAAATGTCTGGCACAGGTCAAAATGTTGATCTGTCCAAACTTGCATATGATCACCTTAGCTGGAAAGGAGCAAGGAGTCTCTGCATAGAGAGAGGTTTGAGTGTAGGGAAGAATCCTTCTTTGGAATTATTGCTTAACATGCTTAGAGAACAAGATAAGGCCATAGGGGCCACATCTGTTGAAAAAGTAGCAAATGGTTCCCAATCTGATCCAGGGACTCCCCCAGGAAAAGATTCAGGAAAGAAACTTCCTAGCCTGCCCATTACTAGACAGTCTAGCATAGTTGGTAATGATGGAGAGCCTCACCATACAAATAGTGTTGTCTCACATCATAGCAAAAGCATTTATTCTCACCATACTGGTAGTGATGTTTCTGTTAGCCAAGCTGTTAGGGTGGCTTCTGTAAGGGACAGGTCTCCTTCTGTTCATTCTTCTGTGTCTAAGAATGTCCCTCCCACCAACCCTGATGACAGAATGTTAGAGAGGGAACTCAATAAGTTGAGAGTGGAACAAACCAGACTGAAGCTTAAAAAGCAACAGCTGGATTTGGATAGACAGTCTTTTGAACTAGAGAAAGAAAGACAGAAGTTGGGTTTAGATACCCATGGTGGCAGCAGCAGTATTCCCCATAGTCATCCTGCAAAAGAGCATGATTCCAGGAATCTGCATAAGATAGTTCCCCCTTATAAGGAGGGGGATGACATTAACAAGTGGTTTGCTGCACTTGAGAGGGCCTGTGTTGTACAGGATGTCCCTCAAAGGCAGTGGGCTGCTATCCTATGGCTATCATTTAGTGGAAAAGGTAGGGATAGGCTCCTTACTGTGAAAGAAAATGATGCTAATAATTTCCAAGTTCTTAAGAATGCACTCCTGGATGGTTATGGCTTAACCACTGAACAATACAGGATAAAGTTCAGAGAGACCAAAAAGGAGTCTTCACAAGACTGGGTTGATTTCATTGACCATTCAGTGAAGGCCTTGGAGGGGTGGTTACATGGCAGTAAAGTTACTGATTATGACAGCCTGTATAACTTGATCCTGAGAGAGCATATTCTTAATAATTGTGTGTCTGATTTGTTGCACCAGTACTTGGCGGACTCTGATCTGACCTCTCCCCAAGAATTGGGAAAGAAGGCAGACAAATGGGTCAGAACAAGGGTGAACAGAAAAGTTCATACAGGGGGTGACAAAGATGGCAACAAAAAGAAGGATGGTAAGTCTTCTGACAAGGGTGGGGACAAATCTAAAAATGAGTCTTCATCAGGCCCACAAAAACACTCTGGTGGGGGTGGTGGGCCCAAATCCTCTTTTAATCAGAACAAGGAAAAGAAACCATGGTGCTATTTATGTAAAATAAAAGGCCATTGGACAACAGATCCCAGTTGTCCAAAGAAAAGCACCAATGCTCCTACCACTACAACCCCTACTGCTACCCCTAGTGTCCCTACTAATAGCAGTGGTGGTGGGAGCAAACCTACTAATAGCCAATCCAAGGGAGTAGCTGGGCTCACTATTGGTAACTTAGTTGGGGTTGGCCTTGTTAGGGAGGCCACAGAGGCTGAGTTAGTCTCTGAGGGGGCTATTGATTTAGCCACCTTAGTTGCTTGTCCCCTTAATATGGATAAGTACAAGCAGCTACCCCTAATACATGGTGTTGAGGTTCAGGCCTACAGGGACACTGGAGCCAGTGTGACTATGGTCATAGAGAAACTGGTCCACCCTGAACAACACCTACTTGGTCACCAGTACCAAGTAACCGATGCTCACAACAACACACTTAGCCACCCCATGGCTGTTGTTAATCTCAACTGGGGGGTGGGGGGGTTACTGGTCCAAAGAAAGTTGTGGTAGCTTCAGATTTACCTGTAGACTGTCTATTAGGGAATGATTTGGAGACATCAGCTTGGTCAGATGTGGAGTTGGAGGCCCATGCAGCAATGCTGGGCATTCCAGGGCATATTTTTGCTTTGACAAGGGCTCAGGCCAAAAAGCAAAAAGGACAGGGAAGCTTGGATCCCGGAACAATGGACCAAGTGCTCCCTAAAGCTAGGGCTAGTAGAAGCAAACCACTTCCTACTATCCCTCCCTCTACAGTGGATTCTACTTCTGAGGAAGAAGAATTCCCTCCCTGTGCAGAACCTACACCAGAGGAGCTGGAAGCAGACACTGCTGAGCTTTTGGGTGAAGGGGGGCCTGCCAGGGAGGAGCTGAGTGTGGCACAGCAAACCTGTCCCACATTAGAGGGTCTCAGACAGCAAGCTGTCAAACAGGCTAATGGGGATGTCAGTGACTCTCACAGAGTTTACTGGGAGGACAACCTCTTGTACACTGAGCATAGGGATCCTACACCTGGAGCTGCCAGGAGATTAGTGATTCCTCAGGAGTACAGAAAGTTCCTCCTAACCCTGGCACATGACATTCCCCTAGCTGGGCATCTAGGACAAATGAAAACTTGGGACAGGCTTGTTCCCCTGTTTCATTGGCCTAGAATGTCTGAGGACACAAAGGAATTTTGTAAGTCCTGTGAAACCTGTCAAGCCAGTGGCAAGACAGGTGGCACCCCAAAGGCACCCCTTATTCCACTGCCTGTGGTTGGGGTTCCCTTTGAAAGTGTAGGGGTTGACATAGTTGGCCCCCTTGACCCTCCTACTGCTTCAGGCAATAGGTTTATCTTGGTGGTAGTGGACCATGCCACAAGATACCCTGAAGCTATTCCTTTAAGGACCACTACAGCACCTGCAGTGGCAAAGGCCCTCCTGGGAATATTTTCCAGGGTGGGCTTCCCAAAGGAAGTGGTATCAGACAGGGGAAGCAATTTCATGTCTGCATACTTAAAGGCCATGTGGAAGGAGTGTGGTGTAACTTACAAGTTCACTACACCCTATCATCCACAAACAAATGGACTGGTGGAGAGATTTAATAAAACTCTCAAAGGCATGATTATGGGTCTCCCTGAAAAACTCCGCAGGAGATGAGATTTCCTTCTACCATGCCTCCTTTTTGCCTACAGGGAGGTACCCCAGAAAGGAGTGGGCTTCAGCCCCTTTGAACTTCTTTTTGGACACCCTGTTAGGGGTCCACTCACACTTGTAAAGGAGGGTTGGGAACAACCTTTAAAAGCTCCTAAGCAGGATATTGTGGATTATGTACTTGGCCTCAGATCAAGGATGGCTGAGTACATGAAAAAGGCCAGCAAAAACCTTCAGGCCAGCCAAGAGCTCCAGAAGCAATGGCATGATCAGAAGGCTGTTTTGGTTCAGTACCAACCAGGGCAGAAAGTGTGGGTCTTGGAGCCTGTGGCCCCAATAGCACTCCAAGATAAATGGAGTGGACCCCACACAATTGTTGAAAAGAAGGGAGAAGTCACCTATTTAGTTGACTTAGGCACTGCCAGGAGTCCCCTTAGGGTGCTCCATGTCAACCGCCTGAAACCCTACTATGACAGGGCTGATCTCACCCTGCTCATGGCAACAGATGAGGGACAGGAAGAAGACAGTGATCCTCTACCTGATCTCTTCTCTTCCACAGAACAAGATGCTCTGGTGGAAGGTGTAGTTTTGGCTGATTGTCTTACTGCTAAGCAGAAAGACAATTGCATAAACCTCCTAGATCAATTCTCTGAACTCTTCTCTACTGTGCCAGGTACCACTTCTTGGTGTGAGCACACTATAGATACTGGAGACAGTTTACCTGTCAAAAGTAAGATCTATAGGCAGCCTGACCATGTCAGGGACTGCATAAAGCAAGAGGTCCAGAAAATGTTAGAACTAGGAGTAGTTGAGCACTCTGACAGTCCATGGGCTTCTCCTGTGGTACTGGTACCAAAACCCCATTCCAAAGATGGAAAGAAGGAAATGCGGTTTTGTGTAGACTATAGAGGTCTCAACTTGGTAACCAAAACTGATGCTCACCCTATACCCAGGGCAGATGAGCTCATAGATACACTGGCATCTGCCAAGTATCTAAGCACTTTTGATTTGACTGCAGGGTATTGGCAGATCAAATTGTCAGAAGATGCTAAACCTAAGACTGCATTTCCAACCATTGGAGGACATTACCAGTTTACTGTAATGCCTTTTGGTTTGAAAAATGCACCTGCCACTTTTCAGAGGTTGGTGAACACAGTCCTGCAAGGGCTGGAAGCTTTCAGTGCAGTATATTTGGACGATATAGCTGTCTTTAGCTCCAGCTGGGATGATCACCTGGTCCACCTATGGAAAGTTTTGGAGGCCCTGCAAAAGGCAGGCCTCACTATGAAGGCTTCAAAGTGCCAGATAGGGCAGGGTAAGGTGGTTTATCTGGGACACCTTGTTGGTGGAGAACAGATTGCACCACTACAGGGGAAAATCCAAACAATTATTGATTGGATTCCCCCTACCACTCAGACCCAGGTGGGAGCCTTCCTAGGCCTCACTGGGTATTACAGGAGGTTCATTAAGAACTATGGCTCCATTGCAGCCCCTCTTAATGACCTCACTTCCAAAAAGATGCCTAAAAAGGTATTATGGACAGCAAACTGTCAGAAAGCTTTTGAGGAGCTGAAGCAGGCCATGTGCTCTGCACCTGTCCTGAAAAGCCCTTGTTACTCTAAAAAATTCTATGTCCAAACTGATGCATCTGAATTAGGAGTAGGGGCAGTCCTATCACAACTTAATTCTGAGGGCCAGGGTCAACCTGTTGCTTTTATTAGTAGAAGGTTGACCCCTAGAGAAAAGCGTTGGTCTGCCATTGAGAGGGAGGCCTTTGCTGTGGTCTGGGCTCTGAAAATGTTGAGGCCATACTTGTTTGGCACTCACTTCATTGTTCAGACAGACCACAAACCTCTACTTTGGCTAAAACAAATGAAAGGTGAAAACCCTAAATTGTTGAGGTGGTCCATATCCCTACAGGGAATGGACTATACAGTGGAACATAGACCTGGGAGTAGCCACTCCAATGCAGATGGACTCTCCAGATATTTCCACTTAGACAATGAAGACTCATCAGGTCATGGCTAGTCTTATTGTCCTTCGTTTGGGGGCGGGTTGTGTAGGAAAGTACCATCTTGCCTGGCATGTTACCCCCATTTTTCACTGTATATATGTTGGTTTAGTTGTATGTGTCACTGGGACCCTGTTCACCAGGGCCCCAGTGCTCATAAGTGTGCCTGAATGTGTTACCTGTGTAGTGACTAACTGTCTCACTGAGGCTCTGCTAATCAGAACCTCAGTGGTTATGCTCTCTCATTTCTTTCTAAATTGTCACTAACAGGCTAGTGACCAATTTTACCAATTTACATTGGCTTACTGGAACACCCTTATAATTCCCTAGTATATGGTACTGAGGTACCCAGGGTATTGGGGTTCCAGGAGATCCCTATGGGCTGCAGCATTTCTTTTACCACCCATAGGGAGCTCTGACAATTCCTACACAGGCCTGCCACTGCAGCCTGAGTGAAATAACGTCCACGTTATTTCACAGCCATTTTACACTGCACTTAAGTAACTTATAAGTCACCTATATGTCTAACCTTTACCTGGTAAAGGTTAGGTGCAAAGTTACTTAGTGTGAGGGCACCCTGGCACTAGCCAAGGTGCCCCCACATTGTTCAGAGCCAATTCCCTGAACTTTGTGAGTGCGGGGACACCATTACACGCGTGCACTACATATAGGTCAATACCTATATGTAGCTTCACAATGGTAACTCCGAATATGGCCATGTAACGTGTCTAAGATCATGGAATTGCCCCCTCTATGCCATCCTGGCATTGTTGGCACAATTCGATGATCCCAGTGGTCTGTAGCACAGACCCTGGTACTGCCAAACTGCCTTTCCTGGGGTTTCACTGCAGCTGCTGCTGCTGCCAACCCCTCAGACAGGTTTCTGCCCCCCTGGGGTCAAGCCAGGCTTGTCCCAGGATGGCAGAACAAAGGACTTCCTCTGAGAGAGGGTGTTACACCCTCTCCCTTTGGAAAATGGTGTGAAGGCAGGGGAGGGGTAGCCTCCCCCAGCCTCTGGAAATGCTTTCTTGGGCACAGATGTGCCCAATTCTGCATAAGCCAGTCTACACCGGTTCAGGGACCCTTAGCCCCTGCTCTGGCGCGAAACTGGACAAAGGAAAGGGGAGTGACCACTCCCCTGACCTGCACCTCCCCTGGGAGGTGTCCAGAGCTCCTCCAGTGTGATCCAGACCTCTGCCATCTTGGAAACAGAGGTGCTGCTGGCACACTGGACTGCTCTGAGTGGCCAGTGCCACCAGGTGACGTCAGAGACTCCTTCTGATAGGCTCCTTCAGGTGTTAGTAGCCTATCCTCTCTCCTAAGTAGCCAAACCCTCTTTTCTGGCTATTTAGGGTCTCTGTCTCTGGGGAAACTTTAGATAACGAATGCAAGAGCTCAGCCGAGTTCCTCTGCATCTCTCTCTTCACCTTCTGAAAAGGAATCGACTGCTGACCGCGCTGGAAGCCTGCAAACCTGCAACAAAGTAGCTAAGACGACTACTGCAACTCTGTAACGCTGATCCTGCCGCCTTCTCGACTGTTTTCCTGTCTGTGCATGCTGTGGGGGTAGTCTGCCTCCTCTCTGCACCAGAAGCTCCGGAGAAATCTCCTGTGGGTCGACGGAATCTTCCCCCTGCAACCGCAGGCACCAAAAAGCTGCATTACCGGTCCCTTGGGTCTCCTCTCAGCACGACGAGCGAGGTCCCTCGAATCCAGCAACTCTGTCCAAGTGGCCCCCACAGTCCAGTGACTCTTCAGTCCAAGTTTGGTGGAGGTAAGTCCTTGCCTCACCTCGCTGGGCTGCATTGCTGGGAACCGCGACTTTTGCAGCTACTCCGGCTCCTGTGCACTTCCGGCGGAAATCCTTCGTGCACAGCCAAGCCTGGGTCCACGGCACTCTAACCTGCATTGCACGACTTTCTAAGTTGGTCTCCGGCGACGTGGGACTTCTTTGTGCGACTTCGGGTGAGCACCGTTTCACGCATCCTCGTAGTGCCTGTTTCTGGCACTTCTCCGGGTGCTACCTGCTGCTGAGAGGGCTCCTTGTCTTGCTCGACGTCCCCTCTCTCTCCTGGTCCAATTTGCGACCTCCTGGTCCCTCCAGGGCCACAGCAGCGTCCAAAAACGCTAACCGCTCGATTTGCAGCTAGCAAGGCTTGTTGGCGTTCTTTCGGTGGGAAATCACTTCTGCACGACTCTCCACGGCGAGAGGGATCCGTCCACCAAAGGGGAAGTCTCTAGCCCTTTTCGTTCCTGCAGAAACCGCAGCTTCTTCTGTCCAGTCGAAGCTTCTTTGCACCCGCAGCTGGCATTTCCTGGGCATATACCCATCTCCGACTTGCTTGTGACTTTTGGACTTGGTCCCCTTGTTCCACAGGTACCCTAGATTGGAAATCCACAGTTGTTGCATTGTTGGTTTGTGTCTTTCCTGCATTATTCCTCTAACACGACTTCTTTGTCCTTAGGGGAACTTTAGTGCACTTTGCACTCACTTTTCAGGGTCTTGGGGAGGGTTATTTTTCTAACTCTCACTATTTTCTAATAGTCCCAGCGACCCTCTACAAGGTCACATAGGTTTGGGGTCCATTCGTGGTTCGCATTCCACTTTTGGAGTATATGGTTTGTGTTGCCCCTATCCCTATGTTTCCCCATTGCATCCTATTGTAACTATACATTGTTTGCACTGTTTTCTAAGACTATACTGCATATTTTTGCTATTGTGTATATATATCTTGTGTATATTTCCTATCCTCTCACTGAGGGTACACTCTAAGATACTTTGGCATATTGTCATAAAGATAAAGTACCTTTATTTTTAGTATAACTGTGTATTGTGTTTTCTTATGATATTGTGCAAGTGACACTTGTGGTACTGTAGTAGCTTCACACGTCTCCTAGTTCAGCCTAAGCTGCTCTGCTAAGCTACCATTATCTATCAGCCTAAGCTGCTAGACACCCTATACACTAATAAGGGATAACTGGGCCTGGTGCAAGGTGCAAGTACCCCTTGGTACTCACTACAAGCCAGTCCAGCCTCCTACAACTCCCACATCCTTTTAAGGAAGAGGAGAGACTCCACCGCCTGGACCCAATAAGAGCTGTGGCGTTCTACCTTGATCGTATCAAAGAGTCCTGCGTGGATGATCAACTCTTAATGAGTTGTCTGGGAGCGAAGAAAGGTCGGGCAGTGCAGAAGAGAACCATCTACAGATGGTAGTTCTCTGCACTAAAATGTGCTACACATTGGCTAAAAAGCTCATTCTACCAGAGCGACAGCTGCAACCACGGCATTAGCTCGCAGAGGTCCAGTCAATCAATCAAACAATTTATAAAGCACGCTACTCACCCGTTAGGGTCTCAAGGCGCTTGGGGGGGGGAGCTAATGGTCGAAAAGCCATGTCTTGAGGCGTTTTCTGAAGGCCAGGAGGTCTTGGGTCTGGCGTAATTGGAACGGTAGGCAGTTTCAGGTCTTAGCAGCGAGGTAAGAGAAGGATCTTCCTCCGGTGGTGGAGCGGTGAATGCGGGGGACGGAGGCGAGGGCGAGGCTGGCAGAGCGGAGCTGGCGGGCGGGGGTGTGGAAGGTGTGTCTGTCATTGAGATATGCTGGACCTGTGTTGTGGAGGGCTTTGTGTGCGTGGGTGAGTAGTTTGAAGGTGATCCTCTTCAATATGGGTAGCCAGTGTAGTTCTCTGAGATGGGCTGAGATGTGATTGTGGCGTGGGATGTCAAGGATGAGTTAGGCGGAGGCATTTTGGATGCTTTGCATTTTCTTTTGTAGTTTGGCCGTGGTTCCTGCATAGAGCGCGTTTCCGAAGTCCAGTCGGCTGCTGACGAGGGCGTGGGTGACCGTTTTTCTGGTTTCAACGGGAATCCGCTTGAAAATCTTGCAGAGCATGCGGAGGGTGTTGTAGCAGGAAGAGGAGACTGCGTTGACCTGTTGAGTCATGCTGAGTGCCGAGTCAAGGATGATGCCCAGGTTCCGTACTTGGGTGGTGGGGGCGGCTCCGAGGGATGTAGGCCACCAGGAGTCTTTCCAGGCGGAGAGGTTGTTGCCGAGGATGAGAACCTCTGTTTTGTCCTGGACATCTGTCAGGAGGAAACATGGGCATCCTTGCACACGTTTACCACAAACTAATGCCTGGACAGTCAGGTCCGAAGAGACGAGTACTTTGCCCTTTCGGTCCTGCAGGATTTCCTAGCCTGATCTCGGTTCACAGATCCGAATCCGGGGATGGTATTGCTTGGGTATCTATTCTAAGGCAAGGAATCTGCAACTAGAAGTCTCTATCAGATGAACAAGTTACTTCCCTTTGGTAACACCTTATCTGGTAGAGACATATTCTAGTTGCAGATCCCTTACAGATCCACTCATCCTCTCCCTCTGCAAACTGATTTCTAGGGACAGGGACTTCCCTTTTAGGGCCCTAGTTTTGATGCACCATTGGTCAGTGTTCTTCATGGCTCTGCTTTTCTGGCACAGAAAGTTGTAAAACGAAACTTACGTGAGCGCCTATATAGGACCCACGTCATCATGTCTGGCACGCACAATGCTAACCACAGACACGGAGCCGACCAATGACACCTGATGGAGCGCAGGGGTACTCCTCGACAAAAATCCCCAAATCCAGATTGATGCCTGGGGGAAATTCTAAGGTATGTAATCTATAACTAGAATATGTCTCTACCAAATAATGTGTTACCAAATGTAAGTAATATGTTCAACAAGCAAAGCAGATTTAACACAATCCTCCAAATAAACTAGAAACACAGTACCTACACAGAGGCAACATTTGGTTTACGTGTTTTTTTCATCTTTTAAAACACTTATTTAAAGTAAAATGTTGTAAAGCTGAAAAAGCGTCTAAAAAGTTTAAGGGAGAACTGCTGCTTAACCCCTACGGTGCCTTGGACGAGATCACCTCGTCCTACACCCAGGAACTGGGGGGAGCGCTAGCGCTCCCCCCATGGGCTCCCCACCCCCACCCCCCGGTGGTGGATGGAAGGGGAAGCCCTTCCCCTTCCACCCGTCCCTCCCCACCCCCTTGTGATGTCAGCACGCATCGCGCGCTGACAATCACAGAGGGCCTCCTCCGCGATCGAAAGAGAAATGCAAAGCATTTCCCTTTCGATCACGTGGGGGAGGCCCAGAGAGGCTTCAAAGGGAAGGAAAGGAATTTCCTTCCCCTTGAAGTCTCTCTGAGCGTTTCAAAAGCCGGATTGCAAAGCAATTCGGCTTTTGAAACGCCCACTAGACACCAGGGATTTTGTTTGTTTTTGGAAATTGGCAATAAGGGAGCGACCCCTTGGGCAAGGGTCGCTCCCAGGGGGGGGCATTTTTTTGGAAGGCCTTTTCTGCCCCCCCTGGGGGTAGATCGGCCTATTATTAGGCTGATCTGCCCCCCGGGGGGCAGAAACCTCTAGGCACCAGGGATCATTTTTTTTGTTGGTTTTTTTTGGAGGTGGGGAGCGATCCCTTAGGCAAGGGTCCCTCCCCTAGGGGGCAAATTAGATTTAGGCCATTTGTGCCCCCCTTGGGGGCAGATTGGCCTATTTCTATGAGGCCAATCTGCCCCCAAGGGGGACAGTAACCACTAGACACCAGGGAGGGGAGCAACCCTTTAGGCAAGGGGCAAATTTATGTTAGGCCATTTCTGCCCCCGCAGAAACCTCTAGGCGCCAGGGCAAATTATTTTGCGCCAATGTCACGCCCTGGGGGGCAAATTGTATTTAGACCATTTCGGTCAATCTGCCCCCAAGGGGGCAGAAACCACTAGGCACCGGGGATTTTTTTTTTGCACCAATGTCACGCAAGGGGAGTGACCCCGTAGGCAAGGGTCACACCCGGGTTGGGGGGTCAAATTTATTTTAGGCCATTTCTGCGCCCCCCCCCCCCCCTGGGGGCAGATCGGCCTATTGTTATTAGGCCAATCTGCCCCCAGAGGGGGCAGAAACCTCTAGGCGCCAGGGCAAATTATTTTTGCGCCAATGTCACGCAAGGGGAGCGACCCCGTAGGCAAGGGTCACCCCTGGGTTGAGGGGGGGGGTCAAATTTATTTTAGGCCATTTCTGCCCCCCCCCCCCCAGGGCAGATCGGCCTATTGTTATTAGGCTGATCTGCCCCCAGAGGGGGCAGAATCCTCTAGGCGCCAGGGCAAATTTTTTTTTGTGTTTTTTTTTTTTTTTTTTTTTTTAGAGATGGGGAGCGACCCATTAGGCAAGGGTCGCTCCCCTGGGGGGCAAATTGTATTTAGACCATTTCTGCCACCCTTGGGGCAAATTGGCCGATTTTAGGTCAATCTGCCCCCAAGGGGGCAGAAACCACTAGGCACCGGGGATTTTTTTTTTTGTCAATGTCACGAAAAGGGGAGCGACCCCGTAGGCAAGGGTCGCTCCCGGGTGGAGGGTTGGGGGGGTGGAGGGGAAAATTTATTTTAGGCCATTTCTGCCACCCCCCCCCCAGGGCCAGCTGAGCTAGAGGCCAAAATCCACCGATAGGCACTTTGCAAAAAACACCTCTGTTTTCTGTGAAAAAAAGTGATGTGTCCACGTTCTGTTTTGGGGCATTTCCTGTCGCGGGTGCTAGGCCTACCCACACAAGTGAGGTATCATTTTTATCCGGACACTTTGGGGAATGCTGGGTGGAAGGAAATTTGTGGCTCCTCTCAGATTCCAGAACTTTCTGTCACCAAAATGTGAGGAAAACGTGGTGTTTTTTAGCCAAATTGTTAGGTTTGCAAAGGATTCTGGGTAACAGAACCTGGTCAGAGCCCCACAAGTCACCCCATCTTGGATTCCCCTAGGCCTCTAGTTTTAAAAAATGCACAGGTTTGGTAGGTTTCCCTAGGTGCCGGCTGAGCTAGAGGCCAAAATCTACAGGTAGGCACTTTGCAAAAAACACCTCTGTTTTCTGTCGAAAATTGTGATGTGTCCACTTTGAGTTTTGGGGCATTTCCTTTCGCGGGTGCTAGGCCTACCCACACAAGTGAGGTATAATTTTTATCGGGAGACTTGGGGGAACATAGAATAACAAAACAAGTGTTATTGCCCCGTGTCTTTCTCTACAGTTTTTCCTTCCAAATATAAGAGTGTGTGTAAAAAAGACGTCTATTTGAGAAATGCCCTGTAATTCACCTGCTAGTATGGTCACCCCGGAATTCAGAGATGTGCAAATAACCACTGCTCCTCACCACCTTATCTTGTGCCCATTTTGGAAATACAAAGGTTTTCTTGATCGCTATTTTTCACTCTTTATATTTCAGCAAATGAATTGCTGTTTACCCAGTATAGAATGAAAACCCACTGCAGGGTGCAGCTCATTTATTGGCTCTGGGTACCTAGGGTTCTTGATGAACCTACAAGCCCTATATATCCCGTCAAACAGAAAAGTCCAGCAGACGTAACAGTATATTGCTTTAAAAAATCTGACATTGCAGGAAAAAGTTACAGAGTAAAACGTAGAGAAAAATTGCTGTTTTTTTCACCTCAATTTCAATATTATTGTTTTTCAGTTATTTTCTGTAGGTAACCCTTGTAGGATCTACACAAAGTACCCCTTGCTGAATTCAGAATTTTGTCTACTTTTCAGAAATGTTTAGGTTTCTGGGATCCAGCATTGGTTTCACGCCCATTTCTGTCACTGATTGGAAGGAGGCTGAAAGCACAAAAAATCATTAAAATGGTTAACACTACAAGATGTAGTCCCACTGCTACAACAGCAAGATCTAAAAGATGTGTATTTTCACATACCCATCCATCCAGCTCCCAGAAAATATCTCAGATTTGTAATACAAGAAAACATTACCAGTTCAAAGTGTTACCTTTCGGGATAACAACAGCTCCCAGAGTATTTACAAAATGCCTTGCCGTAGTCGCAGCATACATAAGGAGACAACACATACATGTCTTTCCATATCTCGACGACTGGCTAATAAAAGCCGACACCCAAAAACAGTGCCAACGTCATACACGTTATGTAATAAACACCCTGCACACACTAGGATTCTCAATAAATTACCAAAAATCACACCTACAACCAGCACAAATTCAGCAGTATTTAGGAGCCACATTAAACACCCAAAAAGCACTTGTAAGCCCAAGTCCACAAAGGGTGCAATCGTTCCACAGCATATTGCCAAAAATCCAGCCAAACCAACAGTACACTGTCAAATTTGTCATGAAATTGTTAGACATGATGGCATCGTACATCGCCATTGTCCCAAACGCAAGATTAAATATGCGGCCCTTACAACAGTGCCTTCCAAAACAATGGTCGCAGGCACATGGTCATCTTCAAGATCTAGTGTTGATAGACCGCCAATATCGCTTCAGTGGTGGAATCCCACAAATTTAAACTAAGGACGGCCATTTCAAGACCCTGTGCCTCACACCATTCTTACAACAGATGCATCAATGATTGGATGGGGAGAACATCTCAACAATCACAACATTCAGGGACAATAAACAAAAACACCTTCACATAAATCACTTAGAACTGCTAGAAGTATCCCTAGCACTAAGAGCTTTTCAACCTCTTCTTGTTCACAAACACATGCTTGTCAGAACAGACAATATGACAACAATGTACTACTTAAACAAACAAGGAGGAACCCACTCATCACAACTTTGCCTTCTAGCACAAAAAATGTGGCATTGGGCAATTCACAACAACATACACCTGGTAGCTCAATACATTCCAAGGATTCACAATCAATTAGCAGATGTCCTCAGCCGAGATCATCCACAAACGCACGAGTGGGAAATTCACCCCCAAGTGCTTCACAAATACTTTCACCAGTGGGGAACACCAGACATAGATCTGTTCGCCACCAACCACCACGCAAAATGCCAAAACTTCGCGTCCAGGTACCCACACCCTCGATCTAAGGGCAATGCTCTATGGATCAACTGGTCAGGGATATTTGCTTACGCTTTTTCCCCTTTCCCGCTCATTCCATTTCTGGTCAACAAACTGCGTCAAAACAAACTCAAACTCATACTTATAGCACCGACGTGGGCACGTCAACCATGGTACACCACATTGCTAGGCCTGTCAATAGTACCACACATCAAACTTTCAAACAGGCCGGACTTGTTGACACAAAACAAACAACAGATCAGTCACCCCAGTCCAGCAATGCTTAATCTGGCTCCTGAAATCTTAGAGTTTGGATATCTATATCTTCCACCGGAATGTATGGAAGTGAATAAACAAGCAAGAAAACCTACCACCAGGCAGTGTTATGCAAACAAATGGAAAAGATTTGTTTTCTACTGCTAAGCCAAACACATAACACCCCTAGACGCAACCATACAAGACATTGTAGGTTATTTACTCCATCTACAAGAAGCAAATGTAGCTTTTTCATCCATTAAAATACATCTCACAGCAATTTCTGCTTATTTGCAAAATATACAAAACAAATCTCTATTTAGAGTGCCTGTCATCAAAGCTTTCATGGAGGGTCTAAAACTTATCATACCTCCAAGAACGCCTCCATTCCTTCATGGAATCTTATTATTGTACTCGCACGACTCATGGGTCCACCCTTTTAACCCATGCACTCCTGTCAGATTCAATTCCTAACATGGAAAGTAGCATTTCTAGTGGCAATCACTTCATTACGAAGAGTTAGTGAAATAAAAGCATTCACTATTGAACAACCCTTTATACAAGTACACAAACATAAGGTAGTACTTCATACAAACCTTAAATTTCTACCTAAAGTCATCTCACCGTTTCATTTAAATCAAACAGTGGAACTTCCAGTCTTCTTCCCACAGCCAGACTCAGTGGCAGAGAGAGCACTACATACATTAGATATTAAAAGAGCTTTAATGTATTACATTGACAGAACAAAATCATTCAGAAAGACTAAACAGCTGTTTGTCGCATTCCAAAAACCCCATACTGGTAATCCTATATCAAAACAAAGCATAGCCAGATGGATAGTGAAATGTATCCAAACTTGTTACCTAAAGGCTAAAAGAGAGCTGTTAATAACACCAAAAGCACATTCCACTAGGAAAAAAGGAGCAACAATGGCATTTCCAGGAAACATACCAATGACAGAAATCTGTAAAGCAGCCACTTGGTCACACCCCATACATTTACCAAGCACTACTGTGTAGATGTGTTAGCCAGTGTAGTTCAGCGAGGTAGGGAGGGATGTGAGCGCTTCTGGGATGAGTCTTTCAGTGGTGTTTTGAATGGTCTAGAGTCCTGTCCGTGTTGAGTTTAAGGCACTTCTCTATCATTTAGTTGGCCACGTTTGACATGCAGGACGTGAAATTGTTCCTGGTGGTGTTCATGTTAGCGAGCAAGAGGATGAGCTGAGTGTTGTCGACATAGGACACAATGTTGATGCCGTCGACTCTTATGATGCGGGCTAGGGGTGCCATGTAGATGTTGAATATGGTTGGGCTAATGGAGAAGCCCTGGGAGACTCTGCGGGTGAGCTTCTTGTGTTCAGAGTTGTAGGGTGAAAGTCTTACTTGCTCAGTTTTGTTGGAGAGGAAAGACGCAATCAAACTCAGAGCGGGCCTTCAAATTTCTGAGTCCTGAAGATGGCAATGAGGGTGCCATGGGAGACCGTGTCGAAGGCCACAGAGAGGTTGCGCAGGAAGAGTGGCGGTTTCCCTTCTGTCCATGATTGTCTGGATGTCATCTGTTGCTGTGCTGTGGTTGATGCGGAACCTCGACTGGGTGGAATCCAGGAGGTTGTGTTCTAGATGTTTGGAGAGTTGCCTGTTGATCTATTTTTCTAGGACTTTGGCTGGGAAAGGAAGGAGTAAGATGGGTCTGTAGTTGTAGAGTTCTTTCCGTTTAGCTGAGGGTTTCTTCAGGAGAGCTTTGACTTCTGCATGTTTTCAGCTATATGGGAAGGTTCCGCTAAGGATAGAGGAGTTGATGATGTTGCTGATTGATGTTTGTCCAAAATTGTACATATGGTGGGGACAGAGGTCTGTGGTGGACCCTGAATGGATGATCTGCATAATTCTGGTGGGTTCTTCTGTGGCGAGAGGGCTCCAGTTTGTGAAAAGGTGGGATTTATATATGGTGGTGGAAGGTTGCGTGATGATGTCCTCTAAGGTGGGTTGAGATGCAAAGTTGGTGTATGCGTTGAGTATTTTTTGTGTGAAAAAGCCAGAAAGATCGTCGCAGAGGTCCCGTAAGGAAGTGATGGTGTTGGTGGCTGCCGTTAGATTGGTGAATTCTCTGATGATGTTAAAAAGTTCTTTGTAGCAGTTGGAGCAGGATTCTAGTCATGTGATGGCATGTGTGGCTGTAGATACACATGCTATGTGTATTTCTGCCATCTAGTGTTGGATCTGGAAGGTTGCCAGTTGTTTTTGGTTGAAAAGTCATTTGAGTCACAAGGTATAGTGACTCCTCCTCTTGCTGGTAATGTGCATGGGCATTGACTCCATCTTCAGATTGTTTTCTTCTGCCGTCTGGTTCGTTTGTGTTTTCAGTGTATTCCGGTTTGAAGTCGCATTATGCCATTTTTCCATTCAGGATACCTCCATTCCATCGGTATTCTAATCGAACGCGGTACTTCTTTTCCCTTGCATTCTGGGACTGAAGAAAATTCTATTCTGATCGACTCATCCAGATCGAGGCCCCGAGGGGCGCGCCATTTGGGCTGCCATTTTCTCCATTCCACACCTCAGAGAATAAAGTCCTGATGGAACAGAAGTCCTTCCGTTTCTGTCTGAAGTGTCACTCTAAATGTCCGAGGACTGATTTCCACAAGGTTTGCTACCTTTGTCTATCACTGGAGCATTTAGAAGAAGACTGTGAAGCTTGCTGGTCTTTACTGTGGAAAAAGAGACTCTGCACAGTTGGAGAGCTCATCACCGAGAGATGCAGCTGCAAAATTTTGAGGAGCCTGCTGACATCTTTGGTATCCAGGACACCATGCCAGACACCGAGCAGCAGCAGGAACTCCAGGAAGCTTTGGCTGCCGAGGAGGAGGCTTTCTTCATTCAAGAATCAGACTTGGATGCTGACATCACGCTCAAGATTTAGGAATTTCTAGCTGGTCAACCAACAGTTAGAAAGCCTCCCCCTGCTCCCACCTAAAAACCCACAAATATGGAACCAAAGGCTATTAAGCCACCACTGCTCTCGGGCCGTGGCTGACATTGAAAAACTGTATCGTATGCCCTGCCTTCAGGCTCTGCACCGAAGCCAAAACATAAGCCTTCCATCTCGCTATCGACCTGAACACCACCAGCCTCACGACCAAAACCTTCTATGTCACACTTGGCACCAACTATTTCGGCACCAAAAAGACTTTCTGCCTCAGCACCGAAAGTAAAGAGTATTTCCACACCAAAGAAACTCACTCTCCATGCAGATTTACAGCTGATAACCCCTGAGCCCATTCTTCACAAAATGAAGCAACAGCTTAATCCCAAGCAGTCACAGCTGCATTTACGACCACACACAGGGGAAGTGCTGGTTAAAGTGGTGGTTACTATCCCATCTAAGAGGCAGCGTTCCTTCAAAGAGGCTATTGATCCACCAACGTCTCCAGTTAAACAGAGGAGAATGGAAAATGACTTGGTGGATATCCACCCACCTCTGTCTACGTCTATACCACCAATTACTCCACTAACTCCTCCTCCTCCACGATCTCAGGGTGACCCTCTTGACATGTCTCCACAGGGCTCACCACACTCTTTTCATTACACACAGGACACCGGGGACAACAATCTATCCCTACATCCAGACACTGACCCTAGGTCTCAATATGATGTGGACACTTACATACACACTGACAGAGAGGTATACCCAGCTAGACCTTCTCCAACGGATGATACCACTTTGTTCAAGAACTCATTGGGAGGGCAGCTACATAGCATCAGGTGCTTCTTCACAAAGAGCCCATTGAGGATGATTTCCTTTTTGAGACACTCATCACCTCACATAAGTACACACAATACCTATCTTTGTTGAAGGGTATGTTGAGGCATGCAGACCATATTTTTCAATACCTTGCTACAGCACGCACTCCACGGGTAGAGAAAAAATACAAGGCCTCCCCATCTGACCCAGTTTGTATTAAGGGTCACATTCCTGCTGATTCCCTGGTCCTGTCCAATGCCAGAAAAAGAGCGAACTCACAATCTGCTCAATAATGCTCCACCTCCTGATTAGGAAGGTAAGCTTATAGATGCTTCTGGCAAATTTGTCGCTGCACAAACAGTCCATCGCTGGCAGATCGCCAACACACAAGTCTTACCTGCCAGATACGATTGTGGATGAAATGGAAGAGCTTCTCCAGAACCTCCCAGAAGACCATAAGCAAAGAGGTCAGGAAATTGTCAGTGAGGGGCAGTTAATTTCCAACAACTCCGTCTGTCATGCTTTAGACTCAGCTGACACAACAGCGAGATAAATTAACAGGTTTCCTCTTACGCAGACATGCGTGGCTACACATTTCAGGCTTCAAGCAGGAGATACAGAGATCTGTTAAATATATTTTTTGATAAGGAAAACCTGTTCGGCCCACAAGTCGATCAGGTGTTGGAGAAAGTGAAGAAGGACAATGAGGTGGCAAAGTCCATGGGGACGCTACAATCCCCTGCCTCCCATTATACTTTTCGTAGGCCTCAGTTTAAATCAGCCTCTAAGTCTACATCCGAAGCCTCACAGTCATAATACCAAGGGACAACACACACCACTCACAGAGTTTTTTACAGGGGTTCCTATAGAGGGAAGAAGTATAGAGGTAGGGGAAAAACACCCTCCCCTCGAACCTCCTCCACTGCCACCAAGCAGTGACTCTCCTTCCCTCCAATTACCAAACACCTGTAGGAGAACGTCTTCAGTTCTTTTTACACAATTGTCATAAAATCACCACAGATCAATGGGTGTTGGATATTACCCAACATGGTTATTGTCTGGAGCTCAATTCCACACCTCCAAACATTCCCCCTCACACTCACAAACTCTCTCACAAGAACATCTCACCTTCTTCAAACAAGAAGTGGAAGCCTTACTCCTTAAAGGGGCAATAGAGCCAGTTCCCTTACAACATCAGGAAACCAGGGTGCATTCACTGTACTTTCTCATCCCCAAAACGGAGAGCTCCTTAAGACCTATAAAGGACCTCAGGACGTTAAATTATTACATCACATCAGAACACTTTCACATGGTCACACTTCAGGACGTGATCCCATTGCTGCAACAAGGCGACTCTTGTCAGCACTAGATCTAAAAGACTCTTACTTTCACATTCCTATCTACCCAGCACATCGTAAATACCTCAGATTTGTGATAAAAGGAAGCCACTACCAATTCAAAGTGTTTCCCTTCGGAGTCACAACAGATCCAAGGGTGTTTACAAAATGCCTTGCAGTAGTAGTGACTCACTTGCACAGGCAGAATATCCATGTCTTCCCATACCTAGACGACTGGCTCATCAAAGCCAGCAATCTCAGTCAATGCTTACATCATACCCAATTCACAATAGACTTACTTCATCAATTAGGTTTCACCATAAACTTTTAGAAGTCACATCTCAACCCACTTCAGATACATCCCTATTTTGGGGACATTCTCAGTACGCAGTCGGAAAAAGCGTACCCAAATGAAACAAGGATACAACATTTTCAAATACAGCTTTCTCATTTTCATCCCAACCACCCAGTCAGAGTAAAATTAATCAGGAAACTCCTGGGAATGATGGCTTCTTGAATAGTGCATTGTCTTTATATGTGCCTGTTACAAGAATGTCTTTCAAACCAATGGTCTCAGACGCGGGTCAATTCAACGATCTAGTGTTGGTGGACAGCCACACCTTTTACTCTTTGCAGTGGTGGAACAAAACTGACCTGTTACAAGGACGACCATTTCTGTCCCCTGTCCCCAGATCATTCTGACAATGGACGCCTCTTAGATAAGGTGGGGTGCTCACATACAGGACCTCACAGTCCAGGGTTTCTGGGATCACACACACAGCCCTGCACATCAACTTTCTAGAGCTGCTAGTTGTTCATCTAGCACTTAAAGCCTTTGTGATTAATCTCATCAACAAGGTTGTTCTCATTAGCATAGAAAACATGACAACCATGTAGTATGTGCAGAAACGGGGAGTCACATTCTCTACTGCTGTCTCGCCTTGTACTGACAATTTTGTATTGGGCAATTCACCACAATATATATCTGTTAGCGGAACATCTCCCAGGAACACACATCATTTTTGTTGACTTCCTCAGCAGGATGCAGCAACAAGTCCACAAGTAGGCCCTCCACCCCGAGCCCTTCTCCCCTACTTTCAGAAGTGGGGATTTCCAGACATAGACCTCTTCGCAACAGAAGAAAACGCAAAATGCCCAAACTTCGCATTCAGGTGTCCACACTCACAGTCCAATGGCAATGCTGTATGGAAGAACTGGTCAGGAATAATTGCCTACACTTTCCCACTTCTCCCTCTCTTTCCATATGTGATTTGGAAACTCAAGAAGACTTCTCTCACATTCATTCTAGTGGCACCCACATGGGCCAGACAACAATGTTTCACTCTACTAGACCTTTCAGTAGTACCACACAAGAAGCTATCCCTCGACCCAGACCTTCTCACACAGAATTGAGGTCAAATCAGACACCTCAAACCCAAAGAGTTGAATCTTGCAATTTGGCTCCTAAAGTCATAGAATTAGGTTATTTGGACCTATCTCAAGAATGTATGTGTATTTAAAAAGAAGCACGTAGACCAACTACTGATGCATGTCATATATAGAAAAATGGAAATGTTTTGTGCACTTTTGCATTGCTCAAAATTCAGATCCTTTCAAGGTATCAGCCCAAAATATAATCTTTTACCTTCTTCATTTACAGAAGGCAAACTTAGCATACACATGCATAAGGCTCTATTTAGCAGCTTTAGCTGCTTATCTTCAGAAGAGACACTTGACAGTCTTCAAAGTTCCTGTCATTAAAGCGTTTATGGAAGGGCTCAAAAGTGTATTGACACCAAGACTTCCCCCAGTGCCTTCTTGGGACCTTATTGTGGTCCTCACTAGACTTATGGACCCACCATTTGAGCCTTTTAAGTTCCTATCATGGAAATTGGCCTTTGTTGTTGCCATAACCTCCCTCACATGTGTTAGTGAGCTCCAGGCATTAACTTTACAAGAACCTTTTTTCCAAATACATAAGGGTGAGGTGGTTCTTCATGCCAACCCCAAATTTTTACCCAACGTAGTATCTCATTTTCATATTAATCAAATGATCGAATTGCCTTTCTTCTTTCCTCAACCAGAATTGGTTGCTGAAAGAGCTGTACATACATTAGATGTTAAGAGTGCTAATGTCCTTTATTGATAGGATCAAAACCTTTAGGAAGTCCAAACAACTTTTTGTTGCTTTTCCCCACCACATAGAGGCAACCCTGTTACTAAATCTACTATAGCAAGATGGATCATCAAATGTATCCAAACTTGCTAAGCTAAAAGGCCACTACTTATTCCACCCACAGCACACTCAACTCGTAAAAAGGGTCCATCTATGACTTTTTTAGGTAACATTCCCATAGTTGACATATGCAAAGCAGCAACATAGGCTACACCACACACTTTCACTAAACATTATTGTGTGGATGTCTTTGCACACCAACAAGCTAATGAGGCCAGGCAGTGCTATGTACTCTCTTTCTAAATACTACAACATTCACAGGTTAGCCACCGCTTGTAGGGAGGTACTGCTTTGCAGTCTATGCAGAGTATGTGTATTAACAACCAGACATGCCCTCAAACTTAAAATGTTACTTACTGAGTAAGCATCGGTTTGTGGCGTGTAGTGCTGTAGATTTACATGCGCCCACCCAGCTCCCTGGTGACATGTGGTTGTAGTAGTCTTTGCTACACTTTAACATGCATGGGTTTTTCTCTGTCACTTTATATTATATATTACTCCATTCCTACACTGCCCGCGGTAAAACAGTCTGAAGATAGAGTTGATTCCCATCCGCA
The DNA here is from genome assembly GCF_031143425.1 of Pleurodeles waltl. Taxonomy (NCBI): domain Eukaryota; kingdom Metazoa; phylum Chordata; class Amphibia; order Caudata; family Salamandridae; genus Pleurodeles; species Pleurodeles waltl. The sequence goes on from NC_090450.1 coordinate 713,307,534, forward strand.
TTACCAGCAGGAGGAGGAGTATAGCGATACTTTGACTCGAAATACTTTTTGAACATAAACAACTTGCAACCTTACGGACCCAACAATAGATGGGGGAAGATGCAGAGCTGTGAATCTACAGCACTAAATGCCACAAACAGATGCTGACTGGGTAAGTAACACTTTCCTTAGCACAAGGGCAGCATTGCTGGCGTCTGTGATCTGGGTGTGGTACCTTCTGAGAGCGGATTTGTAGGTGTCTCTAGAGGTGTTATCCCATCTGGTTCTCCATCTTCTTTCTAGTTGTTTGAAATAGCGCTTGAAGTTTCTAAGGCCTTAAGTGTACCAGCATGCTTGAGCGTGAGTTCTTGTATATCTGATTTTCTTCATGAGAGCCAGGAAGTTGGCACAGTCTGAGATTCAGTTGTTGAAAGTTGTTAGGTTATTCTGTAGGTCACCTGCAAGGATAGGCTGTTTGGATCTGAGGATGTGGGTCCAGTCCGTCTCTGCTGTGTTTGCGACAGATATTGTTGGCTGGCTTTGGTTTGCTGGATTGGGGTGCTTTGATGTAGAAGTGTACAAAGGAGTGGCCTGCCCATGTGAGCGAGATGAGGTGGCTGATGGTGATCTTGCTGCTGTCTGTGAAGACTGGGTTGAGCGTATGTCCAACGATGTGAGTAGGGCCTTGTACAAGCTGTGTGAGTCACATGTTGTTGAGGCTATCTAGGATGGCGGTGGCATATTCCGTTAGATCATCGGGATGGATGTTGAGGTTGTTGCCATTGTTGAGGGAGGGGAGGTGCTCATGACACACAAAAGGCCCCTCCAATGGCGAGTCATGGTCTCTCCACCACACTCAACTACGGTAATAAACAGCATATTACTGTCTTCACATCTGCATATGTAGCATATATTACATGTTTGTGTTATTTTATTACACAAAATGCAGTGTTAAAATAAACAATGGTGTGGAAAATATTTAGTGAAATAAGGATTTCAGTATACTAACCGCCCCTAAACCACGCTGCAAAGCTATACCCTTGTCAGGGCTACTATGATTATGCAGTGTGTAGGACCAGATATTGTGGCAAGGTTAGCTAAATAATCTGGCGAAAGAGCAAATTATGCAGCTCATTGCCCAGCAGTGCTATCTTCATTCATTTCAGCTAGAACCCTAACTTTAATGTCTCTGTAAGCTTTGTTTTTTGAGTGAATTTCTATGTTTTTTAAATTATATTTCCAAACTATAACGTCCCTGTAACCTTTGGTTTTTCAGTAAATTTGTATGGCTTTTATTTTAACGTAAAGAAATTTTTATTACAAAACGTTAAGCCAGTCACTGACCTGCGCTCAGGCCCTGCAGCTAAACCCCTATAACCACCCATCCCTGCATGCATAAGTCTCTAAGTGGGTCTGTGCGTGAGTACCTCAGTGGGTTTGTCAGTGGGTGCATAGGTCTCTGAGTGGGTCTGTGAGTGGGTACATGAGTCTGAGTGGATGTGTGATTGAATGCATGACTGTCAGAGTGGGTCTCTGAGTAGGTGTATGATTGTCTAATTGTGTCTATGATTGTGTACATACATGTCTGGGTCTGTGAAGGGTGCGTGAGTATCTGAGTCAGTCTGTGATGGTCTGAGTGGGTCTATGAGTGGGTGTATGTGTCTGAGTACATCTGTGTCTGGGTACATGAGTTTCTTAGTGGGTCTGTGAGTGAGTGAGTGTATGAGTTTCTTTGTGGGTCTGTGAGTGCTGAGTCTCTGAGTGGGTCTTTGAGAGGGTGGCTGAGTGAGCCTGTGAGTGGGTGCATGAATGTCTTAGAGGGTCTGTGAGTGGGTACGTAATGTCTGAGTGGATGCGTGAGTGTCTCGGTCTGTGATTGGGTACGTGGTCTGTGAGGGGGTGTATGAGAGTGACTGAGTGTCTGTGTGGGTTTATCAGTAGCTGTGTGTGTGATTCGGCCACAAAGAAGCCTCACCTGCCCTTTTATCCAACAAGAGTCTGCACCTTTGCACAAAATATCTACCATTGTGGAGTTTTTTCTGCCTCCTTGGGTAAATGTCCAATATGTATTCTGCGCTACAGCTGTGCAATGGAGCACAAGGAAATGTCACTAGTGACCTTGTGTGTGTCTTGGCAACAGCATCGTTCCCATGCGTCTTTCTCTAGAATTCTGTGATAACATGATTCTTCATATAGAAAGGCCAATGAAACTACAAAGATGTAATTCTCCACCAAACCAGGGTCCTTCTGCTTATCTATAGGAGGTAAGTGCTTCTTTGTTTTGTGAAATGTCCTCATATTCCTCGGCATTAAGAACGCACCACCCAAATTGGAGGCAAATGCACTGGGGATGCTCTTTGGTAAGCTGCCGATCATCCTGGCAAAATTCAGTAAGACTTTTGCATACTACTAAGGGGGACGGTGCAGGGCCAAGCAGTCAGAGCTTCCAGGTGATTTTCACATTTGCAAACTTGTAGCAATTTAATGGGAGAACTATGGACTTTTCTCTCACCAGGAGAAGACAAGAAATAACTCACTCGAATCAGTCACAGACAGATTGCACTCCAATAGATCAACGATGTATTCACCTCCATGAAGGATTTCAAAGCGTTATAGAGGAGAAGGGGACACGCAGCTCCCCTTCTCGGGCCGATATTGGCCCGAAGACCCATCACCTGGGGCCTGGCCTTCATTCTGTAAAAGGGGGTGCACAGCCCCTCTCTCTGGGCTGATTTCGGCTCAGGCGACCCCATCCGCTGGGGCCTGGCCATGTCTCCTGGGGGCCCCCAGGGCACTCAGTCAGCAACGTTGGGAACCGCGGGGGAGCTTGAATGCCCCCCAGTTCCAGGCAGCTCCCCACCTCCTGAGGGAGTCGTCATTGCTCTCACAGACAGAGAGAGCTGCTAAACATGCAGCTCTCTGTGTGTGAGAGCCACCGTTTTGGCTGTTTCCCTGCCTGCATGTCTGCAGGAAGGGAAACATATGAAAACTCCATTCCCAGGAAGCAGGAGTGGTTTTTGACAGCTCTCGATTTCTGCGAGTGGAGTTGGTGTTTGTATTGACTTGGCCAAAGCTGTCAAAGCTCCCGCCAAGTCAGAGCAAACAGCTGTGTCCCGTTGGTGGGCACCCCTAGACATAGCAGGAGTCGGCCCTGGGGGGTGGCGGTCCCCAAGGCCATATACGGGCCCCCCTTCATTCAGTTTCTAGGGCCACCCCCGGGGCCAAGAAAGGGCCCAAGAGGCTGCCCGAGTGGCCCCACTGTTAAAAAAGAATATATATATATATATATATATATATATATATATATATATATATATATATATATATAAGAAACAAAAGTTCTGGGGAGGTGGTGGTCCCCGAGGCTTTTGCAACCTATAGAGGAGTGTCTGCGTGGCCCACTCCATTTATTAATTAAAGCCCCGGTGAGGTGGTGGTGGTGGTCCCCTGGGCTCATATGAGCCCATGGAGGGGGGTCCACGTGACATCCCTCGAATATTTAAATAAGGCCCTCCGGAGGTGGTGGTCCCCAGGGCTCAAAAAGCTTTAGAAGGGAGGCCATGTGCACCCGCCTCCTTTAAAAAAAAAAAAAAAATGAAAAAAAATGCCCAGGACCTAGACTAACTGGGGGCTCTATTCAAAACAAGCGTGGGAGCCAACATTTTTTTTTAACTGTTAATTTTTACCGGATTCACAGATCCGCCATGATTTTCAGCGAAAGTTTAAAAAAATACTTTTTTGCCCTGGTCCAACACCAGAGTTAACAGGTCAGGGTGGCCCTACCCTGCCCCCTTTTATTTTCTTTTTTTCCATCATTTTTGTAAGTAACTTCTCTTCACTGTCTTTGTTGTGAGCTGCTCTTCTTTGTATCTTTTTCTCTTGAACCACCATGTTAGTTTTCTTTGACAGGTGTCCTTCACATGGAGAAGAGAACGAAAGGATGAACACCATAGTGAAACACAAGTATGTTGTTTGTCCTCTGAATTCTTGCTCCATCACAAGGTGCAAAATAGTTCTGTAGATGTCATATTGGGGACTCATGGACAAAAAGGGAGTTTGCCTCAAGGTGAAGAATGGTGATTTAGGTTGTTCAGCCTCGCGGTCCATCAGCTCCAGAAGGGCAAGAGAGATGTAACACTATTTTTCTACATCTCATGTAACCTGGTCTGACATCCTTTTGGGCCCTCAGCCTGTTCCTCTAGTCACCAGTGTCCTTGTTTCTAGCAGACATTGAGGAGCTCATTATTCAGGCACTCAGCATCAAGATGGTCATTATCTATGCATCTGACATTGAGGGTGTCAAGAACCTCTCTCGTTAAGGCTGTGCTTCCTAATCACAGTCTAAGTCTCTTCGTAGCCACAACTCAGCATCCAAATTTCCAGAGCCTTGATCCAGAGGGAATGCTATTTTCATAAGCTGGTCAAGGACATTCACTTTTCCTTGCTCCCCAAAAGCATGTTGCAATGCAAATTTTCTATGAAAAACATTACACCGGATTTGCTAGACTGTGGTGGTACCTGGCTCTGCTTCACCTGCTGCGTCAACCTCACAAGAGACTTCTACACAAACCAGATCTGCTTTTGAGGGTGGCACACAGGATTCTTCATCCTACAAGTACTTGCAGAACTTGACTACCGAGCTCGTCAGTACCAGCAATACGACCATTTGAAACTGCCATGTGATTACATGAAGAATATGAACAAAGCTGACTTCCACTCTCTCTTCATATGTTTTCAAGTGAAAGACAGTATGTGTATGGCAACTCCAAAGACAGAGTGACCCAAGAAGATGCCAAGAATATATGATACTACCTTATCTTTGGTAAGATGGCCTTAGTTACATTTGGTTGCCTTTCATGCTTATCAAGGGAGTCCTCCACAGACATCTTTTGTCATCTTTACAGAGAGTAAAGATTTTCTAGAGGGCTGTTGGAGTGTTTTTGCCACACAGGGGACCATCTCCCGCTTGGAAGCTTAATATTGTTCTTTCCATGCTTGTGGACCACCCATCTGCACCCATGCCCTGAGCAGATGTGCAGCACCTATAATGTAAATTGTATTTTCTTGTGACTATAACATCAACTACAAGGGCTAGCGAGGTTTAAGCTTTCTGTTTGGAGGGACCGTATTTGGTTTTCAATCATAACAAGGTGTTCGATGGCATCTGTCGCTGTAGATACACATGTTCTGCATAGCTCACCATCTGGTGTTGGGTCGGAGTGTTACAAGTTGTTTTTCTTCGAAGAAGTCTTTCGAGTCACGGGACCGAGTGACTCCTCCTTCTGTCTCCATTGCGCATGGGCGTCTACTCCATCTTCGATTGTTTTCTTTCCGCCATCGGGTTCGGACGTGTTCCTGTCGCTCCGAGTTTCGGAACGGAAAGTTAGTAAATATCGGAAGATTTTCGTCGGTATTGTTGCGTTCGGGATCGGCGTAGTTAGATTCAACACCGCATCGAAGGTCGACGCGCTCCGGTGCCCTTCGGGGTAGTTTTCGATCCCCCGTCGGGGCCTGGTCGGCCCGACCGCGTGTAGAACAACGCCAATGGAACGGACCCCGTTCCGTTTTTGTCCCAAATGCCACAACAAATACCCGTATACAGACCAACATTTGGTCTGTAACCTGTGCCTGTCACCTGAGCACAGTGAGGAGACATGCGAGGCCTGTCGCGCGTTCCGGTCCCGAAAGACACTCCGTGACCGTCGAGCCAGGAGACTTCAGATGGCGTCCACGCCGACAGCGCTCCGCGAGTTCGAGGAACAAGAGGAAGAAGAAACCTTTTCGATCCACGAATCGGACTCCGAGGAATTCGACGATCAAAGAACCGTGAGTAAGACGTAGAAAACAACACATAAGAAAAGTGACAAGGCCCAGGGGACGCCACTGCCACCAGGCCATGGCTCCACCCATAAATTCGGTGACCGACCATCGGCACCGAAAAAGGCCCAAACAGTGCCGAGATCGTCCGACTCCGGTCGAGACACCGGCACGCAGCCTTCTTGGGATCGAGAAAGTGCTGGAGAAAAGCAACGACACCAAGATAGCGGTGTAGAAACGGCTCGACGCCGAGACAGCGGCACCGACGAAGATCGACGCCGAGAGGTTTCGACTCCAAAAAAGAAAAAAGCCACCTTGGAGCCGAAAAAAGATACAGACAGGGTTTCGGTGCCGAAACAACCCGTAACCGACCCAGGTCCAGGCTCTTATACAGAGGAGCAATCACTGTCCTCTCAGATGCGAAAGCATAGGTTTGAGGAAGAGCTGCAATCCACCGAAGTGGACCATACGCAAAAACGTATTTTCATACAGCAGGGAACAGGAAAAATAAGCACCCTTCCCCCTATTAGGAGAAAAAGGAGACTGGAGTTTCAAACAGACCAGGCGCCACAAACCAAAAGGGTGAAAAAGGTGACTCCGCCACCCTTTCCTCCTCCTGTAATTAACGTCTCACCAGCACAAACTCCGTCACATTCCCCGGCTCACACCACCATGAGCCAAGGTGACCAGGATCAAGACGCTTGGGACTTATATGACGCCCCAGTGTCGGACAACAGTCCGGAGGCATATCCAACAAAGCCCTCACCACCAGAAGACAGCACAGCATATTCTCAAGTGGTGGCTAGAGCGGCACAATTCCACAACGTAAACCTCCACTCAGAACAAGTCGAGGATGACTTTTTATTCAACACCCTCTCCTCCATCCACAGCTCCTACCAAAGCCTGCCTATGCTGCCAGGTATGCTTCGGCACGCAAAGGAAATCTTCAAGGAGCCGGTCAAAAGTAGGGCAATAACGCCAAGGGTGGAAAATAAATATAAGGCACCTCCTACAGACCCTGTTTTCATCACCACACAGCTGCCACCAGATTCCGTCGTAGTAGGAGCAGCTCGGAAAAGAGCCAACTCCCACACATCTGGGGATGCACCACCCCCAGATAAAGAGAGCCGCAAGTTCGATGCAGCTGGGAAAAGAGTCGCAGTACAAGCTGCAAACCAGTGGCGCATCGCTAACTCTCAAGCACTACTTGCGCGCTATGACAGAGCCCATTGGGATGAGATGCAACACCTCATCGAGCATCTACCCAAGGAACTACAAAAGAGGGCAAAGCAGGTGGTTGAGGAAGGACAGAACATATCAAATAACCAGATACGATCCTCTATGGACGCAGCAGACACAGCTGCAAGAACAATTAATACATCTGTGACCATTAGAAGGCACGCATGGCTAAGAACGTCTGGGTTCAAACCAGAGATACAGCAGGCAGTGCTCAATATGCCATTCAACGAAAAACAACTGTTCGGACCAGAAGTGGACACGGCAATCGAAAAACTAAAAAAAGACACTGACACTGCTAAAGCCATGGGCGCACTCTACTCCCCGCAGAGCAGAGGAACCTACAGCACCTTCCGCAAGACACCCTTTAGAGGGGGGTTTCGGGGTCAGGCCACACAAGCCAGCACCTCGCAGGCAACACCGTCCAGCTACCAGGGACAGTACAGGGGAGGCTTTCGGGGCCAATACAGAGGAGGGCAATTCCCTAGGAATAGAGGAAAATTTCAAAGCCCCAAAACCCCTACAACCAAGCAGTGACTCAGATGTCACTCACCCCCTCCACACAACACCAGTGGGGGGAAGAATAGGTCATTATTACAAAGCATGGGAGGAAATAACTACAGACACTTGGGTCTTAGCAATTATCCAACATGGTTATTGCATAGAATTCCTAGAATTCCCTCCAAACATACCACCAAAATCACAGAATTTATCAAAGCAACATTCCGAACTTCTGGAAATAGAAGTTCAAGCACTATTGCAAAAGAATGCAATCGAATTAGTACCAAACACACAAACAAACACAGGAGTCTATTCACTGTACTTCTTAATACCAAAAAAGGACAAAACACTGAGACCAATCCTAGACCTCAGAATACTAAACACCTACATCAAATCAGACCACTTTCACATGGTCACGCTACAAGAAGTGTTACCATTGCTAAAACTACAGGACTACATGACAACCTTAGACCTCAAAGACGCGTATTTCCATATACCAATACATCAATCGCACAGAAAATACCTACGGTTCGTATTCAAAGGAATACATTACCAATTCAAAGTATTGCCTTTTGGTTTAACAACCGCACCAAGAGTCTTTACAAAATGTCTAGCAGTGGCTGCACACATCAGAAGGCAGCAAATACATGTATTCCCGTATCTAGACGACTGGCTAATCAAAACCAATTCACTAACAAAGTGCTTACACCACACAAATCAAATCATACAAACCCTCTACAAACTAGGTTTCACCGTCAACTTTGCAAAATCCAACATTTTGCCGTGCAAAGTACAACAATACCTGGGAGCCATAATAGACACAACAAAAGGAGTAGCCACTCCAAGTCCACAAAGAATTCAAAATTTCAACAAGATCATACAACGCATGTATCCAACACAAACAATACAAGCAAAGATGATATTACAACTCCTAGGCATGATGTCCTCATGCATAGCCATTGTCCCGAACGCAAGACTGCACATGAGACCCTTACAACAGTGCCTAGCATCACAATGGTCACAAGCACAGGGTCACCTTCTAGATCTGGTGTTGATAGACCGCCAAACTTACCTCTCGCTTCTATGGTGGAACAGTATAAATTTAAACAAAGGGCGGCCTTTCCAAGACCCAGTGCCACAATATGTAATAACAACAGATGCTTCCATGACAGGGTGGGGAGCACACCTCGATCAACACAGCATACAAGGACAATGGAACGTACATCAAACAAAACTGCATATAAATCACCTAGAAATGCTAGCAGTTTTTCAAGCATTAAGGGCTTTCCAACCAATTATAACTCACAAATACATTCTTGTCAAAACAGACAACATGACAACAATGTATTATCTAAACAAACAAGGGGGGACACACTCAACGCAGTTGAGCCTGCTGGCACAAAATATATGGCGATGGGCAATTCACAACCACATTCGCGTAATAGCACAGTTTATTCCAGGGATCCAGAATCAACTTGCAGACAATCTCTCTCGAGATCACCAACAGGTCCACGAATGGGAAATTCACCCCCAAATTCGAAACACTTACTTCAGACTCTGGGGAACACCTCAAATAGACTTGTTTGCAACAAAAGAGAACGCAAAATGCCAAAACTTCGCATCCAGATACCCACACAGGCAGTCCCAAGGCAATGCCCTATGGATGAACTGGTCAGGGATATTTGCCTACGCTTTTCCTCCTCTCCCTCTCCTTCCTTATCTGGTAAACAAATTGAGTCAAAACAAACTCAAACTCATATTAATAGCACCAACTTGGGCAAGGCAACCCTGGTACACAACACTGCTAGACCTATCAGTAGTACCCCACATCAAATTGCCCAACAGGCCGGATCTGTTAACACAACACAACCAACAGATCAGACATCCAGATCCAGCATCGCTGAATCTAGCAATCTGGCTCCTGAAATCCTAGAATTCGGACACTTACAACTTACCCAAGAATGTATGGAAGTCATAAAGCAAGCCAGAAGGCCGTCCACTAGGCACTGCTATGCAAGTAAATGGAAGAGGTTTGTTTGCTACTGCCATCATAATCAGATCCAACCTTTACACGCAACTCCAAAGGATGTAGTGGGTTACTTGCTTCACTTACAAAAATCTAACCTAGCCTTCTCTTCCATTAAAATACACCTTGCAGCAATATCTGCATACCTGCAGACTACCTATTCAACTTCCCTATATAGGATACCAGTCATTAAAGCATTCATGGAAGGCCTTAAAAGAATGATACCACCAAGAACACCACCTGTTCCTTCATGGAACTTAAATGTTGTCTTAACAAGACTCATGGGTCCACCTTTTGAACCCATGCACTCTTGCGAAATACAGTTCCTAACCTGGAAGGTTGCATTTCTCATCGCCATTACATCTCTAAGAAGAGTAAGCGAAATTCAGGCGTTTACAATACAAGAACCTTTTATACAACTACACAAAAATAAAGTTGTCCTAAGGACTAATCCTAAATTTTTACCAAAGGTTATTTCACCGTTCCACCTAAATCAAACAGTGGAACTACCAGTGTTCTTCCCACAGCCAGATTCCGTAGCTGAGAGGGCACTACATACATTAGATGTCAAAAGAGCATTAATGTACTACATTGACAGAACGAAGAACATCAGAAAGACTAAACAACTATTTATTGCATTCCAAAAACCTCATGCAGGAAACCCAATATCAAAACAAGGTATAGCCAGATGGATAGTTAAATGCATCCAAATCTGCTACCTTAAAGCAAAACGACAACTGCCCATTACACCAAGGGCACACTCAACCAGAAAAAAAGGTGCTACCATGGCCTTTCTAGGAAACATCCCAATGCAAGAAATATGTAAGGCAGCCACATGGTCTACGCCACACACGTTCACCAAGCACTACTGTGTAGACGTGCTATCCGCACAGCAAGCCACAGTAGGTCAAGCCGTGTTAAGAACATTATTTCAAACCACTTCCATTCCTACAGGCTGAGCCACCGCTTTTGGGGAGATAACTGCTTACTAGTCTATGCAGAACATGTGTATCTACAGCGACAGATGCCATCGAACTGAAAATGTCAATTACCCAGTGTACATCTGTTCGTGGCATCAGTCGCTGGAGATTCACATGTGCCCACCCGCCTCCCCGGGAGCCTGTAGCAGTTCGGAAGTTAGCTTCAACTTTGTACATTTGTATATATTATTTTAACCTTAAATAGGTACATACTTAGTCACTCCATTGCATGGGCACTATTACTACAACACAACTCCTACCTCACCCTCTGCGGGGAAAACAATCGAAGATGGAATCGACGCCCATGCGCAATGGAGACAGAAGGAGGAGTCACTCGGTCCCGTGACTCGAAAGACTTCTTCGAAGAAAAACAACTTGTAACACTCCGACCCAACACCAGATGGCGAGCTATGCAGAACATGTGAATCTCCAGCGACTGATGCCACGAACAGATGTACACTGGGTAAGTGACATTTTCATTTCTTAGGATTTCAGATTTCATTCCTGCCCAAAGTAATTTCAGATTATCACATTCTTTAATTCCATTTTTGACTTTCTTTCCGGATCATTTATCTCCTGCACCATAATCTCTCTATACTAAGGATGTTAAAAGGGATCTTCTACTTAGGCAGAACCAAATCTATTAGACAGTCCAAACAGCAGCTTGTAAGTCATGGATTAGTTTGCATTAGATGGGCATCTTCCAAATCAACAATAGCTAGATGTATGGTTTCATGTATAATTACTTGTTATAAAAAGGCTAGAACACCAACTCTCAACTGAAGGCACATTCTACAGTGACTTCTGCAAGAATGCAAATCATTCAGATCCCTATTATTTGCAGAGTGGCACCATGGAGGACCCTGCATACATTTGAGAGAAATTGCTTTATTGATTCTGGCTCCAGAAAAGATATTCAGGTATATCAAGCCTGCTTTAACAAATTATTTGCATATAAGTTATTCATTTTTGGGCTTTTAGGACGCTTCTCTGGAGCTGAATATAATTTAGTTTTCTATGAACTACCCACCCACCTCACCAGTATTTCCAAAAGCACTAGTGAATAGGTTGGAAAGGCACTTATCATTTTATAGGTATTTCTCTGAAAATAAACTGTGTACCCGACTCTGCATTGCATGACTGGCAGGATGGCAGCCTTTGGAATTCTGAAAGGTTCAATGTCAGCTAGCACAGTATGCTCAACCTGTGAAAGACTATGGCCCTCATTACAACCTTGGTGGGCGGCGGAGGCCGCCTGCCAAGGTTTTACAGCCGAGCGGCCACCTATGCGGCTGCAATCCCGCTGGCCGCATTATGACATCCCCGCTGGGCCAGCGGGGATGTCGGCTGTAACATTGGATCCGGCTCCTAATGAAGCCGGCGGTGTTGCGGCCGTGCGACGGGTGCAGCTGCACCCGTCGCGCTTTTCACTGTCTGCTGTGCAGACAGTGAAAACCAGGGTGGGGCTGTGCCTGGGAGCCCCTGCACTGCCCATGCCAAGGACAGGCTTGTCGTAATATGCCAGATTGTACCGGCAGCATGTTGGCGGTACAATCGCCGATACAGCCCTGGCGGTCTTTGACCGCCCGGGTTGTAATGAGGCCCTATATCTTCAATTTATTTCGGGGATTTAAAAAGGGTTTACCACAGATGTTTTTCTTTCAGCCAAATGCATTGTAGTTCTGTTTTGCCTAATTTTATTTATATTTTTTTAATAATACATTCCCTCTCTCTTTCCCGTGTGTTATAAAACTGTATTTTATTGCCGTGTATTACATTGAAAAAATGTTTTTTTAAATGGTGTTCTGTGGCCCGCTCACATGAACCAAAATATTTTGCTTATGGATGGAGAGAGAATATCCATGACAGAAAACTAGGATTAAATGTAAGTTATGTTTCATTCTGATTGTTTAATTATATGATCATGTGTTAGAAAAAAAATAGTTTAACATCCAACTTTTCTTTTGTTTTGAGGGCCTTAAATTACAGAGATATTTTCAGGCTAACATTTAACAAGTTTTGAAAAAATTAATTGAGACTACATGGTTAACTTTCTTAAAACGTTTGAGAAGTTGTATTTTTCAAATTACTTCAGCAACACAACATTTTCAAGTTTAGCCTGGGAGAATCTTTTAACACTGATTACAGTGAGAGCTCCATAAGTGATCAATGCTGCATTACTTTGCTAATGGTGACTAGTAATATACAGAGAGGCGTACCTGAGTTCTAATTATCTTTTTAGACACATTGGCTTCTGATAAACTGCATTTTCTTCAGAAGGGAGTTTTGTTTATCCTATTTGGGTTGTTCCATTAGTGCTGATTAAATATATAGTGACAACTTGAAAAAAACAATGATTAAAAATAGAGGATTATTATTCTAACGTCAAAAACTTGAGGTGAGATCATTCCTTTTTGCGGTCACTCGTGATGTTGTTAATTCTCTCTGGCTCAGTGAACAAGGTTAATAGCCTGCACATTAATTTTGACAGCCTTATTAATTTTACTATTTTTCCCTGTTCTTTACACTAAGATCAGCTAGTAATTATTTATACTTTAGTTCCTAGAAATGTTATGTCTTAAAGTGAGAATCTATCATCAGGCTAAGGTGGTCAATGTTAAATTACATATATTGGTTTAATGGTAATACATTTTGGTGGTCAGCAAACTCAGTAGATTGCACAACCTCACTTGCCACCTTGTAGTAAATCTGGTTTAGAAAAGTACATATGATTTAGGCGTATGGGGGCATGTATTTGTACTTCTTTTCTCCAGGTCAGTTTTCAAAAAGTCAGTAAGCCAGACTAGTGACTTTAGGAATATAGGTACTTTTTTGTGTTTTTCCTAAAGGACTCTAGGGACTTTCATACATCCAATGTTTGATTATAATACAGATTAATTAGTGAAGGTAATATTGCTGAATGAGATAAAGCGCCTTTTCACGGAAATCCCCCTCAAAAATTATTTTTAATGAATTGAAAAAGGACCTACTGAGGATCCAGTTGGAGATAGTTCTTGATTTTATTTCCTCTTATTGTTTTTTTTGCTTGATTTGTCCGGCTGCTCAGCTAGCTAATGCTTTACAACAGTAACCATTTTATGGCTCCATAATCACAGGTTTAAAACCTAGCGTTTGTGCTAAGTTTCTGAACCTCAGGAAATGGTTATAACATATGATTTGGCCGCAAAACATGCATATTTTTCTGGCACAAAGATGCCCCTCGTGGTGGATGTGCTATTTTATAATTTCAGAAGTAATGCCAGTTTACATTACTCCATTAGCTCCTCCATTCATGCCATACAATGGAAGTAGAGATCTAAATGTAGTACTTTGTGCGAGGGCCTAACTCACTATGTGGCTAATTGTCATATTGTGGGGGTATTGTGGAAATCCAAGGCCAGTCTTCAAGTGAGAGCAATGCTGTTTCTCTCTTTGGAGCTGCATGCTTAGGTTAACATATCTTATTAGTTATCTAATTATAGTTATTTCTCTTTTTAAAAGAGTAATGTAGACATTTTCAGTAGCATCACAATTTTAGCCCCTTTTTCAGTTTCATATTTAGTGACATTTAAATAGATAACTTAAATGTAAAGCAGATGTTGAATCAGTTTATTCATTGCTTTTTAGCTTTATAAAGAGATTTGTTTCTCTCCGTTTTACAGATGTTCTGAAATCCCCACACATGGGTGAGACTATTCAGTATTATTAAAATTAATGAAGATATAGTGATAAAGAAACTTTTTGCTCATAAGTAACTTTTTATCTCCAAAACGGTTAGTGGACTGATTTGCTGTGCATTTGCTGTGCCATCGGTGTAGCGGAGTGAAGCTTCTTCCATATATTAGAGAGCATTTTCACTGTTGATCAGGGATACCGGCCAGTCTTTAATGGCCTATTGAGAGCCGAATGACGTTCTTGGTTAGCACAAACTTAAAACCCAGGCAAAGTATGACATCTCCTATTAATCAGTGGAAGAATCTGATTTTCTTCATCTGAATCTGTATTGGCCTGAATCCATATTGGGTTTCTTTGAGTAGTACAGGAATTATGGGGTCCGGGAAAACTTCAGGAGACAGGTACAAAATCGCAGTTATTTGAGTGGAGCTTCTTGAGCTAGAATTTCCATGGTGTTGGCTGGATCTTGATTAAATATTATTGCATGTCTGAATATGTGGAATGTGGGCATCAGATTAGCACCCTCTAAGAGCTTAGAGGATTGCTATACGTTTAGGATACACCTACATGTCCTTTCAAGGAAGGCAATAGCAATGATGGAATCTTGAATGGTTGCAAATGAGGAGAGTTGTGGGTTTTATGTAAATCCAAGTGAGGCAGAAAAGCCGCCATGAATACGCCATGTGTATCTCCAAGATAGGAACATCAAGTTAAGTCCTAAAAAAGCTAGTTAATTGAGGAGTCAGAGGACTGGCAATTTGAGCTAATGGAAGGAGGAAGTAGAGGATTGCAGGGTGGAGGTCTGAGTTGGCCCAAGTAGAGCCACGCCGGTTGCAGTGTTCCTCAAGGGAACATCATGGCTTAAAGCTGTGTATGAAGAATCTTGATTCGGAGGTGGGAGATCTTAATTATAAATTCTGTCAGGGGTTACAAGTCTTTCTGGAACAGTCAGTAAGTAAGAACTGACCGAAAGCTTGAAAATCCAAAGCAGTCTATGCAGATTTCCATTTTGCCAGCTCCTGAGTACAAGCTGCATGTGTTGTAGAAGGAGCATTTTTTGTGTTAATCTTTTGACAGTATTGATGATCCACTAAATGCCTGCTTTGTCTGTACCCAGGTCAGGTTGGCTAGATGGTGTGGTGTGCTTTTACTCCTTAAGTACTCTTGTTAGTTTCCTTGCTTGTACAGTGGCAGAACTCAGTTATATAGCATGATTGGTACCTCAGGGCTGCCCACTGTAGACTGACAAAATAAACTGGTATCTAATGTAAATTTGGTTACATAGTGTGCTGAGCACCTCAGGATTGGCACCTTGTAAGATTGTTTTAGATATGTTTGAAATATCTCCTTGTAAGCCAAAGTACTCTATATCGTGGGGCAAACTTCGATGTGAAGCCTATTGAGTATTTTGTACATGTTCCACTTTAGAGCTTGTTTGGCACTTTAGCGTCATCCCCACTGGAAGGGACACAACTGCCAACCTGTTGTCTTTGTTATCTTGGGCGAATTAATCCCCAAGGCTTAGGTGAAGGGGAGTCCACATACCTTTCACTTCTTCTGCTTTAAGTCCTAGAATCTCAGCAGAGACGGAATCATGAAGCTAACTGGTAGCGCTTCAAAATGGTCTTCCCTGAACGTGAACTGTACAAAAGGAACAGTATTACTGGGCATCGAGGCACACTAGAAAGGATTTGTAAAGCTCACATATGATAAATGGTATAATCGAGATGGAATTTCTTAGACATTCTGGCTTGTGACAGCAGAAGTTACAGGAACTGAGGAACTAATAGGGAATCAAAACTACAGCCCTCTAGATCCAAGAGTTGATTGACAATATGAGGCGCATTCAGCTTCACATAAAGGCGTTTCCATCAAGAAAGAGAGGACCAGGGCTTTAAAATGCATCTTGCCAGTATATAGTGGAAGTGAATTAGGGGCTTGGCTGTTTCTTATGACCCAGATCTGTGCTGTACAAAAGAAATCTACTCTCCTCCTGTGTCACACAATTTATCCTATTAGTATGTAGAACGATGCGAGGTATAAAAGACTAACAGACTGCGTAGGGAGGCAACAGTCAAGACACAAAAATAAAGATTGACATTTCTTTCTCCAAGGTCAGCCATTAGAGGAAGAGTGGGCAAGTGGCAGCCTGAATGAATAACCAACAGTCACATGCCTTAGTCCATAGAGTGGGGGGTGGATCTGTTGATGGGCTGTAGATCTGCAAACTCTCAGAAACGTAGCCATGAACAGCATCATAAATTGTGTAAGGAAACATTTCATGGTGCAGTACTAATTGTGAGAAGGATCATGCCGTCAACAACAGGTACACACTTTTCCCCTTGAATATGATTTTCCTTTGGAAACAAATGTGTTCTCTAAGTGGTAAAACATTATTAACGTTAACGTTAGAAAATGAAAATGGCCCCTCAGGTCAATTTTATAGATAGAGTAATTCTTACTTTGGATGGTCCACTGCAGATTAGGATTTTTATTTACAGAACCTAAAAATGTAGAGTCGTTTGGCAAGTGCTGAATTTATGAGAGGAGAGTAATCTGATGTGCCTTCTGTGGTTTCACAGCTGAACGCCTGTGACTCACAAGTTTATGGAATGACACAATGTTACATGCCATCACCATGCTCAACAGCCACGCCTTTTCCACTCTAAATTGCACCACATTTTACCATCATTCTGCTGAGAGCAATAGGACCTCCACCTTAAATCAGCCAGCGGGAGTCATGTTGATGCTTTATTTAATGTTGCAGGTAATATAGACCTTTGGCATATTTCTCAGTCTTTACTGGGTTCGGTCAGTATTTTTACTGTGTGTGCTCTGAAGTAGTTAATACGTTGGCACTGTTTTACAACACAAAACGTCATATTTGTGTGATGACAAAGCTACTATCCATGTTTTGTATGTTAACTAAGTTCTCTCGCCTCATTATTTGGTCAGTCATACTCTGATTATTTCCTTTGTAGTTTTCTGTTGACAGTCATCTCTCTACGGAACCTGGCACTGGGACGCCCTCCTCTGGAGCAGCTGGCAAAGGAGGTTGCATATGCCTCAATGAAGTATGAGGAGCCAACCGGATCGAAATCCATGAAGTTGGAGAACATGCCTCAAGAAGATCATTCTGAATTATGACCGAAAAGTACATAGAAATCGGGGCAATCTTTGTGTGCCTTTGAAGAACAGAGATACTTCACTCAGACTCTTCACTACAATAACTCATTTTCATAAGATCTGCCAATAAGTATCCTCTCGCAAATGTAGCAACTGGGGTTTAAAACACCAGTCTGGCAGTCACTGGATTTGGATAGTTAGGGGTGAAATTTTGCATATTTGTTTAACGGTTCAACAGAGATTTTTCAGTCATTTATTGGTCACCTTCTGCAAGCAAATTACTGAATTTCCTGATGTCCCAACCTCATTCGGCAGCACATTTTAGAATAGAGGTGAAACATAACTGTTGCAGGGAATTCAGGGAGAGAAGAGGGCAAATGGTCAGTGTCTTGGTTTTCAGAGATTCCCCCTCGGACATACTGAGCAGTTCTCTTGAAATGTCTGCCGCCCAACAGCCTGCCTCTTTGTATAGATTTTTCAGTATATTTATACATATATTTTTAATGCAAAAGCTTTATGTACGTAATTAAAGATCCGTATGTAAAGGTGCTTCTGTTTTATATATTACACCACAAGGATGGTAATTCTTATAATGCTTTGGCTTAAAAGTTCTCTGTTTCAGCCTCAAAAGGGCACTTACAAACACTTTTTGTTAGTGCTGGATGCAATTGCAATTGGATCCAGCTCTACAGTTAGTGCTGAATACAATTGCTTTTAATTTTTGTAAATTATTTTTATTATTGTTTGGTCACAAAGCAAGAAACTAAAGGGCCTATAGGCCCTTCATCTGTCTCTCTTGTTGACATCTTTACATACAAAATCTAACCTTCTTATCTTTTGAAGTATCCACTGCTTATTCTTTGCTATACAACAATCTTCTATGCTACTATACATTTCTTGAACTTCACAGACTATATTTACTCATGTACTGGTTGATGTTCGCACTTCAGTCAAAGAGATTGAATCTTTGTAACTGTGCTGGGCATTTATCCAGTTTACTTAAATAGCCAATAGTTGTTTTTCAAATGGCTAGGAATGTTTTATATGTACCTCAGAATGGTGAAGGAGTAGTGGAGCAGTTTTCACTTGATTTTATTTATGTTATCAGAGCATTAACATTCTTTTGTGTCATGGATAAATGAGTCCATAAGTCTAATAATGTTTTGGAAAACTCTCAATAGGAATATTCTCACATCATTAATTTCCAGTATGCATTTAAACCTGTATTTGTTTATCAAATATCTATTGTGGTTTCACTTTCCCCTTAGTTTCCAGCATTCTTCTGGTGTGGTATGGACGAGCATGTGTAACTCATCTGGTCTGTGGTACCAGTTGGTAGTGAGCTTATACTGAATCTCCAAGTGTTTCACGTGTGGTATATTTTCAAGCCACTAGTTCTGTTAGATTATTCTGTAATAGTTAAAATATGTCTACCACCACAGCGGATTGTTCCACAACTCAGACTCGACTCTGGTACCTCCCTGGATGTAACGTGCTGATGCTGAGCCACTCCAGCATTCTGACATCAGTTCTATTTATTTCTACATTTGATGTGGATCCGGAGCTGCAGTCTGTTTCAAAAATGTTTTCTTCAATGGTAGAAATATTCCCTAATAGTTTTCTAAGTGCAGTGCTTAGGAACAGTTCACCTGAAAAAGAGGTCAGGTTGTGAAAGGTGATGTTCCAGCTGTTTACAGGACTTCTCTTCTGTTTCACTGGACATCTGTATTTCTAGTCTAGATTCTACTTGTGCCTCAGGCCCACTCATGACTGTACCTGCTCTCTTTCCGCAGCAGTAGAAGGTCTGATGTCTCTAAACTTAATTTAGGGGTGACACAGCTTCAGATCCTGGTTCCCGGATAGGTATGACAAGGCAGCCTTTCTCCTGAGCAAGCCTTCTCACTCAAAGTTCAGAACTTGATATGCAGAGAATTTGTCTCTGTCTCAATGTCAATCCCAGCTGTGGGATAGGTTTAAAGCTGTCATCTATGGAGAAATGTCCTATCTTTGTGGACTGCAGTCCAACAATGGTCCCCCGCCTTGTTCTGGCTCTACATTAGGTTCTGTGAGGTCAACTCATGGCCTTTCAGCCATGTTTCAGCTAGTTACTGCTGATGCACTCCCAACAGCCCTTTCTCACGACTGTATAACCTTCTAGGATGTGTTGAGCGAGACAGAAAAGATCTGAGAAATGTCTATTTTAGATTCGTCAGCCTATGTGACAACCCTACTTGCCTTTTAACATCACGTTTGATTTGGTTGTGTTAGTTTGGAATAAGACCAATTCTGCACAAGCTGTTGTCTGGGAGATGGTTTGACAACACTGACTGACCCGGGGTGACCTAGATTATTTATTTTTCACCCAGCTACAGATAACATGGGCCTACAAGTTTCCAATGTTCTGTATCGTAGGATCCTCACTGATAGTCAGAAATGTACAATATTCCTGCCTTTGCTTTCGGAACCCTGTAACACTTTTTTTATATACGAAAGCCAATCTTTAGTTGGAGGTAAACACCTTATTGCGTAACAGTCTGGTAGACCCTCTTTCGGTATGTAGACAGCACAGCTTTCTTAGCATTTTTCAAGAAGGAATGCCTCATTTCAACATGTCGTAATACTACATTGCAGCATCTAAATGAAAGCATGTGTAAGGTATGATAAATCACCTTTTAACCTTCCCTCTGGGCTTGGGAAAATGCGGGAAAAGGGTGAAATACCTTAAGAAAAAGTACTGTATCGTTATAGTTTGCCTCTAGCTGTTCTTTTAATATGAGATGTAATTGAAAACGTTTGACAATCGGGGACATAGGTGGGTCGATTACGACTTCAGTGAGGTTCGCTACAGTGCAGAACCAAGATTACAAGTAACCTTTTCTTCTGCATCGTAGCATCCTCACTCATAGTCATAAACATAGACTAGAATTGGAAGCATACCTCTAGGCTGTTGCTGTCAAAAAGCCTAATTAGCCCGAAGAAGAATCTGCGTTTAAACAGTGATGTTTGGTGACTATGTGTACTTCCTGCTTTGCAAATCGCTGTAATAGGTACATTTGTTAAACAAGCAGTATGCCTGGTCATAGTATCTTTATGAACCTAGCCGATTCTCTGTCCCAGCATGCACTGTACTGGCAGTTTGTGTTACAACTCAAATTCTTGTTTTGGGCTTGTGCTGAGAGGATTAAAAAAAAAAATTCTTCTTCGAATTGAAATGTTTTCATCTTCATTTGACGTCTTCAAGCTGCAGGAGTACATAGGAACTCTTGGGTGAGGCACGAGTGTCTTGACTAGTGTTGACTATCAGTCATCAGCACAGACATGCTTGCCATAAACATAGATACCTCATGTACCTCCTATGGCACTATCCACACCTGTAACTTCAGTTCCTGAACCAAAGTCCCGACCTATGATGTCGTACCTCTCAGTGCCACAACATCCGACATCCAGATTGGCCAAGACAATGGTGGTATCCAGAGCTTATTCACCTATCTGTTAATGCCCCACAAGAAGCTGCGGTCCAGAATGCAAAGACAAATTCTCCACCCCAAAAATACATTAATTGTATTTAGGAGCATGGCTCCTAAAATCATACGATATGGCCATCTAAACTTACCACCAGACTCTATGAACATTCTTAAGGAAGTTAAAGGACGATCCACCAGAGCATCATGTGCATTCAAATAGAAAAGATTTGTTGTATGGTACCTAGACACAGATGTAAACCCATTCTTTTCCAAGAAGAAGTTGTTGCTCCTTGTTTGCTTTATTTTGCCGAGTAAAAGCTACAAAAGTGTTCTATTAAAGTTCACCTGACTGCCATTACAGCATATTGAAAAGGTGCACCCTACAAATCATTTTTTTTACCATCCCAGTCAATAAAGACTTCTTGAAGGATTAAAGATAACTTATCCTCTGATTAGACCACCATTATCTTTTTGGGAACTGGATCTGGTTTTATTAGCATTAATGGCTCCTCTGTTTCAGCCTAAATGTAAGGCCTCTTTGCAGTGCCTTTTATGAAAATGGCCTTTTAAGCATCAATTACTTATCCAAGAACAGTCAGCGAAATAAAAGTTCTTCCAGCAGTCAACCCCTACAATGTTTTTTACACCAATAGAGTAGTCTTAAGTAAACACCCTTCTTTTTTTTTTTTTTACCCAAGGCTGTATCATAATATCACATAAATCAAACTATTTCCTTACCAGTATTTATTCAACAATCCACCTTTTCCAGCAGAAAGATCTCTAAATTTGTTGGAAAGAAGAAGCAACGTGTAAAACGAATCAGCTGTTCATTAACTATGGTCCGCTCAGGACCGGTATGGCTTCTTTTAAACAATTTATTGGTAAGTGGATATTTTCTTGCATTTCTTGTTGCTAGCAGCTAGCCAGCAAACCTCTTGTAGGGAAACCAAGAGCTCAGTCTACATGCAGTAAAGCAGCTTGTGCTACTTGGTAAAGAAATTTACTTTTAACTGAGATTGGTAAAGCAGCAACCTAACAAGCATTTGCAATACAATAGGTCTCACATTTGCGAGAGTTAGAGCTATTGGTGTTGTAAATGACAGTGTGTTTTATTTATGTGTTTTGGTTTGGAGTGTAGAGGATGTATGTGGTGTGGAATGGAAATTTGCGATTTGTATTTTAATTTTTAGTTGTGGAATTGTGCAGTGTAGAATTGTGTTGTACAGAGTGTATTTGTGTGGTGGAATTATGTGCCATGGTGAATATATTTGGGTGAGAGCTGCATAGAACAGATTGAAAGGAAGATAGAGGGGGATAGGAGGTTTATTTATGAACTGGAGGAAGCTTCCCTTACATAGAAGGTATAATGCAAGCTTTCCCCACATAGAAGGTACAATGCAAGCTTCCCTTACACAGAAGGTACAATGCACGCTTTCCTCAAATGGAAGGTAAATTTGTGTGCACTGGTGAATCTTTTTCCAGATGGTGCTATTTTGGTACTAGAGGTATTACAATTACAGGGAGTGCAGAATTATTAGGCAAATGAGTATTTTGACCACATCATCCTCTTTATGCATGTTGTCTTACTCCAAGCTGTATAGGCTCGAAAGCCTACTACCAATTAAGCATATTAGGTGATGTGCATCTCTGTAATGAGAAGGGGTGTGGTCTAATGACATCAACACCCTATATCAGGTGTGCATAATTATTAGGCAACTTCCTTTCCTTTGGCAAAATGGGTCAAAAGAAGGACTTGACAGGCTCAGAAAAGTCAAAAATAGTGAGATATCTTGCAGAGGGATGCAGCACTCTTAAAATTGCAAAGCTTCTGAAGCGTGATCATCGAACAATCAAGCGTTTCATTCAAAATAGTCAACAGGGTCGCAAGAAGCGTGTGGAAAAACCAAGGCGCAAAATAACTGCCCATGAACTGAGAAAAGTCAAGCGTGCAGCTGCCACGATGCCACTTGCCACCAGTTTGGCCATATTTCAGAGCTGCAACATCACTGGAGTGCCCAAAAGCACAAGGTGTGCAATACTCAGAGACATGGCCAAGGTAAGAAAGGCTGAAAGACGACCACCACTGAACAAGACACACAAGCTGAAACGTCAAGACTGGGCCAAGAAATATCTCAAGACTGATTTTTCTAAGGTTTTATGGACTGATGAAATGAGAGTGAGTCTTGATGGGCCAGATGGATGGGCCCGTGGCTGGATTGGTAAAGGGCAGAGAGCTCCAGTCCGACTCAGACGCCAGCAAGGTGGAGGTGGAGTACTGGTTTGGGCTGGTATCATCAAAGATGAGCTTTGTGGGGCCTTTTCGGGTTGAGGATGGAGTCAAACTCAACTCCCAGTCCTACTGCCAGTTCCTGGAAGACACCTTCTTCAAGCAGTGGTACAGGAAGAAGTCTGCATCCTTCAAGAAAAACATGATTTTCATGCAGGACAATGCTCCATCACACGCGTCCAAGTACTCCACAGCGTGGCTGGCAAGAAAGGGTATAAAAGAAGGAAATCTAATGACATGGCCTCCTTGTTCACCTGATCTGAACCCCATTGAGAACCTGTGGTCCATCATCAAATGTGAGATTTACAAGGAGGGAAAACAGTACACCTCTCTGAACAGTGTCTGGGAGGCTGTGGTTGCTGCTGCACGCAATGTTGATGGTGAACAGATCAAAACACTGACAGAATCCATGGATGACAGGCTTTTGAGTGTCCTTGCAAAGAAAGGTGGCTATATTGGTCACTGATTTGTTTTTGTTTTGTTTTTGAATGTCAGAAATGTATATTTGTGAATGTTGAGATGTTATATTGGTTTCACTGGTAATGAAAAATAATTGAAATGGGTATATATTTTTTTTTGTTAAGTTGCCTAATAATTATGCACAGTGATAGTCACCTGCACACACAGATATCCCCCTAACATAGCTAAAACTAAAAACAAACTAAAAACTACTTCCAAAAATATTCAGTTTTGATATTAATGAGTTTTTTGGGTTCATTGAGAACATGGTTGTTGTTCAATAATAAAATTAATCCTCAAAAATACAACTTGCCTAATAATTCTGCACTCCCTGTATGGCTGATATGTATTACCTATAATAAATTATTCCTTATTGCTAACTTTTTTTAATCAAATGTTTCCTGGTAATAAAGACGGATGCATTGTGGTGATTAGTGCTGGTAGTAATCTGGTATATGAAGACCACTATTGTAATCTTGTTTGATATAGTTAGTATTACCAAAGCAATAGGTTTACTAGTTCTTGATGATTTTTATTGAATATAACTAGTTCTTATTACCAAAAAGTTTAGAGACCCCCTGATGTATAAAGGCTTTTTGACAGCAGTAGGAGTAGGATACTTTAGATAATCATTAGAGGTAGGTGTAGATGTAGGTAAAGGCAGCTATAGGTAGAGGTAGGTGTAGGTAAAGGTAGGTAGAAGCAGGTGGAGGTGAGTGTAGGTGCAGGTAGAGGTAGGTAGAAGTAGAGGTAGGTGGAGGTAAAGGTCAAGGTAGGTGTAAGTAGAGGTAGGTCGAGGTAGAACAGGGGTGTGGAATTTAATAAAATGTCTGCTTGTCCATGGGACAGGTTGCTTTTTAAATCTACTTGTCCTGTAAAAAAAAAAAATCTTCAGGTCCCTTTGGTGCCATGTAGTGCGGCAAGGAATTATGGCAGCACTCTCATTATGTAAGAGCTCTGATAATAGCCTCTCTGATCATGCTAAGGCTAATTGTGTAGTACAGTTTGAATACTTGCAATTTCAATCCCTACTATAGTAATTTCCTTCTTTTGCTACCTTCCTGCAGATCTACGTACAGGGGCTGGAGAAAGCAGTAAGCAATAGTTCCAGGGTTGGAATACCTTTGAGTCTGCAAACCTACTAACTTGCATGTTTTAAGGATGTTCACTACCTCTTCTCTAAACTTTTCTGGAAACTGAGAAAGGTTGGAAATGTACTCCTGACAATGGCAGAAGTAGAAGTTCTTCCAGGATTGGGAAAAAAGTGGTTGGGGTCAACATGAACTTGTAAACGCTCAATAGGTTTTCGCATGAGCAAATATACACATGCCCATATTTTCTAGGAGTATGATTTTCTGGTCTACTTCTGTAAGTTCTTGTGAATTCATGGAAGCCACTAATTCAAAGACATATAGCATGGGTGCCCTTCTGTGACTTTTTTTTAGGAGTTGGCTTCCTAATTAGGTCTGGTGTTAACCAAGACATTTTGTTTGAATTAAAATGTTATTTTTCTATCTATTGGTTGGCTTTACTATGAGTGATCGCATTCTGCTGTTCTGCAAGGAACATATTGGCACACAAAGTAGTTTTTTTTTTCAGTGCAAGGAACTACTGTGGCAATCAGTGGCATAACTAAACTGGAGAGGGTCCTCATGCAAAGAGCATGGAGGGGCTCCCCTCCCCAGACTCAGGGCAGGTGCTGTGCTGAGGGGGGGGGCTTGTGGGTTCCCAGCACTGCAGGGGGTGTGGGGCCTTTGTTACTCCACTGGTGGCATTGTGTGCTTTTTGAGACCAAAAACTTTTTTTTTTTGCTTTTTGCTAGTGTTCATTACAATGGTGAGGGCCTGGCAGCTCCCACAACAATAAAGTGTTACAAAAGTCATGTCAAAACAAGGCATGCATTGAGGAAGCCAAAAGATTCACAACAAATGTTGGATCGGTTGGCTTTGCTAGTTTATTTTCATGCTTCTCATAATCTTGTTGAAAATGGTTACACTGATTTTCCATTAGGAATATTTTTTGGAACTACTAGCATGCATCAACACGTTATACTAAATGACGCTTCAAAGAAATAGCACCTAATTTCATAGTAGCAAGACATTTGTTTGCTACTTGCATTTTTTTCTGAACATTTTATTTTGAAAGCAAAGAATCATCACTATTGCCTACAAGCTTCTGAAAGAATTTGCATCTAATCAGAAAGCATTCTGGGAGCATTATACTTAGCCTCAAATTGTTACTTTTCAAATGTGTGTACACTTAAAAAAAAAAAAATTTGCTGGAACTATAGTCAGTAGTGCAGTATGTAACCTTAAAACTTTTATTTATAGCGCTCACCCTAATAATAAAGGCTTTTCAATAATGAACCATAAATACAAGTTTGAACACCGTTAACATATGGACACACCTATTACCTCAACTACAGGCAGTCCTTTCTCTGTAAACTGGCAGCCAAAGGGTTTGTGCTGCAGGGGGTTGGGCCTACTTGTCCCAAGGACAAAGTAAACATAAAAAACTTGTTGCCCTTGACCCCAAACAATATGTCCCAGACGAAGGACGATAGGAATTCCACATCCCTGGTAGAAGAAGAAGTAGAGGTAGATGTAGAAAGAGGTAGATGTAGGTGTAGTTAGAGGTAGGTGTAGGTAGTAGTAGATGTAGGCAGAGGTAGAGCAAATGCCAAGACTCAAATATAGTTCCTCAGTTGAAAAGTCGACAGCTAAGGCGATTAGTAATAACATCCTTTTCCCATATTAACGGTACTTTGTATATGCAATATTTATTATAATGTATAAAAGTTTTCCAAAAGCACAAATAGACGGAATTTCAGTAAATCAGACATATGTAGCATACCAAGTGCACAGAGGAAATGAGGCAAGAATATTAGATGCAATAAAAGTTCTAAGGCTAAAGTATCTGCTTTAAACAACAAAGTAAAACACAACAACAACAAAAATAATGAAATCCTGTTACAGGCTGACTGTCTTGTCTTACAAAAGGGATCCTATCTTGTGATGAAACAGTTGCCGAAGTCTAGGCAGTGAATGGGACATAAACAGTGTAAATTTCCCAAGATCACCATATAATAGTGCCGCCAAGACTAAAATGCAATGCGTTTTTTTTTCTTTGAGGGCCAGCACTTCGTTTTGTGCATCAGGTATTTTCTGCAAGTATAAAACACATATGGGAAAGTACCTCCAATTCGGGATCGAAACGTCGACATAACCTAAAGAGTGGATTATACGAATACAAACAATTTGTTGTGAGACTTCAGGGCTTCCAGGACCGCAGGAGCCATTGCAATTCCATCATTTTCTTCTGACTACTTCTTGCACATACTGTATATATCACCTTCACACACCTGCACCTCAGCACCTTCCCTGTTTTTCATAGGAGCACCTATCTAGATGAATGCAATTTGGATATACAGAATGACATGTTTAAAAGAAATGTACATGCAGATTTCTGGAATAACGTGTTAAAAGAAATATATGATGTAATAAATTTCTTTTGACGTTTAATTATTTGTACACAGAGATTTCTTAAGTTATCTATTTTACCGCAGAAGTCTAGGTTACTTCCCCCTTTTTTTGACCTTTCATTCTACACGCATTTTATTACCCTGGTCATAAGGGTTAGAGGGTAATTGCATCATTGTTTCACTTACTAAAGTGCAGTCACCTGACTGTGAAGGCCTGCTTATACATAAGTGAATCATTATCGAAACCTCCGGGTTCTAGCCACATCCTTGTTGCAATTTATAATGACAGAAAGAGACACCCTTTCTTATACGGAGGATTATATAAACAGAATAGTTAGTTAGTGGATCCTCGTTCATAGATGCTGCACCTACCATTGTAGTTGATGCCCTCCAAGAAAAAATAACAAAATTAGAAAGAATCAAAAAGAAATTGACACGTACACAGTTACACAGGCATCTTATGAAAGAGTACCTGCGCTCCAACGTAATACCAGTGGGTCTCCAAGTAAGGAATGAGCCTGCCATATTCATACAGGGAGTGCAGAATTATTAGGCAAATGAGTATTTTGACCACATCATCCTCTTTATGCATGTTGTCTTACTCCAAGCTGTATAGGCTCGAAAGCCTACTACCAATTAAGCATATTAGGTGATGTGCATCTCTGTAATGAGAAGGGGTGTGGTCTAATGACATCAACACCCTATATCAGGTGTGCATAATTATTAGGCAACTTCCTTTCCTTTGGCAAAATGGGTCAAAAGAAGGACTTGACAGGCTCAGAAAAGTCAAAAATAGTGAGATATCTTGCAGAAGGATGCAGCACTCTTAAAATTGCAAAGCTTCTGAAGCGTGATCATCGAACAATCAAGCGTTTCATTCAAAATAGTCAACAGGGTCGCAAGAAGCGTGTGGAAAAACCAAGGCGCAAAATAACTGCCCATGAACTGAGAAAAGTCAAGCGTGCAGCTGCCACGATGCCACTTGCCACCAGTTTGGCCATATTTCAGAGCTGCAACATCACTGGAGTGCCCAAAAGCACAAGGTGTGCAATACTCCGAGACATGGCCAAGGTAAGAAAGGCTGAAAGACGACCACCACTGAACAAGACACACAAGCTGAAACGTCAAGACTGGGCCAAGAAATATCTCAAGACTGATTTTTCTAAGGTTTTATGGACTGATGAAATGAGAGTGAGTCTTGATGGGCCAGATGGATGGGCCCGTGGCTGGATTGGTAAAGGGCAGAGAGCTCCAGTCCGACTCAGACGCCAGCAAGGTGGAGGTGGAGTACTGGTTTGGGCTGGTATCATCAAAGATGAGCTTGTGGGGCCTTTTCGGGTTGAGGATGGAGTCAAGCTCAACTCCCAGTCCTACTGCCAGTTCCTGGAAGACACCTTCTTCAAGCAGTGGTACAGGAAGAAGTCTGCATCCTTCAAGAAAAACATGGTTTTCATGCAGGACAATGCTCCATCACACGCGTCCAAGTACTCCACAGCGTGGCTGGCAAGAAAGGGTATAAAAGAAGGAAATCTAATGACATGGCCTCCTTGTTCACCTGATCTGAACCCCATTGAGAACCTGTGGTCCATCATCAAATGTGAGATTTACAAGGAGGGAAAACAGTACACCTCTCTGAACAGTGTCTGGGAGGCTGTGGTTGCTGCTGCACGCAATGTTGATGGTGAACAGATCAAAACACTGACAGAATCCATGGATGGCAGGCTTTTGAGTGTCCTTGCAAAGAAAGGTGGCTATAATGGTCACTGATTTGTTTTTGTTTTGTTTTGTTTTTGAATGTCAGAAATGTATATTTGTGAATGTTGAGATGTTATATTGGTTTCACTGGTAATAATAAATAATTGAAATGGGTATATATTTTTTTTTGTTAAGTTGCCTAATAATTATGCACAGTAATAGTCACCTGCACACACAGATATCCCCCTAACATAGCTAAAACTAAAAACAAACTAAAAACTACTTCCAAAAATATTCAGCTTTGATATTAATGAGTTTTTTGGGTTCATTGAGAACATGGTTGTTGTTCAATAATAAAATTATTCCTCAAAAATACAACTTGCCTAATAATTCTGCACTCCCTGTAGAAGACCCTAAATATAGGACAAACTTCAGCTTTGTAGCTAATCAGTGCTCTAGGCACTGGACGGTTCTAGGCATTGATACCGCTCTTGAACACATTAATAGTCTAGAAAAAGAAATTGCCGATTTGGTTAAAGAAATTCTAGACAAACGCACGACAGGCTCTAGAGGACCTAGAGAAAACAGCAAAGGAGTTTACATACATCACGCAAAAGAAAAAACTTGACAAATTAGCTAAGGACATAGCTAAGTATGACAAAACCTACACATACCCTTATTTAGATGACGACTATTATGAGCAAGATCAGACGGGCAAATTTGTAAACAGAGGAAGGGGAGGCTACAGGAGATATTACACCTTCTTTGACACATCAGCATCGGATAGTTCAGACAGTGAGCGACAAGGCACGAGCTCCACTCTCTTCCATCAAACCCTGGAGCCTTTTTTAGGGAGGGGCCATGGAGAAGAGAGCAGACAAAGAGGGAGGAACACAGGGAGAGTTCACTTCCAGGAACCCCACGGGGAACGACAGACCAGGCGACAACAGTACTCGTGGTAACTGACCCCTCCCCTGACCACTCACTTGATCTGCCCCCTCCCCGTGCTATTCATGCTGAGGCGACAACAGTACTCGTGGTAACTGACCCCACCCCTGACCACTCACTTGATCTGCCCCCTCCCCGTGCTATTCATGCTGATATCAGAGAAGCAACTAACACAGTGGGCACCTTGGCTTCCACCAATACAGCTCCCATTTTCAACCTATCACGCCACCCGCTGACAAAGCAAGAACTCTTAGTCCTAAGTAAGGGTTTATCTTTTGAACCCACAACCCGGCCTGATTTCTTTGAAATTAAAATTGAAATTCAGAGATTCTTTAGATGCATTCGTCTAAGCAATTTCTTTAAGGGTAATCCAGCACAACTACCAGCAAGAAATACACAGACAATTAAGTGACAATTGCTATAAAGAGATCACCACTGATCCCACCAAACAACTGAGAGAAGAAATAATGGAATTAACAACTGAAGGATTGGATTTGGGCTTTATCACCAAAAAAGAACACCAATTTCTAAACAAAAAGATCCACGTATACCCGTAATATATACTTTACCCAAAATACACAAAGGTTTGACCAATCCACCAGGCAGACCTATTGTATCCGGGTGCGGGTCGCTACTAGAACCTCTATGCCAGTACTTAGACTACTTCATTAAACCTTTTGTGTCCCACACTGAAGCATACACCAGAGATAGCATGCATGTCATCATGCTATATGAAGGACTAGATTTCTCTCCTGAGACTGAGATCCTTGTAACAATGGATATACAATCATTGTACACCAATATTCCCCAAGGCCCATCTCCAACCCACACAAGTACCCACATGGTTTCTTATTTCCATGATGAAAATAGCCATGGCCAAGAACTGCTTTATCTTTGATAACAAATTTTATTTTCAAACCAAGGGAGTGGCCATGGGAGGTACTTTTGCACTGAATCTAGCAAACCTTTACATGGCCGATTACGAAAACCAGTACATTTTCAATCAGGCTAACCCTTTTCTAGGCCACTTAGAGAAATGGTCCAGATACATTGATGACGTACTATTGATTTGGAGTGGCTCCTCCATCCAACTACATGATTTCCACTCATGGTTGAATGACAAATCCAAGGGCATTCAGTTCACCATCGAATCCAGCAAAAAGAACATCCATTTTTTGGACCTCAAAATAGGAGTGGAGAATGCCAAACTATATGTTACACTATATCGTAAGCCCACAGATAGAAATACCTTACTGCACTACTCGAGTCATCACCCGAGAGGGCTGAGGGATAACCTCCCATTCGGACAGTTCCTCCGAATTAGGAGAAACTGCATGAAGAAGATTGATTATTTTAAGGAATCTGACATCTTGATCAATAGACTGACTGAAAGGGGTTACCCCAAAAGGTTAGTAAAAAGAGCTAGGAAGCACGCTTGGTTTAATCACAAAGAGGCTCTCCTAGAACCTAAACAACCGCAACCAAAACCAGAGAAGAGCAGGCTGGCGTGTGTCAACACATTTAATCCAGCCAGTAATCACATTCGGAAGATAATCTTACAATATTGGCCATTGATCAAGGAACATCTGCATACACAGGAAGCCCTGCTTTTCTCCTTTAAGAAAGGGAGGAATCTCAAAGACACCCTCACCAGCGCACTCCTCCCACAGGTACCTAAAAGAAATGCATACACACTATGGGATTTACCAGCCGTAGTAGGTCACTATTGTCGCGTAGGCTCTCATTATCCTAATGAGACTACTGGATTTTGAGCGGCAAGATCGTTCACAGTGTGGGGGACTAAGTCTGACCCACGGTGAAGGACCTTTGTCGCCCTAAATCTGGATTTTGCTCCGGCTAACTAGCAGTGCCTCATCTCTATCAAAGGGAAGAGACAATTGGTCAGCCGAGCGCATTACATCTTAATACTTCCCAGGGAAGTTGTGGTCACACAGGTCACAACCGGTTCTCTCATACACAGTGCGGTCTCATATATAGATGACAAAAGCAGTTTAGGTTTTAACAATAGGTTTAATAAAACAACTGCATTTTAGATAGCAAAGCCTAAGCTGCAATAACCAGAACTACACAACACAGTAGGATTAAAATAGTGACGATGAGAGTGAAGCACAAGAATAAGGCTATCATAGTGCAACTAGATTAGGTTCTCTCTAAGTTATATTTTGAGCACAGCATGTAAAGCTCTAAGCCTGCCTTTCAGGTTCCCCCAGGAGGACATCAACCCTCATACCTGAGCAAAGGCCTGTAAACTGCATCAGCATCTGCAACAGGGCAGTCAGCATCTAGTTGTAGGTTCCTGGTCGGAATCTCCCTCTGACGTATACTAGGACTAGAAAGTGTTTTTATAACTAACACGCAGATGTTCTAAGAAAATGTCCTTACGTAAGGATGTGTATTTTCTACAAACACTAGAGACTAAACTTCTACCACGTTTATCGGCAATGTACCAGACTGTAGCCTTGACTGAAGCACAGAGTGAACAAGAATGTATTGTTTGAGAACACACTGCTGAACTAAGCTAAACAGTGTGATAGAATGAAATAAAAACAAGACTTAAAACTGGTTATTGTAAAATAACAGTGCAAGGTTGAATAAAATATATCTAGGGCAAAGTGCACAGAGGCCTAATATGTTAAGCTAACGCGCATGAAGCTATATTAAAAAATGGCTACACTACACCCTCCCCTTGTCGGTAGAAAGTGGTTTAAGCCAAAGCTAAAAATGCCCTAAGCTAAAATATAAGTAAAACCCTATTCAATTTCAACAAGTTAAGAGGACACTCAAGCATAGTAATTTGCAATTTAAAAATATGAGCATGCGGCCAAAGCCGAATTCAAATGATAATGTCAATTTAGAATAAGTCCAAATCATGCATTGGACATGGAAAGCAGAACATTCTCCACTTCGGCAGATGACAAAACCGGAAAATCCACACCAAAGACTAGCAAGGAGCAGGTGTGTTCCAAAGCCCCAGTGTCAACCAAGGCGGCATTCCGTGCAGTGCCTATGAACGAGTCAACATCAACTTCCTCCAGGAAGTGTATCTCGTAATCAGCCTCTCGAAGCATACGCAGGCGCAGCGCGCATGTCTGGCAATGAGCCCTCACTGAGAACATCAACAGATCAGCATCAACCACTGGGGGGCATTGCTGTGAGAGACAAATGTCCAGTGCATGTGCAAAAGAGCACCAACGGCACCGAAACACGGGCTGCACACAATCCAAAACCGGTCTGAATGACAGAGACCAGTTACACTCCAAATATTCCAGGAGTGTTGCTCCAAAGTGCTGCATCATGCGTTCACGACACAGCTGTGCTGATGGGAGTGCCCACATTCGCCCTTTTTGCGGCGGGACAGCCATTGCGGAAAAACAGCAACTGCAAAATGCCGGCTAATAAAGCCAAAGTTATCGGAAATCCCCCAAAAATGCTTCAGAAAATTGAATGAATAGCTGAAGGTTTTAAACCGAATATGGAAGAGAAGGTGTGAACGAAACCAATACCAACAGCTTTGAAAAAATGTGCTGATCCAGCCGTGCTGGAAGCATTAAATATACGTCCCACGAGTTCACAAAAAGTGGCTCGGAAAGTTTGTATTTAACAGGGACTGTATTTCTGCCGAAGACCTTGCCACCTGAAGTGCGTAGGTCTCGCGTGCAGATGTAAGGGCCACATGCTTCTGAAACAATAAAGCCTTCAGTCTACTTATCAAAATTCACCTTGGAAGTAGCAATGTGAGGCCAAATATCTGCTACCTCCCTAATTTTAGTGGGGGGAAACAACACGTTCCCGCAGCAAGTAACAACCTTATTGACCGAAACAACGTAAACTATTCCGGCCCGCATACCACAACAGTCTTAACTATTGAGGAGGACGTAGCTGCCGTTTGAAAGCACCTGGAACGTGCGTTTAATCAAGGGGACTGGAACTCCCTTCAGATAGCAAGCCAAGTTCGCAACCGAGGCATTACACGCCCCATGCAAGGACTGCTGCTTACAAATCATCGAATGGCTGACTGAAGTCTCACATTCACTTCCGCCAAGAAAGACCTCTTTCATGCCATTGAGGCATTTGTACAAGAGGGGAAGCTCCCACACCTCATGGATGTAACTATCTCCCAGCTTCTCATATCTGCCTACTGGAACATGTTTCAAACAAGAAGTGAATTGTAATGTAGAAATAGGCAGGTTAATAACCCTGTGTATCAACCATTCTGCTGAGGGAATATCGGCCACGGTAAAGGCAATCTTTCTACCTTTTCAATGTTAAGCATGACATACGTCGCCTCCTTCTTAGCCATTAGTTGTTGTTGTCACGTCAAATTAAAGGAAAAAAATATTTCCCTGGCACTGATGTGCTGCCACAGAACGCGACCCGCCTTCAATGTCTGAATCGTCCAACCCAACTGCATAATGGACCTGGTCTGACTCTGTCCATGATATAAAGAATACATATCAGATCGTATAATGTCTATAACAGAAGAAACAATGTTGTTAATTGTATAAATTCGGTCGGACAAGGTGTGAATTCCATTATCCACAACAGCTAATGCTTTTTTCAGATTTTCCTGATCTATCTGCCTTAACCGGGCTGCAGCCTCTTGTTGGGAAAGTTTCCATATTTCATTGTATACTTCATACAAGAAACGCTTCCTACATGGCATCTTCGGGCCTGACAAAAAATCTTGTAAGTCAGTGTCATTAGACAGGAGAGTGAGATGTGTCTTAACTGCACCTAGCGAGGATGATTTTAGCCATTGCTGGCACAATTCCCACACTATATGTCATAATCATTTCAGCATGTTCTGGTGATATATAGCAAGGGTCTGACCTACTTATTCGGAAACCCCCCGAAGAGGTCACAAAACGTTGATGACACCCGTTTGTATCTATTGGCCACAACAACCACCCGCCTGGACGTGTCAATGAAGTGTTAAATGTACCATTCTGGACCCATTCAGTAAGCTCACCAAAAGTGGCATTTATGCACTTTTGCCAATTATTAATTTTTGCAGGGGCAGGTATACTGGGCATGTTTAATTCTCTGATTGCAGCTAAACCTAAGCAGCTGGTCTGTTGTACTGTTTCATTTTTAAAAAATCATTTGAGCGGGAATGAGACATGCTCTAAACAGTGTTTTTCTACCCTTAGTTTGCCAATTCTTTGTTCCCCAAACACTTTTCAAATCAACATTCTTTGACCAATATTCATAACCTTCAATTGACAACCGGGAAACAAAGGAATCCGAATATATGAATTTCGTGTTGGTCAGCTACATTTGTTTATCTTTAGTCGGAGTTAACTTAAAGTAATATGACTCCGCATTCTTTTGATGGTGCCCAGAAAAATACGTACATTTATCAAAGTAAGTTTTGGAACTCCCTCGCGGGGGAGTCGGGCAATGTTCCCATTGTGTATAGTCAAATATCGTTTTGGGAGTACTTGCTTTATGTATGTAGTGGTGCCCATAATATTTATAGCAAAACATGTCACCATAATTGTCTCTAAACTGGTAAACATCTTCATTTTCATAGACAGTGTAATATTGCAATTCTGTCATCATTGAGTCAACTGTCTTCACATCCCAATCATCAGATACAATGCCTGGTATTGCTATATCATTCATAGATAACTTTAGCACATACGATATTTGAATTATTTCAGTGGGACCATATATATCAAACAATACTTTATCCCACACAATCCCATCTGGAATTGGCACTGCAGAAATGTTCACAAAGGACAAGTCTCTTCGAACCTTATGTGATGAAAAATGTGGTTTCAACAACTCCTCCACCTGTTCAACCGCTGATCTTTCGGGAAGAAAATGACCATGTATCAACAGAAAAAAGGTAATGACAAACCCAATCCAAAGAAAAAATGCTAGCATAGTCAATAAAAGCCACAGATAGTTCCATGGAAAAACAAAATACGTATCCTTAAGCCAACGCATCATCTTACGTGGACCTGACAGGTCAGCAGTCGAAGAGGCAAACGAGTCCGATAGACCATCGTTGTTGTCGGCAAAGTAACCGGAGGCAGTTCGTGCAAAAGGCGTTGCCGTAGTCAATGGAGGAGTTGGTGTTTCTCATGGTGGTACACTGTAGACAGCACCATCCGTCACGTCTGTAGTCATGGTGACTTGATCAAATGTTTCTAAATTGGTCCTCGTTAGTGGAACTAATGCGAGATCATCATCCACCCTCCCCAAGCTCGGAGAGGCAACAGTGTTGGTATAGACAACTTGAAGCGGAACTTCT
The DNA here is from genome assembly GCF_031143425.1 of Pleurodeles waltl. Taxonomy (NCBI): domain Eukaryota; kingdom Metazoa; phylum Chordata; class Amphibia; order Caudata; family Salamandridae; genus Pleurodeles; species Pleurodeles waltl. The sequence goes on from NC_090450.1 coordinate 713,343,488, forward strand.
TCTCCAGTAGTGAGAGAGATTCAGGAACTACTGGACGTTCCTCTTGTGCAGAATTGGCCACACGTTGTAACTTAACATTGTCAATAGAAACAAAGCGATTTTCTTTGGCACCTGGCAACGGTGGTAGAATAACAGTTCTCGTTCCGTGTATCCCCAGCACAGGGACTGGTGCACGATAAGAAGGGCCAAATTCTTTTTTTTACTGCGACCTTTTCACGCACAAGATCCTCAACCCTGGGAATCCAGCCGGTAGGTGTTACTGGCACATCCTTAATTCCTGTGGAGGCAGCACTTTTAGAAGAGGGTATCTTCACGGAACTGCTGTAATTCCTGTAAAACAGTGACACGATCATTTATGTCAAAAGGTGTTTCCGCCGCCTCCACACCAGGACCATCAAGATCCGGAACAAACATTTGTGTTCCGAACAGGCACTCATATGAAGTATGACCCCCAGGGACCTTCTAGGCAGGTTATTTAGTGCTCTCTGAACTCCATATAGGTGGGTTAGCCAACTACGACCCATAGCTAAGACTCTGGCTGTTAAGGATTGCTTTAAATCGTGGTCTAATCAATCCACAACAGAATTTCCCTCGGGATGAAATGGAGACGAGTACTGGAGCTGGACCCCCAACGAAGCCATGGTGTCCCTGAATGCCCTTGAGGCAAAAGCAGGGCCCTGGTCCGAATGGAATGCCTCAACTGCATATGTAACGACAAAGACTCGCAAATCTTTAATAATAGTCCGAGCGTCAGCCGAGCGTTGTGGCCACACCCATACAAATCTGGAGCAGGAATCACCAGCGACTAGTATATATTTGTATGCACTATCCGGTGTTAATGGACCACAATGATCCAGGTACACACATTGTAATGGTCTGTTTGAGATCAAGAGGGGTGTCTGCGGGTAGGCGCTTAGCTGTTGAAACTTTAATTTGTTGACAGATGTCACAACAAAGGACATACTGCTTGGTCTCTTTATAGAGACCAGGCCACCAATAGCGGGCCTGTAATAACGAAATTGTATCTGCCACGCCAGCATGTGCAGATGCCACTCCCTCATGTGCTGCTTTAATCAATTGTGGTCTTACATCTTTATTGGGGATGTCGCATACGCCTACGCCTGGAATCTTATCTTCAGCATTCAGCATACTTCCCATCATGTATTGGTATTTATTAGGAAATCCCTTAGGATAAGGCGTGCCATGAACCGTAGCTTTTATGGCAGCCATAATGTCTGTGTCTGGTTTGGAACTTGAACGAGTCACTGTAGCTACAGTGGCACTGCCACTGTCGACTTGGCGGCTTCATCAGCCAAAGTATTTCCAGCAACATGTATTCCAAAGCGCTGGTGTCCAAGTGTATGCACAACATGGACCTTAGGTAGCATCTCTTTCAGGTCTGCTATCTTCCCCCACAGTAGTCTGTGTTTAATGGTGTTGCCTTTCGAATCTCTGAACCCATTCAAGCGCCAGTAATGCAAGTATTCATTAAAAGACTGGACGCAGTAATACGAATCACAAACAATCAGTGAGAACTGTGTTGGATCCGTATGTTCTAGTGCCATTAGTAGAGCTTTTACCTCAGCCAATTGTGCTGTACAATCCCCTAAGGTCTGGGTTTAAGTATGTTGGGGGCAGAATTTCTCCCACTCCATATAGCCGCTCACAACCACACATGCAGCAGAATATTGATGTTTTGTTCCAATCGCTGGTTGCGCAGAGCCATCGGTGTACATGACTACCTGATATTGATCAATAGGCAATGTGTCAGCGGGAACTGGATATTCAACTTCATATTGTAGAAATTCCTGAGTTTGTAACTTTGGGTCAAAAATGTAGTCTACATCAGTGGCTGTCAAGGACGTGGCCCATTGTATCCATCTTGGGTGGAGTGCTTTTGCGTTCGGGACGTTAGCTTTTATAACAGCCTCAAGGGCCAGAATAGGAGAAACAACAATAATGAGTTTTCCCTGGGCCAGAGGTCTCTCTTTAATAACAGCCATCTGTACAGCAGTGAGAATATTCTCTGTGGGTGCAAATCGTTGTTCGGCAGCGGAATACAAGTGTGACTTGTATGCTATTGAGACTGTTTCATCTTCATTAAATGTGACATAAGTAAACCCAATGGCCCCAGCTATCACCCTGATGACCAAATGTGTCTTATTGTCCCGTGTGCGTAGATGTTTCGCTGCGAGCATATCTGCTTGTAACTCTCGAAGAGTATGTGTATGTTCTATTGTCCAAAAGTTGCTCGAAAAATCAGGACGTATTAATTCATATAAAGACTTTATGCGTGTAGCATAATCTGGAATGTATGTTCTGCCAAAATTCAGAAAACCCAACAATGATTGGAGCTTCTTAATTGTATTTGGTGGTTGCAATTGTGCACACTTTTCTAAGAATTGTGGCGCTAGGCTCTTCCCTTCATTCGACAACTCATATCCCAAGAACAGGACGCTGAGGAAGGCAATTTTTGATTTTTTTAAAGTTAAATTTGTAGCCAATTTCGGCAAATCTACAACAATGCGGGCTACCCGTCTTAAATGTTGTAGCAACTCATCATCCATGCGATATATATCATCCACATATGACAATGCCTCAGGGTCTAACTCGTGCAAAATATCAGTCACATGAGCTGCAAACAGTCCTGGGCTGTTCTTATACCCCTGAGGCAAATGACAGAATTTTTTCTGGGAGCCTAGTGTGCTAAAGCTGGTTAAATTCCTGCTTTCAGGTGCTATATTCAGGCAGAAGAATCCATTCGAGATATCCAAAGTCGTTATATATTGTTTCCGCACAATGTTGCTCATTAGTGCAGTGCTATGTGAATTTTGTATAGCATATGTACGTGTATGTCCGTTCAAATGTCTGTAGTCTAAGACTATTCTATATGAATGGTCTGGTTTAGCTACAGGGAATAAGGGATTATTAATCGGCGAGACACAGGGTTCGATTACCCCCTGGTATTCTAATTGTGTAAGTATTTCTCTCACTGGTGCCCTTGCTTCATGTTTTATGGGATACTGCGGTTGTGGCTGAGGTTCACCTTTAATGGGAATTACATGATATGGAGAATCACTGTCCCACCTTACGTGATTTCTATATAACGCAGGTGCCTGTGCGAGAGCCCATTTTATAGAATAGGACTCAGCGAGTTCTTCTGGAACAAGGGGAGAGAAGGAAGGTTTAATAACCTCCTCCACAGCTGGGCAGGTGTGGACAAAATCAGGTGGCCAATCTTGTTTGGCCAGCAAAATGTCATATATCTTAACTACACGATCCCAGAAGATTGCGTGTATAGTGCGTTCAATGTCTCTTTCCAATTGTAAAGTTACTCTATACACCCTATCGGGTTCGGAGACACGCATATCTGCTGTTTCTACTTGTATGAAGTCATCAGTTGCTTTCACCTCCAGATGCTCTAGAAGATTCCGGCGAACTATTGTGACCTCTGCCGCACTGTCTAGCAGTGCTAGAGCCCATTTCTTGTTCTTCAAGAGAACCCTCTTCCTGAGTGGCATGTCTAACTGAGACCGCTGCCACTTTTTTCTTTTTAAACTGTTGTTTTTGTTCTACCGGTTTCTCTTCCTACTTGACAGAAACCTCCGAAGAGCGTTGTGATTCCTGTTTCACGTACTCTGTTCTCCGCTCTGACCGCCCACCTCTCTCATTTCTTTTTTCCGATGAGTCCTGAAAGGAACGAGATTGACGTGTCTCAGTATATTGATATCTATCAGGCGTTTTAATATTCTCTCTATTTCTGAGATTATACCTATTCTGCTGGGCCTCTGTACGTGGAGATTCTCCCTTTTCCTTTTTAGGTGTTTGTTGTTTTTTCTCCCAGCGCTTCTTATTACCCTCAGGTTGCTGTTTAGTATTATCTTTATACATTTTTCCATGAAATTGAGGTTTTTGTGGTCTAGCCCCCAGGCTATCTTGACCAATACTGGAATATGTTTCCGCTATTATTTTAGGCAGTTCCCACTCTTGATCTTGTTGCGGAACGTCATGAAGACGCATGCGCACTGCAAGTGCAACTGCTTCCCCTTTAAGATTGCTTAGGATTATCGAAGAAACCGTGGCAAAATTGCCCATCAGTTGCATTCCCAAATCTAAGGCCTGGACAGCCCAATATTCATCTTGAATTTGTTTAAGCACTTCCTGTAGGTTGGCTAGTGTCGGTGTACCGTGTGCCGTTGTATAGAGCGCGGCAAACACCGTGCCCCATGTATTACAATGTTCTACTGTGGGAACTATCCCTAAGGGTAAGCACATAGTTAATATTCTATGTTTGTCCTGAGGTCCCGTATGGGGAAATACCGCCTCCAGCGTATTAATTTTTTGTGCCAGCCAAAAACGGAGTCTCCTCTCGTTTTGCTGTGACTTTACCCATAATAGAGTGTACAGTCACCGGATTTATACCTGGTGTTGCTGCGTGTGGTTGTGCTGGAGCAGCATGCGCTGGGTTTGTATTTAGTGTCTGCATTACAAATTGTACTAATCGTCTATATATTGCTGTTAAGTCAGTATATAAGCTTCGAACCTCAGCCACTGCCATATTTGCATCCGCAGGATGTGGTGTATATGTGGCCAATAAAGGCCAGGTAAGACCTTCATTACTTAGTGGACCTAACCTTACTGGTAATATTGTATGGGGTAGGGCGCCATCAAGCCAATTATTATGTTCGTGATAGAGGTAGCTCTAAATATGCGTACGCCCTGTATTGTCCAGTAGCGTTCGCTACTGTATATGTATGGAATGTATTTGTGTTCCCATCAACTGCTGGAAATGTGACCCAAGAGTAAAAAAGTTCTGTTCTTTAGGCTGCGTGGGCGTCCACCACAAACGTGACTGGACCATCCTGGGCTGTAAGACCGTGTGCTAGCAAATGTGCTGTGAGTGGTTGTCTCATGTTAAGAGCTATTTGTACAACCTAGGGATTTGCCATCATAAAAGTACCAAGAGTTCAGAGAAGGCATACCAAATTGGGGTGTTCCTTTTAAGGTTCAAGCTTGAACAACCACCTGCTGTAAATAGGGTTACCTATACGGCGGTGGTGGAAATCTTCAGTACCACGGACGTCTCCGTACACAGAACTGAGGGATCATTGTATTATATGAGACCGAGATATACCGGTGGACCCGAAAATTAGAGCCTGACCAAACGTTGGCGGGGCCATGTCACGTAGGCTCTCATTATCCTAATGAGACTACTGGATTTTGAGCGGCAAGATCGTTCACAGTGTGGGGGACTAAATCTGACCCACGGTGAAGGACCCTTGTCGCCCTAAATCCGGGATTTGCTCTGGCTAACTAGCAGTGCCTCATCTCTCCCAAAGTGAAGAGACAATTGGGCAGCCGAGCGCATGACATCTTAATACTTCCCAGGGAAGTTGTGGTCACTCAGGTCACAACCGGTTCTTTCATACACAGTGCGGTCTCATATATAAATGACAAAGGCAGTTTAGGTTTTAACGATAGGTTTAATAAAACGACTGCATTTTAGATAGCAAAGCGTGAGCTGCAATAACCAGAACTACCCAACACAGTAGGATTAAAATAGTGACGATGAGAGTGAAGCACAAGAATAAGGGTATCATAGTGCAACTAGATTAGGTTCTCTCTAAGTTATATTTTGAGCACAGCATGTAAAGCTCTAAGCCTGCCTTTCAGGTTCCCCCGGGAGGACATCAACCCTCATACCTGAGCAAAGGCTTGTAATCTGCATCAGCATCTGCAACGGGCAGTCAGCATCTAGTTGTAGGTTCCTGGTCGGAATCTCCCTCCGACGTGTACTAGGACTAGAAAGTGTTTTTAGAACTAACACGCAGATGTTCTAAGAAAATGTCCCTACGTAAGGATGTGTATTTTCTACGAACACTAGAGACTAAACTTCTACCACGTTTACTGGCAATGTACCAGACTGTAGCCTTGACTGAATCACAGAGTGAACAAGAATGTATTGTTTGAGAACACAGTGCTGAACTAAGCTAAACATGTGTGATAGAATGAAATAAAAACAAGACTGTAAAACTGGTTATTGTAAAATAACAGTGCGAGGTTGAATAAAATGTATCTAGGGCAAAGTGCACAGAGGCCTAATATGTTAAGCTAACGCGCATGAAGCTATATTAAAAAATGGCTACACTACACTATAAATGCAGCAACTGCGCAGCTTGCAAAATGACTCAACACCACGGAATTTAGTCACAATAACTATACATTCACTCTGCCGAAATTTACCAACTGCAATACACATGACATCATCAATGCCATCTGGTGCCCCTGCGGACTGTTATATATAGGACAGACTACACAGAAGGCTAAGTGCAGAATCCTACAACACAAAAGCAGGATCAAGTGTAAAAAGCAAGGAGCGCCGCTAGTTGAACATTTTGAAACACTACAACATAAATGTGAAGAGATTAAATGGCAGATAGTTGAACAAATCTCCTTGGGACCAAGGGGTGGGAACAAAGAGTACATCCTATCCAAACGAGAATTATTTTGGATAGAGAAATGTGGCACTATCAGAAAAGGTCTCAACACAATTGAAGATTGGCGGAACTCTTCCCTGTGAGGTATATACCAACAGAAACACATATACATATGCTGTCCGGCCACTTTAGATCAGGGCCTACGTCTATCCCCGGCAGACACATACTTTTGCATGATCTTGAAATGTATAATAGAACTGCATACTTTGTTCTACATGTATTGTCTCTACGATTAAAGACTTACTTTATGAATGTTCCCATGTGGCACACCACATTGTATAATCAACATCTGTACCACCTGACATACATGGACATATGATCCCACATGACGATTGTATATTTGTTTATTTTTATACCTGCCAGTAATAACACTGACCATTGTTATCTTGGTGATTATCACCATACTGCTTAATAATGTGTATGTTCAGTTCTGCACCACCATCCGTCGACATCTCTCCGGAGATGAGACGGTGACATATGTCAATGTACTTTCTTTGTTTTTAATTTGTTTTATGTTATTTTATATTTCACGATTCAGTGCACATAATGAATCCGGTGCGACCCAGTTCGAATACAGACGGGGATCTTACACGGGGTCTCCACCCACTGGGTCTCGGCACCTTCCCTGGTGCTGGCACGCAGAGTCTCTTTATCGGACCTCGGAACAATTCTGTTCGCGCGGCCGCATTAATTGAACGGACCAGAAAGGGAACCTTCCCTTTACGGTCCGCTGGAAGCTGGCTTCTCACACAGCCCCGTTAGATTAAGCCCCGTGATTGGTTGATTCTGAAACCAATCACCACCTTTTATGCTCGCTCCAAAATGGAGGCACAGCATTGCCTATACGAATCGCACACATGACGTGCGGCGGCTTCACGTTATACGATACATTGTGTACGCTCTGAGCAATCTTAAAATTATTTTGGACCAAGGTCCCGTTTGCACAACGCACGTCTGCTAGTTGGTTGTGACACCAGCAATAAGTAAGTAGGACACTCCGTGTGGGTTTATTATTTATCCCTATTTCGCCTTGATGACGCCCTCACTTTGCATTCAACCCTCCTTTGTTATAGATACCCTGAGCCCCCGATGATTCTGGCGCTCCTGGTAATTTGACCAGCAAGTAATCCTGGGACCAGCATTATATCTGTAAGTGCATATACGTTTCCTTATAGACAGATCGCATTATCCCTACTCAGAGATTTATTGAATACTTTCCCTTGCTTTCAGACCACTTGAGCCCTAAATACTATTGGCGCTCCATGGTACTGTGACCCTCCACGGGATAAGTTTAGACCTCCTGACCCTGGGACATCCACATTTTCTGTAGATGCAATTTACCACCAGATGGTTTTTCGCACACTGGATTCTAGGTGGGTTTTGTTCCCTAAACCACCGATTTTTCTGTTACACAAAGATTAATCAATCCCCGACTAATTTAGTGATTCATACTACCCTTAGGTGCTACCAGTCAAAATGTTGTTCTCCTGATGATGACCCCTCCTTTATTTACCTCCAATTCGGGGTCGAAACATCGACATAACCTAAAGAGTGGATTATACGAATACAAAAATGTATTTGTGAGACTTCAGCGCTTCCTGGAACGCAGGAGCCACTGCAATTCCATAATTTTCTTCTGGCCACTTCGTGCACATACTGTATATATCACCTTCACTCACCTGCACCTCAGCACCTTCACTGTTTTTAATAGGAGCACCTATCTAGATGAATGCAATTTGGAAATACAGAATGACATGTTTAAAAGCAATTTACATGCAGATTTCTGGAATAATGTGTTAAAAGAAAATTATGATGTAATAAATTTATTTTAATGTTACATTATTTGTACACAGAGATTTCTTAAGTTATCTATTTTACAGCGGAAGTCTAGACGCATTTTATTACCCTGGTCATAAGGGTTAGAGGGTAATTGCCTCATTGTTTAAAATCTGAGATCACAACATGTTCTAAAAAAAAAAATCTTTCATAGCTCATCACATTAGAGCAAAGCCATCATAATATCTTGCTAAATCTAAATATATTCAACTATCAATAGTACATTTAAAAAACTGCGCAAAATGTAAACATTTTAAAATTGGTCATTTCGTTTTCTGTTAAAAGTGCATGTGCATTGTCTATTGTAAATGTTGCATTTCGAATAAATAACAGCTTTAAAAATTTTGACCCGAGAGCATAGATTACATATTCTTTTATTTTTACTAGTACTTTCCTAAGCCCCTGTTACACTCCTTAGTGGCAACATTTGAAATCTTATGTAGCCTTAGAGCCCGCCATAGCGGGTTATACCGGCCATTAACCACTTCGCTGCCAGGCCTTTTCCCCCTCCTGTGCCAGGCCTTTTTTTGCCTATTTGGGGCAGTTCGCGCTTAGGCCCTCATAACTTTTTGTCCACATAAGCTAACCAAGCCAAATTTGCGTCCTTTTTTTCCAACATCCTAGCGATTCTAAAGGTACCCAGACTTTGTGGGTTCCCCTGAAGGAGGCCAAGAAATTGGCCAAAATACAGTGAAAATTTCGTTTTTTTCAAAAAAATTGGAAAAAGGGGCTGCAGAAGAAGGCTTGTGCTTTTTCCCCTGAAAATGGCATCAACAAAGGGTTTGCGGTGCTAAACTCAGCAGCTTCCCAGCTTTCAGGAACAGGCAGACTTGAATCCGAAAACCCAATTTTTCAACACAATTTTGGCATTTTACTGGGGCATACCCCATTTGTGCAATTTTTTGTGCTTTCAGCCTCCTTCCAGTCAGTGACCGGAATGGTCATGAAACCAATGCTGGATCCCAGAAACCTAAACATTTCTGAAAAGTAGACAAAATTCTGAATTCAGCAAGGGGTCATTTGTGTAGATCCTACAAGGGTTTCCTACAGAAAATAACAGCTGAAAAAGAAAAATATTGAAATTGAGGTGAAAAAAACATCAATTTTTCTCTACTTTTTACTCTGTAACTTTTCCCTGCAATGTCAGATTATCGAAAGCAATATACCGTTACGTCTGCTGGACTCCTCTGGTTGCGGGGATATATAGGGTTTGTAGGTTCATCAAGAACCCGAGGAACCCAGAGCCAATAAATGAGCTGCACCCTGCAGTGCGTTTTCATTCTATACCGGGTATACAGTAATTCATTTGCTGAAATATAAGGAGTAAAAAATAGCTATCAAGAAAACCTTTGCATTTCCAAAAAGGGCACAAGATAAGGTGTTGAGGAGCAGTGGTTATTTGCACATCTCTGAATTCCGGGGTGACCATAGTAGCACGTGAATTACATGGAATTTCTCAAATAGATGTCTTTTTTACACACACCCCTATATTTGGAAGGAATAAATGTAGAGAAAGACAAGGGGCAATAACACTTGTTTTGCTATTCTATGTTCCCCCAAGTTTCCCGATAAAAATGATACCTCCCTTGTTTGGGTAGGCCTAGCGCCCGCGACAGGATATGCCCCAAAACACAACGTGGACACATCACAGAAAACAGAGCTGTTTTTAGCAAAGTGACTACCTGTAGATTTTGGCCTCTAGCTCAGCCGGCACCTAGGGAAACCTACCAAACCTGTGCATTTCTGAAAACTAGAGACCTAGGGGAATCCAAGGAGGGGTGACTTGTGTGGCTCGGACCAGGTTCTGTTACCCAGAATCCTTTGCAAACCTCAAAATTTGGCTAAAAAAACACATGTTCCTCACATTTCTGTGGCAGAAAGTTCTGGAATCTGAGAGGAGCGACAAATTTCCTTCCACCCAGCATTCCCCCACGTCTCCCGATAAAAATGATACCTCACTTGTGTGGGTAGGCCTAGCGCCCGCGACAGGATATGCCCCAAAACACAACCTGGACACATCACAGAAAACAGAGCTGTTTTTAGCATAGTGACTACCTGTAGATTTTGGCCTCTAGCTCAGCCGCCACCTAGGGAAACCTACCAAACCTGTGCATTTCTGAAAACTAGAGACCTAGGGGAATCCAAGGAGGGGTGACTTGTGTGGCTCGGACCAGGTTCGGTTACCCAGAATCCTTTGCAAACCTCAAAATTTGGCTAAAAAAACACATGTTCCTCACATTTCTGTGGCAGAAAGTTCTGGAATCTGAGAGGAGCCACAAATTTCCTTCCACCTAGCGTTCCCCCACGTATCCCGATAAAAATGATACCTCACTTGTGTGGGTAGGCCTAGCGCCCGCGACAGGATATGCCCCAAAACACAACGTGGACAAATCACAGAAAACAGAGCTGTTTTTAGCAAAGTGCCTACCTGTAGATTTTGGCCTCTAGCTCAGCCGCCACCTAGGGAAACCTACCAAACCTGTGCATTTCTGAAAACTAGAGACCTAGGGGGATCCAAGGAGGGGTGACTTGCGGGGCTCGGACCAGGTTCTGTTACCCAGAATCCTTTGCAAACCTCAAAATTTGGCTAAAAAAACACATGTTCCTCACATTTCTGTGGCAGAAAGTTCTGGAATCTGAGAGGAGCCACAAATTTCCTTCCACCCAGCGTTCCCCCACGTCTCCCGATAAAAATGATACCTCACTTGTGTGGGTAGGCCTAGCGCCCGCGACAGGATATGCCCCAAAACACAACGTGGACATATCACAGAAAACAGAGCTGTTTTTAGCAAAGTGACTACCTGTAGATTTTGGCCTCTAGCTCAGCCGCCACCTAGGGAAACCTACCAAACCTATGCATTTCTGAAAACTAGAGACCTAGGGGAATCCAAGGAGGGGTGACTTGTGTGGCTCGGACGAGGTTCTGTTACCCAGAATCCTTTGCAAACCTCAAAATTTGGCTAAAAAAACACATGTTCCTCACATTTCTGTGGCAGAAAGTTCTGGAATCTGAGGGGAGCTACAAATTTCCTTCCACCCAGTGTTCCCCCAAGTCTCCCGATAAAAATGATACCTCACTTGCGTGGGTAGGCCTAGCGCCGGCGACAGGAAACACCCCAAAGCGCAACGTGGACACATCCTAAATTTTGGAAAAAAACAGAGGTGTTTTTTGCGAAGTGCCTACCTGTAGATTTTGGCCTCTAGCTCAGCCGGCACCTAGGGAAACCTACCAAACCTGTGCATTTCTGAAAACTAGAGACCTAGGGGAATCCAAGGAGGGGTGACTTGCGGGGCTCGGACCAGGTTCTGTTACCCAGAATCCTTTGCAAACCTCAAAATTTGGCTAAAAAAACACATGTTCCTCACATTTCTGTGGCAGAAAGTTCTGGAATCTGAGAGGAGCTACAAATTTCCTTCCACCCAGCGTTCCCCCACGTCTCCCGATAAAAATGATACCTCACTTGTGTGGGTAGGCCTAGCGCCCGCGACAGGATATGCCCCAAAACACAACGTGGACATATCATAGAAAACAGAGCTGTTTTTAGCAAAGTGACTACCTGTAGATTTTGGCCTCTAGCTCAGCCGCCACCTAGGGAAACCTACCAAACCTGTGCATTTCTGAAAACTAGAGACCAAGGGGGATCCAAGGAGGGGTGACTTGCGGGGCTCGGACCAGGTTCTGTTACCCAGAATCCTTTGCAAACCTCAAAATTTGGCTAAAAAAACACATGTTCCTCACATTTCTGTGGCAGAAAGTTCTGGAATCTGAGAGGAGCCACAAATTTCCTTCCACCCAGCGTTCCCCCATGTCTCCCGATAAAAATGATACCTCACTTGTGTGGGTAGGCCTAGCGCCCGCGACAGGATATGCCCCAAAACACAACGTGGACATATCACAGAAAACAGAGCTGTTTTTAGCAAAGTGACTACCTGTAGATTTTGGCCTCTAGCTCAGCCGCCACCTAGGGAAACCTACCAAACCTGTGCATTTCTGAAAACTAGAGACCTAGGGGGATCCAAGGAGGGGTGACTTGCGGGGCTCGGACCAGGTTCTGTTACCCAGAATCCTTTGCAAACCTCAAAATTTGGCTAAAAAAACACATGTCCCTCACATTTCTGTGGCAGAAAGTTCTGGAATCTGAGAGGAGCTACAAATTTCCTTCCACCCAGCGTTCCCCCAAGTCTCCCGATAAAAATGATACCTCACTTGCATGGGTAGGCCTAGCGCCGGTGACAGGAAACACCCCAAAGCGCAACGTGGACACATCCTAAATTTTGGAAAAAAACAGAGGTGTTTTTTGCGAAGTGCCTACCTGTAGATTTTGGCCTCTAGCTCAGCCGCCACCTAGGGAAACCTACCAAACCTGTGCATTTCTGAAAACTAGAGACCTAGGGGAATCCAAGGAGGGGTGACTTGCGGGGCTCGGACCAGGTTCTGTTACCCAGAATCCTTTGCAAACCTCAAAATTTGGCTAAAATAACACATGTTCCTCACATTTCTGTGGCAGAAAGTTCTGGAATCTGAGAGGAGCTACAAATTTCCTTCCACCCAGCGTTCCCCCACGTCTCCCGATAAAAATGATACCTCACTTGTGTGGGTAGGCCTACCGCCCGCGACAGGATATGCCCCAAAACACAACGTGGACATATCACAGAAAACAGAGCTGTTTTTAGCAAAGTGACTACCTGTAGATTTTGGCCTCTAGCTCAGCCGCCACCTAAGGAAACCTACCAAACCTGTGCATTTCTGAAAACTAGAGACCTAGGGGGATCCAAGGAGGGGTGACTTGCGGGGCTCGGACCAGGTTCTGTTACCCAGAATCCTTTGCAAACCTCAAAATTTGGCTAAAAAAACACATGTTCCTCACATTTCTGTGGCAGAAAGTTCTGGAATCTGAGAGGAGCCACAAATTTCCTTCCACCCAGCGTTCCCCCACGTCTCCCGATAAAAATGATACCTCACTTGTGTGGGTAGGCCTAGCGCCCGCGACAGGATATGCCCCAAAACACAACGTGGACATATCACAGAAAACAGAGCTGTTTTTAGCAAAGTGACTACCTGTAGATTTTGGCCTCTAGCTCAGCCGCCACCTAGGGAAACCTACCAAACCTGTGCATTTCTGAAAACTAGAGACCTAGGGGGATCCAAGGAGGGGTGACTTGCGGGGCTCGGACCAGGTTCTGTTACCCAGAATCCTTTGCAAACCTCAAAATTTGGCTAAAAAAACACATGTTCCTCACATTTCTGTGGCAGAAAGTTCTGGAATCTGAGAGGAGCCACAAATTTCCTTCCACCAAGCGTTCCCCCACGTCTCCCGATAAAAATGATACCTCACTTGTGTGGGTAGGCCTAGCGCCCGCGACAGGATATGCCCCAAAACACAACGTGGACATATCACAGAAAACAGAGCTGTTTTTAGCAAAGTGACTACCTGTAGATTTTGGCCTCTAGCTCAGCCGCCACCTAGGGAAACCTACCAAACCTGTGCATTTCTGAAAACTAGAGACCTAGGGGGATCCAAGGAGGGGTGACTTGCGGGGCTCGGACCAGGTTCTGTTACCCAGAATCCTTTGCAAACCTCAAAATTTGGCTAAAAAAACACATGTCCCTCACATTTCTGTGGCAGAAAGTTCTGGAATCTGAGAGGAGCTACAAATTTCCTTCCACCCAGCGTTCCCCCAAGTCTCCCGATAAAAATGATACCTCACTTGCATGGGTAGGCCTAGCGCCGGTGACAGGAAACACCCCAAAGCGCAACGTGGACACATCCTAAATTTTGGAAAAAAACAGAGGTGTTTTTTGCGAAGTGCCTACCTGTAGATTTTGGCCTCTAGCTCAGCCGCCACCTAGGGAAACCTACCAAACCTGTGCATTTCTGAAAACTAGAGACCTAGGGGAATCCAAGGAGGGGTGACTTGCGGGGCTCGGACCAGGTTCTGTTACCCAGAATCCTTTGCAAACCTCAAAATTTGGCTAAAATAACACATGTTCCTCACATTTCTGTGGCAGAAAGTTCTGGAATCTGAGAGGAGCTACAAATTTCCTTCCACCCAGCGTTCCCCCACGTCTCCCGATAAAAATGATACCTCACTTGTGTGGGTAGGCCTACCGCCCGCGACAGGATATGCCCCAAAACACAACGTGGACATATCACAGAAAACAGAGCTGTTTTTAGCAAAGTGACTACCTGTAGATTTTGGCCTCTAGCTCAGCCGCCACCTAGGGAAACCTACCAAACCTGTGCATTTCTGAAAACTAGAGACCTAGGGGGATCCAAGGAGGGGTGACTTGCGGGGCTCGGACCAGGTTCTGTTACCCAGAATCCTTTGCAAACCTCAAAATTTGGCTAAAAAAACACATGTCCCTCACATTTCTGTGGCAGAAAGTTCTGGAATCTGAGAGGAGCTACAAATTTCCTTCCACCCAGCGTTCCCCCAAGTCTCCCGATAAAAATGATACCTCACTTGCGTGGGTAGGCCTAGCGCCGGCGACAGGAAACACCCCAAAGCGCAACGTGGACACATCCTAAATTTTGGAAAAAAACAGAGGTGTTTTTTGCGAAGTGCCTACCTGTAGATTTTGGCCTCTAGCTCAGCCGCCACCTAGGGAAACCTACCAAACCTGTGCATTTCTGAAAACTAGAGACCTAGGGGAATCCAAGGAGGGGTGACTTGCGGGGCTCGGACCAGGTTCTGTTACCCAGAATCCTTTGCAAACCTCAAAATTTGGCTAAAATAACACATGTCCCTCACATTTCTGTGGCAGAAAGTTCTGGAATCTGAGAGGAGCTACAAATTTCCTTCCACCCAGCGTTCCCCCAAGTCTCCCGATAAAAATGATACCTCACTTGCGTGGGTAGGCCTAGCGCCTGCGACAGGAAACACCCCAAAGCGCAACGTGGACACATCCACAATTTTGGGAGAAAACAGTGCCTACCTGCGGATTTTGGCCTGTAGCTCACCCGGCGCCTAGGGAAACCTACCAAACCAGTGCATTTCTGAAAACTAGAGACCTAGGGGAATCCAAGGAGGGGTGACTTGCGGGGCTCGGACCAGGTTCTGTTACCCAGAATCCTTTGCAAACCTCAAAATTTGGCTAAAAAAACACATGTTCCTCACATTTCTGTGGCAGAAAGTTCTGGAATCTGATAGGAGCCACAAATTTCCTTCCACCCAGCGTTCCCCCAAGTCTCCCGATAAAAATGATACCTCACTTGTGTGGGTGGCCCAGGTGCCTGCAAAATAATAAGGCCCAAAACCTGAAGGGATAGAAGGGATAGCACAGCAAGTTTATAAGGGCATATTCTTTTATACATCTTTAGACGGACTCTGCTTTGGGGACCCACATAAGTGAGGTGTCATTTTACTTGGGAGACTGAGGGGAAAACTGGGGAGTAGGAATTTTGTGCTGGAGCGGTGATCCTACTAAGAAAAATCAGGAAAATATGCTTTTTTATGCAAATTGTGAGGTTTACAGAGGAGTCTGGGTAAGAAAATGTTGGGGGAGCCACACAAGCCACACCTCCCTAGACTCCTTGGGGTGCCTAGTTTTAAAAAGTTTCTGGGTTTTGTAGGTTTCCCTACATGACGGCCGCACCCAGGACCAAAAACATAGGTGGGCCCTCCCCCCCAAACACAGGTATTTTTGGAATATATCACTTTGATGTGTGCACATACGTCCGTGATGTGCCAAACACTAAAATTGTGAAAAGAAACACACTTAGGTTATGTGAAGAAGACCCCTCACCCACCAACCAAGTTGGTGGCATGCTTCATCATCGGGGTCCCACCTGAGGCACCTAGCGTGTCTCAAGTGTGCTGCGACGCCTGATTACAGCGGAGCAGGTTTTGTCATTTGTACCACACATACTGGTTGGATTTGGCACGAGGGTGAGTGATGGTTCAGTAGATCAAATTTTATTAACAAGAGATTTCACAAAAGTGAAATGCACTGGTAATAACTGAAAGGCCAAAAAACTGAACCAATGACTCACAGCTCGTGAGCTGTAAAGCCACGACAAGGCACCAACCGCTTTACAGTCCATTCACACACCTTTCATACATGACATGCACTAGACCATTCACGCCGCCAGCCACGGGCCCAGCACATTACAAGACTCGCATCCACAGACAGCGCCAGTCAAGGGCCCATCACTTTCATACGCCCACATGCCTGATACAGCAATCACACCAGCTGATGAGTGTGTGGACTGGCGTTTGGCCGGCACTGCCAGCCAAGCGCCACCCCACTCACACCACCAGCCAAGCGCCACCCCACACACACCGCCAGCCCAGCGCCACCCCACACACACCGCCAGCCCAGCGCCACCCCACACACACCGCCAGCCAAGCGCCACCCCACACACACCGCCAGCCAAGCGCCACCCCACACACACCGCCAGCCAAGCGCCACCACACCCACGCCGCAAGCCAAGCGCCACTTTACACATGCCATCCCCTTTTTTTTGTTTTTAAACAACAAAGAAACCACTAATCATAAATTAGTACAAAACTACAAACACAAAAGCTCTAACTGAATACATGACTAATGCCAACCGTGAAACCGAACATATAAAAATATAAAACACCAGTTTACGCTCACGGAATTTCCCAATAATTCTTCTGTGTGTGGTAGCTCCTGAAACAGCCACCCACACACAGCCCAGGCTTTGAAGGACAATCAGGGCAGTACATCCTAGTCTCCTTCCTGATACCTCTTCGAGCACAGACTCTACATCTCTTAGCAGGAAAGTTTTTTTTGGCCGTGGGAGGAATGTGCTCAGCAAAGTGACGATCTTTCAATCTAGCCACATCCTCCACCACTGCTTCTCTAGGAACTCTTGCCTGTTCCAGCACAACAAGGCTAGCTATGATAGACTCCTGAAATTTCACAAATGTCATCCTTGACTCTGGAGAACTATCCTTAAACACAACAAAAGCATTAAAAGTTGCCAAGTGGAACAAGTGAAGCGCTAATTTCTTATACCACACATAAGACTTACGAGCAGCAGTGTAAGGTTCTAACCTCTGATCTACTCTATCAACACCACCCATGTGCTTATTATAGTCTAAGATGCACACAGGTTTGCGCACTTCGGCAACCTGACCCCAAACAGCCACAGGTGAAGTACTCTCATCATGGATGGTGCTTAGCATGTATACATCCCTCTTGTCTACAAATTTCAGAGCTAGCAGCTCATCATTCCGCAAGGCACTGCACTGTCCCTTCTCAAGTTTTTTACAGACAAGCTCTTTTGGATAGCCTTTCCGATTAGAGCGGATTGTGCCACAAGCAACAGTGTCCACTCTGAACAACTCCTTGAACAACCGAACTCCAGTGTAGAAGTTATCTACATATAAATGGTGACCTTTGTTAAACAGTCGTCTACCAAGTTCCCACACAATTTTCTCACTAACTCCAAAAGTGGGAGGACAACCAGGGGGGTCAATATTGGAATCCCTACCAGTGTAGACCCGGAAATTATAAACATATCCTGTACTACTTTCTGACAGCATATACAATTTAATTCCATACCGTGCCCTCTTGCTAGGAATGTACTGCCTAAAAACCAAACGACCCTTGAACAGGACCAAAGACTCATCTACAGATATTTCTTTCCCTGGAACATAGATCTCTGAAAACCGATCTACCAAATGATCAAGGACAGGTCTAATCTTAAAAAGACGGTCAGAATCAGGATGATCTCGTGGCAAGGCTAAAGCATTATCTACAAAATGCAACATCCGAAGAAGAAGCTCATACCGGTTACGACTCATGATGGCAGGAAATATAGCAGTTGCCATCAAGGGACTAGTAGACCAATATGAAGACAGCGACGGCTTCCTTATCAGCCCCATCAAAAAAGTTAAACCCAAGAACTTTTTCAACTCTTCCAGATTTGTGGGAATCCACCGGCTAGCTCTAGAGTGTGGCCTAAGTCTGGCAGCGTTGTCCCTCAAAAACTGCTCTGCATACAAATTAGTCTGCTCAACAATCTCTTCCAAAAATATATCGTCCATAAACAACTCAAAAAAGTTGACGGGCAAAAAGTTTTCCGTATTAACTCGACACCCTGGAAAACCAGTAAACGCAGGCAACTGTGGCTGCTCCATGTTTGGTGCAACCCATGCGTCAGGTCTTCCAATGGGAAGCCTTTCAGCCGCTGGCTCCTGCACCATTGGCACATCACTGTCCTCCTCTAAAACAGGCCCTTCATCAGCACTGAGAGTGGCTTCATCATCAGATGATTCATCTCTGACAGAAAATTCACTTCCAGAATCCTGCACTTCCTCCTCTGCCTCAGATGCAGAGTCAGTCTCATATTCATGGTCAGAAGATGACTCAAAAAGCACACTAACAACCTGCTGAGCGGTCATCCTACGGCTGGCCATGATCCTTCCTACTAAAATTAACTGGACAAATACACCACCAACAACCAGCACTGTGTAAGATAAGTAACAAAGTATAGGTTTATCACTAAGAATTATAAACTCAAAAACTATACTGCTCACTTGCCTGAAAAAGCTTGACTCACCAGCAACTACTCTGCACAGCCACAGCAATCACCAACGATATCCCACTAAAAAGAGAAAAAAAAAAGCAAATTAGACATAAGACAACACAATAATCATTGTGCATAACTCTAAGGACAATTTCACACACAATCCTGCATTCAGTACACCACCTACAAACATGTCATTCATGCATTGCAACAATACTCACTTGGAGTAAATTTATTTACTTACCTAAAACATGCAACTACGCAAACCGCAGGACAACTACTGCCAAAACTGCAACAAGCCACAGCAAAGTCAGCAAAAGCTTAGAACTAAAACAAAAAGGAGAAAAACTGTTATTATCATAAAAGTAAATACTTCGCCAGTTGACAAACACTCCGCCACTAACCATTTTTTCATTTTCCCGAGTCTAGTCTTCTCTGCTTGGGGGAAGATGGGCCTAAAAAAAAAATAGGCCAATCTACCCCCAAGGGGAGGGGGCAGAAATCACCCAGATTACATTGCACCCTTTGGGGGGGGGCGACCCTTGCCCAAGGTGCCACACCCCCACACAAAGCACACACACACATACATAGTATCCCTGGCGCTATGGGGATTCTGCCCCCCTTGGGGACAGAAAGGCCTAAAAAATAGGCATATCTGCCCCCTAGGGGGGCAGAACTGCCCAAAAATACATGTGGGACCCTGGGGGCGACCCTTGCCCAAGGGGCCACCCCCCAACACAAAAAATAAAAATCAACAATAAAATCCCTGGTGTCTAGTGGCTTTCTGCCCCCCTTGGGGGCAGATCGGCCTAAAAATAGGGCCAATCTGCCCCCAAGGGGGGCAGAAACGACAATAAATACATTGCGCCCCTGGGGGGAGCGACCCTTGCCCAAGGGGCCACCCCCCAACACAAAGCACACATACATACATACTATTTCTGGCGCTATTGGGATTCTGCCCCCCTTGGGGGCAGAAAGGCCTAAAAAAAATAGGCCTCTCTGCCCCCAAGGGGGGCAGAACTGCCCAAAAATACATGAGGGCCCCTGGGGGCGACCCTTGCCCAAGGGGCCGCCCCCCAACACAAAAAATACACATCAACAATAAAATCCCTGGTGTCTAGTGGCTTTCTGCCCCCCTTGGGGGCAGATCGGCCTAAAAATAGGGCCAATCTGCCCCCAAGGGGGGCAGAAACGACAATAAATACATTGCGCCCCTGGGGGGAGCGACCCTTGCCCAAGGGGCCACCCCCCAACACAAAGCACACATACATACATACTATTTCTGGCGCTATTGGGATTCTGCCCCCCTTGGGGGCAGAAAGGCCTAAAAAAAATAGGCCTCTCTGCCCCCAAGGGGGGCAGAACTGCCCAAAAATACATGAGGGCCCCTGGGGGCGACCCTTGCCCAAGGGGCCGCCCCCCAACACAAAAAATACACATCAACAATAAAATCCCTGGTGTCTAGTGGCTTTCTGCCCCCCTTGGGGGCAGATCGGCCTAAAAATAGGGCTAATCTGCCCCCAAGGGGGGCAGAAACGACAATAAATACATTGCGCCCCTGGGGGGAGCGACCCTTGCCCAAGGGGCCACCCCCCAACACAAAGCACACATACATACATACTATTTCTGGCGCTATTGGGATTCTGCCCCCCTTGGGGGCAGAAAGGCCTAAAAAAAATAGGCCTCTCTGCCCCCAAGGGGGGCAGAACTGCCCAAAAATACATGAGGGCCCCTGGGGGCGACCCTTGCCCAAGGGGCCGCCCCCCAACACAAAAAATACACATCAACAATAAAATCCCTGGTGTCTAGTGGCTTTCTGCCCCCCTTGGGGGCAGATCGGCCTAAAAATAGGGCCAATCTGCCCCCAGGGGGGGCAGAAACGACGTAAAATACATTTGCCCCCAAAGGGGAGCGACCCTTGCCAAAGGGGCCGCCCCCCAACACAAAAAATACAAATCAACAATAAAATCCCTGGTGTCTAGTGGCTTTCTGCCCCCCTTGGGGGCAGATCGGCCTAAAAATAGGGCCAATCTGCCCCCAGGGGGGGCAGAAACGACGTAAATTACATGTGCCCCCAAAGGGGAGCGACCCTTGCCCAAGGGGCCGCCCCCCAACACAAAAAATACACAGCAACAATAAAATCCCTGGTGTCTAGTGGCTTTCTGCCCCCCTTGGGGGCAGATCGGCCTAAAAATAGGGCCAATCTGCCCCCAGGGGGGGCAGAAACGACGTAAAAAGCATGTGCCCCCAAAGGGGAGCGACCCTTGCCCAAGGGGTCGCTCCCCTACACTAATATTCACTCACACACACACACATACAGAAATCCCTGGTGTCTAGTGGGCATTCCTGCTGCCCGATCGCATCGCGATCGGGCAGCAGGAATGCTCAAAGAGACATCGAGGGAAAGGAAAACCCTTTCCTTTCCCTCGATGCCTCTCTGAGAGCACCCCCACCCCGCACGAAGGTGAAATACTCACCTTCTCCCTTGACGCGCTGGAAGCAAATGGCTTCCAGCGCGTCATTCCCCGTTTCCATGAAATCAGCGCGCGATCGCGCGCTGACGTCATGGGGGGGGGCGGGGGGGGGGTGGGCGTGAAAGGGGAAGGGATTCCCCTTTCAGCCCTGGCCTGGGGGTGTTGGGGGGCGGCCCTCGGGGGAAGCGCTAGCGCTTCCCCCGACTGCCAGTCCCTGGACGTAATGGTTACGTCCATGGCGCCACACGGGCGCTGCCATGGACGTAACCATTACGTCCGTGGCGGGGAAGGGGTTAAAGGCCTGCTCCAGCATTCAGCGAGGGCCTTAAACAAGGGAGCAGGACTTTAATTGCCAGTATAGCCCAGCTACGAAGGGTTATAAGGATATTAGAACATTCCAACACTAGAGGGCAGAATATTCTAATAAATAAAACAAAGTCCTCAAGAAGCTCAAGGGGATTTAAATCCCCTCAGGCTTGATGAGGCCTTTGTTTACAGGTCTTGCTGTGAACAAAGAACATTGGAATGTTGACGCTCCTGGCTTTTACCAGCCAGTAAAAGCTCTGAGCATTGTCTCCAATGGATCTCGCAACATTCCAATGTTCTAATAAGGATTCAAGTGTTGCTACTAAGAAGTCCCAACAGGGTCTTGGGAAAGTATTAGTAGTATACCAGTTTAAAATTAAATAAAGTACTTTCCACCCTTCCCCCATATCACTCTTCTAACAGAATTGTAAAATGAATGATATTCTGTAACAAATAGGTTATATCATTAAATAACTATGAACTAAACAGAACACATTCATCCCTTAAATAGAACACAAACATAATTTTAAAACGCACTGACAGTAAAACCATGCAATGAAAAATAAACATGACTTTTCAATCTGTTGTTAAAAGTGTGATGTAAATGTAAGTCTTTGTAAATGACAAACATTGTAAAAGAAATATGTGATGTAAATGTAAGTCTATGTAAAACAATGATTTTTGAGGTAGCGTACCCCTGGAAATCAGACAACACAATCGCCAAATATTGCTGTTTAAATGAAGATTCACAAGTTGACACATAAGTAGGTCGAGAGACTTTGAAGGCTGTTTGATTAACTACTTTCCCCAAGTTAATTTTCCATACACAATAAGATTCTTCCTTAGTGTTGTTCAGCTTTTTAACAATTGCGGGCTAGGGGTATGCTTGCTATTCTATTCTATGTTTACAACTGTCAGTGAGGATCCTACGATGCAGAACCAGGTTTACAAATAAGGTGTCTCCCCCCCCCGAGCTGATGGAGGTTCTTATGGGCAGAATTGAGGAGCGAGTCTGACTCTTTGCACCTGTGAAGGAGCCAGCACTCCTGCGTGTTCACAGCTGCGGAGGATATGGTGCACTTATAGGATACAGTTAGTAGAAGTATCAGTTTTCCTCATTGTCATCCCTGGGTCCCTCTCACACTAAGTTGAATGCCTTCTGAGGAGCAGGTCAGAATGAGTTTTTATGATGTTGAGAACAATGCTGTTTCGAGTATGTTTGCCTGTAAGGGCCCATGTGTACTGTCTCTCTTTTGTCCACATTATACACTGTTCCAAGACAAACTAATGTGTCTGTGTTTAATTCATCTACAAGGAAGCCTGTCTTTCTGTAAGGGTCTCCAGTTGTGCCTAATTGGGGGTTTATCCTGCATATGGATGTGTTTGGTCCTTCGGTGGTTTATTTGTATTCATTTATTGCTGGTGCATGGTGTTTAGGTTACACTGGTTACTAGTTTGTCTTGCAGATCTTTCGCACTTCAGATTATGGTGTCGCTCTACATATGCTTATTATTGTTATTAGTTTTTGAATGCGTGTGGCCATGGTTTTGATCTTGATTGCCTGTTAGCGGGACCAGGTTACTCATCTCAAACATTTATTTGAACTGGGTGATTGTCTCTCCTCGGTGCAAGTGCTGTGACCTTGGGTTATGAGGGAGCACCCTAATTTCTAACTTCAAGATTGTTGCTTTTTTTTTTAAAGAGATATTGATGGTTCTTCAATATCTGCATTCTGGAGGCATTTTATTTCGGCCACAATGATTGGGTTATAGTCGCCAGCAGCTTCTCCAGATTGAGAGTAGTTCATTTGACCTGATGTGGCAGTAGGTGTTGGAATATTTTCCTTTAGCTTATTGGTATGTAGAGTACATGTTGGAGCTCAGTGGAATTCACCACTTGGTGTGCTCTCTTTCAAATGTGACAAACCAGGTTGTAAATATCTGAAGTTGGGCTGGCAAAGGTTGTCATTTCCAACTATGCAGACTTGGACCGGTTTCTGCAAGAATAGACGTTTTTGTTTGGGGGAACCTGTAGTGCATAATTGCTCCTTCTGTAGCGATATTTCTCATGGATACATCTAAGAAAAATTCCTCACCATTCAAATATCCCCCAGGTGCCAAACTGGATCAGAAAGCTTTTCATAGCAGTGTTCCTACGTGCCGCTGTGTGGTGCCGTGTAGCTTCATGTAGGCTTCATTCCACCTGAGCAGTGAGGGAGTGGAGCCATAGATGTGCCACCCATGCATAGTGACATCAGTTCCTTTATTCCACTTCCAGTTTCTTCGGTTATCAACAATTCCCAAATGAAAACGAGTGTGCAAAGGAATGAGCTCTCCTCCCAAAAATACAGGCTACATACCATGCCAACCAGGTCTTCTCAGAAGCGGGTCCCCAACCTCAACTTGGAGTGGGAGGCACCTGACGTCTTCCTGTGTTTGGTGATGTAGAGTTTTGCAATCCAACATCACTAAACACAGGAAGAAGTCAGGAGCCATCCACTCCAAGTTGAGGTTGTGGACCCGCTTCTGAGATCGTTCCCATGAGAAATAGGCTTTGCAACAGATGTTTTCTGGTAAGTGGAAGGATAAGAAGAGAATTCTGGACTGACCCAATCCCTCCACTCTCTAGCAAAAGAGAAGTTGCGAGGGCATACAGATGGCGATCGATCTTGCTCCTGACCTTGGATTAGGAAACAGATTCCACAGTTGAGCAATGCCACAGCAGATCGAGGCCTTAAAGGAGGCCATGCTGCATACCTTTGGCACTCTTCCATCTCCACAACAATCCCGAGGGGCTCCCAGTCAGATTACCATAGATAGATCCTTTCTCTGTGCCATCTGAACCCCTTGGACCAGTGACTTCGCTTTAAGAAGAGTAGGGCCACAGCAGAATCTCTGGTTCTTTCAGCCCCTCACCAGTTCAGGAAATTCTGATGTTACTACAGCTGTTTAGTGTAAAGGCAACACCAGACTCCACAGCCCCCTCTGTAGTCACCACAGTCCTTTCTGGGCTAAGGATGTGGATCTGGCAGGCAGTTCATCGGTCATCCAGTAAATTAGTCATTCTAACCCCCCATCACTGCAGCAGCAGCCTCCAAGCTGCTTTGGCTTCGATTTAGCAGTGCATAGCCACCTTGGGGCGGGGGGAAGGGGGAATCAAGTACTTATTCCAAGAGTGGCGAGACATTTCATCTGGTAGATGGGTCCTCCAGATCATTCAGCATGGTTATGCAGCCTGTTTCTTTCTTTGTCACTGTGTCTCTCTTTCACACCAGCCTGGCTTTCTGAAGAGTACCTGTTCATTGTAATGCACGAGTACTAGCTTTACTTACTCAAGTGGGTGCTAGACCCAGAAATAGGGACAATTTGTTGCTCTTGCTATTTCCTTGTGGCGAAGAAGGATGGAACTTTGGATCACCTTAGATCTTTTCCCTCTGAATGCCTTCCTAAGGAAGAACAAATTTCAAAAGCTCACTCAGACCCAGGTTCTATCTGCCCTGAAATAGGCAAACTGGGTTGGGGCCTTGGACCTGTAGGACATGTATTTTCATACACCAGTCCTGCAGTCTCACAGATGTTAGCTGCTGTTCAAGGTAGGCCAAGAGCATTTTTAGTTTGCTGTGCTCCCCTTATGCCTCACCAGTGTTCCTCTGGTTTTCAAGAAAGTGATGGCAGTGGTTGTCACCCATCTTTGGATGTCACGGATACCAGTTTTAACCTACTTTGACGACTGGCTGTTGAAGGTGGGCTCACCACAGTTGTAACCACCTTCAGACAAAGACAAACTTCCTGTCATTGTTAGGGTTCACGATCATGAGTCGAAGTTGCACATGACTTCTTCGCAGAGGCTTCTTGGGCATTGTTTTGGGCACAGTGTAGTTCAAGGCCTTACCTCTGTTACAATGAATCCAGGACATATGAGATATGATTTTAATGTTTCATCCTCGGTTCTCCCAGTGAGGGCAACTCTGAGGTTCTAGGACTGTTAGCCTCCTGCATATTGGCTCTGCCAGGTGGCATATGCTAGCTCTGCAGAGGAATCTTAACTCCCAGAAGTCCCAGCAACATGGCGACCTACAATCCTGGTTTCGGAAGTGACTGGTCACGATCTGCAGTGGTGGCTGCTCAACTGTAATTGGATCAGTGGCAGACCTTCTTGCTATCTATCAAGGGAAAGCTGGTACAGTTTCTCCCAGACAACACTACTGCCATGTGGTACAGCAACAAGCGGGGGAAGAGGGATCCTGGGTCCTGGTACTGCACCTCTGTGGATGGCTGAACCGTGGGATCATATCCCTGATAGAGAACCACGAGGTTGAGTTCTTGGACATCAGGGTGGAAGAGCTTAGATGGTGGTGCCAGACAGATCGAGAATGGTATCTGTATCCCGAAGAGACACAGGGTATTTTCTGATGTTGGAGGGAACAATGGCTAGAACTTACTGCCACGGTCACGAACGTGCCATGTCAAAACCTTTGCACGTTGGAGTTCCTGAAAAACCTCTGGCTAGGAAGTGTGTTCGGGCTGGAGTGGAACACAGGACTCCTGTACACCTATCCACTGTTGCCTTTCCTGCTCGAGTTCTGAAGATGTTGCGCGACTGAGTCAAAGTTATCCTAGGGGTTCCAGATTGTGCCAGGAAAGTGAGGTACTCGTAAGCTTTTGGGCACGAGCCCCTGTCCTCCTATCAGTTTGGTACTCTTGAAGGATCTTCTGTCGCAGCAGCAAGGTATGAGTCTGCACCCGAACCTGCATAAACTACAACCGCATGCATAAAGATTAAGCAATGGCAGTTGACTGAGCTTTATCTATTTTCTGAGGTTATGGATGTCATCCTTGGTGGCAGGCATCTGTCTTCCAGGTTCCTTTACACCATGCCTGGGGACATGTTTGCGGCCTGATGTGGATGCAGCAAAATAGACACTTTGTAAGCCAAATTGTTGAATGTTTTATTGTTTTGTATTTGGTCCAGCAAGGCTCTGCAGTGAGCAGTATTAAAGCTTATTTGTTAGCCCCTTATTGTGTTTTCCAGACCATCCACCATTGTTTAAATCACCTGTTATGGTGCTGTTTCTTAAAGATTTGACAAACCTGTTCACTCGCAAACAGTTTGTGATGGCATAGTGGGACCTTAACTTGATACTGATGTTTTTCATGTGTATTCCATTCAAGCTATTGCACAGCTGCTTACTGTGTCTTCCGACCTTAAAGGCTGTCTTTCTCATTGAAGTCCTTTTAGCTCATCACATCAGTAAACTCTAGGCCCTATTGGTAACCGCCCAACACCATCTCTTTTCCAAACAAACTGGTGCTGAGGAGTCTGGTGGCCTTGCTGAAAGTTGTGACTCCTTTCCACCTTGGGCAATCAATCTCTCTCCCACTGATTCTTTGCCCTGCCTCACCCCTCAAAAGAGGAGGAGAGAGATTCTATCAGCTAGACCCCATTAGAGCTCTAAAGATTTGCATTGAATGTACCAGTGACTATTGGGTGGACAATTAGCTTTTTGTGGGATTCTCTGGGGCAAAGAAAAGAAAGGCTGGGCAGAAAAAGACTCTGTTAAGATGGAATGTTCTTTACACTAAGATCTACTATACTTTTGCCTAAAAGACACCTCTGAAAGGTCTGAGGGCTCGTTCCACTAGGGCTAAGTCTGCTACTACATTGGCACCGGAGTTACCAGTCCTGGCTCCAACATAGTGCACAAGTTCAAGAAGCACCACTGCCTTGACAGACAGATCCGGCAGAAAGGATATTTTGCCTGTTCAGTCCTGCAAAAGTTATTTTTGGTCTGAGGCCCCTTGAGAGTGGTTACTGGACCTGTACCGACTTTCACAACAACCACAAGATCCACAAACGTTGCAGTGCTACCAGATGCAGACTACACTGGCACCAGTGAAAGACTTAGTGCCAGTGCCCAAGTTCGACCCCCAAACCTGCATTGGCCCAGCTTGACTAACGTTGCACTTTAGAAATCACAATAGCACAACTGGTTATTATGTAGCATGACTCTAACCTGGTGCCTCTGCCACTACGCAACTATCAGAAAAGACTCCACTCTCTTTTTGGCTCAGCCTGTGACCCTGTACAAGAAGCAGTGTCCCTCCGGACACTGAGGATGAGGGGTGATAGTTTACTCCTTTCCTTGGTACACTAATTATTCTCTACATGGACTTAAAAATTCCAGCATGCTAGATACTTCCACTGAGATGACTCCACCAACCAAAGAAAGTGCTTAATTTGCACCAGTGGTCTACTAGAGCGCAGCAGAGGTGCTAGATCTGCAGTTGCCCACCATTTAGTCAAATACAAATGTTATAACAGACTTTTTTTAACCAGGGCCAACATCAGAGGCGCTCTTGCTGCCGTTCAATGATGCTCTGATGGCTCCATGGTCCGAGCCTTGTTCTTGCCTACTTGTCAGTCGGCAAATAGCCTAGCGACAGAGCCCTTGCAGTAGATGATCTAAACTAAGCACCCTAAACAGGAAAGCCTCATGGTGCAGGCCTTTAAGAGTAAGGCCAGTCCCAGGTCCTCTCCTACAACTCCTCCAGATAAGGAATCCAAAAGGATTGTCTCTTTTTCAAGAGAATGTTCTTGTCTGGTAGCATGGCTCTTAGATTAATAAATGCATTTTTCTTCTGGGCAGGTATACACATGCTTTTTGGGATATGGTCAATGAGATCTTTCAAGTGGTCCTGGAGGATCTTAGGGCCTCTCTGGCTCAAGTATTGCACAAAGGATGGAGTGCGGTGTAGTAAGTCATTGGTGCAGGCTTTGACACTACCAATGTCATTGGCAGGACTGTTAGCACCAGTCTGTGCTTCAAAGTAATGTATAGATGGGGACGACTGAATTTTCAGGCGATGCTTCAAAGTCATGCATGGATGAGGATGACTGAATTTTCAGGTGATGTACAGGCATCTCTGATGGGCATACCCTTTGAGGGGTCCAGGCTCTTTGGGGGGAAAACTCTGGGCCATATTTATACTTTTTGACGCAAAACTGCGCCGGCAGCACTGCAGACTGGAGGTGGGAGTCCAGCACACCAGGAGGCCCTGGACCACATGGAGGAGATGGTCGCAGCCGTCATCCCTGAGGAGATTGTCACAGGGATTCAAGGACAGGACAGCGCAGACTACCAGGAGACAACCCACATGCAGGGTAAGTCGCATGGGGAATTAAAATGCACTAATGTTAACTGCCAGCGGGGGGGGAAATACCTACTACACATTGCATGTAAGTCATCATATACATGGAGTGGCATGGGTAAAGGGGCACGGCATGGGGGCATGGCCTGCACAGACAGAAGCTGGGGCACACCATTACACTACACCAACAACAGTCCCATAGGGGCATGCTGCCATGCCAAAGATAGAGCAAATGGAAAGCCAAGTCTGGAGGGAAGGGCACAACGTCAAACTGACATCCCAGCACACGTCAGCCACCATACCCCCTACATTAACTAGGGCCCTATTAGCAACCTCTAGCCATACTGACAACTGGAATGTAACTGCGACAACAGTTGCCACTACCACCTCCGCTCTGTGTGCAGCTCAAGTAGCCAATGGCAGTAACCTCCCCATGGATCATACACACCTAAATTAGACGGTTGAGGAACACAACTTCAAAAATCCCCTGAAAAAAGACAAAGGCCCCAGTACTGTCAAATGTCAATGCCCATAGTTGTCGCAAACATCAGCCAATGTCAACAACAATAGGAGGTACACAGTACTAAGGACATACCCATGCTGCATATGTCAGAGTCCATCCTGTGCCTGGGTCACAATGTAACATCCCAAATGTCATACGGCTCAGACAACAGCATTGAGGGGGAGGACACATGTAACTGGTCACTGAAATACACCTGCACAGATTATCAGGGCAATTCAATGTACCACACATTCCCAACATCAGCTGTACACATTACCAATGCCAGCATCCATATCGTGCCATAACATTGCTATGCATAGGATATGCTACATGTCAACTACATTTAAGTGGATGTGAAAGATCAGAGACTGGGGCAGGTACAGATTGTCAAGTGTGCTGCCAGTGCCATCAGAACACCCACAGCCAGTGAAAGGTCTCCCCATCAGAATGGATGTAGACGGGGGGTTGAGTAGGACAAGAAGGTGACAATTCACTATTTGGCCAAAACCAACACCTAGAAGAGATGATGCCAACAAGTCTAATAACTTAATAACATACATGTGACATGCAGGTGGGCCATAGGCCTGGGAGAATGCCCATCTGAAAGACTGGAGCAATAAACACGAAACAAGATCACAATGTGAATTCATCACAAGGCAGGCATGTCACGTCACTAGTGCCACAACACAGACACACTAATTGTACCCCGTTTCATTGCAGAGGACAATGGATCTCCTGCGGATATGCCTGTCCCAGAGTACCCTGATGACATGGATGAC
Organism: Pleurodeles waltl; assembly: GCF_031143425.1. NCBI lineage: Eukaryota > Metazoa > Chordata > Amphibia > Caudata > Salamandridae > Pleurodeles > Pleurodeles waltl. The sequence goes on from NC_090450.1 coordinate 713,373,532, forward strand.
GAGCTGATAAACATTCCCCAGGAGACCATCCAAGAGGTCCTTGAAACCCTCCAGACCCCACCTTCAGTCACAAGGAGGAGCACAGAACAAGCAGTCATCGCAGAGGATCCACCCACCACCCCAATTGTAAGACCTGCCAGCTCCAATACAGCTGAGGACTCAGACGACACAGGCACCAGCTTTGAGAGAACTGTAGTTGGGGTACCGCGGGAGCTGGCCAATGAGGTGCGGGTGGGGATGCAAACTATGGCAGCCAGCCTAGAGGTGGTGCGTTCGTGCATGATGTCATCTGCAGATCAGGCAGACGCTATGCAAGCCCTAACATCCATCCTGCAAGGACTACAAGAAACTGTCAAGGAATTCACCATTGCAGTAAGGGAGTTGCCACCACACCTCGCAGCCCAAACCTTCCACTGCATGCACGAATGCAATCATGACCCCCCCCCCCCCAGGGCAGACCTGGCTGCCTACCATCGTGATGTGGCTGCTATTCTTAAGAATCAGCAGATCCTCCTTGCAGCAGTACTGCCCTTAAGACCTGCAAATAAAGAAAAGTACACTGTTCCAGCTAGAAAGAGAGACAGGTAAGTAAGGAGGGTCCTATTTTTAGGAGCAAAAATCTCACACACCCAGATGGGTGTCATGCTTCATCATCGGAGTTGCTCCTCGTCAGACTGGCGCTGCAATGTCTGACGGGCACCACCCCAAGTGGGGGGGCTCTTTGCCGGAGTTCTTATCTGAGATGATGCCACGACCCTAAGTGTGTGTATAAAGTAAGGAGATCAAAAGGAAGGAATCTAAAATTGACTCACTGAACCTAAAAGAGAGATCTATTTAATAATCAAAATATAGGTCAGAGGCCAAGATTAAAACTAATCATGAGAATGAAACAGAGATAATGGTCAATCACTCTATGACACAAGGGTGGGGAATTTCCACGCCATCCCTCATAAAGGTCAACATGTTTCGCGTCTCCCAGAGGCCCAAACGGGTCCAGTGACGCTTCTTCAGGACCAAAAATAGACTAGATGTATCTCCTATTCGTAAAAAGTGCGGAAAAACTACTACCTGAAATTGTCAGGACAAACGTATCCAGTCACTCACACTAATACACTAATATGGGATTGCTAATCCTGTCTGTCGCCCGTCCCCATTAAGGAGTGTGCTACATGGGACTGCACGGACCAATGTTCAGGTGTATACCTCCTTGGTTAAGGATCCTCCTGCTGGCGGGTAACCTACCCGGGTCCGCGTCTCCCGAATGAGTCTGCCCTTAAGACCTTCACAGGTAGCAGCAACAGGGATGTCTGACTCCATGTCTTCTAACACTGAGGTGTGTGTTGCCCCGTCACAACCACCACCACCAAGAACAGAGGAGGCAACACACACATCAGAAGAAGAAGACATGGAACAGATCACATTCACACGGAAAAGTACCCGGAAGCACTAGTCCCTGCCACATGGCCAACTATTACCAAGGTCCTGTGCTTTGTAACATGCCAGTCTTACAACAACTCCACTTAATGACTGTTCTGCTTACCACTGTATATCTTGTCAGCCTGCCCAGTGATTGTCTCTCTCTTACTCATTGGCAAATCCTGTCCCTCTGCACTGTCTGAAACATCACCCCAGCATGTCAAAAGCATTTCCGTAACCCCTTGTGTAGGATCACAATGTAAGATGTCACTCTAATGGACTCACAATCATGGACAATGTAAATATAGCACTACAGCACTTTTCAATAAATAGCACTTACACAACAAATCTATTTTAATTACGTAGCTTGTCAATACAACTGTCCTGATATTATGTAGTCAGATAATTCTGCACAGTGCCTATGATTGCATCATACTCTGCCCATCCTGAGGGACATATCTGATGAAGTGAGAAACCATACACCATCATGCTGTGTTGGACAGAATAATGCTTCCTCTAGGGATATCTAAGTCATCAAATAGTGGCTGCAAAATGTTGTCACCATGCAATACTAACACATATAACAGTGCACACAAATCTAAGCAAACACTAGAAAAACTGCATGAATGAAGCTGTCTGCGTTTACATACAAATAGGTACTCATGCTGAACTGTCACAAATGACGTATGTGAGTCATGAAGACAAGAATACAAGATTGCCTACGAGAACTCATCTTATAAGGGTGTCCTTGATCATCACACTGCAGTCAGACCTAAAACTGTTCCCCCAATACCAAGTCTGGAAGCACTGTTTGTGACTTAGAAAACATACTTATCGACAGAAACACATTGGGATCCATATTAACTGTGATTGGTGGTTGCAACAAATGGTGGAAACTTTGCAAGGTAGCTCTGGGGTAGCTGCCAATCTTACAGCTCAGTTGGGATTTGTTTGTAGCATAGGACACAAAAGTAATAGAACAACATTCATGTACACTAATTCCAAGCCCATGATCAAGTAGCATTTAACACATACTGTTAAGGGTTAACTATATATTTATTAAACGCTAATCACAGAAGAGGAAACAGAGGGAAAAGTCTTACCTACCCTAATCTACCCTGCCTGCTCATTACCCACAACTGTCCCTAACTAACCTAAGCTAAACTTACTTATCACATGTAACGAAACATTCTAAACAACCACCCCCAGCCCCCTTATAAGAGGGGACACATGGAGGACAACACATACTAACCTAAACACATACTATCCTATACTAAACAAATATATATTTTTTGTAAAAAAAAAAAAAAAAAAATTTTATTAAACACACAAGAACCCCAACATAGAACACGTAATAAGTAAAAATAGAAATAATCAGGACCCCTCTCCCCCACCCTCCACCCACTAACACTAACTAAACTAACAGCCTATACTAACCTAATACTAAGCCCCCTAAGCCCACTAATTATAAGAACAAGGAAAGAGGAGGGAATCATGTCCATATCAAAAAGTCTAGAGGTTGGCCCTCCGGAGGGTCCTCTTGATGGACTTCACACACCGGTTAATGTGGCGAACATCCCGGCTCAGATGGCTTAACTTTCGCAACACACGGTCCATCTTCTGTTCCATGTTGTGGAATGCTGCAGGGTCAACAGATGGAGCTGGGGGAGTCTGGGTACCGGTGGAGGAGGTCTGTGTGTGTGTGGAGCCAAGGCCAGTGGGCTGTCCTGCACCTGTAGCAATGCTGGGGCCTGGAAGTCCAGCAGATGTAGGGACAACAGTCCCAGCTGTGAGTGGGGCCACTCGGCTTGAAGTGGTGGTTGTGCTGGTGGTGGCTGTGGTGGGCAAAGTAGGGCCACCCTGTGGGAAGGCCCTCCATGCCCCGGAGGCCCGTTCATGGCGGTATCGACGGGCCATCCTCCTGAACCCCGACTCCACCAGCAGGATGTGCTGGTATCTCATGGTCCGCCGCTGGAACTCACGGACCTGGTCTGGAGTCATGTTTGCAGCTGTGAAGACAAATGCAAATAATCTACATTAGGAACTGCATTGTGTGAAATGGCACAAGAAGTCAATCAGACAATACATCTACAGTACTTGTAACAGCTCATATCACAATACAGATCATTGAATGTCCCTGAGTAAGTACAGCAGGCCAGCCTACAAAGGTCACATCACACATAGCACATCCAAAACCTACAAGATGGGTAACAACTGGCATTGACTTGCCATCTGAGTTCTGCCAGTTATCAGCTAACAATCATGCTGCATATCCTCCGCCAATACCTGGGCTACAAATGTCAGTGTACGGAATGCAAAACTAAAGCCACATGGTCTGCAAGTTGTAACAGGACTTGCCAGTATAGTACCCATGTGCCAAACCTGAGTGTGTATACTAGGTTCCGACCAAACAGTCACTTATTGACATGTATGTGTAACATACTGGTAGCATTAGTCTGAGGTACCCTAGTCACAAACCCATGCCTGTGTTTGAGGGTGGGTGGGGGGGTGGATAAACAACTATAAATTCCAAACAACATGGACACCGAGGAGTGTACAGAAAACTCCACACATGTTTGGCTCTACACACACACCACAGGTAAGGTCTATCAACAATTAGGAGTCTGCAAACCCTAGACCAATCATAGCGCCACACATGTCAGGAAATGCAGAGCTTGGTACACAACAAATACTTCCAGTAAGGCATGACTTACATCAGACACAGAGTTGCAAGAACACCCATGATCATGATTAGCATGCACACCTAGGGCATTGCACTCAAGTTCCCCATACTTGTAGCACTACATGTGGAAGTACATGCTGCTAGGAAGTTCTACCTACAGTTTAATAAGTACCTTGGTAAATCGGGAAGGAGAAGTCTGTTGGAAAGCAATTTGCTGTACCAATCTTGGAGAATGTGGGTCTGACAGGCTGACTAAGTCTGAGCTGACTTCCAGTGCGACTCTTGTTGATACAAGTGTCATCCACATGACTCACCCCAGTACTCACTGTGGTGCCTACAGAAATGGCCTACATTCCCTAGATAATACAATAGGATACGCATTGGCCAACTCAAAACATTTGAGAAACTGAAATCCCACTCATGAAACAAGACAAATGATTGCCCAACGCATCACACCTTGTTATGAGTTCAACACACAGGAGTCCATAACCAGCGAACACAACACATAACAGACATATCAACACTTATTGGAGTGGTCAGGGTCCTCAAATGTAGCCACCTCTCCCACAGTGTAGGGTGCTGGTCCACCTGTAAGGCATGGAAGGAAGAAATGTGCTCAAAATCTGTGCACTGACCAACAATTTCATAAACATATACAATGTGTAGGCTGAATAAGGAAATGGCAGCCATTCAGACATGATGATACTGCATCTGATATATCACGGCCAACTTGTACATAGCATGTGTCTCCTGTGCCAGTTACACACATATCTGCACACATGCAGTGGCCCTAACTATCATGTGGTGGCAAACATGCCCCGTCATTAGTGACCAGAAAAAAATATGGAGTGTAGTCGTCTCATCATGTGCATCCAAGAGAGACATCCAAAGCCTGGTTACTTGAGGACTGCATTACCAGTCAAACAGCCTATGTGGCCATGACACATTTATTATACAGAGGTACAATGTACAGAGGGACAGGGACTTTTGTAAGCCCTCATGTTGTTACAGTTTCTTCATTTGATGTGGCCCAGCTATGGTGATTTGCACCAACCATGGAGATGTGAACCCATGTGCATACCTTTGGACTGCCATCAATAATTGAAATGTGGCACAACTAACTCCAAAAAACATTCTAAGATGTTAGCTGAGGGCACCTTACACCTTTTCACAATGTTTTCAAATCCATATCTGACATGTATCCAAAAAGATAAAGGACCACAATAATCCCTAACATTCATAGAACTTCCGTGAACGCTTTCCTTCTACACTCACCAGACTCACATGAGACATATGTCTGGGCCACTTTGCTATCATCAATTGACGTGAAGCCAGCACTCAATTTCTGTATCATGTAGTGATTCTGAAGTCAGTCTAGCTATTGCATCAACAAAGTTAGCCAATATGTTAGTACATCTTTACTTCTTTGGCAAATGTGGCCTATATAGACATGATTGGCTCCTATTTTGTTTGGTTGTCTGACACAAAGGCAGCACCAATTTACTTCACGGAAAAGTATCCTGTAAGTTTGCTGGGCACGTGCTACCTGACAGCTAGCAATTGTGATCCTTCCCATAGTGCATCAATTACCCAGTATGTTTCCCCAGCATTACACACAGTCAGCAACTTAGCTGGCAGATATTGTAGAAATCAACTGATGTCACTACAGAGCATTTAATCGTGCACATTTACATGTTTAGTACTCACCAACAGTGCCACCAATCACGATGCCCAGGTGTTCCAAGAGATCCTGCTCCCTGGTGATGAGGTCAGCCCACCGGTTCTTTAGCTGGTGGTCACTCCTCTGGCTGGCATACACACGCTGCAGGTGATGCAGCACCTTTCCCCACCAGATTCTGCGCGCCTCAGTGTGATACCCCTGTATCACCCTCCCTCGATCATCAGTGGCAAGAAATGGCACACAAGCCATATGAAGCCCCCCAACTCCTCTTCACCCATCCTGCCAAGACGTGGCCTACCAGACATTGTAGAAATGTGAAAGGGATTAGGGGTTAAAGAAATAGAAAGGTGAAAAGGGGGAAAGTAGGGGTACAAATACAGAAGAAAAGTAAACTTAACCACTAAAAGATCCCAACTATCACTACCCACAGCAGACTCCCACAAACAACAAAAACACTAGAAAAATGGACAAATGTACACAAAACACAGTAGGACAGTATACACCAACAATATTTATTTCACAAATTGACAATAGAGACAGCACACAGGACACAAAAGCACAAAATCAATGGACACCACTCTCTACACAGCCACACAGTCTAGAAGCATCACAGACTGCAAAGTGAAAGTGAAAGTACACCCACTGTACATGATCTGTAAACAGGATATCCTATTACATCACTTCCTGAATAAAATGTCTGCCCTTTTTTGCGTTATGTGTCTTTTTTTTTAACGCATACAGTTTATGCATCATTTTTTTGACGCACAGGAGTGAAAATTAGCCCGCATCCAAATAATAGTAAATAGCCTGTACAATTATCTGGATGCGGCCTAATTTTCACTCCTGTGCGCCAAAAAAAATGACGCAAATTCTGTATTGGTGTACAAAAAATGAGGCATCACGCTAGCAACGTCAAAATTTCAGTGCATGAACTGGTTTTGGGCTTTTTTTCTGTTTTTATGTTATGTTACATTTGGGACACATCAGAGATAGCCTGATGGCACCCACTATGGTGTTGATGGTGTATGTTCACATGTGTGACATCATACTGCAGCGGACCATGATCCGCTACTTCCTTCACAAATTGGGCATGTTTGTCATCAGGAGAGGATAGCAATGTGACGCACATGTACAATACCTAAATGCCTTTGGCTCAATGTGTGTGCTGTGGCAACTAATGTATTTGTTGACCAAGTCTGTGTGTATCACATGATGCATTATTGCACATATGCTTGTATGAATGTGAAGTCCATGTGTCCAAACCTTAGATGCAAGCCATTGTGGAAATGAGAGAGGACATGTGCTAGTCATACATGTAGCAACATCCGTTATGTGGACTTCCAAGATTTAGGGTAACGTAGACACCACATATGACAAAGCATGCACCAGATAGATGGCAGACGCTTATTCATGTCAATGGTCCACATTTTCAACATCCTATGTCCTAGAGTTTTGGTAACAGCTTCCTAGGCACTAGTTGGTGAATCCCACAGTGAGTCATAGACATGCATTGAGGAAGTGGGTACCATGTTGTTTGCCCAGACAGACAAAGGTGAACCACAAATGTATGATGACACCACAGTTGAGGTCATATAACTGAGCCACAACTCTCAAGTGGCTGTGGTGGACCAGCAGACGAGGCAGCAGGTGTCCACATATTTCCAGTGATCAATTGCACATAGGTGTCTTGTTCATGTGTGTGGTCCAATGTTGACCCTGTATATTGTTTGGGGTGTAATTTGTCACAGTTAGGTCCAGGACTCATCATGAGTCAGTGGCAGCTATTCCTGTATCTACTGAGTATCCTTTGTTGATCAATGTGAGTAAAGTGGATGTGGACATAAGAACCTACATGGGGATGGTCCCACCCTGTCACTAAAGACATGTAATGAGACAGTCAACAGGGCAACCTTGGTGTGCTGAGTGAGATAATGTCTCAGGTGTCATGTTCCGGCAGGTGTCATTACAACATTTGTACAAAGGTTAGCCTCTGCAATTCCCACTGCATCTGGGAAAATCATAGCCTCTGTGCTGATTATTCTCGCAGCTATTCACCACACATGGCCCATCAATATGTTGTGAGCAATGTAATTCTGTGTGGGAACTGTCAGGGTCCTGACGTGTGGATTTTTCATGGACGTTATCAGAGGTTGCTGGTTCTGCTGAAGGCCCCGTACCCAATCCCTGCATACGGTCCTGGGACACTGGCACACTTTGTCATTCATGCATAAATGAGACCCAGACACGGGATGGGCCATGAATTTTGGTTTTCACAGAGGATTTAACTCATATGGTACAGTTAAAAGGCAGATGATGCTATACAATGTATTTGGGTATGCACTGAAGAAGCACATGCCCAAATACCCCCTGATGAATGAGAGGTTTGCTAACGTAAGTGTGGTACATATGTAGACACAGGGATACTTTAGTGTGACGCACAGACAGATGCCAGTCAGGCTGACAGAATGCAGGGTGAATCAGGATCCAGCAATTTGACAAGTTACATAATCAGTGGTCTGACTAAAGCTGTTTGGAGGACAAACTAGACAGTTGACATGTAAAACTGTGTATGTCCTGTGTTTTTGAAGGTAACAAATGAACCCAAGGGCTGTGTTACACGGCTTAATTAGTATCAATGCTTAACGGTGTAATTGACAAAATGGCAACTCCTATGCTGTTCCAGGCATCAGCAGGGGCAGTGCTTGTTGAAATGGGTGGTGTGCATGGAGGTGATCACAGGTGTGGGCTGCATCTGTTTCTCACAAGTCCTGTAGGTGAGATTTGCATTCTAATAGCCAACAGACATTTTCACACGGTGAAGTAATCTACAGGTGCTAACAGGGCTTGGAAACTAGAAGCTAGTGTATTAATTGACCTGACGTCCATGCAGTCAGATGTTCTATGACAATGGCATACCATAGGAAAGGGTGTAGCACACTGGATTGCTATTGACAAGCTGTGTGTGTAGAGGAGGGAATATCAGGGTACACATCTTAGTATTCCAGGTACCTCTTCAGACAGGTGGGTTGCGACCAGGTGAATGGGTGTGTCAGGATTTAGGAAATGGGCTGACATGTACATGGAATGTCATGTGCGCTATGCTGCTCATATATGTGGCACTTGTGCTGTCTATGTACTGCTTCTATGGAACTCTGGTCACAGATAGTCCTTGCAAATTTGGATGCAGTTGGACTTACTGCTGTCAAGGGTCTGGTCAGACATTCCTGTTACTGATGCAAAAGCACATCAACTGCCTCATGTATGAGGCTTGTTTTCCCCTTATTGAGTGATGGTGTCTTAGTTGTGTGACATATGCTTCGTTGGACCATGATTTCAACATGTATGTGTGAAATAGGTGTGGCCCTCTGCTATTGCCCTTCAAAGGTGAAATGTACATGATATATGTCATTTACAGTGTGTGTGTGTATGTGACCATTGTATGATACGCATCACTGTAGCTCTGGGATTTTCAGTGTCCTAATCGGTATATCAGCATGCTCCATGAGGCAACACTCTTATTCTGATAGTTACAGATGAAGGTGTGCAAAAATGAATAGCCAAATGATTATATGGTGATTATTATAGGTGTTTATTTAAATTAGTTCATAAAGTGGTGATGGTGATTATATTTAAAAGAAATTGTTCACGATATGTTGCCGCTTGCGTAAACTAGCGGCCGTGTTCTGTTGTTCCCCCTCATGTTGCAGGCCACCCTCCTCCTCTTCCGGCATGTGTGGCTCAGGTTCCAGGAGGGGAATGTTCCTTTTTATGCAAATGTTGTGCAGAATAGCACATGTTAGGATGATCTTACAGACCATCTCCGGGGAATATAGGAGGCTACCACCAGTGATGTCGAGGCACCAGAACCTTGACTTGAGGATGTTGAAGGTCCTCTCGACTATGGTGCGTGTCCTCCTATGTGCGTCATTGTAGGCACACTCTGCTGCAGTACTCGGGTTGCCAATAGGTGTCATTATCCATGGCTGGATGCCATACCCCTGATCAGCTGCAAGAGAAAACGAAGGGGATCATGTTGATGTTGATGTAGCTAGCCCTATTGAAATGACCTTTCATGGCAGTAGTTGTCTTGTGTTGTCTGTGACTCTTTTGTGTTATTATGTCGCATCCTAGGCTTGTAGGATGTACCATCTGCATTGTGTTGTTTCCTTGGCTGAACAAGTGTTTGGCTGCTAACCGGTTGTCACCAGTATGTTTTGGGATTTGCAGTACAGTGTGCCCTCCCTAGCATTGTGACTTGTGATACAGGTGTCCCTGTGTCTTCACTGGGGGTGAGATGACAGTTCCATACACAGATTCATTTTGACAGTGTTGTTAAGACGTTCATATCAATGTATCCTGGACATCCCATACCTTTAGACTTATGCAATGGATTAATGTAAACGTCATTGGGACACTTACAATTTGCAAGGTGACATTTAGGCAACCCACTCCATATGTTGTGATCTTTGATGTCTTAACATTAGACTGTACACTAATTTCAGATGTGTGACAGGTTCAATGGTGACCTAAGAAACATGCCTGGCGGTGTCACAACCTCAGTGTGTTCCTGTCGACATGTTGCTGTTGTGGAGAATGTGTTGTGTGTCCTAGAGGGTTGCTGTGCAGCTTGTATATCAGTAGGTTTCTGTACTTACCAAGAAGTAGTCCATTGCCATACCGTCCATCCTGGAAGTGTTCATTGATGGTGCAGTGACGGAAGATGAATGAGTCATGGACACTCCCAGGATATTTAGTCACGATGTTGGTGATCAATCCTTGGTGATCGACAATGGCCTGCACATTGATGGAATGTGTGTGCTTCCTGTTGCGGTAGAGGTGTTCAGTTGCAGCAGGTGGCACAAGGCGTACATGTGTGCAGTCGATTGCACCAAGGACATGTGGGAAGCCACTAATGAGGTAGAATCCCTGTTTTGTTTCCTGCTGCTTCTGCAGTGCGTTAGGGAAGCAGATGTGGCGGGGTGTAAGTCCAATGATGGCATCCAGTACTTTGGGCAAAAAGGCAGAGAATGATGGTTGTGATATTCCGGCAACCAGGGCAACAGTTGTTTGAAAAGAGCCACTTGCCAGCATGTGAAGTACGGCAAGCAGCTTGGTTTCTGTTGGGATGGTGTGGGGTGTCAGCAAAGTGGGTGCCAACTGCGGCTCAATGTTTCACAGCAGCTGCTGAATGGCCTGCCAGTTCAACCTGTACCTCTGGATAATGTTGTGTTCCCTGAGGCCATAAAGGGTTGTTCTGGGGCGGAATATCCTCTCCTGCCTTTGGGGTCCCTGCTGGTGTTGTGGTAGCTGCTGTTGTAGCTGCTGGGCTCTGCGTCTGCGTGCACGCTGGATAAGAATCACCTCTGTGTCTCCCTTTTGCTGCTCTGCTGTTGCTTCTGTGTGTTCTGATTAAATACAGGTGTGTTTGCCCCATTTTAACGCCTGCCCTGACCCAGGCGTTAAATGTTGACGCAAATCGGACTTTGCGTCATTTTCCGGCTCCGCCTCCCAGCCGTGCGTCATTTTTGCCCGAAAGCATAAATACGACGCACGGCCGTTTAAGTAATTTTTTGGACGGGAACGCCTACCTTGCATATAATTAATGCAAGGTGGGTTGCCGCATCCAAAAAATGCCAGACACGTCGGGATTTTGTCGTCCGCGGGCTCGGGCGTCAAAGTTTAAATACGGGGCAAGGTTTGCGCTGAATGTGCGTATAAATATGCCCCCTTGACTCTTGTGTTAGAGAGATTTAAGCACAGCTGTGCTACTGCACATTGTCTGAGGTTAATGATGCCAATTAAACAGTTTCCCCTTCAGTTAAGGAAATTCAGAGTCTATTCTAGTGGGCAAGCCTATTGGCAATGTCAGCTTTCTCAACTGGTGGTACAGTAGACTGTACAATTATTTCGGCGTCAAGGATGTGGCACTGGCGGACAACACTCAGGACAGCAGGGTGAACCGCTGTCTAATTCCTCCTCACCTGCTGCAACAGCTACCACCTGGCTTTTGTTTGTCCTCAGTGGCCCATGGCCTTCCATTGGGTGGCAGGTTTGAATATACCTCTTTGGTTGGATTTCTCTTACATCAGACAAATAAGCCTTACGGATCATCCAGAGGGGCTACACCGCACCCTTCCTTCCTTACCTAAGAGATATCCTGGACCTTCACCCATTCAATTCTTTTCTGTGGGAAGACAAATTCAAAATGCTCATGCTGGCTGACCTCCACTCTAAATCCAGGAACTGGATGGGCCCCTGTACTTGCAGGGTATGTATTTTCATATACCCATCCTGTACATCCACAAGTGTTACCTGCACTCTGTGGTGGAGCAGGAACACCTTCAATTTGTTGCGCTTCCCTTCAGGCTTAACTAGGCCCCTCAAGTGTTTACAAAAGTGATGGCAGTTGTTAGAGCCCATCTCTGAAGGACAGGAGTACAAATATTCCTGTATGTGGCCGACTGACTGCTTAAGGGAGACTTACTGCAGGCAGCCATGGACCATCTCCTTACGACAGCTGATCTATTTATATCTTCTCTTGATACTGTTGGGCTTTATGATCAATGAGTCAAAATTCCACCTGTGACCCACCCAGAGATTTCTATTCAACTGGGAGATTCTTAATTACTCATTTGGGTATTCTGGACATGGTGGCGTAGCAAATTCACCACAGCATATCCAGGACATTCTGGGTATGATCCCAGTGTTTTGGGATTGGTCCTTTATTTTGATGAGGATGACTATGTGGTTTCCTGGCATCTTGATCTCATTCATCCTCCTCATCCACAACACCAGATGGCACATGCAAGCCCTGCAATGAAACCTAAAGCCCCAGTGGGCTCTCCATCAAGGATGTCTCTCTGACTCCATTCAGGTGTCTAGGTGATGCTAAGGATCTGCAGTGGTGGCTGTCAGGTGACAATCTGAACCACAGCAGGCCGCTTGTCTTTCCCCACACAGTGCTTACTGTTGTGTTGGACACAATGCTGCTCGACTGGTGGTGGGAAGCGTCATCAAGTGGAAGTGAAGATCAGAGGCCTCTGGTTTCGGCAGAGAGACAGCTCCATTACAGTCTTTTAGAGCTAGGAGAGATATGTCTGGCCCTAAAAGCCTTTCAGCCATCCATCAAGGGGAAGCTGGTTCTGTGCTCACAGCAACCCTACTCCCATTTGTTACTGCAACAGGCAGGGCAGAGTCGGGTCCTGGGCCTTGTGCCACGAGGCTCTGGGCCTCTGGAGGTGGGAGAAACAACAGAATATTGTCCTGATTGGCAACCACCTGGCAGAGACCCTGAACACCAGAGTGAACAAACTGAGCAGGCGTCATCAGGGGGATCAAAAGTGGCATCTCCAGCCAGAGGTGATGTAGGGTGTTTTTGCTCACTTGGGGGAGTCCTGGCTTGATCTATTCACCACCTTTGAGAAGGCAGATTGTCAACAATTTTGTGCTCAAGTTTCCTCTGAGGCACTTATTGGGAGACTGTTTCTTGTTGGAATGGAGCTACTGACTCGTTTATGCTTTCATGCCAATCATTCTCTTGCCATGGGTTGTGGGGAGTGGAAGATCAGGAAAAACTGAGTCCAAGTCACCTTGCATGCACAAGACTGGGCCCGCCGAATGTGGTACCCTGAGTGAGTCTGAATTTTACTTCCGATCAGGGTTGTACTTGAGGAGGGCCTCCTGTCTCAGCAGCAGGGCAGAGTTCTGCATTCGGATCGCCACAACTTACACTTCAATGCTTGGATATTAAACTGTGGCAGCTAAATTAATTTGAATTGACAAGAGAGGTGGTGGATATTATGCTTACTTCCAGACAGCATTCCAAGAAGTCCATCTACACTGAGCATTGGGACAGATTTGTTGACTGGTGTGATACTTGAGACCCCTACTATTACAAGCTAAACTTTCCCATTCTCTTTTTTTTTGTTCTCTGCCTAGTCTGGCAAGGCCTTACAGTGGACAAAGTCATGTTTAAGTCACAGGTTGTGATGCGTTTCATGAAATGTTTGACACATTGTTTCCTCTTAAACCATTTGTAATGCCTCAGTGGGACCGTAACTTGGTCTTAACATTCTTTACGTGTACACTCTTCAAGTCCATTCACAGCTGCTGCTTAAGGCTCTTGATGATGAAAACAGTCTTCCTTATCTCATATATGTTGGTATGCTGTGTGAATGAAATGTAGATTCTGACAGTTCGACTACTCTACATTAACTTAACACTGGAGAAGTTGGTATTGGGGATCCAGATGTCTTTCTTCCCTAAGGATGTGCAACCCTTTCACCTTTGCCGACTGATCACGTTCCCTGCGTTCCTCTTCATTTATGGAAATGGGAGGAGAGCTCCCATGACTTTGATCTAAAGGTGGCGTTGAGCTTTTATGTTGGCCAGCCGAAAGATCAACAGGTAGGTGATCAGCTCTTTGTCTGCTTCTCTGTTGCGAAGAATGGTGGTGCTAAAGATGACCCTGTCAGGATGGATAGTCCCCTGTATTAATATCTGCTATGCTCTGGCTCAAAAGCAGCTGCTTGAAGACCTGAGAGTCCATTCCGCCTGCTTCTACGAGGGGTGCCTGTTCTTGACAACATCCACCTTGCAACATAGGTAAAGATGCAAACATTTGTAAAGCTGTGCTGCTTTGACAGCAAGGTCTACTGAAAAGTCATTTAGCTCATTTGGTCCTGCATGGTCTTTTGAACTGAGTCAACTTACCAGACCCTCCATCTTTGGGATGTACTGCTTTGTATCTATTCTAAAGGTCAGGAATCTGCTTTTAGAAGCATCAATCAGAAGAAGCAGTTGCTTATCTTCGGTAATGCTATTTCTGGAGGATGCTTTATCCAACCACAGATTCCACACTGCCATCCCTTCTCGCCATTCTGTGGATGGAGAGGACTCTTACATCTTAAAAGGTCCCAGGCTGGAGATCATCACACTGCCATCAACAATTGCTGTATGCGTGATGTGGAAAGGGAAAGGGGCAAGAAACTGACAGTGTAACGGGACAGCCTTGAATACTGCTCCACTCCTTCACTTCTGGGGCAGTACGGTGCTAATGTGAAGGAGCATGATGCTGCCTGTTGGCATGCAGAAGCACTACTGTTTGAATTCTCTGGATGCAACCTGGCTCCTTGTGGATGTTCTAAAGATGGGCTATCTGCGGTTAGAGTAGGCCTCAGAAGGTCTTACTAAAGGTAAATAGCTTTAACATACCGGCACTGATAGTGTTAAAAAAGCATATTCAGATAGAGTGACTAGTAAAGGCTTTCTAAAGGAAAAAGTCAAGAAAGCAGGCTGCATGCCCCAAACACTGGAACTCGCACACCTCTCTTTTAAAGAAGCCAATTTGTCCAGAATCTCGTCATGTGTTGTCAGAGGTGGTTAGCTCAGTTATTTTGTCCAGATCTAAGAGTAAAGATCATGCAGTACTGAGTTCGGCTTTCTAGGCTATTTCGTTCTAAAAAACCTTAAGAACTCAACACAACAAATTGTTTGCTGTGCTAGGATTATCATCTTTCCAGCTTTCAGGAACAAGCACCCAAAAACATTTTTTTTACCACAGTTTGAAATTTTTCTAAGGAGAAATCTGTTTTTTTCTAATCATAACGAATTTCTACCTACTTGCAGTTTATGGTGAAAATAGGTGTGAAATCCATTGGTGAGCCCAGAACACTATACATTTCTGAAAAGAAGACAACATTCTGATTTCAGCAAGAGGTCCTTTGTGTAGATCCCACAAGGTTTTCTCAAAGAAACAAACTTTTATAATAAATGAAATTATGAAAATAAGTAGAAAGAAACAGCCATTTGTGATAACATTTTCATCTGTAACTTATCACAATGGCAGATTTATAAAAAATTAAATAAAAGAGGCAATTAATAGACCAACAGATGTCTGACATACCCTTCTAGTCACAGCAATATATAGGATTTGTAGGTTCTCCAAAAAACATGTGTTACTCAGAACCAACAACTGAGCTGCTCCTTACAATTTTTTTCATTGCGTACCAACCATACATCAATTCATATAGTAAAATATAGAGAATGTAAAATGGTTATGAAGAAAACCTATGTATTTCTGAAATGCACAATAAGATTGAGTTTAGGAATAGTTGGTATTTGTACACCTCTAAATTTGCGGTTAACTATATCATGTGGAGTCGGGGGGGAATTTTGAAAAATGTATTATTTCTTGGTCACTGGCTTACATTTGGAAGGCTCAAATGCTGAAAAATCCTATTGGTAAAAAATGTTCTACTATTCTGTGTTCATACACGTCTCTTGATTAATAAAAAAAAAAAAGTACCCAACTTGTGTGGCTAGGCTAGCTGTGGATATATGGCCCTAAATCAGCTGCAACCTAGGGAAACCACTATACCCAGACATTTCTGAAAACTAGACACGTGGGAAAGTCCAGGGTGGCATGACTTGCAAGGATCTCACAAGGTTTTCCTACCCAGAAGTCATTGCAAGCCTCGACCCTTGGCTAAAACAAAGCATTCTTCTTCATCTTCTGATAAAAATGGTACCTTACTTGTGTGGATGGACCTGGCGCCCGCAGCAGGAAATGGCCCAAATCACAACATGGACAAATCAGTCACCCAGGGGAGTCCACGGTAGTGTGGCTTGCATGAATCTCACAAGCTATTCTCACCCAGAAGCTATTGCAAACCTCAAACTTTGGATAAGAATCACACCTAGTCCTCACATTTCCGTGAGGGACAGTTCTGAAATCTGTGGAGTGCAACAAATTTCCTACCGCATAACATTTACCCACATCTCCTGATAGATATGGTATCTTGTTTTTGTGGGTGGACCTTGCACACACAACCAGAAAGGGCCCAAAACGTGAATACATCAACATTTCCAGTCATAAGAATTACCTGGTTTGGCAATGGTGGTGGCTGTGGTATTCGGGAATGAGCTTGATGGCCACCAAGGGAAACCTACCAAAACCTAAACATTTATGAAAACTAGAAACACTGGGGAGTCCACAGTAGGGTGCCTCGCCATGATGTTGCCCTACCCATAATGCCCTGCAAAACCTCAAACTTTGCCCCAGGTATCTAGTTTTCATAAATGTCTGGTCTTGGTAGGCATCCCTTTGTGGTCACCCAGCCCGGGCCCAAAGACTACAGTTACATATATTTCCTCATTGTGTTTTACAGCATATTATTTTGTGTAAGCTAGCCGGAGCCACAAAAGTAGGGTAGCATTTTTATTGGGACAAGATGGGGAACGCTGGGTGGTAGCAATATTGTCATCCCTTTGGCTTCCAGAAGTTAATTGGGACAAAATGGGGAATTCTGGGTGGAAGGAATATCGTCATCCCTTTGGACTCTAGAAGTTTACGTCACAGACATGCAAGAATTTTTTTGATTTTAGGCAAGTTTGGGTTTGCAGGTCATTGTGGGTATGAAACCAGTGTGTGGACCACCTGAGGCACACTGCACAGTGTGTTGTTTTCCTAAATGACTAGGTTTGGAAGGTTTCCCCAGGTAGCAGCCATCCGAGCCCAAAAAGTGTGGCCATTCAGCATGGCAAGTGAGACGATCTTGGGATTGAGATGGAATTTAGCACCACTCTGCTAGCCCATATGGAAAAAAACACCAGAAAATATTGAAATGTCCTCTCTCTCTTGCCATAGGGATGGGAATGCTTTAATCTCCAGGGGAACAGAAAGTCTGTGGAGGCTTTAGAGTGGGATCTGATATCAGGAAGGACCAGACGCCCCACAATATTTTAGAAAAAATGCTTGGGTTGGCCAATGCCAGCTTAGATGCCTGCACCCTTTTGCTTTAACTAAATGTAAAGTCCCTGGTATCTAATGAGCTTTTTACCTCTTGAGGGCAGATTAGCGGCAACTTTCATAATGGGGACACGCCACCTATCTGGCACGAGGGTGGGAGACTTTATTGCCCCTTCTGGAGTGGGGGTATTGTTCAGATCAGGGCCCAATTTTTTTTTGTTTTGGTGCCATGTTGCAATGCCTACTGTCTAGTGGACTTTCTTATTATATAATTACACCCAGTCTACCGAAGATATCAGAAAGACTAATGCACACGTTCTGGTGTGGGGACATGGCGTGATGCTTGGGTGAAATACTGCAATCCTCACACTTTTTTTTTTTTAAACCTATTTTGCCCTGATGCCTATTGGGCTTTCTGTCCCCACAGGGGAAGACTGGTCAGAAAGACTGTTGTGTCCATTGTAGGATGGTGACACAGCACGATGAACTGAGTGAGCTGCCTCACCAGTTTTTTTTCTTAGGGCCTAGTTTTTTCCAGATGTGTATAGGCTTTAAGTTCTTCAGGGGCTTTCTACTCGGGTAGGCAGATTGTGGGTAAACATAAAAATTCCTCCCCTAGGGGCATGAAAGACTGTTGAACCCTATAAGGGGTGGGGCACAATCTGAGGCCAGAGTGAACAAGGCCACCCTCCCCCCACCTCCTTTTTTAGCCTCTTTTCTTGGTGTCCAGTGGCCTTTCTGCCCCCCACCCATCCAATGGCAGATTCTGGGTAAACAGTTGAATCTGTCCCCAAAGGAACAAGAGACTGTTGCATCCGTCTTGAGGTAGGAACACAACGAGATGCCTGGGTAAGCCTCCCCTCACCTTTCTTGGGGAAGGCTTATTTTTTCCCCTAGTCTCTAGAGAGCTTTCTATGGGTAAATCCATCACATTGGTCCCTGGGGCAGCAGAAAGCCTGGCAGAAAGCCTGGTATGGCTTTTTTCAACCACACCACACACCACTTTTTTGATGTGGCACATATGCATTTTCCATGGTATATAGTGGACTTCCTGCCCCCCACCCCCAGTGGCAGATTAGGGGTAAATCCCTCAAAATATCTTCCTGGAAAGGCTATTTTTGCAATGTTCAGGGTGGGGGTGCAGTCCGATGCTTGGGCTTTGGGCCCCCAACCCTGGGAGACTGTTTGGCTAATTGTAAGAGTGCAGTCTTTTCCCAATGTCTGTGCAGACCCGCAGCACACCTTCCTTTGCTGCCAAAAATAAGTCCCTGGGGTCTAGTGGTCTTTCTGTCCACATGAAGTTCAGATTGGGCATAAAGGGCCTGATTTAGGTCTTGGCGGAGGGAAATACAAAGGTGACGTATATCCTGTCTGCCATATTACGATCCCATTATCTCCTACGGGGATCTAAAAATGGCAGACTGGGTATTCCCTCTGCCAAAACCCAGAACAGGCCATAAGTCTTTCTGTCTGTCCCCTTTTGTGATAATTTGGTTGGCTAGGGGTCACCCCGATGCCTGGGCAGGTCAGCCCCACTGCTTTTTTCTGGTTTTATGAAAACACATGGCATCTGCTTCTGCCCCCCACCTGAGGTAGATCTGAGGTTAAAGCTTCCTATCTGCTGACGGGGGCCAAAGACATTTTGTGGCTATGGTAGGGGGCAGCACTAGCCCATTGTCAGGGTGGCCATCCTCCCCCGCCCTTCACAAAGTACTCCCTGATGTCTAGTGGGTGTATCCCGGCTTGCGATTGACCTTCTGTGGCAGTCCCCAAGCAGAGATCCATTAGGGAAAGATACCAATGGAAAGGGAGATTTACCATTACCAACTATGGTTGGGCTGAGATATGCAACCGACCACCAATGTAAGTGAAAGTGAAACTAACAGATTGGCTCATTTTCTCATTTTGCTCTTGCTTTCAATGTATTGACATCAGAGCACCATGCACACCGATCATTATTATAAAAAATAAGCAGACATGCGCTGCTGGAACAGCTCTTCTGCAGCATCCAGAACTGAAAATCTAAAAAGGGATTTCCTGGCTCTACAGCTAGGATGTGATGGATACATACTTAGCACTTTGCAGAAGCGGTGCTAAGGACGTGTCCAGTACGCTCTTAGCATTGAAGCGGTTAACACATTTATTAACTGAAAACATTTATAATTTGCCTAAAAAATGCCTTCACTTTTAGTGAAGTGCTCTTCCTGTGGTATAAAGGCTTCTACATACCCATACAACCTCTGCATTGTGAGCCTGCCATATTTGGGGAGTGAACTATCGAGGGTCCCTGGTGTGATAAGTAGCTCATCCAGGGAAATATACTTGAGTACGAACAAGAAGAAAATGAGCTACAATGAATATCCAACCGTTCTAAACAAATACAAAACAAAAACTCATAAAAGTGGATTCAAAGATAATATTTATTAAATGTGTATGTAGAATATTGTTTTGTATTTGTTTAGAAAGGTTGAATATTTTCTTCTTGTTCGTACTCGAGCCTGCCATATTTGCCTTAGGTTGCGAAGAGGAAGCCCTGCATGATCTTTTCGAGGGGAACCCCTAAAGAAGAGAGAGACAATTCAGATCCATGGTCAGCTAGAAAAAATACTTTTAGAAAGAGCATAGGAAAGGTCAAGAGAGCAAGAAAGAGGGGACTGGTTATTCCTCAGCTGCTGCAGGTGTCTCTGACGACATTCACAGAGAGAGATGAAAAAATGTACCTCATCAAGGACGGGAATGGTAGCAACTTGCTTGCTTTCATGGGCTGACTCATCACTGAAGCACAGGTCTACTTCAAGGCATCATTTTTAAGCCAGTTATTTCTCTCTTCATTTTTCTCTTGAGTGACTAAATCAGGTCTGGAAATTTGCTAGATGAGACCAGGCGCGGCTCCTCTGTATGGGTGGAGGAGCGTCGCCCCTCCCTCCCCGCCAGCAGCAACTGCTGCAAATCCTTTTACACGGAATGGATAATAAACTGTTTATTATCCTTTCTATGTAAAAGGGGTGGAGCATTGGGGGTGATGAGCCGAGCGGAGTGCTCTGTGCACTCCCCTCAGAGCGCATTTGTGTGTTCGGCCGGCTGTCTTGGGCCAGACAAACACACATGCGCTGTAGGCTCTCTCCAGCCCAGCACCGTCAGGATTGGCGCAGGGCAGGCTGGGAGCCTGTGCCTGCAGCAGGGATGGGAGAGGAGCGGCGCAGGACCAGAGGTAAGGTTATTTAAAAAAATATATTATTTAATTATTTTTCCTGTGCATGTTTAATTTTTTATTCCAATGATATTGGCTGAGCCACATCTGTAATCTGGTAATGCCAGCACAACAGCTCCTGAACCGAGGCATACACCTATCCCGAGATGTACTCCTTCTCTGGGCCAAACTTCACTGAGGCATTCTTGAACTGCTAAGCAGGCATCATTCTCTTCAGAGACACCATTCTAGACACTTGATGTTCTAGATTAAGGCATTCTGGTACAGAATGATTGCTCAGGCTGTATATGTCTATGTTAAAAAACAACTTCCTCATTTTTTTCCAGGACTCCTAATGTTAATAGATATCCCCCAACATTTACAGAGCTCCTACCTGTTCATGTTTCTCCAGTTTTTGACTTAAACGTCTTGCAATTTTGGTCACTATTTTTTTTAATAACCAAATATTATTGTTTTTCCCATTTTATAGAGTAACAGAACAGCTGACGAACTGCCAGTGAGGACAATATGCATCACAGTGACAGAACTATAAACTGACTAAGCAAGATCCACTGTTTCTGGGAACAGATCCACGACCAGATTTTGTGATTGTATCATTGGCTAAGATATCGCATGGCATTATTCCATCTACCACACTGTCTTCTTAAAAGGAGAGCAAAAATGTAGAATAAATGGGAAGCAAACTCTGTGGCACTTCAGCAATTACCATGAAGGTGACTAGTGTTGCAGCTTTTTCTTGGTAGATACAACTGCTCCATTTGACATCCCCTGCAACAGTTTGCAGAATACCTGTCTAAAAAAACAGCTTATTTTCAAATGATTCTGCATGATGGCCTCAAACCACAGTGTTACCTTGAGGCGGTTTGCTTGGCTCTTTTTACAGGCCTGAAAACAATATCCTATATCTCCAACCTACCATTTTCTGGGCCCATCCTTTTGGGAAATGATGGTCATGAGGAAATTGAAAGAATGACTATAGAAGCTGAAAAGATTAGGAAAATGGACCTGAAAAACATAAAAGAAAAAGTTCAGAAAACATCAGTAAGAGTCTCAAAAAAGGCATTATTTACAACAGAGGGATCAAACTCAGTTGCCCCAATGCCAACATCACCAGAATCGTTTCAACAGTGATGCTCCAGCAGAGGAAGTCAAGCACAACCCGCAACAGCAGGAAAGTCCCTGGTTGGAAAAAAGAAGTCACTCCTCTTTTTTCCCATTTCTTTAGCCTATTCCCTAGGGTGAAACATCACAATCACTTTCTAGAGTGGTAAAAAGAAAAAACTAAAACACATAGGGTGCTAAACATAGTTCAAGTGGCTGCTCGCTCAGATGCAAGTCCTCTCCACAGGTGATTTCTCTTAAAACACGTTCCAGTATCAAAAGGACAGGCTATGTCAGGAAGTTAACACTCCTGTGGCGAAGCTCACATTGAAAAGGTTTCCAACTTGTGAGAAAGACAGAGAAATGTATGCTTGTTACTTTCTGGTCCGAAAGATAGGGTGCAGTCAAGAATTCAGATCTATTCAGAATGTTGGGTCTTCATCACATCTCCCTTCTTTTCCACTGAGCCAACTGGATGTGTAATCTAAAGTTTCAGATAATTTACTTAAAATCTCAATATCGCCAAAGCATCAGAAAATAGTGGGGTTCTTGGTAGGAGGCAATCAGTTCCTACCAAAGTTTCTGTATTTTTGTCTGAAGTCAATACCCAGGGCTTTTTTTAAATACCTGGCAGTCGTGGCCACCCTTCTATGGAAACAAGATACTAATTTAACATTTCCTAGTTAGCATAAAGGAAACTTACAAGTACTATGAAGGATAAAGATGTGAAGATTATGTATTATTTCTTCACTTTAATAACTCCAGCATCCCCCCAAAATAAAACATTTATCAAGTATCACTTCGAAAAACACTAGTACAAGAACAAATACTCACAGTCCATATCACTATATGTAATCTTGTTTCCTTTTCCCTTTATTCCTGTGAGCTCAGAATTCTCTCAAGTCAGTCCTTACTCAGGTTTCTGTTGCACAAGAAAGAAACGAGAGAGATCTTGGGGCATATTTATGAGCCCTGTGTGTCACTAAAACGTCACTTTTTTTGATGCTCCAGGGGCGCAGACTACAAAATCATATCTATGAGGCCACACAAAGCCACTCTGTGTGGCCTTGAATGGCCTCATAGATATGGAGTAAGGCAAGGTAGAGCAAGTCGCTGCATTGCCTTACTCTGCACCAGGGAGGCTTGAAAATGGGTTTTCCCTGCAGCACCAATGGATTTTGACACATCCTCAGATTTATGAGAGCCTGTATACCTTTGGATGCACCAGAACCTTACGCCTCTCCGGAGGGCACATGTGTAACGAGGTGTAACGAGGAGAAATATTTTTATTCGTCCTCATTTTTTTCCTCTTTCAAAGGAGGAAAACGCCTCTATGGATTTTTCTTTGCAGGAAGGTGCTCCTTCCTGCAAGAAAACAACACAGGTATCCTTGGTGCCTGTGTTGGCGCTAGGCTGCCAAACGGCACCAGCTGATAAATATGGTGCATTCCTGCCCTTTTACTTTGGCGTAGGGCAGTGCAGCATTTCACTCATTTCCTGCCTCCTTCAGATGTACTCAAGCACTACCCCTACACTTGTATTAGCGGGCTACCTCTACCCTGGACTTTGGAGGTCAACAGGGCCCTGCAGAAAAATACATTCTTGTGTGAGGTGAAAAAGGCTGTTTGTGTGAGGCGATAGACACCTTTCTGCACATTCCTACCGGAGGCCAGAATGCAGTGACCCAAACGCCGTGAACTTAACTTAAAATATTGGGAAAGGCTAGTGTTTTGTGTCAAATGCAAGCAATGGCTATGCTGAGCAGAGCATGACAACAAGTGATGTAAATAATTTAGGCACTAAGATCACGAACAGAACCATGCAGTGAGGCTGAGCATTGACCATGTACCCTCATTTCGCTTAGCTCAGCCAATGGGACCACATTTGTGCTTGCACTGCCTGCAGCTGGAGTGAAATAATTGAATAAATCAGCTGAGCACACAGCTCAAAGTGTATTAAAAAAAGTATGGGAACAGTGATGATGCATGCAATGGGGTGGAGTAACACGTGTGGCTAAAAAAAAAAACTATTCTCTTTCTGGTAGCTGCATACATAATAACTCATGCCTTAACGAAAAAATAGAAAAGTTAATCACTGTACATTATGAAACCTCTATTAGTTAATGCACTGAGAGGTCTGTGTGTAACCAAAAAGCCACAGAATGAAATCTTTGTTGGTGCAATAGAGAATTGTGTGTTGTGCAAATGTAAGTCATTAGGTTAAAGTTGCATTACAGCCAGTATAAGATAGACTGCTACCAACCTGCAAAAAGATTTCAGATAAAATTGTTTAAGTAATACCCAAACTGAATGATTTATTTTTATTTAACTGTCCTGTAATGCACGCACTGCACAACTCAGCTGGTAACCCCCTTGCATTACGAGTCGAAAACAATAACTCTTTGTCATCACCAACCTTCATGTGATTCCATCCAGTGCTTAATTTGTGCTTGTTGTTTCCGGTGCTGAATACCAGCACTTATTTTTTAGGGACGCCACTCTTTTTTTCTGCCTCAAGCATTTACTGCGAGCAAAAGGCACATATGGAAGAGATGGAGGAATGCAAAAATGAAAAAAGCGTCAGAAAGGGAGAGAGCAGAAAGCTGCAGGAGTGAGGTGAAATGGCAGGGAGTGGCTTAAAATGGATTAAAGAGGCCCGAAATGGCTTCCGGATTACGCTGCCTTAGTATTTCGTGTTTGCACATTTAATTGCAGCAGCCGCGTGTTTAAGAGGAGAGCTTTGGACAACAACACGTTTTTATTTACAAATTAAGCACTGGCTATGCCACCATGGATGCCACTCACTCTTATTCAATCATGCCATGCTTTAGATCCACTGCACTCTCTATCCACAAGTAGCCACTGAATATTAAAAATAAGGAATACATCTACTCACAAGTCACAAAGGCACAAATTGTAGCACACCTACCTTGTCTTCCACAGCTGTGCACCAACCAGCCGCACGTCAGTGTGGGGTGGGGTGAGGGGGGCGTAGGTACCGCCTACACAACAGGAAGGGGCCATGGGGTGTGTCTCCCCTCTCCTGGGCCCCAAACTCACTCTCTGTGGCTGGTGTTAATGCGGGAATCGCACAACAGAAGAGACTGGTCTGGGGGGGCGGGCCACCACCGAACGTGTGCAGGCTGAGGCTCATGGCAGGGCCCGCGCACAGAAGAGAAGAGTGAGTGAGTGAGTGAGTGAGGAGGAGGAGGGCCCACCCACACACACCAGACACCACCACGTGTACAGTCAGTGCGCACTCGCACCCACACAGCATTCTAAATAGCACAGCGGGGCAGGCCAATAATTTTTGGCAGGGCCGTCAATTGGTAGCGCTTTCGCACGCTACTAGAATGATGGCCCTCTACCCCAACAACATTTTCCACCACACACACACACACACAACGTTGTGTGTGTGGTCACGGTGACATGACGCACTCATCGAGTGACGTAACCCCATCCACCCCAACACCTTCACTGCTGACTCACTCAGCAGGGGTGCGGCACAGCCGCCCGCAGGCCACCAGGCACCACAGCCACGCAGGCAGGCTCAGCGCACTGTGCTGGCACACTGTGTTGACTCTGAGACTAGACTGTCTGTCGTCAGAGTCAGACTCGTCACTCAGTCAGTGCAAGTTCATGAATCATGGACCATGATGATGCATGAACTTGCAATCACTGTGAGTGATGAGTCCGACTTGGCAGAGGTGCCGCCCCAGGTAAAACAAAATGCGCACAACATGCATTAAGAAGCCCAAAGAAAAGGCATCCGCCAGTTGAGTATTTTCTCGCACAAATGGGAAAAATGTCACCCATCTGTGCGGGAAATAGCCCAATCTGGCAACACTGTCCCTGCCTCCTGAGAGCACAAAGGTTCCACCTCATGGGGACAGAAACTTGTCTGGTGGTGGCAGGCTGGCATAGACTGGTCAGCCATACACTACAGAGTTGGGTGCATTTTACAATAAATCCAACACTGGCATCAGTGTGGGTTTATTGAGCTGAGAAGTTTGATACCAAACTTCCCAGTCTCCAGTGAAGCAATTATGGAGCTGTGGAGTTCGCAATGACAAACCCCTAGCCCATGTACTCAATATGGCTACACTGCACTTACAATGCCTAAGAATTGACTTATCAAAAACCAAAGGGAGGGCTAAAATTTTGGGAGATTTGGAAAAATAAACCTGGTCCTGTGTATAGTACTCCCATCTAAATCACAATTAAAAAAATATACACAGTTCCACTGAGAGATAAAAAGATAGATACCTGTATAGAGCTAGGGAAAGAGAAGGGGAAAGGTCCGTGGAGTCCAAATGTAATGGAACAAGAGCCCTCACTCACCAATTGGTGACATGTTTCATCATCGGGCTATGCTCCTCGTCAGGCCGGCACTGCAATGCCTGATGGGCCCCACAAGGGGGCTCTTTGCCGGAGATCTTTTTACTGTAGATAATTGCTGGTCTGTGTATGCTGGTATGTAGGATTGGTATGAAAAAAAGGGTGCTGTTAAAAATGGCTAGAGGTAAAAACAATAATTTATTTGATACCGAACCACTGTCATGATTAAAAACAAAAATGGGGGGAGAGAAAAGGTGTGGTCTAGTCTCCCCTAATCGAATAAAGTGTTGAAACTACACTAACCCTATAGTCTGGGAGAGTAGTGTATGCAAGTACAGGATCCCCTATACTGCTTCTAAATTAAGGTCAACATGTTTCTCGCTTCTTTAGTCTACAAGATCTAATGCGATTCGTCAGGACCAATAAACCTACCTCATCCTTAAACTTTACAAAGCCTATAGTAGGTAATTCAATATTTCACAGGAACCTGGAAAACAAAAGTAGAAAGAAGTAAAGCATATAACATAGCACAAAACATCTGGTGATTCGCAATGTGGAAAACGTGGGGAGAATCGAGAACACACTGGTGATTTGTCCCCTGCGTGATGTGCATGTCTAAAAAGTGAGTGAACAGAAGTAATAAACAAACGTTTCACCCCTTAACTTAAGAGGAACGATGCTTACCCTCCTCGTATTAGGGGATGGGCCCCATCGGGTTAGCAACAAGTTTCAGTGGTCCAAATTAGTCTAAATGCATAGATATAAGTGCAAGATTGGGAAGTTACTATCAAACAGTGACAATGTACAGGTATTGTATTTAAATTAAGAAATTATGCAAGGCAAAGCACACACATCTATATACACTTATGCATGGAATCCTGTATCATTTCCCTAATACCTTCTGGGCCGTATTCCTTTGTAAACCGGAAGGTCCGAGAGTGAAACAGGCCAAATCAGTATGCCACTATTATAGAATTATGTGACCCCCGAATAGGGGGGTAGCCAAATCAATCTGAAACAATAACATCTGTATATACACTGTATCATATATGATGGTTGACTGGGAGGAGCCAAGATGGTGACCGGGAAGGACGCTTGATTAAGCGCTCCTCTCGGGCTCGCCACGGAAATATTTGTGGGGCGCTCCTGGGGCACCGCTGCCACATCCCTGCGGCGGGATCCGCTTCTGCGGCCGCTCTCCACTTGCTGGCGGCTCCAGGTGCGTTCGGGCGGCCGGGCGGAGGTGCTGCCGCGGAGCGGACCGAAGCAGAAAGCTGCGGTCGCCATCTTGTCGGCCGCGCCGGGCTGGTCGCGGCCCCGGAATCTGGAGGAGAGGTGGGTGCGCGGAGCCGGGAGCGACCCACCTCGCGAGGGCGTTAAGCCCATATTCTGTCTCGGTTCCGCCCTGGGCGGCCCCCCCCCTCTTCGCCGGGATATTGGACATAGGGGCTCTCCCCCCCCCTCCGCTGGGCGTGGGGAGTCCCGAGGCACAGCGGCGAGCCGCGGCTGGGAACGAGCGAGGAGACGCACTTCCCCCCCCCGCAAAAGGCCTTGCGGGACCCGCTCCCTGGACCCCCCGGGTGCTTCACAAGGCTGTGGAGCCTGCCGGGCGGCTGTGTGCTCGGCCACAGCGGTCGCGCTTTCTCCAGGAGGCTGCTGGCGGTGTCTTCCCCTGAGGTGGGGTTTTGCACCAGATTGGAGGTCCTGACGGTGAGAGGGGAACTGGGGGTCATTGCCTTTGCCCTGTGCCGACTACCCCCCCCCGCCCACAAGGGGGGATGAAGGACGGGTGACGAATCCTTACGTGGGCCACTGGGGGTGCCTCCTTTATCTCATGTCCGATGGCGCGGTGCGCCCGCCCCGGGAGTCGTCTCTGAGCCTGCAGCTGGATATCGAGGCCACCGCTGACGTGGACCGCGCAGGGTCAGTCGGGATCAAGCTAAGCCATATCCTCTGTTAAATGGTGCTGACCTGCACCACAGGGTGGAATAGCGCTTAAAGACCTGTGCGGGCCCGTAATACACTAAGCTCGGGAACGCCACTCCCCTACTCCACACCGAAAGAGGACCTAGAGCCTGGATCGGGCTGCCGACCGGGGGCTTGTGACACACGTGTGGAACTAGCGACGGGAGGTACTGGTTCGCCTGAATAAGATCTCGCTTAGAGGACCATCAGCAGGGCCGAAGCCTCAAACACTGAAGTCTGCACTGGCGTGGCCCCGCGGGGAATTGTATGCCCTCCTCGCTTGCAGGGCCCAGAGAATGCAGGCGTGCGCGTGATTTTAGGAGGAATCAGACCGCAACAGATAAGTCAAAATGGCCGGAAGGCCCAAATCAGCTAAAAACCAGGATCGAAGCACGCAAGGCCAGGCACCCGGAGATCAGCAGCATATGCCCTCTCTGCAGTCATTGGAGTCCACGCTCATGTCCCATTCCTCACAATTCGAGAAAGTTCTGCAAGCAATCATGGACACTAAAACCTCACTGGAAACCAGGATAGACACAGTATCGCAAGATCTGAACATCCTCAGAGTAGACCATGGCAAACTATCTGATAAAATGAAGACAACGGAGGCGGCGCTAAGTGAACTGGCCCCCACGGTAGCGGATAACCAAAAACAAATTCTCCGCCTAGATGCAGAAGTTAAGTCACTGCTGAGAAGAGCAGAGGAGGCGGAGGGCAGATCCCGCCGCAACAACATACGGTTTCTCGGTTTTCCTGAAAAATCTCTGGATCAAAGCTCAGAGCTCCTGTTGGAACACTGGTTAATTAAAGAGGTCTTGAATGGAACTCCATCCAAAATCTTCTCAGTGGAAAGAGCATACAGAATCCCCGGACGCCCCCCGGCACCGGGCCAACCTCCGAGACCACTGATAGCTAGGTTCCTAAACTTCAGGGACCGGGACACCATACTCCAACAGTTCCGCAGCAAAGGCCCATACAGGTATGAGGATTCGACTGTTCATGCTTATCCAGACTTCACTCAGGATGTGCAAAGGCAACGCAATTCCTTCACCCAAGTCAAACAACGCCTCCGGGAGTATGACATAAAATATGCATTAATGTTCCCCGCTAAACTTCGCGTAATAACAGATGAACGCACCCATGTGTTCACCTCTCCGGAAGATGCTTGGACGTGGATGCATGCCAAAGGCTTCGCCCAACCACGCGAGGCAGCCGGTGCTGACGAGAACTGGTCAACGACGAAACCTAGGAAACGATCTAAGAGGCACGCCAGGGGTCAACCCACGGAGGAACAGGCTGCAGAGGAGAGAGCCAGGGCCCTTAAAAAACTCCTCTACTAACTCGGAACTCCTTTGAGACGCTTAGGTCCCATCCAGTGGAGGGCTCGGACTCGGACTCGATCAGCTCGGACTCTACATTAACGGAGGCATTGAGAGGCCCGGAGCTCACCCCCAGGTCCGCAGATGCACTCTGAACAAAAACCACTGAACTATCCCCCTGGGGGGGCCCAGCCGCCACAGCCGGAGCACAGAACTGAACTTTGCTACTTCCTCCTGAAATAGGTGATCATATCACCTGTACTTCTGTATCCTTACATGTTTGCTCCTGGAGATAACTCCTTTATTCATATTGTGCGCAGCTGGTGGCGCAGAGCGGGGGCGGGTGGGCGGTGGGCCTTGCCCTGGGAGCGCCCCAAGCTAATTGCGGACCGTGTCTGCAGAAGGATGCGAGCCCCTAAAATGAGCCGCATCTGGATAGTATTATTGCTCCCCCGCAGATATCCATACGGATACACCTTAGCCCGCACCCACTACGGGTGTGTGGCCTGTTGCAAGTTCACAGTTGGGGTTGGGATCCAGTTGGGGAGGGTAAGAGGGTAACTATTAGTTCGTGCACTACCAGTCTGCTCACAACACGGGACAAACGCCCGGCGGTGTGGGGCCCGCCCGCGGGGGCGACGGGGGCGGTGGGGACCCAATGGAGCTTCCCAGGTCCCGGGGAGCAAGACATACATTCACAAATTGAATATGGCCCAATCCACAACCCATAGCACATACAAATATGACATAATCACCTGGAACGTCAGGGGACTGGGGACTCCGGGCAAGAGGGCCAGGGTGGACACACGACTCAAACGCCATGGCACACATATTGCAATCCTACAAGAGACTCACTTGCGGGACCCAGACCTGCAGGATCTACGTAGTAAATGGGGAGGTCAGTTTGTGGGCACATCCTATTCATCTTTCACGAGGGGGGTACTCATATGGATAGCAGGAAGTGTCCCCTTCACTCAAACATCGCACAAGATAGATCATGAGGGCAGGTATGTGGTGGTGGAGGGTAAGCTGGACGGCAAACAATTGTCAATTATAGGGGTATACGCTCCCAACAGCGCACTGCCTGAGTTCCTGAGCACACTCACTCCAGCGTTATTAACGAACCCCGAAGCACCCGCCATATGGGGAGGAGACTTTAATTGCACGCCAGATCCAGCATTGGACAGGTCAAATTCCCCCACACATTCAATAGTCATTAGACACCTCAGCCGCCCATTATCGACATGGGCTAGTATCATGAGCCTTCATGACATATGGCGCATGAAACACCCACGACACAGGGAGTATTCATTTTACTCAGCACCACATAAGGTACACACTAGGATAGACCTGATGTGGGGCACTCAGGAGATCTGCACAGGGATCAGCTGAACAGAATATCTAGCCAAGACACTATCAGATCACTCACCGCTTAATATAGCCTTGGACTGGGGCAGGAAGCGCCAGGCTATTCCAACATGGAGGCTACAAGCGGAAGCATTACATGACCCTGCATTCACAGACTCACTGAGAACAGCGCTAAAACAGTACTGGGAACTAAACACCGGCACCACAAAATCAAGAGCAATGGAGTGGGACGCACACAAAGTGGTGATTCGTGGACATTGTATTTCCACTACATGGGGGGTGAGGCGCACACTTCACGCAGAGGTTAGCAAGCTGGAGAAGAAACTAAGAGTACTAGAAAACGCGGTTGCTCGCAATGAAACGCCATACACGGCTCTGAAGGAAACGCGCGCGGAACATGCAAAGGCTGATGCCACATTACGCCTCCACGACCACAAACACCACGTGGCTAGGCTACAGTCGGAAGGCGACAGATCTGGTAGGCTGCTCGCGTGGCTGCTGCGGGAGGACCGGCGGTGCCCTCCAATAGGGGCAATAGGAACAGGCGCAGGCGCAATAGCTACTACGCAGGTCAATATAAATGATGCGTTTAGGGAATATTATACACAATTATACACCAAAAGCACATCAAGCACCATCCAACAGCTTGTGTCCTTTCTAGCAGACTCTCCTCTGCCCCAACTAATGCACGTCGACAGAGAGACACTAGAAGCCCCCATCACATTAGGGGAACTTAATAAGGCCCTCGAACAACTACCTAGGAATAAAGCCCCAGGTACAGACGGCCTGCCATCAGAATACTACTCCACTTTTGCGACACACCTTAACACACATCTCCTAAAAACGTGCGAAGAAGCAGGGATCAACGGTATCCTGCCCCCCTCAATGAGAGAGGCAATGATAGTGGTCCTTCCAAAGCAGGGGCGCGACCCCACTGACGTCAGGTCTTACAGACTTCTCTCACTATTGAACCTAGACTGCAAGATACTTGGCAAAATCCTGGCTAATAGACTAGCTCCCTACATGCATATCCTGGTACATGATGACCAGAATGGATTCATCCCGAAACGTAACACCTTCCTAAATATCCGGAGGCTGCTCAGTGTGATGGGAGATACCTCCCTGACCGCACTCGAGGAAGTGGTGATATCGCTGGACATAGAAAAAGCGTTTGATACATTAGAATGGGACTTCCTGTTCGCCACCATGCAGTTATTGGGTATTGGTCCAAAATTCATAAACTGGGTACGTATTCTGTACACTGCCCCACAGGCTAGGGTGAAGACGGGAGGAGTAATATCAGAAACCTTTCCGATTAGCAGGGGAACAAGACAGGGCTGCCCCCTCTCCCCCCTCCTGTTTGCTTTAGCGATGGAACCACTAGCTGTACGCGTCCGGGCCAAAAAAGAAGAATGGGGGGTGTCAAGGAACGGTACTCTCCACTCCATATCATTATACGCAGATGATGCCTTGATATACATACGCAGAGTGGAGGATTCGCTGGCCCCAGTGATGTCGCTACTATCCGAGTTCAGAAGGGTATCTGGTCTAATAGTTAACTGGGGGAAATCCTGTATATTCCCACTAACCAGCTGGCCCCCTGCGAGGCAAGAGAGCGCCCCATCAGGCCACCTAAAATGGTGCTTCGACACATTTAAATACCTAGGGATCAACGTCTACCACAAGGCGGAAGATCTAAGGGATGGAAATCTGGGGAAAGCGGTGTCCTCTGTTAAGAGCTCAATACGCTTCTGGAATAAACTACCACTCTCACCACTGGGTAAAGTAGCTATAGCAAACATGCTGATATTATCTAGACTGTTGTATTATTTTGCGGCCCTGCCAATCAATATCCCCAAAAGCTTTTTCGTTGGCTTGAACTCCATCCTACTACAGCTGGTGTGGGGTGAGGGCAGAAGACGGATTGCACTTACCACGCTGCATCATCCGGTAGCAATGGGTGGACTGGGCGCCCCAAACTTTGAGCTCTATTCTGCGGCCGCACAGCTGCAGTGGATCTTAAATTGGCTCCATAGACCCAGCTCGGCAGAAACCATATGGCTGCAATCCCGACTCCAGGGCGCTCCCGTACTAGTGTGGTTGCTGGACAAGCAGACTAAAAGCACATGCACAAATCCATTGATGATAGTGGCACACACATATTGGAAGAAGTATATCCAAAAGGGAATTAAAAGGCTACCCTACTCACCACTCCTCCCATTGGATCGGCTCCCTGGGTGGGTGGAAGCTGGCTCATATTCACCTACAACTTGGGCAGACGCGGGTATAAGCACAGTAGGAGACTGTTTCGAGGAAGGGAAATTAATGACTTTCGATGCTATACAGGCCCTCACAGAGATCAATCCGGGGCAATTCCTGGCATACCACGCGATATGCCATGCAATCAGGAAAACGTGGGCATCTGGCGACGCAGAGCCTGATATCTCAGTCACCCTGCACCACATGCTGAACTGGGATCCCCAAGGAAAAGCAGTCTCAAACCTTTATAAACTTCTGAACAGACCCCCGGAAGACAACCTGCAGAAAGCTAGGGAGAGGTGGAATACCGTATTGCCCACTCCGATCTCAGAGACAGAATGGCCAAAAGCTCTGTGCCACACACGCGAGGTCTCAAGAAACCCCAGATTCAGATACACACAGTTCAATTATCTACATCAGACATATCTGGCGCCCGCCAGGATTAAGCGTATGTTCCCCGGATCGGACCCAGACTGTCCCAGATGCAAAATACCAGCAGCACAGTTCTATCACATGGTCTGGGAGTGCCCGCGGGTGGGGGGGGGGGGGGGAGGGAGTGGTCACAGCCTTAGCGGAAATCACAGGGCTCAACCTGGACACGAATCCCAAATCCTGTCTACTCGGACTAAGGACAAGGACGAAAAGAAATAAACACTTGCACAGGTTTGTGGATCTAGCGTATGTAATGTACAAAAGACTGATAGCAATGAACTGGAAGGCTCGCAACACACCTGACTTAAAAGTCTGGCTCGCCCTCACGTTACGCTGGGCTCGCGCTGAGCATCAGGTATTAACAAATTTAGCTCGTTGGGGACTGCGACAGGCGGGCTGCGAGACCTGGGGCGTCTTAGTGTCCAGGCTAGAAGCCAAAAACGATGAAAGACCCCCCTGAATCGCAGACGGCTGCACCCACCTGGAAGGCTGTGGGCCCACCCCCCGGCAGAAAGTCATCACCACATCTGGGGAAGCATATATATCCATCATTAATGCCTCGCCAACTTGGATAACACAGCAGCCCCCCCCTCCCAATGCATGCATGCCACAGCACTAAGAAGCCTGCACACTCAACCAATAGTCACCAGCGCTACGCTCCACTGTGCCATTCCCCTCCCCCTTGCCCCCCCCCTCCCTACGCTCTTCTGACCCCCCGCCCTCGCCCGCGGGGCGATGCGGGCCCCTGTCACCAGTGGCAATAGAACCACATTGCAATTGAACGCCTCGTCCTATGCGGTGGCAACTTCGGAAGTGCTGGGCAGAATAAACATACCGGGTAGTGCACACAAGTTCTTAGGAGTTTTGTTATATATATCGTTCTTAATACGGGAAAGCCAGACGGCAAACTGTAACCAATGACAAATCGTTATTAATGTCTGTATATGCAAGAAATGTATGGCTTTTGTTTTGAAAAATCAATAAAAATATATTTAAAAAAAAAAAAAATGATGGTTGACTGATGGACAAAAGGTGGTCTCGAAAAAAGGGGGTTCACAATGTACCAACCCGAACACCCCGAGACCGATATGACAGCTCCCGCCAGTATGAGTGTGATACAGGGCACGATTATCCCAGTGTAATGCTAAATGAGTCAAAAAATCTAATTGCAAGAGACCCCATGAAAAGGGTTCTGTACCAATGTATTAAAACGGGCCGGCCTCTGGTCTAGTAGACCGCGATATGATCACACATTCAGGGAAAGGAGACTTATGAAGGGAAAGCAAGCCCCGCATTCAGCGTGGCTCATCGTTGTTAGTTACGGCCCTGGGCGCATGCCTAAGGCCGGGAAAATGGACACCAAACACAATATGGGCAAGTTTTAAAAGGGGATGCTAACGCTAGTCATTTACTTGTGTATCAGTCACTGAGTCCGGCGTCACCTACCCCAACTTGAAGCTCCCAGTAGTGAGGAGAGCAGCCGGGGGGCGGAAACATAAATGGTAGAGTAACTGAAATAAACAAAGGATTCAGCGCTTAAGAAAGGGCGGTGGCCATCTTGCTTTCTTAGCAAAGAACAATCCTGTCAACCAGTGGGGCTAGAAAAAGGACTAAGTTACCTCTAGTAAAGTGGCGGCCATCTTACACAATTGGAATTAATCCCTTTATCTAGAAATATAGATAAATCCTAGGTGGTTAATGGCTACCAATTTAGGTAGTACGTTTTGGTTTAACTACAGAAAATGTGAACAGTATCTGAAAAGAATCGGCTGCCCTACAAAATATGCCGTCATCTTAAAAAAGTAAATCGGGTGATCAGAGAATGGAAGTCACCTGTTAATGATAGATGTGGACCACAACTTGCTCTATAGGTGGTGAGAAAGGGGACACAAATACCCCAAATAAGACCTCAACAAATACTAGATGGTATAATGGAAACCCAGAGATAAAATCAGCTGTAATGGCTGTAACATGTGCACTATTAACAATGAATGAAGTCTGTCCATGGAATGTCAATATCAAGAAATTTAGCAGAGAGAAAATGTATCCTTATACTAAAGACGACTATCAACCTGAGGGTGGCTCAGAATCCTCAGATGAGTCTGATGTTTCTCAATGCAAACTTCGGGCTCAATATTACAGCTCCAGTTCAGATGACTGGAGCAGCGATGAGGAACGTAAAACAAATCATAATCGTCAAGTTCCACCTATGAACATGGCCCCTCCATTTTCTTACCAACAATTTCCTATCTGGCAACAGGCCCCCTATCCGTTCTTTCAACCTCAACCACAGTTTGCTTACAATCCTTTTTTAGGAAGAGGCCGGGCCAGAGGCACAGCAGAAACAGAAGAGGCAGGAGTGTACACTGGGCCCAGGAGGAACCGCAGATGGTAACCAGAAGCCACAGCGTAATACCGACAAAGAAACCTTAGTTGTTAATTTATCGGGCACTATACTATCTTCAACAGAACTATCTGTTCTTGAGAAAGGGTACGGATTTGTACCTACCCCCAAAGAGGACCCTTTTCGATTAAACTGTGAGATTACGGCTATGTTCCACAAAATCCGGTTGCATTTCTTCTTTAAAGATCGGATTCCACTGACTTTGAAGGGGGACACGAATCTGAGGAACCCCTTGACTTTCATGCCTCCATCTACCTCAGTGCCTATTGAAGTACTTACCTTTGAGAAAGCAGTACACCATGAAATACAGCATTTACTACCCACTCATTCTTTTCAGAACATGTCTAATTTAGAGAAAGAAGAGATTCGCTCCTTGTCTCAAAATCCAGATATCACTATCAAACCTGCAGACAAAGGGAGGGCTTTTGTGATTTTGGATACCACTTTTTACAGACAAGAATGTTTAAGATTACTAAGTGACATCACGTACTACGAACCAATTTCAACCAACCTCACTCCCCGACTACAACGGATTATCCGTGGGATGATTAATGAAGCTGAAACTACGGGTTGGATTACACAGCAGGAAGCTGAATTTCTGAATACCAAAGAACCAAGGATTCCCTATTTCTACTGCCTCCCCAAAATCCACAAGGGCACTCCCCCACCGGGTCACCTGATTGTGTCAAGTATAGGATCCCTATTGGAACCTCTGTCTAAATGTTGTGATTTTTTCTTACAACCTATTGTCCAACAGACTTCGACCTTTTTAAAAGATACCAAAGACACCTTGGTTTTGCTAGACCATATCAACACCACCGACACCACAGATATGTTGATGCCTTGACGTGGAGGCACTATACACCAACATACCTCAGGATGCCACCTTAGCAGCAGTGGAAGAAACTCTCTATTCCATGACTCGCGCCTATAACACCCCCATTAATTTAATCATACAATGTGCCAGTCTAGCTCTCAAAGAGATTTTTTTTCAGTTTGAAGATAACCTCTATCACCAAATACAAGGGACCTCCATGGGAAGTACTTTTGCGCCTAGTTTGGCTTGCCTCTATATGTACACTTTTGAGCAGCACCATATTCTTTTACCCACACAACCTATTTTTTTCTAACATTCGGCTGTGGCGTCGGTACATAGATGACATTTTGGTGGTATGGAAGAGTGACACAGACCAGGTCAAGGCGTTTATATATTGGATCAACACTCTGGACAGCTACCTTCATTTCAGTGCTAACTTCTCCAATAAAGAGGTTTCCTTTCTGGATTTACGACTATTAACAGATGGGGTCCTACATTCCTCCATCTTTCATAAACCAACTGATAGGAACAGTCTATTGCTCTTCGATAGCCCCCTCCCCAAATCTTTAAGGATGAATCTACCTTTTGGACAATTCCTGAGTGAGACGTAATTGTTCCAAAGTTTCTGATTTCTATTCAGAAGCCGATGTCCTGAGTCAGAAATTGAGGGACCGCAATTACCCCAAACTTATTATAGGACAGGCCAAGAAAAGAGCCAGGAATATACCTAGTGATTCCCTGCTGACTAAGACCACACGCGAACTGCAAACTAGGTTAACCTGTGTTACCCCTTTGAGAAATCGTGTCAAAAAGATCATTAAGAAACATTGGCCTATTTTGAACAGTTCTGGGGAATCTTTAGAATGCCCCCTATTTGCCTTCAAAAGAACACAAAATATCAGAGACCTTGTGGTACACACCAGACCTGTACCCAATAGGAATCGAGACATAACCATAACCAGATCTTGGTTAGGGGTCAAAGGTCATCACCCCTGTGGAGGGTGTAATATTTGCACCTTAACAATGAGTACTCACAAATTAGACCTGGGTGAGACAAAAAAATGGCAGTTAGTAACACATACGAATTGCCGTACTAAGAACTGCATCTACAGGATTATTTGTCCTTGTAACCTACGATATATAGGAATGACCACCAGGATGGTTAAGATACGCCTCAATGAACATCGCAGCACGATAAGATGTCAGAGATCCTCGACAAAATTGACAAAGCACTACATAGAGCAACATCACACTCCTAATGATCTCAAATGGGTAATTTTGGAGAGTATTAAGGATAATAGAGAATGTACCACTAGACTATTTGAGAAAGAACAACATTAAGTGTACAGATTGAGGACACACCTGATAGGACTCAATGATGACATTCCATGGACAGACTTCATTCATCGTTAATAATGCACATGTTACAGCCATTACAGCTGATGGTATCTATGGCTTTCCATCATACTATTTAGTATTTGTTGAGGTCTTACTTGGGGTATTTTTGTCCCCTTTCTCACCGCCTAGAGAGCAAGTTGTGGTCCACATCTATCATTAACAGGTGACTTCCATTCTCTGATCACCCGTCAGTTAATTAATTTTTTAAGATGACCGCATAATTTTTAGGGCAGGCGATTCTTTTTTAGATACTGTCCACATTTTCTGTAGTTAAACCAAAACCTTCTACCTAAATTGGTAGCCATTAACCACGTAGGATTTATCTATATTTCTAGATAAAGGGATTCATTACAATTGTGTAAGATGGCTGCCACTTTACTAGAGGTAACTTAGTCCTTTTTCTTGCCCCACTGGTTGACAGGATTGTTCTTTGCTAAGAAAGCAAGATGGCCACCGCCCTTTCTTAAGCGCTGAGTCCTTCGTTTATTTCAGTTACTCTACTATTTATGTTTCCGCCCCCCCGGCTGCTCTCCTCACTACCAGGAGCTTCAAGTTGGGGTAGGTGACGCCAGACTCGGTGACGGATACACAAGTAAGTGACTAGCATTAGCACCCCTTTTTAGAACTTACCCATATTGTGCTTGGTGTTCATTTTCCCGGCCTTAGGCATGCGTCCAGGGCCTTAACTAACAACGCTGAGCCACGCTGAATGCAGTGCTTGCTTTCCCTTCATCAGTCTCCTTCCCCGAATGTGTTATCATAGCGCGGTCTACTACACCAGAGGCCGGCGCGTTTTAATACATTGGTACAGAACCCTTTTCACTGGGTCTCTTGCCATAAGATTTTTTGACTCATTTAGCATTACACTGGGATAATCGTGCCCTGTATCACACTCATACTGGTATGAGCTGTCATATCGGTCTCGGGGTGTTCGGGTTGGTACATTGTGAACCCCCTTTTTTCGAGACCACGTTTTGTCCATCATTCAACCATCATATATGATACAGTGTATATACAGATGATATTGTTTCAGACTGATTTGGCTTCCCCCCTATTCGGGGGTCACATAATTCTATAATAGTGACATACTGATTTGGCCTGTTTCACTCGCGGACCTTCCGGTTTACAAAGAAATAGGGCCCGGAAGGTATCAGGGAAATGATACAGGATTCCATCCATAAGTGTATATAGATGTGTGTGCTTTGCCTTGCATAATCTCTTAATTTAAATACAAAACCTGTACATTGGCACTGTTTGATAGTAACTTCCCAATCTTACACTTAAATCTATGCATTTGGACCAATTTGGACCACTGAAACTTGTTGCTAACCCGGTGGGGCCCATCCCCTATTACGAGGAGGGTAAGCATGGTTCCTCTTAAGTTAAGGGGTGCAACATTTGTTTATTACTTCTGTTCACTCACTTTTTAGACATGCACATCACGCAGGGGTCAAATCACCAGTGTGTTCTTGATTCTCCCCACGTTTTTCACATTGCACATCACCAGATCTTTTGTGCTATATTATATGCTTTACTTCTTTCTACTTTTGTTTTCCAGGTGCCCGTGAAATATTGAATAACTACTATAGGCTTTGTAAAGTTTGAGGATTAGGTAGGTTTATTGATCCTGATGAATTGCATTAGATCTTGTAGACTAAAGAAGCGAGAAACATGTTGACCTTAATTTAGAATCAGTATAGGGGATCCTGTACTTGCATACACTACACTCCCAGACTATAGGGTTAGTGTAGTTTCGACACTTTATTTGATTAGGGGAGACTAGACCTTACCTTTTTCACTCCCCACCATTTTTAATCATGACAGAGGTTCAATATCAAATAAATTATCGTGTTTACCTCTAGACATTTTTAACAGCATCCTTTTTTTCATACCAATCCTACTTACCAGCATACACCGACCGGCAATTATCTACAGTAAAAAGATCTCCGGCAAACAGCCCCCTTGTGGGGCCTGTCAGGCATTGCAGTGCCGGCATGACGAGGAGCATTGCCCGATGTTGAAGCATGTCACCAATTGGTGAGTGAGGGCTCTTGTTCCATTTTATTTTGACTCCCAGGGACCTTTCCCCTTTTCTTTCCCTGGCTCTATACAGGGATCTATCTTTTTATCTCTCAGTAGAACTGTGTATATTTTTTTAATTATAAGAATGGACTTAGACACCTTAGGGGCTTATTGCTCATGCAGCTAGGGCCTCACCCGTGGTGCAGTGCACCCTGCCTTAGGGCTGTAAGGCCTGCTAGAGGGGCGACTTACCTATGCCACCGGCAGTGGCTTGTGGGCATGGCCCCCAGGGAGGGATGCCATGTCGACTTTACCTTTTTCTCCCCACCAACACACACAATCAGCAATGACAGTGGGCATGTGTTTGGTGAGGGGTCACTTAGAGTTGCACAATAAATGCTGCAGCCATTATGGACCCTATCTGATCACAGGGTCCTTGGTACCAGTGAAACTTTTTACAAGGGACTTAGATGTGTGC
This sequence comes from Pleurodeles waltl, assembly GCF_031143425.1. Lineage (NCBI taxonomy): Eukaryota > Metazoa > Chordata > Amphibia > Caudata > Salamandridae > Pleurodeles > Pleurodeles waltl. Next base: position 713,414,172 of record NC_090450.1, read on the forward strand.
CAGAGGTGTACTAATTGTGGAAGCAATGGTACAGTTTAGGGAAAGAACACAGGTGGTGGGGCCCTGTTAGCGGGATCCCAGCACACATTCAGTCAAGTTAGCATCAGATATCAGGCAAAAAGTGGGGAGTGACCATGCCAAAAGGGGCACTTTTCTACAATCAGTACATTTGCCACACTGGGAGCACTTGGGCAAGCCAAGAAAGCCTCTTTGTGCCTATTAATGGCATAGCCCCCCTTATGGACCTCGCTTTTGCAGATGATCTTTGCATTGATGTGACCCTGACCCGCATCTCTGTGGTGTTCACTGAGTCCACGAGGAGGCATAATACCTTCTCTTTTTGGAAGAGGTACTGGTAAGACCTCCACAGCCCTGCCAAGTAGCACGTATCAGGCGTTATTCTAACGCATTTCAGTGAGGTGGTCTACATCGAAATGCATTAATGCTGCTGAGCTGTCATGAGGTGCGCTGCTATAATGCACCATCATGATTCAAGCTGCAGTAGCGAGGTGCGCGCTGTTTCCAGCAGGCTAAGGGGACTGGGCTGATCGCTCTGCTCCCAGCTCATAGTACTGCTCCCTCACTACAGTGTATCCCCCAAAACATGAGCATAACTGAACTCACAGTTGTGTGAGAGACACACAGTTTTGTAGGGAGTTACAGGCTAATGTTAGATTGGGCCTATGGTCCATCTTGCAGCTCAGCTGCCGCCCGCTGTGGAAGCTGGTGGCATTAAAGTTTTGCCTGCGCTTAATGGGCAAATGCATGTCGCGCAGCTCTGGAAAGGGGATGGGATTCAGCATGCCAGGCTGCTCACCGGCGCCGCCACAGCAGGCAGTTGGAACTTGCGCACGCACCCCTGGCACCTAGCTCGAAGCTGCGGTCGCAACGCTGCACAGCGCAGAGCACTGGTATGATGTTCAACACTGTCTCACTGCTGCACATGATCCGGACCGGCAAGGGATGGACATGATATCATCAGCATCAGTGCATTAAATGGGCAGGTACTGCAATTCTTTAATTTCAAAGGGAGAGTGCCTGCACTCCGCAGCACTGCTCCAAAACATTTAATGGGAGAGTACCAGCACATCTCAGGTATTCTAACTAGTGAGTACCTGCACTTCTATCTTTCCATTTAGAGCAGTGCTTTAAATCGGCCAGTATGGAGTACCGGCACTTTTTTTTATTTTTACAGGGACAGTACCTGCTCTTCTCAAGAAAATCGTATTACTTTTAATTGGAGAGTACTGGCAATTCTCTGAAATAAGCGGATACTCTGGTACAGAGTACCCGCACTTCTATTTTTCCATTTCAAGCACTGATTTAGAGCACTGATCTGCACGATGATGAGGACGACCTGTCCCCAGCCCACTGAGCCGTGGCGTCTGCATCGAGTAAGTGTTCCTGAGTGAGCGGCGCCAGCGGCAGTATTGTCCAAAAGCACTTCTGTCATGATGGTCACTGAAATTTTGATTGAGAGGACCACGCAGGGCACACTCTCACTCAGCCTCGTTAACCCCTTCGCTGCCAGGCCTTTTCCCCCTCCTGTGCCGGGCCTTTTTTTGCCTATTTGGGGCAGTTCGCGCTTAGGCCCTCATAACTTTTTGTCCACATAAGCTAACCAAGCCAAATTTGCGTCCTTTTTTTCCAACATCCTAGGGATTCTAGAGGTACCCAGACTTTGTGGGTTCCCTTGAAGGAGGCCAAGAAATTGGCCAAAATACAGTGAAAATTTCGTTTTTTTCAAAAAAATTGGAAAAAGTGGCTGCAGAAGAAGGCTTGTGGTTTTTCCCCTGAAAATGGCATCAACAAAGGGTTTGCGGTGCTAAACTCAGCAGCTTCCCAGCTTTCAGGAACAGGCAGACTTGAATCAGAAAACCCAATTTTTCAACACAATTTTGGCATTTTACTGGGGCATACCCCATTTGTGCAATTTTTTGTGCTTTCAGCCTCCTTCCAGTCAGTGACAGGAATGGTCATGAAACCAATGCTGGATCCCAGAAACCTAAACATTTCTGAAAAGTAGACAAAATTCTGAATTCAGCAAGGGGTCATTTGTGTAGATCCTACAAGGGTTTCCTACAGAAAATAACAGCTGAAAAAGAAAAATATTGAAATTGAGGTGAAAAAAACATCAATTTTTCTCTACGTTTTACTCTGTAACTTTTTCCTGCAATGTCAGATTATCGAAAGCAATATACCGTTACGTCTGCTGGACTCCTCTGGTTGCGGGGATATATAGGGCTTGTAGGTTCATCAAGAACCCGAGGAACCCAGAGCCAATAAATGAGCTGCACCCTGCAGTGCGTTTTCATTCTATACCGGGTATACAGCAATTCATTTGCTGAAATATAAGGAGTAAAAAATTGCTATCAAGAAAACCTTTGCATTTCCAAAAAGGGCACAAGATAAGGTGTTGAGGAGCAGTGGTTATTTGCACATCTCTGAATTCCGGGGTGACCATAGTAGCACGTGAATTACAGGGAATTTCTCAAATAGATGTCCTATATTTGGAAGGAAAAAATGTAGAGAAAGACAAGGGGCAATAGTACTTGTTTTGCTAATCTATGTTCCCCCAAGTCTCCCGATAAAAATGGTACCTCACTTGTGTGGGTAGGCCTAGCACCCGCGACAGGATATGCCCCAAAACACAACATGGACACATCACAGAAAACAGAGCTGTTTTTAGCAAAGTGACTACCTGTAGATTTTGGCCTCTAGCTCAGCCGCCACCTAGGGAAACCTACCAAACCTGTGCATTTCTGAAAACTAGAGACCTAGGGGAATCCAAGGAGGGGTGACTTGTGTGGCTCGGACCAGGTTCTGTTACCCAGAATCCTTTGCAAACCTCAAAATTTGGCTAAAAAAACACATGTTCCTCACATTTCTGTGGCAGAAAGTTATGGAATCTGAGAGGAGCCACAAATTTCCTTCCACCCAGCGTTCCCCCACGTCTCCCGATAAAAATGATACCTCACTTGTGTGGGTAGGCCTAGCACCCGCGACAGGATATGCCCCAAAACACAACGTGGACACATCACAGAAAACAGAGCTGTTTTTCGCAAAGTGACTACCTGTAGATTTTGGCCTCTAGCTCAGCCGCCACCTAGGGAAACCTACCAAACCTGTGCATTTCTGAAAACTAGAGACCTAGGGGAATCCAAGGAGGGGTGACTTGTGTGGCTCGGACCAGGTTCTGTTACCCAGAATCCTTTGCAAACCTCAAAATTTGGCTAAAAAAACACATGTTCCTCACATTTCTGTGGCAGAAAGTTCTGGAATCTGAGAGGAGCCACAAATTTCCTTCCACCCAGCGTTCCCCCACGTCTCCCGATAAAAATGATACCTCACTTGAGTGGGTAGGCCTAGCGCCCGCGACAGGATATACCCCAAAACACAACGTGGACATATCACAGAAAACAGAGCTGTTTTTAGCAAAGTGACTACCTGTAGATTTTGGCCTCTAGCTCAGCCGTCACCTAGGGAAACCTACCAAACCTGTGCATTTCTGAAAACTAGAGACCTAGGGGAATCCAAGGAGGGGTGACTTGCGGGGCTCGGACCAGGTTCTGTTACCCAGAATCCTTTGCAAACCTCAAAATTTCGCTAAAAAAACACATGTTCCTCACATTTCTGTGGCAGAAAGTTCTGGAATCTGAGAGGAGCCACAAATTTCCTTCCACCCAGCGTTCCCCCACGTCTCCCGATAAAAATGATACCTCACTTGTGTGGGTAGGCCTAGCGCCCGCGACAGGATATGCCCCAAAACACAACGTGGACATATCACAGAAAACAGAGCTGTTTTTAGCAAAGTGACTACCTGTAGATTTTGGCCTCTAGCTCAGCCGCCACCAGGGAAACCTACCAAACCTGTGCATTTCTGAAAACTAGAGACCTAGGGGAATCCAAGGAGTGGTGACTTGCGGGGCTCGGACCAGGTTCTGTTACCCAGAATCCTTTGCAAACCTCAAAATTTGGCTAAAAAAACACATGTTCCTCACATTTCTGTGGCAGAAAGTTCTGGAATCTGAGAGGAGCCACAAATTTCCTTCCACCCAGCGTTCCCCCATGTCTCCCGATAAAAATGATACCTCACTTGTGTGGGTAGGCCTAGCGCCCGCGACAGGATATGCCCCAAAACACAACGTGGACATATCACAGAAAACAGAGCTGTTTTTAGCAAAGTGACTACCTGTAGATTTTGGCCTCTAGCTCAGCCGCCACCTAGGGAAACCTACCAAACCTGTGCATTTCTGAAAACTAGAGACCTAGGGGAATCCAAGGAGGGGTGACTTGCGGGGCTCGGACCAGGTTCTGTTACCCAGAATCCTTTGCAAACCTCAAAATTTGGCTAAAAAAACACATGTTCCTCACATTTCTGTGGCAGAAAGTTCTGGAATCTGAGAGGAGCCACAAATTTCCTTCCACCCAGCGTTCCCCCACGTCTCCCGATAAAAATGATACCTCACTTGTGTGGGTAGGCCTAGCGCCCGCGACAGGATATGCCCCAAAACACAACGTGGACATATCACAGAAAACAGAGCTGTTTTTAGCAAAGTGACTACCTGTAGATTTTGGCCTCTAGCTCAGCCGCCACCTAGGGAAACCTACCAAACCTGTGCATTTCTGAAAACTAGAGACCTAGGGGAATCCAAGGAGGGGTGACTTGCGGGGCTCGGACCAGGTTCTGTTACCCAGAATCCTTTGCAAACCTCAAAATTTCGCTAAAAAAACACATGTTCCTCACATTTCTGTGGCAGAAAGTTCTGGAATCTGAGAGGAGCCACAAATTTCCTTCCACCCAGCGTTCCCCCACGTCTCCCGATAAAAATGATACCTCACTTGTGTGGGTAGGCCTAGCGCCCGCGACAGGATATGCCCCAAAACACAACGTGGACATATCACAGAAAACAGAGCTGTTTTTCGCAAAGTGACTACCTGTAGATTTTGGCCTCTAGCTCAGCCGCCACCTAGGGAAACCTACCAAACCTGTGCATTTCTGAAAACTAGAGACCTAGGGGAATCCAAGGAGGGGTGACTTGCGGGGCTCGGACCAGGTTCTGTTACCCAGAATCCTTTGCAAACCTAAAAATGTGGCTAAAAAAACACATGTTCCACACATTTCTGTGGCAGAAAGTTCTGGAATCTGAGAGGAGCCACAAATTTCCTTCCACCCAGCGTTCCCCCATGTCTCCCGATAAAAATGATACCTCACTTGTGTGGGTAGGCCTAGCGCCCGCGACAGGATATGCCCCAAAACACAACGTGGACATATCACAGAAAACAGAGCTGTTTTTAGCAAAGTGACTACCTGTAGATTTTGGCCTCTAGCTCAGCCGCCACCTAGGGAAACCTACCAAACCTGTGCATTTCTGAAAACTAGAGACCTAGGGGAATCCAAGGAGGGGTGACTTGCGGGGCTCGGACCAGGTTCTGTTACCCAGAATCCTTTGCAAATCTCAAAATTTGGCTAAAAAAACACATGTTCCTCACATTTCTGTGGCAGAAAGTTCTGGAATCTGAGAGGAGCCACAAATTTCCTTCCACCCAGCGTTCCCCCACGTCTCCCGATAAAAATGATACCTCACTTGTGTGGGTAGGCCTAGCGCCCGCGACAGGATATGCCCCAAAACACAACGTGGACATATCACAGAAAACAGAGCTGTTTTTAGCAAAGTGACTACCTGTAGATTTTGGCCTCTAGCTCAGCCGCCACCTAGGGAAACCTACCAAACCTGTGCATTTCTGAAAACTAGAGACCTAGGGGAATCCAAGGAGGGGTGACTTGCGGGGCTCGGACCAGGTTCTGTTACCCAGAATCCTTTGCAAACCTCAAAATTTGGCTAAAAAAACACATGTTCCTCACATTTCTGTGGCAGAAAGTTCTGGAATCTGAGAGGAGCCACAAATTTCCTTCCACCCAGCGTTCCCCCATGTCTCCCGATAAAAATGATACCTCACTTGTGTGGGTAGGCCTAGCGCCCGCGACAGGATATGCCCCAAAACACAACGTGGGCATATCACAGAAAACAGAGCTGTTTTTAGCAAAGTGACTACCTGTAGATTTTGGCCTCTAGCTCAGCCGGCACCTAGGGAAACCTACCAAACCTGTACATTTCTGAAAACTAGAGACCTAGGGGAATCCAAGGAGGGGTGACTTGTGTGGCTCGGACCAGGTTCTGTTACCCAGAATCCTTTGCAAACCTCAAAATTTGGCTAAAAAAACACATGTCCCTCACATTTCTGTGGCAGAAAGTTCTGGAATCTGAGAGGAGCTACAAATTTCCTTCCACCCAGCGTTCCCCCAAGTCTCCCGATAAAAATGATACCTCACTTGCGTGGGTAGGCCTAGCGCCGGCGACAGGAAACACCCCAAAGCGCAACGTGGACACATCCTAAATTTTGTAAAAAAACAGAGGTGTTTTTTGCAAAGTGCCTACCTGTAGATTTTGGCCTCTAGCTCAGCCGGCACCTAGGGAAACCTACCAAACCTGTGCATTTCTGAAAACTAGAGACCTAGGGGAATCCAAGGAGGGGTGACTTGCGGGGCTCGGACCAGGTTCTGTTACCCAGAATCCTTTGCAAACCTCAAAATTTGGCTAAAAATACACATGTTACTCACATTTCTGTGGCAGAAAGTTCTGGAATCTGAGAGGAGCCACAAATTTCCTTCTACCCAGCGTTCCCCCAAGTCTCCCGATAAAAATGATACCTCACTTGTGTGGGTAGGCCTAGCGCCCGCGACAGGATATGCCCCAAAACACAACGTGGACATATCACAGAAAACAGAGCTGTTTTTAGCAAAGTGACTACCTGTAGATTTTGGCCTCTAGCTCAGCCGCCACCTAGGGAAACCTACCAAACCTGTGCATTTCTGAAAACTAGAGACCTAGGGGAATCCAAGGAGGGGTGACTTGCGGGGCTCGGACCAGGTTCTGTTACCCAGAATCCTTTGCAAATCTCAAAATTTGGCTAAAAAAACACATGTTCCTCACATTTCTGTGGCAGAAAGTTCTGGAATCTGAGAGGAGCCAGAAATTTCCTTCCACCCAGCGTTCCCCCACGTCTCCCGATAAAAATGATACCTCACTTGTGTGGGTAGGACTAGCGCCCACGAAAGGAAAGGGCCCAAAACACAACGTGGACACATCACATTTTTTTATAAAAAGCAGTGCCTACCTGTGGATTTTGGCCTGTAGCTCAGCCGACACCTGAGGAAACCTAGCAAACCAGTGCATTTTTGAAAACTAGAAACCCAGGGGAATCCAAGATGGGGTGACTTGCGGGGCTCTGACCAGGTTATGTTACCCAGAATCCTTTGCAAACATCAAAATTTGGCCCAAAAAACACTTTTTCCTCTCATTTCGGTGACAGAAAGTTCTGGAATCTGAGAGGAGCCACAAATTTCCTTCCACCCAGCGTTCTTCTAAGTCTCTCGATAAAAATGGTACATCACTTCTGTGGGTAGGCCTAGCGCCCACAAAAGGAAATGGCCCAAAACACAACGTGGACACAACATATTTTTTCACAGAAAACAGAGGTGTTTTTTGCAAGGTGCCTACCTGTGGTGTTTGGCCTGTAGCTCAGCCGGCCCCAGGGGGGGGGGGGCAGAAATGCCCTAAAATAAATTTGCCCCCCCAACCCCCACCCTCCCCCGCCGGGAGCGACCCTTGCCTACGGGGTCGCTCCCCCTGCGTGACATTGGCACCAAAAAACAAATCCCCGGTGCCTAGTGGTTTCTGCCCCCTTGGGGGCAGGTTGACCTAAACTCAGCCAATCTGCCCCCAAGGGGGGCAGAAATGGCCTAAATACAATTTGTCCCCCAGGGGAGCGACTTTTGCCTGATGGGTCGCTCCCCATCTCTAAAAAAAAAAAACAAAGAAAAAAAAGAAAAATTCCCCTGGCGCCTAGAGGTTTCTGCCCCCCCCCCCCCGGGGGCAGTTCGGCCTAATAATAGGCCGATCTGTCCCCCGGGGGGGCAGAAATGGCCTAAAATAAATTTGCCCCCCCAACCCCCACCACCCCCCCGGGAGCGACCCTTGCCTACGGGGTCGCTCCCCCTGCGTGACATTGGCGCCAAAAAACAAATCCCCGGTGCCTAGTGGTTTCTGCCCCCTTGGGGGCAGATTGACCTAAAATTTGCCAATCTGCCCCCAGGGGGGCAGAAATGGTCTAAATACAATTTGCCCCCCCAGGGGAGCGACCCTTGCCTGATGGGTCGCTCCCCATCTCTAAAAAAAGAAACAACAAAAAAAAAAAAAACACAAAAAAAAAATTGCCCTGGTGCCTAGAGTGTTCTGCCCCCCCCCCCCCCCAGGGGCAGTTCGGCCTAATAATAGGCCGATCTGTCCCCCGGGGGGGCAGAAATGGCCTAAAATAAATTTGCCCCCCCAACCTCCACCCCCCCCCGGGAGCGACCCTTGTCTACGGGGTCGCTCCCCCTGCGTGACATTGGCGCCAAAAAACAAATCCCCGGTGCCTAGTGGTTTCTGCCCCCTTGGGGGCAGATTGACCTAAAATCGGCCAATCTGCCCCCAGGGGGGCAGAAATGGTCTAAATACAATTTGCCCCCCAGGGGAGCGACCCTTGCCTGATGGGTCGCTCCCCATCTCTAAAAAAAAAAAAAGAACAAAAAAAAAAAACACAAAAAAAAAAATTGCCCTGGCGCCTAGAGGTTTCTTCCCCCCCTGGGGGCAGATCGGCCTAATAATAGGCCGATCTGCCCCCAGGGGGGGCAGAAAAGGCCTTCCCAAAAAATTGCCCCCCCTGGGAGCGACCCTTGCCAAAGGGGTCGCTTTGTTGCGTGACATTCGCGCGCAAAAACAAACTCCCTGGTGTCTAATGGTTTCTGCCCCCCTTGGGGGCAGATTGGCCTTATCAAAATAGGCCAATCTGCCCCCAAGGGGGGCAGAAATGGCCTAAATATATATTGCCCCGTAGGGGAGCGACCCTTGCCTAAGGGATCGCTCCCCACCTAAAAAAAAAGAATTCATCACAAAAAAAAAAAAAAAAAAAAATGGTCCCTGGTGCCTAGAGGTTTCTGCCCCCCTGGGGGCAGATCGGCCTAATAATAGGCCAATCTGCCCCCAGGGGGGGGCAGAAAAGGCCTTCCTAAAAAAATGCCCCCCTGGGAGCGACCCTTGCCCAAGGGGTGGCTCCCTTTTGCCAATTTCAAGAAAAAAAAAAAAATCCCTGGTGTCTAGTGGGGTTTCAAAAGCCGGATTGCAAGCAATCCAGCTTTTGAAACCTGTGAGAGACTTCAAAGGGAAGGAAATACATTTCCTTCCCTTTGAAGCCTCTCGGGGCCTCCCCCATGGGATTGAAAAAGAAATGCAAAAGCATTTCTTTTTCAATCGCGCTGGAAGCTCTGCTTCCAGCGCGATGGGGGAGACCCTGTGACTAATCAGCGCGCGCTCGCGCGCTGACGTCACAGGGGGGGTTGGGGGGGGTCGGGGGTGGGAGGGGAAGGGCTTCCCCTTCCATCCCTGACTTGGGGGGGTGGGGGGGAACCCCACAGAGGGAGCGAGAGCGCTCCCTCTGGGCTGTGTGCCGAGGACGTAGTGGTTACGTCCTCGGCACAGCAGCACTGTGCCGCAGGACGTAACCACTACGTCCGCGGCACAGAAGGGGTTAATACAGGGAGGCTCCCTGCGACGAACGACCAGGGGGCGGTTTGCAGCCCCAGCTAATAAATTAATTTTAATCATAAACTGTTCAGTACTGTCACGTAAAAGTGCCGGGCTCACTGACCCCAGGGACGGTGTGCTCACTGCTAATAATCGTTGATTTTAATTATAATACTGCACAGTACTGTCACTTTTGAAATAATACAGCATGAGGCATAGCTGCAGTGAAGTCTGCGAGCCACCTGACATTTTCATTTGTATAGTTAAAGGCTGACTGGCAGCTGAGAGATCTGTGTTGGGGGATTGGTTTACTATCAGGTTACAAAGTAGGGTGACCAGATTTTGAGAAGAAAAAACCGGGACAGGTCAGACATAAAAGGGGGTCTAAAGACTTTACACTCACTTTTATATCTGGCATGTCCCATTTTTTGCGTATTGTGAATGTGTCGCTATACATGTGTGTTTACATGTACACACACACATTTACAAGACTACACATATCAAATTAGCTATGGCTTGACCTCCCATCCTGCACCCCAAACCACCCCCATCCACCATCTCTCTGCTCCCCACACCGTCTCCCTGCTGGGAGCAGACAGGGGACTGTGTTGTCTGACAGTAACAGATAAATTACTTTAATTATTGCATACTTTGCGAGAGCATACCTTTAATTTATGCTTCCCTAGATAATCTGACCTTTGTCCCAAATACCGGGACATTTGTTTAAAATGAAGAGAAGCGTCGGGACACCAGGACAGTCCTCTAAAAACCAGGACTGCCTGGGGAAATCCGGGACGTCTGGTCACCCTATTACAAGGGCACTAGGTCAGTGCCCTTCGATTTCTAGTGCTTTGCAGCAGTTTTAAGATATTCCAAAAGTTTCTCGTTGTTTAAAGGGGAGTAATTTCTAAATTTTGTGTTTCCCTCGTCTTCATAGGTAGATTTTCCTGGTGAGAAAGTGTCACACATGGTTGTTAAAATGTTACTCATAATCTCACTGAAATTATGATAATATCACACATAGCAATCTGAAACCTTGGGAGCTATGTCTCCGCCTTTGCCAAAAAATCACTTCAACATGCTAGTAACGTGCCACTTAAGCGTAACCCACACAAATCCCTAAACCCTACTCTAGATCCATTAAAAAAACTGCGTACAATGTCACGCAGAGGAACAGCATCCAACACAGATCTCGATGGCACCAGGAGTGCAACACAACCACCTACTGGCCGGTAGACCACACTGCACCGCTAGCATGTGAGTAGCAGAAAGGCAACGACTGTGAGTGGGGAAGAACCGTGTGCAATGAACAACCACAGATGAGTTATAATAAAAAAAAACACAACCGGAAAGCCTGCTGCAAAGAAAGCGACCCCATAAGGAGAGGGCTCCTTATCTTTATGGGAGCCGTGAAGAAAGTCGGGGGAAGATCTAAGCAAACGTGATTATATACAGTGATATGTACAGTGGCTGTTATTGTATTACTGTTTTTTCCCAGTGAATCTTAACCCCTTAGCTGCTGGGCCTTTCCCCCCCCCCCCAGTGCTGAGCCCTTTTTTGGCTATTTGGGGTAGTTCGCGCTTAGGGCTTCATAACTTTTTGTCCACATAAGCTAACCACGTCAAATTTGCGTCCTTTTTTTCCAACATCCTAGGGATTCTAATGGTACCCAGAGTTGGTGGTTTCCCCTGGAGGAGACCAAGAAAATAGCCAAAATACAGTGAAAATTTTGTTTTTTCCAATAAAATGGGAAAAAAGGGCTGCCAAAGAAGGCTTGTGGTTTTTTCCCTGAAAATGCCATTAACAAAGGGTTTCTGGTGCTGAAATCACTATCTTCCAACCTTTCAGGAACGGGCAGACTTGAATCAGAAAACCAAATTTTTCAACACAAATTTGGCATTTTACTGGGACATACCCCATTTCTACTATATTTGGTGCTTTCAGCCTCCTTCCAGTTAGTGACAGGAATGGGTGTGAAACCAATGCTGGATCCCGGAATGCTAAACATTTCTGAAAACTAGACAAAATTCTGAATTCAGCAAGGGGTCATTTGTGTAGATCCTACAAGGTTTTCCTACAGAAAATAACAGCTGAAATAAAAAAACATTGAAATTGAGCTGAAAACAACAGCCATTTTTCTTTATGTTTTACTCTGTAACTTTTTCCTGCGATGTCAGATTTCTGAAAGCAATATACCGTTTTGTCTGCTGGACTCTTCTGGTTGCGGGGATATAAAGGGCTTGTAGGTTCATCAAGAACCCTAGGTACCCAGAGCCAATAAATGAGCTGCACCCTGCAGTTGGTTTTCATTCTATACTGGGTATACAGCAATTCATTTGCTGAAATATGAAGAGTGAAAAAGAGGTATCAAGAAAACCTTTGCATTTCCAAAATGGGATCAAGATAAGGTTTTGAGGAGCAGTGGTTATTTGCACATCGCTGAATTCCGAGGTGCCCATACTAGCATGTGAATTGCAGGGCATTTCTCAAATAGACGTCTTTTTTACACACTCTCTTATATTTGGAAGGAAAAAATGTAGAGAAAGATAAGGGGCAATAACACTTGTTTTGCTATTCTATGTTCCCCCAAGTCTCCCAATAAAAATGATACCTCACTTGTGTGGGTAGGCCTAGTGCCCGCGACAGGAAATGCCCCAAAACACAACATGGACACATCCTATTTTTTTTATAGAAAACACAGCTGTTTTTTCCAAAGTGCCTACCTGTAGATTTTGGCCTCTAGCTCAGCCGGCACATAGGGAAACCTACCAAACCTGTGCATTTCTGAAAACTAGAGACCTAGGGGAATCCAAGGAGGGGTGACTTGCGGGGCTCGGACTAGGTTCTGTTACCCAGAATCCTTTGCAAACCTCAAAAAGTGGCTAAAAAAACAAGTTTTCCTAACATTTCGGTGACAGAAAGTTCTGGAATCTGAGAGGATCCTCAAATTTCCTTCCACCCAGCGTTCCCCCAAGTCTCCCGATATAAATGATACCTCACTTGTGTGGGTAGGCCTAGCGCCCGCGACAGGAAACGCCCCAAAGCGCAACGTTGACACATCCAAATTTGTTGAAGAAAACAGAGGTGTTTTTTGCGAAGTGCCTACCTATAGATTTTGGCCTCTAGCTCAGCCGGCACCTAGGGAAACCTACCAAACCTGTACACATCTGAAAACTAGAGACCTAGGGGAATCCAAGGAGGGGTGACTTGCGGGGCTCGGACCAGGTTCTGTTACCCAGAATCCTTTGCAAACCTCAAAAAGTGGCTAAAAAAACAAGTTTTCCTAACATTTCGGTGACAGAAAGTTCTGGAATCTGAGAGGATCCTCAAATTTCCTTCCACCCAGCGTTTCCCCAAGTCTCCCGATAAAAATGATACCTCACTTGTGTGGGTAGGCCTAGCGCCTGCGACAGGAAACGCCCCAAAGCGCAACGTGGACACATCCAAATGTTTGGAAGAAAACAGAGGTGTTTTTTTGAGAAGTGCCTACCTGTAGATTTTGGCCTTTAGCTCAGCAGGCACCTAGGGAAACCTACCAAACCTGTGCATTTCTGAAAACTAGAGACCTAGGGGAATCCAAGGAGGGGTGACTTGCGGGGCTCGGACCAGGTTCTGTTACCCAGAATCCTTTGCAAACCTCAAAAAGTGGCTAAAAAAACAAGTTTTCCGAACATTTCGGTGACAGAAAGTTCTGGAATCTGAGAGGATCCTCAAATTTCCTTCCACCCAGCGTTCCCCCAAGTCTCCCGATAAAAATGATACCTCACTTGTGTGGGTAGGCCTAGCGCCCGTGACAGGAAACGCCCCAAAGCGCAACGTTGACACATCCAAATTTGTTGAAGAAAACAGAGGTGTTTTTTGCGAAGTGCCTACCTGTAGATTTTGGCCTCTAGCTCAGCCGGCACCTAGGGAAACCTACCAAACCTGTGCATTTCTGAAAACTAGAGACCTAGGGGAATCCAAGGAGGGGTGACTTGCGGGGCTCGGACCAGGTTCTGTTACCCAGAATCCTTTGCAAACCTCAAAAAGTGGCTAAAAAAACAAGTTTTCCTCACATTTCGGTGACAGAAAGTTCTGGAATCTGAGAGGATCCTCAAATTTCCTTCCACCCAGCGTTCCCCCAAGTCTCCCGATAAAAATGATACCTCACTTGTGTGGGTAGGCCTAGCGCCCGCGACAGGAAACGCCCCAAAGCGCAACGTTGACACATCCAAATTTGTTGAAGAAAACAGAGGTGTTTTTTGCGAAGTGCCTACCTGTAGATTTTGGCCTCTAGCTCAGCCGGCACCTAGGGAAACCTACCAAACCTGTGCATTTCTGAAAACTAGAGACCTAGGGGAATCCAAGGAGGGGTGACTTGCGGGGCTCGGACCAGGTTCTGTTACCCAGAATCCTTTGCAAACCTCAAAAAGTGGCTAAAAAAACAAGTTTTCCTCACATTTCGGTGACAGAAAGTTCTGGAATCTGAGAGGAGCCACAAATTTCCTTCCACCCGGTGTTCCCCCAAGTCTCCCGATAAATATGATACCTCACTTGTGTGGTTAGGCCTGGTGCCTGCGACAGGAATAGATCACACAACGGTCAATGTTGGTTCTTACGTGAGGCAACTGTTGACCCTGGGGTGATCCATTCCTGACACAGGCACTAGGTGTAGGCACTCAAGTGGGGTAGTGTTTTTATCAGGACAGGTGAGGAGTCACTGCGTGGTAGGAATGTTGTGGATCCCAGCATATTCCTGTAGTTTGTGTGACAGAAATGCGAGAAAAATAGAGTTTTTTTTCAACATTTCAGCTTTGCAGGGTATTCTGGGTAAGAAAACTTTGGGGAATCCACACAAGTCACACCTCTGTGGACTCCCCCGAATGTCTAGTTTCCAGAAATGTTTGGATTTAGTGTGTTTCTCTATATGGCCGCCGAATCCAGGACCAAAAACACAGGTGCCTGCCTTACAAAACCAGTTTGTTTTGCCATAGACAATTTTGATGTCTCCACAATATGATTTGGGTGGTGGAATTTGGGGCTGAACTAAATTGGGGAGCTCCCAAGAGAGCACTCTCTCTCTGCGTGCCGCCGCATTCACCTGCTCTCTGGGTTGGCCTAACCCACTATTACCCAGTTGCACGAACAGCTTGCGAAGGGACAGCAGGACTGTCCTCAGCACCTCCCTCATAATGTACTGGAAGAGGAGTTTTCGAATGGGACTCCTCTGACTGAAAAATCACTCCCAGAGTCTGCGCCATTGTCCTATCCCTCAGATGCTGTCTCAGTATCTGATGTCTCAGTCTCTGATCCTATGTCAGAGCGGTCCTCTATAACCCGAGTGCAGGCAGCAGTCATCCATCAAGATGCCATCTCTGCTATTGGCTAAACTGTTGCTCTAAAACACTAGCCTACGTAGACAGTCACAAAATCGATGGTGTGTGTGAGATACGTGCAACAGTAGACGCCACCTTACCTGCGCTTCTTCCCTCAATCAGCACGTACTTTCAAGACACTCAAAAAACACCTTGTCACATACCATTCGTCACAGTCTTTAGCACCTCCTGCGCCCAGTCCAACAATCATTATTGGTGCTCCCACTCCCTCCTCCTCGGATTCCCTCATTACCACCCAGCAAAAGTGCCCTTCATCTCTCCATAGACTTTACTAATGTACTCAGCTATTTACATAAAATACAGATGTGCTCTTTGCAATAGGCAAATAAACCTTCTGCGCTTCTTTATGGCACTAAAACTGCCACTAGACAAGTCGGACCCTTTTCCCCCCAGGGAAACCACACACATATTGACAAAAGTGATATATATATATGACAGCCAACCACCTGAAACTCAACTCAAGCAAAACCGAAATAATCCTCTTTGGCCCACACAAAAACACCTGGGACCCCCCATGGTGGCCCACCACGCTAGGCCCTGCACCCACCCCCGCCAACCACGCACGCAACCTCAGCATCATCCTAGACTCCTCCCTCTCGATGACCCAACAAATCAACGCTCTTACCTCCTCATGCTTCAACAAACTCCGTATACTGAAAAACATTCAAATGGATCCCCACAGAGACCAGAAAAACTGTCACTCACGCACTCATCAGCAGCAGGCTTGATTACGGAAACGCCCTCTACGCCGGCACCACTCTAAAACTCAAGCGCAAACTACACACATCCAGAACTCAGCAGCACGACTCATCCTCGACCTCCGCCGACACGAACACATCTCTCCACACCTCAAATCCCTCCACTGGCTCCCCATTGACAAAAGGATCACCTTCAAGATCCTCATCCTCGCACACAAATCACTCCACAACACAGGCCCTGCCTACCTCAACGAGAGTCACCTTCCACACCCCCACACGAAACATCCGCTCAGCTGACCTCTCTCTCGCCTCTGTCCCCCGCATCAAACACACCACCACCGGGGGCAGATCCTTCTCCTACCTTGCACCCAAAACCTGGAACGCACTCACAACCCACCTTCGCAAGACCCAAAACCTACTTCTTTTCAGGAAGGGCCTCAAAACCTGGCTTTTTGAACAGTGAACCTCCCAGCCCCTTTCCCTCCCCTCGTTCCCCCCCCCCAGCGCCTTGAGACCCTCACAGGTGAGTAGCGCGCTTTATAAATCTCTTTGATACAGATCTACCTCTATATATATATATGTATATATATATCTATCTACATAGATATATCTATAGATATATCCATGTACCTAGATATATCTATCTACATAGATATATATAGATATATATATACATATATTTTTTTTTAGTTGTTGTATGGTTTCCCAAAATGGCCCCCAGGGAAACCCTACAACATCTAAAAAAAAAATTGCCCCCACAGGGGATCACCCTGCCCACGGGCGACCCCCTGTCACTTCATTTAAAAAAAAAAAAAAAAAATTATTTAAAAAAAAAAAATTCCCCTGGGGGGGCGCGATTGCCCCCCCCCCCCCCCCCAGGGGGCACCTACCTTTTAAAAAAACAAAAATTTGCCCGTTTTCCGGGGGGGCCGCCCCCCAAAAGTGAAATGTGTCTAGTGGGGTTTCCTGGCCCCCGATCGCAGCTGTGCTGTGATCGGGGGCCAGGAAACCGTTTCAGAAGGCCTCGTAAGAAAGGGGAGACTCCGTGTCTCCCGGGGGGAGTAAAAAAAATAATAATAAATCCTCGGGTGCGACGCACCCGAGGATTTATTAATGCCCTTCCTGGTGTCGGCCACTGGTCGTGACCCACACCAGGGAGGGTGTGTGGGTGTCGGCCAGTGGCCGACGCCCGCACCAAAGCGGTTAAATTGAAGAGAGAATGCATAATTTTGTCACTGTTCCTCACGTGGAATTATAACTATCCATCTGAATTGGCATGTTATTATACAAGTGTGTCATCTGTCAGCACACGTGAGAACGTTTTCTTGAGTCCTAGGGCAGGCAGTGGTTACTGGGCCGATATTGTGCCATTCATAGCCTTTTATCACGTGTGTTAGGTAATTTAGCACTAAGGGCCAGATTTAAGAAAAGTGGCGCTGCACCTAGTGCAGTGCCACTTTTCTTGCGCCCTGCTAACGCAACCATGCGTGTGCATCACCATGGCAGTAGTTAGGGAACTAGCTGACCCTAGTTTAGAGCTTTGCAGGATTAGCGTAAAAAATGTTGATGCTAATCCTGCAAAGCTCCTTGAGGCCCATTATGGCCCATTATGAATAATGGTGTGCCTCCTGTTAACGCCTGCTCTGAGCCGGCAGTAAAAGTGCAGAAAAAAATGACGCAAAGAAATGTCAGATTTCTGTGTGCCATTTTTTTGGCCCCCCTAATGGGGGAACACACCTTTTGCATACACTATGTATGACACATGCATGATGTAGCGCAAAGGGTAACAAAGTGTCACATTGCATACATTGCACCACTTTGTAAATCTGGTGCAGCGTTTTTGGCCATCCAAAAATTACACTAATGTGTCGTTAGATGGCGCGAGGGGCTATTAAATCTTCCCCTCAGTGTATCCCTTTTCACACTAGATCCTCAGGGTAGTGAAGTCGAGCAGTACAAGGCTGTACTGGGGGTTCTGGGGGGAACTGGGAGGGGGTTATAGACTCAGAACTCAATACACCACCAAGTTTATTACTGAATGTCTTGCTAGTGCTTAGTCTTTTAAAAGAGGAAACATCATTTACTTCAATTCTCACAAGACAAAATGGAATGGTGCAGAAGCTAGAAATACAGTTGATAATACCTTTCATAATTAATAATACCTTTCATTCGGTTACAATAAAGGGCTGCTTACACTGCTCCTGTAGCACAACATTCTAAGGTGCTGTTTGTCAGGGGTGTACCTTGGTCAGTAAGATTGGAGGGGGGGGTCAGGTGTTGTTGAACTTCAGTTTTCCCAACAACCACGCTGGCACATGAAAATAAAATAAATTTTATGATAAACAAGGTGCACAAGTGGGGCTTAAGAGGCAGTGGAAAGGGAGAGGATTGCGGATTGGGAGGGGTAGGAAGTGAGAGAAAACATTATTTTGTGAAATAACCAACACTTTTTAATCTTTTCCAAACAGAGAGAGGGAGAGAGTGTGTGTGTGTTTTTATCTGTATATAGAAATTCCTAGTGAAATCCAACAGACACCTCACCATACCTCACCATACCCCACTGACAGCACTGTTAGCAACTATTTATCACAAAGTACACTTAATAGGAAGGTGTAACACCCCAGACCCCCCCACCTGGAGCTATGCTCCTGCTGTTTGTGAGACAATCCTCTCCCCCTCCCTAATAATAAGTACTGGGCTAAAGGAAGTCCTTTAGAGCTTGACATTTGTTGTTGGAGCTTAATGTCAGCTATTCTCCCTGTTAAAGTTTGGTTCTCATTTTCTCCCTTTTCCAGACTTCTTTATAGCACATATTACTATTTACATTGTCAGTTTGAACAGTGGCATAACAAAGGACCCTGCGGCCGCCACTATGCGGGGGCCCCCTCAGCACAGTAATTTGACCTGAGAACTCCTGCCTGAGTCCAGAGGAGGGAGCCCTCCATGAACTGTGCAGGTGTGTCCCCTCAAGTTTTCTTACACCCCTGAGTTTGACTCCACCAAAGGGTGTGTCTAGGTCATTCAGTGTTATTTGTGGGACTTCACTACTTATGCATTGTGCATCGCAGAGCTTCTTTCAAAAAGAAGCAATCTCGCATCGTCCCAACCAGCAAGCATGCAGTCGGAATCCATAGCGCCGTACAGATATCAGATGTGCAGAGGCAGCACCAGTCGTGGAAGTGGTGAGCAGGTTGTGTTGCTCACGTCTTTGTAGATATTTTATCTTGGGAATCTTCCTTCAGCCCAGATTCATTCCACCACCCATACAGTTTGATTCGTACCACAGATGAATACTTAAGTCTGATGTTGACCACTACCCAATCTCATCTCCAAAACGTCAGCTTGTCTTTTCTGAAGAAAGTGCGCAGTGGTCCAGTTTGTTGTAGAGCCTCACAGCTTTGTGGTTTATGTTGTTTAGAAGACTTAAGTTCTAGGCACCATCCAATCACCAAGGTACATAGCAAGGTTACACTGTAGTGGGACCTTAGGGACTCCCTGGTTTAATTGTCACAGAGCAGTGCAAATCCTTTCCCAGTCCATAGTGGACATCTTTGTCTTGGCCCACCTTGGCTCCTTCAAAGCCCCAGTTCTGAACAGTGTCACCCTCATTCAAGGACACCTCTAACATTTCTCCTTAGCAGTTAGTCACCTCTCTCTCTTAAAGTAAAGTCCAGCCTTTCCTGGCTCAAAGCACAATACTAAAGTTTCAAGTCCCAAATCTGATAAGTGGAACCTTGGAGCACAGTTTCTCTTTTGCCACTGGTTTGGAAACTCTAGAATCTGGAAGTGAAATCTTGGGACGTTTCTGTTCCCTATTTATAATTAAGTTATTTCTCTGCCCCAGCAAATAATACTGTCTCTTCTGGGATCCTTGGCATTCTGGATATTCCTGATATAATACACACGTCTTTATGTGAGCCCTCTTCAGCAGTGTCTTCTCGACTTGACTAAGTCGGTGGCTTCAATTCTCTTCCATTAATGTACTTTTTATGGATATGTCTATCTGCAGATTTCTAACCTTTTGAATATACCAAGTGTGAGACTGAATCCGGGAACTTTATCAATATGTCTCCATGCCAGTAGCGGGCAGTGGCTCAATTTTGCCATTGGAAGGAATGCCATTGTGACGTCACTGATGCTATAAAGTGCTGCCCACTGATGTCCTTTTTTGCACCATCAACACAAATCTAGAGCTTTGCTCTCTTCAGGGAAATCTCAAAATATGTTGTTGTTTTTCCAAAACAATTTTTCTTACAGTTAAAGTACAGGGATGTCTCCACCTAGGCGTTCAGGTTGCAAATGTCCATCATGGACCCGCACATCTGCTCCTGGTGCTTAGGGTTGGATCACAACATCAAGGCCTGTGCTCTGTGCAGGCGCATATATCCCAAGGCCGCTTAGGAGCAGGAAGCCACGTTCTTTACGGCCCAGGCTCAGAATGATCACAAAGCCAAACGGAAGCCGAGGCCCAAGATAAAGTCACTGGAGTCATCACCATCATCATCAAAGTAATCCAGGAGGAAGCACAAGAAGGAGTGACAACATGACTACGAGCAAGGCCGATCTTCAAGCAGTAAGTTAACACTGTGTTTCCCCTCTTTCTCAGAACTCTTCTTGGGAGACAGAGTGAGCTGAGCTTCCTCAGATAATCTGGCACTTGCACCTGTGGCTCCTTCTGACCTAATGCTGGTCCACGATCCACTGATACCTCCTGCACTGTCACCCAGGCCCCAGCCTGGTCGCAATACCCCAACTTCCAGTCCCTGAGAACTTACACTGCCTTGCTCTTGAACGCCATGTTCGATGCCTTTCTACAGGGCAATATTCCACTCTGGAGCAGCTTTGGAACCCCATGGAACCGAAGGGGGGAGGCTGCTTGTTTGGCACAATGCTGGCAGCCCATGCTTTGGCCCCATTTGTGCTATTTCTTCCATTGCCCCTATAACGCTGGTGCAGTGTCGGATGCCAGCATCAACCTCGGTGTCATGACTGACACCACCATCTCTCCATAATGCAGCAATGTCGCCCTTGGTGTCAGGTCACCCACTCCACCACTACTAATGCAACAGGCAATGCCACTGGCACTCCAACCAACCTGGCCAGAACAGGTCTGTGCCCCAGTCCTTTTCCTGTAATGGAAATGCCTGTTCTGCAACACAGATCCAGAAGGGATGCACAGCATCTCATGGAAGAAGCCAAGGCTAACCTCCTTGCCAGTGTTATATTTAGCAGCTCATGCAGCAGAACCTTTGCAACTTTTTAATGAGGCTGTCATGGGGCCCATCCTTGCAGAATGGGAGAAGCCCACCACTTCTCCTGCGGTCAAGAGAGTTGTGGCCAGAAGATATAGCTTTTCTCACCACTCCTCTGTCGCCAGGCAGGCTAGATGCCAAGGCATCCTACTCATCAAAACTGTTGTCAAATGCCTTCTCCACTACTCCCTGTGACAGAAACATTCAATAAATTGGAACAGGATGCAGAGAAGTCTTTTTCAACTGGCAGTATAGCGCTCAAATCCATTGATGTGAATTGCTGATGAGTTCATCCAGTCGGGTCTGGATACAGCAGATTTGGTGGAATAAGCCATGTGTATGTCCAAATCCTTGTATCACCATGCATAGCTCAGAAACTCAGGATTTTCAAAAGGTATGCAATCTACCTTAACAGCTCTCCTGTTTAATGGGTCTCACCTCTTTGGGGCAAAAGCAGATTTGTCTCTCAAAGGATTTAAAAGGAGCAAGGGCACTGCCAGGTCACTTGCCTACAGACTTAGCTGAAATGGAATTACCAACAATTTCAAGCGTCTGTAGTGGTTTCTCCTTTTGAGGTGGACAGCAAGTTCAAAGCTCCCAACAACAGCTTTAAGCCAGCCGGCTGTACCACCAGTATCGAGGGCTCGGCAAAATTTGAGGCTGTTGCTTGCCTCTCCCAACCCTTTCCTTCCTCATCCTTCTCTCCAGCCACTGCAGGGAAGCATCCCTAGTAGCCTCTTGTCAGAACACAGGGTGCCAGTTGGAGGAGGTATCTTCCTTTCCACACGCATAGAGGGCCATCACCTGAGACCACTAGGTTTTGCAAATTGTGGAAAAGGGGTATGCCTTACCCTTGGATCCAGCATTTCAACACATTCCCCTTGATGTGTTCTCCAATCCCAGTAGACAACCTTCCTGTCGTTTTGGAGGAGGTAGAGATCTTGCTACAAAAGGAGAGATCCAGAGCAGGAGCAGAGCCAGGGATGTTATTCTAGGTACGCCCCAGTTATTAAGATGTTGTTCTTCATCTAATCCTAGACCTCAGGGTCCTGTACAAGGTGCTGCAAAAGGACAAGTTCAAATTATTGTCCCTAGCACAGGTGTTTCTTGCGATGGAAGTGGGAGATAGGTGTCTGCTATTTCCGAAAAGCTGAAGAATATCCTAATAGCAGACATCTGGAAAGGAATTACATGGGAGTATATAAGCACCCTTATAAGGCACTTTTGTGTTGATTCAAATTTCTGGCAGGAACACCCAAGTAGGTCAGGCTTCTTTACCAAGTTGTATAGGTAGACTGCTATTGTTCTTCTTTCTTTCCCCACCTTGTTGGTAATTGGGCTTGCTGTTTAATTCAGTGCTTACTACTACTAATGACGATTTCCTGGAGGAGAAGGAAAAATTACTTTCTACTAAACTGCTTCCATTATTTTTATTCACTAGGTCTATGACAAAAGCAACTGAGATTTTCTGCAAAAATGCCCGTAGAGACACATAAAAAAGGTTTCTTAGGGCTAAACGTAATCACTTAGGAGTAGCAAAGAATCATAGAAGCTGAGACTCATTAAGGCGGCTTGTGGGTACACTGACTTTTAATGAATATTTTACTTTTTACTTTTTTAAGTCTCTTGCTTTGCCTTTCACATCACTTGTGAACACAGGTCTGAAATGCACCCCGGGCATATATTTTTAACGATGCTAAACTAGTTGAGCAAATCAAATGAATTAAGATATCAACAGAAACCAGAACACTAACCTTTTCTTGTGTTTTGTGGACTGAGCCAAGGTGGCGTGCATCATTTCCCAACGGAATGTTCTCCTGGATGTTTGCAAAATTGGTACTCTCTGATGGTGGAGGGGTACCGATTTCATTTCTGTTTACAAAAAAAGTGTCCTACGAGTTTAGCAATCAAATTAAACCAATAAGTCTAGCTTTCATGTGTAAGTACACACAAACACAGCCCTGCATAAATGGTGTTTAATAAATTAATATTAAGACCAAAACCTTCCTACTTTCAAACTGTCTCTAACAATTTGTTTATTTCGTTGAAAGTTTGGTACCTTTTGATATGTACTTGTAAAGGTGCTCTGGGATCCAGAGCTTGGGCATGACTGTTCTGTGTTAAGTACGTTATGGACGAGAACTAGATTTACAAATATGTAACTTTACCTTGCTTATAATCTCGTCTGTTCATCATTGGAATCTGCTGAATTCATGAACATTTCATAGCTCTTCTTCCTCCACTGTTCACCAAATAAATGTATAAAGTGGAAACTGTTTTAATAACTGCAAAGCTAAACTATGACTATCCTTTCAGAAATGTTACTTTATTTTTACCTTAGCAATAAAGTGCTCTGAAAAGGAATCCCAATTATTCCCTAAAAGTAGTATGAATACTTTAAAATAACTATAAATGTAATACATTGCGTTGTTAAGATGGGCAAAACTAACGATAAATAGCAAGTTAGGCATATAAAGCTTTTAGGCTAAACATAAAAGGAAACTGCATTGTGCCTTTAAGATTGCAGGCTGGCATAGCTATCCCACAAGGTACAACTCCAGTTCATCTTGAAAGTTTCGACAATGAGCACTGGCTCATTGTCGAAGCTTGCCTCTTCGAAATCTGCCTCACTCATACTCACTCGTCAACAAGAAGTAATACAGGGACTCCAACAGGTCCCTCAGGTTCAGTGGACTGCACAACAGGGGCCAATGCCACAGACTGTACACCAGGGTGTCAGAAACACTACAAGAGGACAAACAAGTCCAGGTGGGAGGAGTAATGATGCAAGGAGGTAACCCCTTTTACGCACAATCACAAATATCCAACACCAACCAACAACTACACTCAATGATAGCACCTGCAGACAACCACTATGTGTTTAATACTATCAGTAACCCACAGGTCAGATGAGGAGCCCACTGTGACAGTAGCCACAGAAGGTCACCTCTACAGTTTTCTAATCAACACTGGGGCCACCAAATCGTGCATAAAGGAAGGAGCACTACCACTTTCTCACAGCTCAATGGGCACACAGGCATTTTCTGGGGCTGTCAGGAGGGTTGCTTTTACTGAATCAGTGAGCATGATTTTAGAAGACACACAAATTGAAGGACCACTGTTATATTCCCCAGAGTCACCGGTCAACTTCTCGGAAGAGGTCTAATTAGTAAGTTGAACATCACCATCTCTTTTCTGGGAGATGGGTTAATGGTATGTTACACACCAGGTGTCACATCAGATAGGATACTGTCATTCATAGCTCATGAGGAATTGGGACAACAGATCAGAGCAATTCCTGTTGACACAAAGACTTTTTTGCATGGCATATATGTTTTGATAGCGCATACACCAGCTCTGCTGGGAAGACAGTGCAAATACCAGAAGAACTACTGTTCAGACCTGACAAGCTTGTGGATCCTATAGTAGTGCCTAATATGATATTTGAAATATCAGTCCTTGAAGTAAGGCCAATGTATGCTTTGTTAATAGCATTTGACAGGAGATAGGAAATGTGTGCATCAATAGTATTTACGGATACAGGGGTCCAATTGAGAGATATCTCAGAAGAAGAAATGTTTGATGTCATTCCACCAATTGAGACAGTGGTATGTGAAATGGAAATCACCATTAGAGTGCAGCTGCAGTACAGGACAGTGCCAGGACACCCACAAGACAGTACAATAAGAGAAAACGATTTGGCAAGGGTACCAGAGGGTCTGTGGACAGAGGGGCCACACAACCTGGGGTTGATTAAAGGAGCTGAGCCTGTGGAAATTACACTGAAACCTGGGGTGAGACTGCCCAGGGTACATCAGCATCCCTTGTCCAATGAAGCAGAAGAAGGTATCTTTCCTACAATTCAGGCGTTTCTTGAGCAGGGAGTAATATATGAGAGATCAACACCATGCAACACTCCATTTTTTCTGATATAAAGTCAAGAGGGAGACTTGGAGGATGATTAAGATTTGTGCTCCCTGAACTACATAGTAATACTACAATTTCAAGTAGTACCAGACCCGTCAGTCATACTGGCAAACATTCCTATGGATGCACTCTGATAGCCAATATTTAACGGGGATCACATATAAAAATACTCAATACTGCCACAGAAGGCTTCCACAAGGTTATTGTGAGTCCCCGAGTATCTTTAACAGGACAGTGAAAAAGGAGTTGGGGAACATAGAATGTAAAAGTACCCTCCTACAATATGTGGATGACATTGTGGTATGCAGTCCCACTGAAGACACATGCAAAGATTACACTATTGGTCTCTTTTGCATGCTTGCAGAAAGAGGATACAAAGTGGACAAAAATAAATTGCAATATGTGCAGACAAAGGTCCACTATTTGGTACAGATAATATCTAAGGATGGGAGGATAGTGGACCTTTGTGCTCCCTGAACTACATAGTAATACTACAATTTCAAGTAGTACCAGACCCGTCAGTCATACTGGCAAACATTCCCATGGATGCACTCTGATAGCCATTATTTAACGGGGATCACATATAAAAATACTCAATACTGCCACGGATAGATATCTGACAGAGTAGAGAACATCAGCAACAAGCCTAATCCAACCACCACAAAACAAATGCAGAAGTTTACATAGGACAGTGGGTATTTGATTATGTCACCCTGACTGCATCACTTCTAACTGCTCTTAAAGAGTCCCATACCAATGCGAACAAAAAAAACTTGATTGATGAAAGACAGCATTTCTGGCGCTCAAGAAAGCAATTACAAATGCTCCAGTGTTAGGTACACCTGACTACAGTGACGATTCTACGTCTTCTGCATTGTAATGGAATGACAATGACAGAAGTACTGTCTCAAAGGACATCTTTGGGACACAAACCAATTGCCTACTGCAATGAGCTGCTAGATCCCCTCATGAAAGGTCACTATCCATGTGAGCAAGCACTGGCTACTGCAGCATTTGCAGTCCAGAAAAGCACCACTACAGTGATGGGATCACCTTTAGCACTGTATGCAGAACATGTGGTATTTGCTATCTTACAAATAGGCAAGAGCACCCTCACAACTCAGAGAGCATCTGGATACGAAGTAATACTTTCAATACTATCACTGAAAGTAATTCACTGTCACACAGTTAATCCGGCAACATTATTTACACACCCAGTTACTGACGATGAACAAGTACATGACCGTGTTGATTGCATACCAGATGAGGGAAGATGGGAGAAGACCCCCATCTCAAGGAGCATGTTTCTCTTCATTGATGAGTCCTCTTTCATAGATCAGAAAACTGGGATTAGACATTCTGGAGCAGCAGTTGTAGGAGCTGAACAGCAGGGATCATCTGATACATTACAGATAATTAGTCAGATACCATTACCTTCTAATTTTTCAGCAGAGGCTGCAGAATTAGTGACCATCATTGAAGCATTGCAGTGAGATGAGGGATTAGAGGTCACCATCTACTCAGATTCAGCATACGTCACCACCACTGACATTCTAGCATTCACAAGTGGGAAAGGAGGGGATTTCTTAAATCTGATGGGTCCCCCATGATGCACAAAGATTTATTGGCATGATTGATAAACGCTCTAACTCTTCCATCCAAAGAAGCAGTGATGAAGAGTACAGAACACACCAATCAGCAAGACCCTATCCCCAGAGGTAATGTTCTGGCAGATTGGGCAGCAACAGAAGCAGCTAAAGCATCCCCAAATTATAATGAATATGATGAACCCACATTAGGAATGATGACAAGCAGGCAACAGGATGCTACTGAATTACCACCCCCATAGACAGCACAATTATATTTACCCAAATTACAAGAACAAGCACTGCCTCATAAAAGAGAGCTGTGGGAACAGCGGGGCAACACGCAGTCACAGAGATTTCATTTTACAGGCAGGAGGGCACAGGCAAGCCAGTAATGCCACAAGCCCTGTTGTACACAGCTCTAGACCAACTGCATCTCCCAGCACACACTGTAAAGGAATACCTTCTTGCTACACGACTGGCAGATCGTTTTATTCCACAACTATTATTACTCTGTATATTGCAGAATGTGCAGTATGCCAACAATCCAGCCCTAAGCCTACACTGAAAGTGATCACTTCAACAATACCACGCCCAACAGGTCCCTTTAAACATTTACATTTAGACTTTGTTGACATGATTGAGAGATGCAACAATTACAGGTATCTTATCGTAACTGTCTGTCCCTTCTCGAGGTGGATAGAGGCAAGACCATGTGTACATAATGATGCTAAAGCAACAGCCAAAGTTTTAATAATAGAAGTAACACCCAGGTGGGAAACTGCAGAAGTGATTAGTTCAGATAACGGCACATACTTCGTTAAACAATGTTCCAGCACATTTTCACCTCCCTAGGAATAAAACATAAGTTGCCATCTGTTTATCTCCCCCAAAGTAATGGTATCGTTGAAGGCCTTAATAGCCAAGCAAATTGTGTGCTATGTTACAAAAGAATTGGTTACACTTCCTCCCTCTAGCTTTATATGCCCTCAGAAATCAACAAGGAAGTGATCATCATTTGACCCCGCACCAGATAGTGACAGGGCGTCCCATGCCAAACTCCTTAACGATAGCACAACAAAAGACAGATGTCCATAAGACAGCTGAGGTTCTGGGGGAAGAAATAAGCTTTTATTTATCTCAGTTGTTGAAGTCTGCCAAGTTCTCTTCTACACAGGTGTTGCAACAGGTGCACCACCACAGCCAGCACTACTGCAGCCCAGCAGACTAGTCTAATACCCGTTGGCCAAAAAGTGTACATCTGCAATTTTGTAAGTCGATGGAGGGACAGTAAGTTTGAAGGCTTCCTACTCAATTTCCCAGAGCACACCCACTGCAGTGAAAGTGGAAGGCAGGAACCCATAGATACATTCGTTAGACATTCAACTGGGCCCTGCTTTGTGTTAAGTATTGTCATCTTCGGAGGGAGACTTAGAGGAGAAAAAATAGAAACAAGAGTAACAATATCTCCCTTCAAAGCTCAAGTGGAATATTTTATTGACTCTGCTAGCGGACAGTTATGTATTTCTGTTTTGTTTTTCTGTTCATGTCGTCTTATGTTGGCAGCTACATTGCAATAGTATTTTAGCCCATATATGCCATTATGTCAATATATCACACGCTTGCAGAGAGATGTATACGAGTATAAAAATGTATCTCACAGTATTCATTCTAGCTTATTAGATAATATGTGGTACCAGAATATGACAGAGATAGGCATGCAAACTTCTAATGAATCATGTATTGTTTGTTCCTTGATTCCACATGCGAGTGATTCAGACAGGCTACACTTGTCTAAAGAGGTACCCCCGAATATCTATGACACCTTTTCCTTTGTTGAATGCGAGCACAGATGCAGCCCTGGCAGGTAAAACAGGGAAAATTTCTAGTAAACACCACGCAATATGAGGAAGAGTTAGTATACATAATGAATGTCCTAACAGACTGCCAAGAACTAGTAGTGAAGTTAGACACCATGGCCAAGACAGGAGTTATGAGGTACAAGAGTGAAACTTGGGGAGCTAAAATACTGCAGCAGGGATTCTCTGGGGTATCCCGAACTACATTTTTTTGTCAGAACTACTCTGTCACACCTAAGCCCCACAATTGTCAAGAGAGCCCATATTTCAGGTTAAATGGATCAGTATACGTCCATGGTCACTGGCACCATGGCACTACATTTGGATGCAAAGCCCTTTCCTTGTGGAAAGGAAACCAGAATGATGATATCATGCAACAAAAGTGTCAGGCTGTGTGGGATGAGAATATATCTAAGATAACTTGGTAGAAGCACCTTCAACTCTTCAAGTAGGTAGAATACCCCTTATTTTTTCTTTTTGTTTCAGGGGAATAGAACAACATCACTTGCATCACCACAAAGTATAATGCTGACATGCAATGGGGTACCTCCAGTCTGATGGACTACTATTGGCAGTGCTGAGAGTGGCTGTATTTGTGACTTCTTTCAAGATGGAGAGGTCTCGGTTCTTTGGTGACCATGCACACCCGCTCCTTGGTGATTCCAGGAGTGGACATTTCAAAATTACATGACCATCCCATGAGCCATCCAACTACCAAGCTGCACCATCATCGGAGGAAGAGAGCTGCAGATTATTTTGGCCCTACAACCTGGAAAAAAGTCCCACAGAAGCACAGGTGTTCAACGATGCCCAGTTGTTCTTTGAAAGCATCCTTCTGCTCTTCCAAGCAAAAGCGACTGCCCGTTGGTTGCAAATAACTCGCTGGGAACTAATGAAGGCCATCACTGAAGAAGGCTTTAATGCTTTCAAAGAAAGGTTGCGAGCTATGAGAGTAATGCTCATGCAGCACAGGTATGTGCTAGACTTGATGATGGCTATAGAGGTGCGAGTTGGTGCCAGAATTGGAACTGACTGCCGTACATATGTGTCAGCTAACGCTGTGGACAATGGAACAATAACAGAGGCCATATAAACTCTGCATAGTCTGCAAAAGAAGATGGTGGACGAGTGGGGTGCCCCCGTGAGTGGTTCTCAGGGTGGTTTGCTTCAGTGTAATCCTGGATGTCAGGACTGTTTAAAGGTTTATTGCCAATCCCTGCTGTGATACTCTTGATGTGTTGCATCTTGCAGTTAGTGGTAGGATGCTGCAAGAGGGTTAGTCAGAAGTTGGGAGGGATGTTTATCACGAGATGGATCAATAAAGTGCAGGATGTTGAGTAGAACATATATACACACTGATGGACGCATGCAAAAGGAAAGGTGAGGAAATATTTGAAAGTTCAACTAATGGGGGGAATGTCATAGAAAATATAGAAAAGAGAGAAGGCCCATTTTTGCTAATGCATGGATCAGCAGGAAAAAGTGCAGAATTGTATGTAGTCAAAGACAAACCAAGGCCCAAACTCTTTACGATGTCAGAATAGAGAGGAAGGACACAATAGGGGACTGGGTGAAAGGCAGAGACACAAGTTGTATTAGGCAGAATAATTAGTAACACAGCTAAAATAGAAGGTTACAGCATGAATCATAGGTCTACACACCTCTGAGAAAAGAATGTGTTTTGCAGACTAGCAGACGTGTAGGGAGGGCATGCTGATATGCTTCAGAGCGTGAGACTAGAAGAGACTATGCTTATTAGCAAAAATATATCCATGACAGGTGCACAGCACTCGCATTCTTGTAACGTGTGGTTAGATGTTTTACAGGAAACTATTGCTTTGGGTTGAACTTAGTAGAGATAACAATGTACTAAGCAAACACTTTAGTTAATTTGCATGCCAAGCAGTGAAAAAGCTCATATTGTGGGTTGAGTCTATATGAGACACTGCCTGTAATGTTTCAGTTTGAGTGTAGATTCAGTCCCAGGGCTGATCTGTCCTCTCGGCAGTATTTGATAAAAACCCATACTATATTGCCAACTAGAATGGTGTTGTTTCTTCATTTCTCCATCTCAACAACAACTGGTAGCACAGTCCTATGAGAAGCCGGATAGCGATGGGGCTCCTGTCCCCGCTGCTGTGTGTGGCTTTTCATTGGCTTCAGAGAAGCACAGATGTGCGCCCTAGCAACCACATTTTAGCAGATCGACAGTGCTGCCTGAGGCATGCACATTTTCTGCTCAATAAAGTGGATTGTGTAAGGGGATCATAGTTGAACTAAGCTTCTCAGACATGTGCAATCTAGAAAGACAGCTACAGAATGTTTTGTTTTGAAACAACACTGTAGCTGTAAAACGCCTTAGTTCCCTCAACCTTCTCCTCCTCCTGTCATCAGGAGCCTCAAGATGAGCCAGAGAGGGTTGGCCTGTTCATGAAACACAAAACTTGTGTGTTCATAAACACTCGAGGCCAGCTTTAAGGCGGTGTGTCCGGTGCAGCTGCACCTGTCACTGACTTTGGTGTGGGGGGGGGGGTGCTTTGTTTAAAAATAACTATTAGTTTAAAAGCACTTGAACCTGTTTGTGCATCCAGTAGTTTTCGGGCAACAATAAAAATGCCAGGATAACTCTGGTGATTAATGTTCCTACTGATGAGAGATCCAATTTTGTCTAGTAGCAGTTTTGACTCATCATGAAGTAGTGCAGAGGGTTAATGTGACTGCTGCAAAGAACGTGTACCTTGCAGAACTGAGTGAACTATCAGTAGCACTTTAAAAAAATGAAATGCATGTCTGCGAGAAGCTATGGAGAGATTAGAGGCACTGTTGGAGGGTGGTAGGGATGGAATTCATGGAAAAGGAGGTCATGGGGATGCCAAAAAAGACTGTCACTGCGGCCGCCACCAGCTCTAAAGACGACCCTGTGAACACTGCTAAACTAATAAATGCACAGGGGCCACAGAGCGGGCAGGAGGACTTCATCCTGGAGCCACTGATAATGAGTCCCTACTCGGGTATAAGGTTTGTTCTTGCATTGTGCTAGAATCTTGTTTATTGTACGAACAGAAGTGATTGCAACCAGAAATGCTACTTTCCATGATGAGCATTGCAGAGAGGACTTATGCATGGATTCAAAGGGGTTTCCGTCCAAATAGCTAATATGTTTAATTCTAAATAAGCTAATGGGTACCTCATTGGCAGCTATTGTTTTTTTAGCCCTTCCAGGAAATCATTGAATACAATCATGCAGAAAAATGTCATTTGGATTGTAGTTTATCTATATTCTATATTCTGTCATAGCTGAATATGTAATTTTAAGGAACAACATTTAGGCCATGTTTTGGTAGTTATATAAAGTATGGCAATGACGCATCTTCTTGCCATGAGGTAGGTTCAACACACTTCTAAATATACCACAAGCAGAATGACTTCCATATTAAAGCGTACAGTGACTTTGTTTAGAGCCTTTTTGCCTCCTTAATAATGTTTATGCACTGAGGTGGAAGTTTCAAATGGATATACTTGAATTCAGGAGCAAAGAATTTAGTTTTTGTGATGTGAGGTTGAACAACAAAGTTATACTCCTGCCTTTGGACATGAGCTCCGACTGTAATGCAGGGTCTTGAGTGGTCCCTCTGACGGCTGAGGTGAACAACAATTGCCTCTGCCATAGTGGGGCTATCAAAGTCATTCTAGTTCGTTCTGCCTTGTTTTAGCATAATGGTCATCTTAGGACTGAGGGGGATCAGAAGAAACCTGAAAATAAATGTTTTGGACTAATTGATCCAACATGCATTCCCAAGGTACCCCAACTTTTTAAATCCAGATGTGAAGCTTCAGCATTTTGGGTTTTCCACCTACTGCAAAGAAATTAAATGTAGGAGTGATCCCCACAGGTCCAAAATCAATTTCAAGTGGTTTAGCTGATGTCCTACTCATGTTTGTCTGCAATGCATCTCCTTAAGCCACGTACTTGCTTGTTTTGAGTGTCCCACATATGTACTGCAGTCAAACTGATGTTTCTGGGAATCAGTCAGTACCATATCGTTTCACTTCAATTGACCCCACACCAATCAAATCCACCCCAATTAAGCTAGTCCAATCTATCCCATTAAAATCCAATACACCTCATCACAATCCAATTCACCCACCCCAGCCCAATCCCCCACCCCACCCCAATCCAATCCACCCCACCCCACTCCTGTCCTATCCACCCCACTCCATTTTGATCAACCCCACTCCAATCCAACCCTCTCCAATACAGTTCACCCCACTCTACTCCACTCCACCCCATCCCACCCACTCCAGTCCAACCCACTCTGATCCAATCCAATCCTCTCACTCCAATCCATCCCACTCCAATCAAGTCCGCTGGTACCCAACCCACCTAACTCCAGTCCAATCCACCCACACCATCCCACTACATTACAATCCACATTAATTCACCCCACTCCAGTCTGCATTAATGCACCCTATTCCATTTCAATCAGCCACACTCCAAACCACCTTAATCCACCCCATTCCAATCCAATCCACCCCTCTCAAATCAGTCCATCCCACACCCATCCACTCCACCCTATTCCCATCCAACCCACTCCAAATCAACCCCACTCCAGTCTAATCCACCACAGTTCACTCCACTCCATTCCATCCCACCCCCCCACCAGTCCCCCATCCCAATCCAGTCCACCCCATCCCTATCCAGTTCTCCCAAATCCAATTCACCACACTAAATCCAATCCACCCCACCCTACCCCAAACTACCCCACTCAATCTAGTCAACCCTACTCAATTCAATCCATTTTACTCCACTCCACTCTAATCGACCCCAATCTGATCTACCTCACTCCAATCCACCCCACTCCAATCAACCCCACTCCAGTCCAATTCACCTCCACGCCAATCCAATCCACCTCAGTGCAATCTACCTCACTCTAATCCACCCCACCCCAGTCCAAACCACCCCACTTCACCGCACCCCACTCCAAACCAATCCCTGCAGTCCACCCCACCCCATTTCAATCCACTCCACCCCACCCCACTCCAATCCACCCCACTCTACCCCAATCCAATCCACTCACCCCATCCTAGTTCAGTTCACCCCACTCCAATCCAATCCAATCCAATCCAATCCATCCAGCCCATCCCACTTCAATCCAATCCAATCCACCCCACTCTAATCCAATCCACCCCACTCCAATCCAATTTACCCCACTGCAGTCCAATCCACCACACTCCAAACCAGTGAATCCAATTCAGCCTACTCCAGTCCAAGCTAATCCACCCCACACCAACCACCCAGTCCACCCAACACCGGCCCTATCACTCCAATCCAAACCACCCACCCCAATCTAATCCTCCCCACTCAAATCCACTCCTATTCAATCCACCTCATCCCATTTCAATCTACCCGACTCCAGTCCAATCCACCCCTCTCCATTCAATCCACCCCACTGTATCCCAGTCCAATCTACCCTACTCTACTCAGACCAATCCATCCTACTTCCTCAGTTCGCTGCACCCTATTCCACCCCACTCCACTCCACAACACTCTCTGCTGCTGAACCACTGAACTCTACTCCCCTCTACTCAACTTTACAACACTTTACTCCCCCAATTCCACTCTACAACACTCCAACAAATCCACCTTACCATACTGTACTCCCCCACTCCACTCTGGCACTCCATGCCACTAACTTTTATCCATGCTGAACAGCAGCCACACAAGTGTACAACACAGCAAAACACATTGCTGAAGCTAATAGCTTTTGTATAGGCAAGACCTATGGGCTTTGCCAATGGTTGTCTCTCTTGACAGCATTCTTGACCGAATTCCTTCCTAGCTGATTAGGGAATAGATAGTCAATATGTTGACCATGTGAATCAGGACCACGTTGTTCTACAGTGTAAGAATGAACGACTTCAAAGCCAGAAGGACTGCTCTACATTTCAGCATGTTGATGTGATAAGGCTCCTTGTGATTGTGTACAGACAAATCTACTGAAAACATAGGAACAAAGCCTTATATCCCTTTTAATGCAGAAAGACCTACCAGTTTTCTTCTGAGGGAACTTACAAATAATAACAACCTTTATTTTATCCCTGAGCATGCATCAGTGGATATGCATGACAAATTGAATCGTTGCAGTATCAACATCTCATCATTATTACATAACGTACTTAGGGCCGTATTTATACTCCGTTTGCGCCGAAATTGCGTCGGTTTTTTTGACGCAATTTCGACGCAAAACTAACGCCAACTAACGCCATATTTATACTATGGCGTTAGAGGCGAATAGCGCCAAAGTTCCCGGAATGTGCGTCATTTTTTAGCGTGAACCCCTTCCTTGCGTTAATGATATGCAAGGGAGGCGTTCCCGTCTAAAAAATTACTCCCAGGCCTTTACGTGGTATTTATACTCCCGGGCAAAAGAGACGCCCGGGAGTGGGCGTGGCTAAAAACGGCGCATTTGCGCCGCTTTTTAACGCCTGGGTCAGGCATGGCGTTAAGGGACAAGTGGGCTCAAAATGAGCCCACAGTGCCCTCCCCTGCCCCCAGGGACCCCCCCTGCCACCCTTGCCCACCCCAGGAGGACACCCAAGGCTGGAGGGACCCACCCCAGGGACATTCAGGTAAGTATTTTTTTTATTTTTTTTTTATAATTTTTTGTGGCATAGGGGGGCCTGATTTGTGCCCCCCTACATGCCACTATGCCCAATGACCATGCCCAGGGGACAGAAGTCCCCTGGGCATGGCCATTGGGCAAGGGGGCATGACTCCTATCTTTACAATGATAGGAGTCATGTTGATGGGGGATGGGCGTCGAAAATAAATGGCGCAAGTCGGGTTACGACGATTTTTTCGACGTAACCTGACTTGCCCCATTTTAAGACGCCCATGCGCCATTTTCCCCCTACGCCGGCGCTGCCTGGTGTACGTGGTTTTTCTCGCGCACACCAGGCAGCGCCGGTCTGCTTGCGCCGGCTAACGCCATTCAATAAATACGGCGCCCGCATGGCGCTTCAGAATGGCGTTAGCCGGCGCAAAACTTTTTGACGCTAAACTGCGTTAGCGCAGTTTAGCGTCAAAAAGTATAAATATGGGCCTTAGGCCCGTATTTATACTTTTTTTAGCGCCGCATTTGCGCCGCTTTGTGACGCAAAACGGCGCAAACCTACAAAATACAGTGGCCCGTATTTATACTTTTTTTGCGCCGCATTTGCATCGTTTTTTGACGCAAAAACGGCGCAAACTTGCAAAATACCATTGTATTTTGTAGGTTTGCGCCGTTTTGCGTATAAAGGCGGCGCAAATGCGGCGCTAAAAACAGTATAAATACGGGCCAGTGGTATTTTGCAAGTTTGCGCCGTTTTTGCGTCAAAAAACGACGCAAATGCGGCGCAAAAAAAGTACAAATACGGGCTTTGCTCATCGTGTAATGACATTGTGTATATTGAACTGCACTTTATTAATGGCTCCCTTCAAAGTGGAAAACTGTAACCTGGCAAGTCCATAAAACAGCAGATATATTTTTCGACACTATGGAGGTCTTCCGGGATTGGATGAATCGCTGCTGTACGAAAATATTCAGCAATATTGATAAAAGCCCTGATAGAGTAACACGTTTGTCAATATCTCAGTTTTAAGTGAGGTACACGAAGAACAAAAGACAAATTATAGGCCTTTTGGTGGTCTTACCATAACGTTATGATAATAGAGGAATGTGCTTCATGCTGCTTCATAACAATTGTAACCAACTCGCTGATGTTCAAGATTGGGGTTGGCTGGCTGTTGCTTTAACAAAGCATTCCCCTTAATACTACTATGAAAACCAAATTAAAATGTTTGCAGTCATCAGAGACACTCGAACAACTACATCTCCACATTATTTCCTGGTTCGTGGCTACTCAAAGCCACCTTTTGCATTCACATGATACCTTGAGTTTCCTGAGACAGTGTGATATTTACTGTCTCCAGAAAACCTGATGCACAGCACTGACAACATCTAGAGGATTTCACAAGTTTCAGGTCAAAACCAAGAAATCAAATACTAATGGAACAGCCTCCTGGGGTCTGACAATATACATATCTACCACTTTAAATATATACGACCCCATACCTCTCACATTTTCAACGTATGTGACTAGATGGAAAGCCCAGAGGGGTCATCCATACTTTTGATGAATCTTTATTTAAACATCTAAAGGGGGGTGTCAAACGTACTATTGTGACGTCGTCCTGACCAAACATAGAAAATATCTTATGTACACAAAGATAAGAAAGTGACTATGGCTAGAGACTTCAACTTAAATTTGATGAGATCCTGCAAAGATTATGGACACCTACACTTAACAGACTCAATATGGGTAAAAAATAATATGCCAGCTCTAAACCAAAAAGGAAGTACACCATGGAATTTAACTACTGATACATCACATAAGTTGCATCTGAGAGCTGATAATGGGAGAAATCCTTCAAACACTCCTAGTCATATTTCACAGGAGGGATCTGCAGTATTGAGTTACTTTTAATTGCCACTTTCTATTTTTCTATTTTGCAAGGATTTTGATGGAGCTGCTAGGGTTGAAAGCAATCACTTTCTACTGATGGTAGAATTCGAGAGCTACGCTTACTAAATAAACGTCAGTTCTTTTCCTGTAATGAAAACGGAATAAAAAAGCTGAAATGTGTTTTAAGTGTGGCTTTAATCTGATTACTTTACTTTCCAATTTTCTCTCGAATCAAAAATTATTAACACTTTTCTCCATCAGGCAGTAGGCTCATAAGGGACCAGACAGAACTTCGATCTCAACAGCAGTGCTTTTATTTCAGTGGCCCTATAATGGACACCGACATCTA
Organism: Pleurodeles waltl; assembly: GCF_031143425.1. Classification (NCBI taxonomy): domain Eukaryota; kingdom Metazoa; phylum Chordata; class Amphibia; order Caudata; family Salamandridae; genus Pleurodeles; species Pleurodeles waltl. Next base: position 713,451,352 of record NC_090450.1, read on the forward strand.
ACATCATTACTAATATGAAAACAGAAACTGAGATCTGTTTAGCATGGATATAACGCCACTTTATTTGTGAATTAATTTACCATTCTCTCCTCATCTGATGTTGATTAGTTTGTTTTTAGCTTCTGTGTTTGCGACTGCCATTGAGGTTTTGTTTTATATCATTTTTTCTTGTATATGTAACGGTCGTAAAGGTGCCATTGAACGGCCTGTGTTTTTATTGTGAAGATTATGGATTATATATTTTTTAGATAAAAAGTGTGCTAATGTTATATTGTGATTTTTCTTTTCTTGCCAGGTTTTAATAATTAACTAAGCAATAAAGATCATGACAATGAAAATTACATCTCCCTTGTTTTTGTTGATATTCCATTGGATGTTGAAGTACCTAGATAAAAATGTATACAGTATTGTGTCAGCAAGGAAGATGGAAGGTTTTTGCAGCGTTCAGGGATGGAAAGGGAGGTGTTGTAACCTATTGGGGGGTAAACCGTGAGGATGCAAATAATTTCATTTAGGTTCACTCTGATGGCGGTCGAAATGACCATAAAGGATGAGAATGAGCGGAAATTGACACTTATGCAGGACTAACTTTTTTTCTTGAGGATGTTGGCTAGGCCACCTCAGTGCATGCCTTTATGTAAGAATCTGTACCCTTCTGGGATCATGAACTATGAGGTGTGATAAGGTCTAAAATTTCACTTGCTTCAACTTAGACGGATCTTCCATTAATTAGAATATAATTTAGGTTGGATTCTTTGGAAGGATAGTTGAATTGATCGCAGGTGGTTATGATACGGATTAGATTTCTAGGGGGGATGCCGTGGTTTGGATCGTACATTTTACTTATGTTGGACGTGGTCTTGTCTGCACCTTGGCAGGGGTGTCTGAGAGCACAATGAGGGCCCGATTTATGAAAAGTTGGCGCCGCCTTTGATTTATTTTTTGACGCAAAAGCCGCGCAAATTTACAAAATATAATTATACAATAATTATATTTTGTAAATTTGCGCGGCTTTCGCGAATCAAAGGCGGCGCTAACTTTTCATAAATCAGGCTCTAAATGTGTAATGCTGTTAGCGTGAAAAAAGAAAGAACAATAGGATGAGTAGGGTTCAGATGGTGTAGTCTGTGCTTAATTTGTGCTTGTTGTTGCCGGTGTAGAGCATCGGCACTTATTTCTGAGGGCCTGCGGTTATTTTTCTACCTAGAGCATTTACTGCGAGCAAAAGACACATATGGGAAAGACAGAGAATCAGAAAAACGAAAAAGAAGCAATCTGCAAGAGTGAGCTGAAGGTGCAGGGAGTGGCTGTTAGTGGATTGAAGAGGCAAAAAATGGCTTAAGGGTTACGCTGCCTCAGTATTCCGTGTTCGCACATTTAATTGCAAAAGCCGCATGTTTAAGAGGAGAGGTTTGGGCACTGGCACCTTTTTTATTTACAAATTGGGTGTAGTTCCAGGAGTTTCAAGTTGTATAAGGATGTCTTTGCATAGGATGTAAAAATATCAATCTTTGTAAAAAGGTAAGAGTCGAACCTTATCAAAGGTGAAGTAGATCTAAACATGGACATAGTGTTTAACTGTTCTTCAGAGGGAATTACCAAAACGTAGCCTCCAGATCTCATTATTACAATCTGGTTTCGCAACCATCGCAGTAGATGCATTAATTATTTTGGCCACTATGTGGCACTGGAGGTCTTTGATGGGGAGGAACCATATTATTAAAGTTCTTTAAAGTCTATAATCCAGCAATAGTATTTGAATTTCATTGGCAGTAAGACTTTGTAAAGGTCTAATATGGATAGGGTGAACAGACGTCCCGGATTATCCCGGACAGTCACATTTTTTAGAGGACTGAACTGGTGTCCCACGCTTCTCTTAATTTTAAACAAATGTCCCGGTTTTTGGGACAAAGGTCAGATCGTTACATAATTGTTCCGGTTTTTGGGTCAAAGGTCAGATTATCTAGGGAAGCATAAATTAAAGGTATGCTCTCCTTTAACAGACGCCTACAAAGTATGCAATGATTACATTAATGTATTTGTTACTGTCAGGCAACACAGTCCCCTGTCTGCTCCCAGCAGAGACACCAGAGTGGGGAGCAGAGAGAGGTCGGTGGCAGCGGGTTGGGGGGTGCAGGGTGGGAGGGCAATCCATAGCTAATTTTATATGTGTAGTCTTGTAAATGTGTTTGTATATATATATATATATATATATATATATATATATATGTAAACACACACATGTATAGGCACACATTCACAAAGCTACGCAAAAAAAAACAGGACAGGCCAGATATCAAAGTTTTATGTCTGACCTGTCCCGGTTTTTGCTCCTCAACGTCTGGTCACACTAAATATGGAGAGAAAAAGAAGCATGCAAGAGAGCTCTTAGTAATGTGGCCACCCTTTTAAGCTGGAGTTGGAAGGTATAATGGGATGGTTGAGCTAACCACACAGACCTAATAACAAGATGGCTAATGTTGGGGCTACAGCCCTATAGGTGTCAAAATATGCTTAGATAACACTCCATCCTAGCCTTGGACACTCATGGACAACCTCTGATACAGAATGGAGGCAGGGAATTACAATTACACTCCATATGAACTAATGTATATATATTTGATAATTTTAATTTAGTACACTTAATTTTAAACAAGAATGTAAACATATTTTTTCTAAAAATGTTTAAACAATTTAAAATTAATTACATTCATGCAATCAATTTTCCCCAGATTTTCTGAGATCTGTAGATGACTTGTAATGAGGTCACACATGGGGATTCCGCATCTTAATCTTGTTATTGCATCTTTTAAGCATCTCTTGTCAACACCGCACTAAGATAGGTCCTGATAGCAATGCACTTTTTTCATTATCTTTCTGCAAGTGGATGACTTGCATTGATGATATGCACTTTATATTTTTATATATCTGCAGAAGCTAAATCGTTATGATGAAATGCAGCATTTCTTCGCCAATATTGTAATATTTTAGTTTTTGATAGGAGTATATTTTTTAACACTATCTTATTTATTGCTAGTAGTGAGGAACCAGGAAAGATAGAATCCCCACCTGGGGTCTTCTTCCCAGTGGTGGAGGGGCACCCTAGTCCTCAGGGTCTGTATAGCAGAGAGTACACAAATCAGGCGGAGTCACCAACTGGAGGAATAAAGAGAAGTTTATTACATGGATTATAGCTCGAGCTAATACAGAGTCCCAGGACAGTCAAGTGACTATCCTATGGAGGCTGCCCCTTCACTCCGGGGCACCAAACCTTATATACATACAAAACTGCTTAGTCAGAGGACAACTCCACCCCTGGCGTATTCAAGGTCCTCTGCGGCCTTCAGAATATTTCAGGGATACACGTGTGGTGGGAGAAGGTACAGACGCAGCTGGCAGGAGGTGGCAACGACCTGTACAAACCTGTTCTGGCAGTTACTGATTAAGCACAAAAATTCTCTGAACTACGGTTAGAACAAGTAAATTACAGCGATAAGCAGATTGCAGCCCAAGGCTGCGAACACAAGGTCAATCATCAAAGTTCAGGAGGTTTGTTGAGCACATGGCAACATAATAAAGATAAACAGATGCCTTGCAGCTATGGTGTTTGATTAAGTTTATGTACATTTTCTCAATCCCTCCTTTTGCCATTGTGAGGCAAGCTTGAACGTCATTCAGTGTCTATGTTAATGGACATAAGGTCTTTTATCTCCTGCTCAAGGGACAGCAAATCCGTGTGTTGAGGAGGGCGTACAGGCCAGGGGGCAAGGGATGCCATACAGCAACCGCACAAAGCAGGTAGGCACTGTACACAAAGACAACAGGTGAGGAATACAGCAGCGAGCACAAAAAGGAATATTAGTATCTTCCAGCCCCATTGGGAAATCAAGCCCCAAAACCAATCGGTCAAGGACCATGTTCCTTCGTCTTGGTGTATTGTGGAAGCTATTGTATGCAACCTTTGAATAGCTTTATACACTGAAGGGGCATTGTCTGGTATATAAACACAGCAGCTCGATCCGATCAAAGTACAAACTCCACCACGGTCCGCCAAGATGATGTCAAGAACCATTCTGTTTTGAAGAGTAACAAGGCGGTCAGCAGCGAGCTCTGCAGTGATGTTACTCAGAGCTCCTGCTGTTTCATTTATTGTTGCTTCTACGACTCGTGTGAGATGTCTGATATCCCTACTGTTCATCATAGGGCCCCAAAATGGAAGGACTCCTTTAAAGTAGTCCAATGCTTCTTGTGCTGAGGTATCTTCTGCAGATATTACCCCTCTCTGAGTCCTGTGGTGTTGAGGGCCAGCTGAGTAAGTTGGTGGTAGTAACCAAGCAATGTAACACATGCCGGTCCAGGTGGGTACCAAGGAGGTGTAGGCATTATTACCACAAACAAAATACGAGTTTCGTGATAGTATCATGGTAGGCCAATTAGTTCCATTTAATATTACTGTAGCATTACAGTTACTGGCACCTACACTTCTATTACCACTTTTCTGAAAACAAAGTGGAGCCTTGACCTGTGTTACAAAAAATCTTTGGCCAATCCGGGGTGTGGTATTAAAGGATAAAAAATATATGTCAGTAGACCTATTTCGTCGGTCAGCATATTCTGACTTTTCTTCCTTTGTTCCGTAAACTCTTGTTCCAGTGGGCCAGCATAACCGGTATAGGTGGGTGACCAATAGTCCGGAATTAGTAGCATCCATTGAGGTAGCCCAAATGGCTGATAGTTCATACCAGGCACTGCAGGAGCCATCAAAAGAAAAAGGGAATTAAATATATGGCAACCTTCTTTGCACGGAACTCGGTAACAAGCCACATATCCAACAATTTGTTCTATTTACAGCCAGCTGATGTTGATGTAACATAGATATGAAGGTATTGTTTTCATATTCCTTACGTCGTCCTTCCTCATGGGGGGGTAAGGAAACATGGCTGTGTTCTGAAGGCGGTGGCGTAGTTGGTGAGACCTCTGAATCAGAATCATGTATTACCCACCCAATGCAGGACAGAAGTACCAAAAATAGTATTGTTATGGTGAGACAAGCGATACGTGGGCCTAATAGTCTTTTTAAATTACTTATTTTCTTCTTTTTGCTCTTGTCTTCTTGTATAACACCCATTTCTCTTTATTGCTTGTCCCACTAGCAGTTCAGTCCGACCTAAGTGCTGCCCGTGACTGGTGGTTGCTTCACTGTGGGGTGATTCCAGCAGTCCTACTGACACACTCTGGTCCGCCCCGACAGACAAAATCACGGCCCTGCAGCTTTCGTCAGACTTAGTACAGGGGACAAGCAATCAGTTCATTGTTCATTTTCTTATTTTCGTGGGCGGAAATCCTATCTTGTGGACTGTGGTATGGTATAGTCAGGAAACATTTGTTCAGTGTGACCAAAATCTGAGGGAACCTCCTGCAGCACACTGTCGTTCTGTTTTTTATCACTCCGCGTAGTGTTGCTGAAATGGTCCTCAGTCGTCAGGTGGTCACCACTTTTTATTTCATTAGAGGGTATGAGTAGGGGTACTTTCTTACAGTGGGATGCATGTATCCAATTCTTAGCTCCCTCGACTTTAACTGCTGTTCGTGTAGCAAGAAGGACCTGTCGCGGACCTTTCCATCGAGGTTCAAGACTCTTTTTCTGCTGGAAATTCTTTGTGAGAACCCAGTCGCCAGGTAGTATCTTGTGACCTGGATCAGTGGATACAGATGGGAGTGCTTCACGCAGCTGTTGGTGAATTGAACGCAAAGAATTAGTGAGTTCATTTAAATAGTCCATCAAAACAGGATGTTCTAGTTCTGAGTACTTGTGAGGTCGAGGGACCCCCCAGGCATTTGCTGGCCTTCCCATCACTATCTCATGGGGTGACAACCCTGATCTAGAGTGAGGCATCATCCTGACAGACATTAAAGCCAGGGGCAACACGTCCGGCCACCGTATACCGCGTTCTGCGCATATCTTTGACATCTTCAATTTAAGTGTACCATCATATTTTTCAACTAGTCTGCTGACTGGGGGTGGTTAGCTGCATGAAACCTCTGGCGGAGGCCCAACCCTTCACACACCCTTTTCATCACCTGCCCTACAAAATGACTCCCATTATCTGACCAGACACACCTTGGGACCCCAAACCGTGGGAAGAACTCCTTCAGAAGTACCTTTGTGGTAGTAAGGGCAGTATTATCTTTAGTAGGGTAAGCTTCTACCCACTTACTAAACATACAGACCACAACTAGGACATATTTCAAGTTGTTACACCTTTCCATCTCAATATAATCCATTTGTAGTACTTCAAAGGGATACGTTGGTGGTGAAAAATGCCCAGCGGGGACTGAGGCACCCTTCCCTATGTTATGTTGTAAACAAATCATGCAGGATTGAACCAGTTGGTCAGCTACTCTTCTGATATTTTTATTAGACCAAATCGGATCAAGCAAATCACAGATGCTTTTCGCACTAACGTGTGCAGGACCATGGGCCATAGTCACTACTGGCAAAACGAATGCATCGGGTAACATCCATCTTTCCCTCTGTGGTAGATCTGTCCAGCACAGCGTATTTTCATCTAACTGGGCCTTCCCTTCTTCCCTTTCCTTTTTCTCCTGTTCAGTTGCCTCATCCTGTATCTTCCTGACACTCTCTACCGTGTTCCCAAATATTTCATGGGGACGAACCTTCTCTGTACTATCTACCACATACATGTGTCCTGTCTTTGCATACGCTGTATCTTTTGCTGTCTGATCGGCTAGGGAGTTGCCCCGTCCAGTTTCATCTGTCACTTTTTTGTGTGCACTACACTTCATGATAGCCATTGTTTTGGGCAATGCCAGGGCAGAAAGTAAGTTAGTTATAAGGGTCCCATGTTGAATACATGTACCATGTGAGGTGAGGAATCCTCGTTCTGCCCACAAGCGACCAAAATTGTGTGCTACGCCAAATGCATACTGACTGTCCGTGTAAACATTCACATTAAGTCCTTTACTTAACTCACAGGCTCGTGTTAGAGCTATTAATTCTGCGGCCTGAGCAGAGTTGTGTGGTATTCTAGCTGTTTCAACTACAGTGGTAGCTGTTGTAACTGCACAGGCTGCAGAGGTAGTGCCATCGGGTAGCTTGCTGCATGAGCCATCTACGTATAATATGCCATCAGGGTCTTTCAGTGGAGTGTCCTGTAAGTCCACTCTCCCTTTTGTTTCATCCTCCGTCCGGAGAATGCAGTCATGTATGTCATCATAGGAATCTTCTGTTTTTTTCAGTAATTGGCAATAAAGTGGCAGGATTGAGCGTGTTTCACCTTTTTAATGTTATATGACTAGCTAAAAGTGTCAGTTCATAAGTAGTTAATCGTGCATTAGTAAGATGCTGTGTTTTTGTTTTGTTTAATAGTGTGTCAACAGTGTGTGAGGCCAACAGGGTGAGGGGTGAATCCATGACTATCCCGGCCGACTGGCGCACTGCTACAGCTGCAGCGGCTACTGCCCGTAGACAACTCGGGAGTGCACGGGCCACTGGATCCCGTAGGGCCGAAAAATAAGCACAGGGGCGTTGTTTGCCGCCATGGTCTTGGGTTACTGATAGTGAACATCCATTTCTCTTGCTCATATATAACTGAAAATCTTTACGATAATCAGGCGTACCCAGCAATGTTCCCTGTAAGGCGCGCGCGCGAGCGCACGCACACCTTTCCCTCCCCCAGCGCGCAGGTCCCTTTGGCAAGCGCGCACATTGTTCCACCATTCCTGTACTTTGTGGTAGTTTATATGCGTTATCACTTTCTAACCCTAAATAAGCCTTTTAGAGCGATATACGTGCTCCCCTAAGGCAGATAATGCTCATATTTGAATCTGGATTGAAGTCAATGAAAACAGTGTTTAAAGGCCGCGGGGAGTGTTTTAAACATCATTTGCCGTACTTTAGCATACAAGCGAGCAAGTGATATTTACGTTGAAAATTAATGGTTAATGAGCTAGGAAATGCTTCAGAACAGTAGAAAATGTGCTATTATCAACTTTTCCATCATTGTCGTACTTCATAGTTGTTTATATGCATCATCACTTTCTCAGCTCAAATAAGCCTTTTAGAGCGATAGTCGTGCTCTCCTATTGCAGAAAATGCTCATATTTGAATCTGGATTGAAGTCAATGAAAACAGCGTTTAGAGGCCGCGGGCAATGTTCCTGTAAGGCGCGCGCGCACCTTTCCTTTCCCCGTCGCGCAGGCCCCTTTGGCAAGCGCGCACGTTGCAACGTTCTTGCAACATCGCTCCCTGCATCATGCACAGCAAATGTGACAAGACAACAACAAGATGTAAAGGCACCTTCATTGCTCATTTACCGTCTGAATGGACAGAACACTTTTTTTTGTCCGCTTGCCAGAACGAGCCAGTAGGCCTAAAAATGGCTCACCCTTATAAATCCGATTAGTCATAGCGAGTGGCTGAGCAGATAACTTGAGGCCTCTACTTCAAGTTCCGATCTGTAACATCAACAGAGCACAAAACAGTGTAGAGGCTAATGCCAAAGATCTTGGCTAGTTAGGCGCTGCGCGCACGTGAATGGTCAATTTCTTGGCGCACGTATCCTTGGCTGCAGCGCACAGAGACCGCACACTGCCGCACACAGTGGAAAAAAATTAGAGGGAACATTGGTACCCAGTACAGGTGCTGTGCAGAGTGTATTTTTCAATTCATCAAAACCAAACTGAAAATCGTCATTCCATTCAATTGTTTCAGGACAATCTTTGTGGGTGAGATGCAAAAACGGTTTTATCAAAAGAGAATAATTAGGAATCCATTGACGACAGAAGGAGGTAATACCTATAAAGGCCCTAACCTCTCTCTGTGTCCTTGGAACCGGTATGTCTTGTACAGCTTGTATTCTCTCAGCCGTCAACGTACGTCCCTCCTTAGACAGGAGGTATCCTAGGTATATAACCTCCTGTCTACAATATTGCAATTTGGAGAGGGAGACCTTATGGTGATGGTGTGCAAGATGTTTCAATAAGGCTACAGTATTTGTTTTACAATTTTGTTCTGAAGTGGATGCTATTAAAAGGTCATCCACATATTGAACCCGCGTCGAGGAGGGTATCTAATTGACCCTTGAGGGCCTGGCTAAAAATGCTAGGCGATTCAGTATAGCCTTGTGGAGCGCGACAGAACCGGAAACTGCGACCACCCAGTGAAAACCCAAAGATATGTCTGCTATCTGGATGAATGGGAATGCTAAAGAATGCATTTTTAAGATCGATAACAGAGAACCAAGTAGCGGAGGCAGGTATCATTGTTAATAATGTCATAATGTCAGGAACAACAGGGAACTGGGGTATTATAATCTTATTGACCGCCCGTAAATCAATAACAAATCGGAGTCCTGGAGACGCGGTGCCATCAGATAATTTTTTATGAACAGGAAGGACAGGACTGTTACAATCATTACCACGCATTTCTTCAATGACACCCAAATCAATCAACTGGGTCACAATATTTTTGAGTTGTTGTTCAATGTGTTGGGATAATTTGTATTGGGGAAGACAAGGTAATTTGGCATTGGCTTTCAAGCGTATGACATACGGTGGTATGTCCAGACATCCAACATCGTCCTTATGTGTGGCCCACAAAATGTCTGGCAAATCTCGAAGTTCGGGTGGAAGTGGTTTTGACAAAAATTGTGACGGGGAAATATTTGGAGCTAAAGTGACATGAACTCCATCCGGAGAGCAATAAATGGTGGCGTACAATTTCTTTAATAGGTCCAAACCCAATAAATTCTCACTACAGTCCGAAGTAAGAATGAGAGGGGAGCTAATGGTGTAAGGACCTATAGCAACATATAGCGGCTGGGAGACGGGGGTTAGCCACCGGAACACCAGAAAAACCCATAGAGACGTTAACATTGCCAGACAGAGGGACCCCTTGGACCTCTTCCTGTTTAACAGAACTTTTGGTGGCCCCAGTATCTACCAAAAAATCATGTGGAGTACCGTCTAATTGTACCTCAATGTGAGGGCCATTCTGCCTAACAGGAATAGAAACTGGTCCCACCCCCCTCTGTCGAAGGCTGTCCTAGTCAAAGGAGGATCCCTGACCTTCATACGCATCATAGTCGTCATTAAAATATTGACGCTGGGATGAAGCATCAAAATAATTCGGGCGGGGGGTACTGTGGGACCGTGAAGGGGCCTGCTGGCGGGGTCTGTTGGCAGGACCAGACCTACCGCGTGGTCTGTTGTCCTGTTGCGGTGGGGGCATGGGCAGCCTGTGGAGTTGTCCTTATTGGGGCAGTCATTCTTCCAGTGGCCCTCCTGCTTGCAATAGGCGCACTGATTGTAGGAGAGGGAAGAACGGGGAGGGCTTTGAGACTGCCTTCTGTCATTGGGAGGTCCTTGTAACCTTGATCTGGACTGCTGTTGATGGGGCTGAGGGTAGGCCTGCTGAAATAACACCTTCGTTTTCAACTCCTTCGTTTTTTTCTCATTCTTTTCTTGTTCTTCTATCTCCCTGTTCTCATAATATTGGGCCATTGTCAGTATTCCAGTGGCAGTAGAGACTGGCCACGTACTTTCACATAATTTAAATTTTCCCTTTATGTCTGGTAATAAATTGTCCACGAATTTGTCAACAAAGAGTCTTATCCCCCCTTCAGTAGTCATGTCTTGGCCACTGTAATCAGAAAAGACACCCTCAAACTTTGTATAAAAGTTCGAAACACCCTCGTCCTTATTCTATTTACAGGCGGCCAATGTATCCCAATTTATCCTCTGTGGTGCAAGTATGGTCTTCATTAAATCCAAAATACGCAGTGGGAGAGCCAATATAAGTGGGTCTGGTTTCGCTCCCCCAACCCTGTCCCTTTCTGCTGCTTGCAATTGGTCCCATGTGCCCCCTAGTTCAGCATGGTCGTGCCTCTGTACTTTTGACCATACTTCCTGCGGGACTACTGCTGCCATTAACATGTCAATATCGGATAACATCATAGTACAGGATTCAAGAATTTGTTGCAGTTCTTTATAATATCCTGCAGGATTCTAACGGGGGTCAGGTAAGGCGGCTTTTAGGGTATATGTTTCAGATCTTTTCCATGGGGTGTGTACCCACATTTGTTGAAAATGCCCTGCGGTAATAACTTGGCCAGCGTTATACATCACCGGCTCTCGCCAAACCGGCGGAACCTCTCTCATGGGAAACATGGATGTCCTTATAGAAGGGCTACATGTCCACACGCGGTCCCTATATACGAGAAGAGTAACAACATAATCATGTAGACCAGAACCAAACGGCAGTCCAGTAGAGGCGCGTTTTCGGAGGTCCACCAGTCCAGCGGGAGCTGAGGAACCATCATCCTCATATTCTTGTATTATAATGTTGCACATAAGGGTAGCTGCATGTAACTGAGCTAAACTATCCCATTGTTTCATAGTGTGGACAATGTCCCTGAACCCATAGTCATTCCAATTAGTCATCCACCTCCGTGTCATTTCTTCAATTACATCTTCCTCTTGTAAATTAGAGAACAAGTGTCCGCGGAGGGTGCGCTTTCGTGGGGTCATGGGACGGGGGTATGTGTGGTGTCTAAACAGGAGTCAGGGGTGGGCCAAAGAGGGGCCAGTCGAGGGGAGGGTACAGTCGGGCTGGGTGTATCCTCTATAGGTCTGGTGACAGTAGGGGTGGTAGTGGGTGGCGGAGCACTACCCTGAGATCCAACCGGGGGTGGCACAATAGGGTAACCTCGTGCAGGTTGAGCATGTAGTGTAGGATATATTGGTGGAGTATATAACAGGGGTTTATCTAACATATCGTTTAAAAGGGGGTATTCCTCTTGTGGCTTATCCACTACTGTCCTGGAAGGGTAACACTTATCAGTTTGTAAGTGAAGCCTTCGGTCATGTTCTAAAATTTTCTGTTGATGTTCAGCTACGTCAGAGTCATATACCTATACAGTCCCCGTCCTGGTCTTATGTTCTTTCTTTGCCTTCCTACGTCTTTGGTCTGCTTCTTTCTGCCAAGTCCGTAGTGAATCAAACATCCCTGGACTACTTTTTGTTAGAAACAAACGTTCCTGTAAATAGTCTAATTTATCTTTATCAAATGTCCCATGAATAGGCCATTGTAAATCAGAACTACCTTTGGTTCTTTTTCTCCATATATCAGACCAGATAATCGGACCTATGCCATATTTAACATATATATCATGATTCGGAGTCCCGGCCAGAGGAGCGGGCATGTTTCCTCCAGATGGAAGTCCGTACTGCAAAGACAACAACACAATTTCCTAAAACAACTGAACGCTGGCATTCTTCCAGTATTTTTTTATTTAAAAAAAAAAAAATCTTACACCAGTGGTTTGAATACACCAAATGAGTGGCAAATATGCCCTTTGCTTCCTATATACTTAAATGACAACTGAGGTCAGTCTTACCACTGACGTCGATCTTTGCAAAGAGCAATAGAAACGGTACAATACTCACAGACCTATTTTTAGACAGGAATCTTTTAACTCCTGTCCTTACCTGACGCTTCTGTTATAGTCCGACAGTTGGGGACTCCAGTAGTTCACGGAAAACAGAGACCCGAATTCAGACAGCGCCAGGAGAAGTCGAGCCGGCTGGAAGACACACAGTGGAGATCCGCAGGTCCACGACAGAGAACGAAGCTCAGAATCTGGTGTGGGGCACCTCCCTCGGAAGTCCAATCGTGAGTCCTCCGTCACCTGGTCGGTCCCCTGGATGCCTGACTCGGGTCCCTGTTCGGGCGCCAACTGAGGATCAGGAAAGATAGAATCCCCACTTGGGGTCTCCTTCCCAGCGGTGGAGGGACACCCTAGTCCTCAGGGTCCGTTTAGCAGAGAGTACACAAATGAGGCGGAGTCACCAACTGGAGGAATAAAGAGAAGTTTATTACATGGATTATAGCTCAAGCTAATACAGAGTCCCAGGACAGTCAAGTGACTATCCTCCGGAGGCTGCCCCTTCACTCCGGGGCACCCAACCTTATATACACACAAAACTGCTTAGTCAGAGGACAACTCCACCCCTGGCGTATTCAAGGTCCTCTGCGGCCTTCAGAATATTTCAGGGATACACGTGTGGTGGGAGAAGGTACAGATGCAGCTGGCAGGAGGTGGCAACGACCTGTACGAACCTGTTCTGGCAGTTACTGATTAAGCACAAAAATTCTCTGAACTACGGTTAGAACAAGTAAATTACAGCGATAAGCAGATTGCAGCCCAAGGCTGCGAACACAAGGTCAATCATCACAGTTCAGGAGGTTTGTCGAGCACATGGCAACATGATAAAGATAAACAGATGCCCTGCAGCTATGGTGTATGATTACGTTTATGTACATTTTCTCAGTAGGTTATATGCACTGAAAGTATGCATACTATACTGTTCTATATACAGACAGCAGATGATTTGTGATGATGGAATGCACTTTTGGTTGCATAGTTTATACATACACCGCTTCTGATTTTTATCCTTGTTTTACTTCTGTGTATTTTTGTAATGATTTTCAGTATTCATGTCACAATGTTATAACTTACTTGCTGATTTTGTATATTTCTTTCTCCACCAGCAGACACCAGTCGATGTCTGCGAGCACTCTCCTCTTTTGGCCGGTACCTGTTTCCCACCACTCCCAATAGTCTGGCGATGTTTCATCTGGCCACAAGTAGGCCAGTGTGACGTAGTATTTTTTGTACTTAGGCAGTGATTGACCTCTTCATTACCTCAGTGGCATGATTTTAATTTTCCATTTAGTATGGATTTCTGCAGTTGTGCTTAAATGTTTACCAATTGTTCACTAGTATTTAGCAATTGTAGGGCACTGCCACCAAGTGTGGAAAAATGTTCGACTCAAGCTAAAACCCCTCAAGATGATCTTGGCTGTATATACCCTATGGGCCAGATTTATCTAAGGACTGCATGCAATCTTTAAATCCGATTTTCTAAGCAAGGCATGGCTTGGTAAATCTGGAGTACGCAAGACAGGGCAAGTCGCTGCCTTGTGTTACTCTGCACCAGGAAAGCGTTATATAGGTACAGAGTGGGTGCTCTCATGCATCCACCCATGCTTTTTGGTGCATTGCCAGGTAATTACCAAGACGGGTAAACCTGGGAATGCATCAAAATCATACACCTTCACAATCAATGTGCAATCAAGGAGCAACAAGGAGAAATACCTTTATTTCTCCTCATTGTTTCTTCTTTCTAAGTGTACTGCAGAGGAAACACCTCTGAGGATTGTTTTTTTTATTGAAGGTGTTCCATTCTACACAAACACAACCCTGCCTGACATTTCACCATGGCACAAGGGTCCCTGTGTTGGCGATAGGCAGCACACAGTGCGTCAGCACAGACAGGGAGCAGGAATGAACCATATCTTGCTAGAAATGGCACATTCCTGCCCTCTCCATTTGACGTAGTGAAACAAATTGTCTTGCGGTGTTGCGCTGTGTCAAATAAAGGTAAATTTGGGACTATATATTTAAGCATCTTGGGGTACGGAAAGAGAAGGGAAGGGCCAGGGTAAAGCCCCATCAATACTGTCGTCCTCATCACAGATTGCTATAACCACAGACTCCTGGGACACGCAGTCCCACCAAAAACACTTCCTTGGGCTCTTAATATTTAATTGCTGTGTACATTTGGACTTGAATATTTAAGGTGCCTTCCCCCAGACCCTCTTCTTAACTTGCATCCTCTGCATGCCTTCTATTTCTGAATATGGCCTTCTCTCAGTCTCATGCCTGCCTGCCTTAATCTCTCTTATTGTAATTCTGCGATTGGCTGACACCTCATTTCATAGATCATAACCTCTCCTTCTTTAAAATCCTATTCCTTTAACCTTATACTATCTAAACTCCGCCTCAGACTACCTGGGACGCTTATCCCTTTAAAGCCTTTACAGGGATACAGGAGGTAGAGGGGCATTGTATTGTATGTGATGCTGGTCAGCCCCCTGAGGAATGGTGGCCTTAAATAGGAGGCGGGACTAACCCAGAAGCGAGGAGTACCGACAAGCGCGAGAGAGAGAAGCACCAGAGGAAGACACAAGGCAAAAGAGACCCAGAACAACACCAACCGGGGCAGTATGATTTGAGAAGCCGCAGCCTTCTGTCTGAGATCTCCAGGGACCCGGACGAGAGTCGACAGAGTAAGCTGGAAGGCCACTGTTTCCTTGTATCACTCGGATGATAAATCTATGCAAAGACTGCAACCTATTGGATGTTCGGTGCGTGAATAACCCAACAGGCAAATGACTATACGTTTTACTCTCATCCTCATAATTCTTACTTGAAGCTTGACTATCTTCTAACAGATAATAAAACCCTTCAATTTAGCTCTAATCCCAGGACTGAACCCATTGTAATCTCTGGCCATGCTTGCATCTCAATGGACCTTATCATGGGCACCTGAATAGAAGGGATAAGACAATGGAGATTGAATTATATCCTCATGGATGTATCCTCATGGATGATGAGGAGTTGCATACTAAGATACTTACAGATGCATACTGATACCAGCTTCCATTAAAAAATATAACCAAAATAAAGACCTATCCTCCAAGGTCAATTGAGATGCTTTAAAAGTGATAATCAGAGGCTAAATGATAATGCTAATGGTTAGCAGAAACAAAGCAAATTTGGTTACCTAAACAAATTGTAATGGAAAATAAAAAGCTCAAACTTAAATTAAATTGCACAAAAGGGTCTACTGGGTTCCCCGAATTAAAAGAAGCTTAATTATGAATACAATAAGATATTGAGTGAAAGACCTAATAAATGGTTGACTACTAAAAGAGATGAAATCCTTTGTGATAGGAGCAAGTGGTTACTAAAGATAATAGAGAGTTAAACCAAACATCACCCAAAGACATTTTGAAATCTTTCAAATCCTTTTACAAATAACTTTACAGCCCTAAAACAGAAGATGACCCAGCTCAATGCAAATCCTTTCTAAGCAGTTTCTAACTATCATTTATAGATCCCAGTGCTAGAGCAGAGTTAACTCATGCTGAAATAACCAGATCAATTCACTTCCTGAAAACTTGGAAAGGCCCAGGAGCGACTTCAGCAAGGCAGGGCACACAGGAAGTGTGCAGCAGTACTCTCTCAAGTGAAGAAGTGGCTGTAGCAGGGTGTGTGGAAACAGGCTGAGTTGATCCTAGCTGGTGTCGGCGTTATCAGGCAGCATCAGAACCCGACACTGCCAGCAGAGAGGTTAATTATTTGCCGCTGTGTATGGGTAAGGCTCTAGGGCCGTGAAACCTCTGGACAGGGGCAGAAGTGGCCGGCATTAGGCCTGTGCAGCTTGCTCCCCATAGAGGGATCGTGTATCTCGCACTGCGCCACAGATTTAATCATGAAATTCAGCAATTAGCAACTCACTGTTAGCTGGTCCCCTGCAAGTCCATCTGCCAGATTGCCCGCTCGCCTGCTTGCAGACCTGTTCGCTTGCCGCAATTTGCCCTCCGCCATTTACTTGCAATATGGCTGCCTCCAGTCCTCTCCTCCCCCGTCACTGTTGCTGCAGCCACTGAGACTCCCTCTACTGCTTCTGATGCTCCCTGCGTGTACCAGCAGGTCAGCTGGCTGTTGGCTGCCACTACCGGTGAGACATTGTGCATGACGGTGGAACAGAGATTAGAGCCACACGAGGAGTATATGAAGGGGAGGTGAAGGAGTGCACGGGAGAGTAAGGTCAAGTACCGCCAAGAAAGACTCAAAAACCTAAAGCAGAGGCAACCTCCCCCCACCCGGTCCTGGCTGCCTGGACCTTTTTGTCTACACCTTCGATCCCACTATAGCACTATTGCCTGAGGCACCGACACCTGTGCAGGCATAAGGCACCTTAAGGTATCACAAAGCATGACTTTAGGATCTTTGCAGGGCCAGGAGTTGCCTGTTATTCCTTTGTTCTGAAGGCCCGATCAGCGGCTAATAAATCAACAATAAGCCAAAAATACAGACAGCATTGAAGAGTTGGTGTGAGTACGATGACTTTGAAGAAATTGGGCTCTGTCTCAACAATCTACTCATCACCAAGCCTTATTCATTAAGTAAATAAAATCTGTCTGCAGCTCTGGAAGATCCCAGCTTCTTAAATCCTACCCTGGGATTACTGGTTTCTTTAAGAAAATGCTTGTTGTTGTCGACCTGCTCTTCTTGTGATCTCCAGTCAACAGCTAAACAACTGTTTCAAGGAGGCAATTCAGTTTGTGAGTCCTCAATCACTGGTGACACCAGGAGTGTCATATCCATTCTCCTCTCATTGTTTTTTCAGTGTGTGCAGTAGAGTTGTATCTAGCGTCTCATGCATTAGCACCTCATGCACTACCACTGAACCCTTCCAATAGTACTATGAACAAGCACTGTCTTTTAAGTCCTACATTGGAGGTTGGCAATCGTGGAGAGCGAGGTGTTGGCCCACACATTTTCTTAGAAGTAGCCTAGAGAAGTGTCTCCGGTGACGGGGCAGCTATGGTTATCACTAAAGTAGAGAGGTGCGGGGAAGACTTCACCCTTCCAGACATTGAAATGGACTGCATGGGGAGGCCAGGTGGGCCTCGGTTGGTTGTCCCTTCTGGAAAATGCTGGATGAAGGGGGTTGGTCAATCTCAATTCCCCCTACCGGTGCCTCAAGACCATCTCTAACTTCATTGTACTTTAGTTCTTCTCCTCACTAGGGTTTATTTTCTGAATTAGATCATTTTTCCCGAGTATGCAATTCAACACTGTTATTGGTAGGGAGGGTGCCCCATTGGACATTTTGTTTTGCAATGAAAATATCTTATGTTCTATTCTGTTTCTATTGGAAAAAAACTGTGTTATGCTCTGAGATATGTTCTAGAAATGATGTCTGCAATTTTGGTTGAGGTGCAGAATGTAAAGAAGTATGGTTCTGCTTGGTTGAAGCCATCAATCAATTCAGCTAAGGGTATTTTTGCGAAACAAAGGTCTAAAAGGTTTGTGCCCCAGGAGGGTCAAATGATGTTTCTATGCTAGCTGGTGTACCTCTGCATTATATGCTGCCCACACATAATGATTGTAATTCTGATAATTCTGAAATTTAAGAGCTATTTTTGAATCTGTGTTTTTGGGATCTGGACCAGTGTTCCCCCTCGGGTAAAGGCAAAATTGAGGTCTTCCCATTATTTAAAAAGGGGTTAAATAAGGACCTCATAAATTTGGTGAAAGGAAATGGATCAGCATCACAGCTGGGTACAGGGTTGAAGGGGGGCCAGCTTTTGTCAATTCGCCAACTTTACGGTCACTCGCTGTGCCTTAGGCCAATGGTATGTTAAGTTATGATGGAGGGTAAGATGGAAGTACCTATAATGACCCTGAACGGTATGACTCGGAAAAGGACAAATGAAAAAGCAAGAATATCTCCTAAATGGAAAACTAAGAAACTGCATTTTCCTAAAGATTATGACACAAATAGTTCTGGGGTGGGGTCCTTACAAATCTTGCTATTGAAGATGGTGTCTCTAAAGTGCCTATTGTGCAGCATTTACTGCATATGGATCCTGCCGGGATGGAGGGAAGAACTGGAGTAGCTATGGCTGTTTACACTCTTCCTCTGATTGCACTGCAGGGGGTCTTGCTCCCCATGCTAATTGTCTCTCTAGTGCCTCCTGGAGTGGTGGGAATGGGAACTGAGGCTTCCCCTTCTTTGCTGGGGTTGGGAAGAGGGGATGATAGTAATCCTGTTGGGTGGTCACAAGGGCATATTTTTCATGCAGCAGAGACAATCAAAGGAGAACAGCCGCTAGAACAAGAAATGTTGATTATAGTTCCTCAGTAGTGTTTAAATTAAACCCCTGTACTATCCTTAATTATGGGGAAAAACCTTTTTGCCTGCTAGAGATCCCTCTAGGAGTACCTTTGTGGATCTGTTCCACAGGACGCAGGTGGAACAAAAGTGTAATGCCATCTGTTTTGGAGTTTATCTTGTTAATTGATCATGAGTTTTCCCTGGTAAATAGAAGCTCTATCTTAAACTTCTTTAGGGAGAGTGACACTCTAAAGTTGGTGAAAAGTAGTGGTATCACTAATGTGCTTATCTATTCGTCTGGCCAGTCCCCTACTCTGGAGTCACTTTTGGCTCCTTAGTTGTTGCAAATTTGGTTGTTCAGAGTTGTGAATACTTTTTGAAGTGGGGGTCAATGTTGTTCTTGTTGTTGAGTATTGGGAACTCCCTCTTCAACAATCAAATGGTTCAAAAGGAATGGTTTCTTACTTGTAACTCCAGTTCTCTCGTAGGGGTATTTCCATGATAGTCATAAGCACTGAATAGTTCCGCGGGCCTGCGGGGACCCCGGAGCACTGATGTGAAACATATTCTTAAGTGCAGATACCAGCCCCTTTGAAAAGGGCCTGTCAAAAACCACTTAAGAAAAACACAGTGCAGCCTATGTGAACAGCTACACAGGCCAAATTGTTGAAAAGAAAGACAGCTGTAGTGTAAATCCACCTTCAAACACACATTTATTCTAGAAATGTAATGAAAAATACATTCTCATACTTTATTTACACCTCTAATGAGAATAAAACAATGCAGGGCAGTGTAGCCCATAGGCTGCCATTATACAGAATGTAAATAGAGCTGTGCCTTTAAGAAAGAAAGTCTTCCTGTATCCCATCATGCACAGCAAAAGGCAGTTGCCTCAGTTCTTTTTGAAGGCTTGTAACCTGACATGAAGGAACAAAAACATTCGTTGGAGTACCAACATCAATATTATTATGGCAACTTTTCCTATGTCAACTCCACCGGGGAGGAGGGAGGGTTGCTTATGACTATCATGGAAATACCCCTATGAGAGAACTGGAGTTACAGGTAAGAAACCATTCTTTCTCTCGTAGGGGATGTCCATGTATAGTCATAAGCACTGAATAGACTAGCAAGCCCATCCCCATAACCACGGCGGAGTAGACAGAATAATACTGAAACCATGAATCATGCAAATAAATTCTTAAGCAAGGCCTGTCCAATCTGCGCATCTGCCCTAGCATCTGTATCAAGGCAGTAATGCTGTGTAAAGGTATGGACCGATTTCCAAGTGGCCACCTTGCATATCTCTGCCAAAGGGATATTTCTCATTAAGACCGCAGTAGCTGCCTTCCCTCTAGTAGAATGGGCTTTTGGCCTGCCACCAAGAGATTTATTCGCTAACTGATAACACAACACTATACATGAAACAATCCATCTGGATAATGATTGCTTAGATGTGCCAAACCCTGTTCTAACTGGGCCATAGTTAACAAAGAGCTGCTGTGATTTACGCAAGCATTTTGTCCTGTCCAAGTAAAACTTCAAAACCCTCTTTACGTCCAGAGGATGCAGGGTTCTCTCGGCAGGGGTAGTTGGATTTTGAAAGAAAGTTGGTAATGAAATGGTTTGATTCACATGAAAGTCGGAAACAACTTTTGGTAAAAACTTTGGATGCGTCCTCACCACTACTTTCGCAGAATGAAAAACCGTGTAGGGTTCTTGATCGCAAAGGGTCTGGATTTCATTGACCCTACGCGCTGATGTGATTGCAACCAGAAAAGCAGTTTTCCACGTGAGATGTTGAAGTGATGCTTTATGAATTGGTTCAAACGGAGGTAGCATCAGACGCGAGAGGACAACATTCAGTTCCCATGGAGGAGATGGTCTCCTAACGGGAGGGAAGACCTTTTTTAAGCCCTCCAGGAAGTCCTTGATAATTGGAATCCTAAAAAAGGAGGGTTGAGAGGGGCTCTTTGTATATGCCGTTAGAGCCGCCAGGTGCACTTTTATTGATGTCAATTGTAAGCCAGATTTTGCCAAACTTAGCAAGTGTGGCAGGATAGTTTCCTCTCCGCAGGATATTGGGTCAACGTTGTTGTCCAAACTCCACACACAGAATCTTTTCCACTTGCATGCATAAGCCGATCTTGTGGAAGGGCGCTTTGCTTCCCTTAGGATTTCCATACAGTCCTGAGGTAGGTTCAAGTGTCCATATTGTACTAACTCAGGAGCCATGTTGCCAAACTCAACGATGAGAGGTTGGGATGAGATATCTGCCCTCGGAACTTCGTGAGAAGGTCCGGACGATGAGGCAGCCTGATGTGTGGCTTGAGTGACCGGTGAAGAAGGTCTGGAAACCACCATTGGCGTGCCATTCTGGGGCAATTAGAATCATCTTGGAGTGAGCATTGGATAGCTTCTGGAGGACTGCAGGTACCAGGGGAAGCGGTGGAAAGGCGTAAAGAAATGCTCCTGACCAGCTTATCCACAGGGCATTCCCAAGCGCCCCTGGGTGGTAATATCTGGAGGCGAAGTTTTGGCATTTTTTGTTTTCTGGGGTTGCGAATAGGTCTATAGAGGGGGTACCCCACAGTGCGAAAATGGAACGGACGACGTCATCGTGTAATACCCATTCTTGGTTCTCGTCCATTACGCGGCTGAGAGCATCCGCCTGAACATTCTGCCTGCCCGGAAGGTGAGTTGCCACTAACGACAGGAGACAGAGACATAGAAACCAATGCCAGATTGTCTGAGCCTCTCTGGATAATATCCTGGACCTGGTGCCTCCTTGTTTGTTTAAGTAATACTTGGTGGCCACGTTGTCCGTCTGGAGGAGGAGAGTTTCCGTTTTCAGAGAAGGTAGGAAGGCCTTGAGCGCAAGATGGACCGCGCGAAGCTCCAACAGGTTGATATGATACAGACTCTCTCTCTCTGACCACTTGCCTTGGACTCGAAGATGATCCATATGCGCTCCCCATCCGAGCAGCGATGCGTCTGTTACGATGGTTTGAGCTGGAGGCTGTTGTTGGAAAGGAATCCCCACCAAGAGGTTGTTGGGTGAACACCACCACTTGAGGGATTGTAAGGCGTGGGGGGAAAGAAGGACTCTGCTCTCCCAATCGTCCATCAGTTGGCACCATTGATCCCCCAGGCACTCCTGTAAGGGTCTCATATGGAGGCGAGCATTGGGAACGAGGTGGATACAAGATGCCATCGAGCCCAGTAGAGACAATATTGCTCTTGCAGTGGTCTGTGTATTCTCTCGAGCTGTTGGCACTTCTGGAGAATCGATAACCATTGTTCCTCCGAAGGAAACACCTTTCCTTGATTGGTATCTATAATGGCCCCTAAGTAATGCAGCCTCTGTACAGGCGTTGCTGTGGACTTGAGAAGATTGACTTGAAGACCGAGGCTCTGGAGCAGCTGTTGAGCCCAGTCGAAATGTTGTTACTATAATCAGGCGTACCCAGCAATGTTCCCTGTATGGCGCGCGCACCTTTCCTTCCCCCAGCACGCAGGCCCCTTTGGCAAGCGTGCACGTTGTTCCACCATTCCTGTACTTTGTGGTAGTTTATATGCGTTATCACTTTCTAACCCTAAATAAGCCTTTTAGAGCGATATACGTGCTCCCCTAAGGCAGATAATGCTCATATTTGAATCTGGATTGAAGTTAATGAAAACAGCGTTTAAAGGCCGCAGGGAGTGTTTTAAACATCATTTGCCGTACTTTAGCATACAAGCGAGCAAGTGATATTTATGTTGAAAATGAATGGTTAATGAGCTAGGAAATGCTTCAGAACAGTAGAAAATGTGCTATTATCAGCTTTTCCATCATTGTCGTACTTCATAGTTGTTTATATGCATCATCACTTTCTCAGCTCAAATAAGCCTTTTAGAGCGATAGTCGTGCTCTCCTATTGCAGAAAATGATCATATTTGAATCTGGATTGAAGTCAATGAAAACAGCGTTTAAAGGCCGCGGGCAATGTTCCCTGTAAGGCGCGCGCGCACCTTTCCTTTCCCCGTCGCGCAGACCCCTTTGGCAAGCGCGTACATTGCAATGTTCTTGCAACGTCGCTCCCTGCATCATGCACAGCAAATGTGACAAGACAACAACAAGACGTAAAGGCACCTTCATTGCTCATTTACCGTCTGAATGGACAGAACACTTTTTTTTCTCCGCTTGCCAGAACGAGCCAGTAGGCCTAAAAATGGCTCACCCTTATAAATCCGATTAGTCATAGCGAGTGGCTGAGCAGATAACTTGAGGCCTCTACTTCAAGTTCCGATCTGTAACATCAACAGAGCACAAAACAGTGTAGAGGCTAATGCCAAAGATCTTGGCTAGTTATGCGCTGCGTGTGCATGAATGGTGAATTTCTTGGCGCACGTATCCTTGGCTGCAGCGCACAGAGACCGCACACTGCCGCACACAGTGGAAAAAAATTAGAGGGAACATTGGTACCCAGTACAGGTGCTGTGCAGAGTGTATTTTTCAATTCATCAAAACCAAACTGAAAATCGTCATTCCATTCAATTGTTTCAGGACAATCTTTGTGGGTGAGATGCAAAAACGGTTTTATCAAAAGAGAATAATTAGGAATCCATTGACCACAGAAGGAGGTAATACCTATAAAGGCCCTAACCTCTCTCTGTGTCCTTGGAACCGGTATGTCTCGTATAGCTTGTATTCTCTCAGCCGTCAACGTACGTCCCTCCTTAGACAGGAGGTATTCTAGGTATATAACCTCCTGTCTACAATATTGCAATTTGAAGAGGGAGACCTTATGGTGATGTTGTGCAAGATGTTTCAATAAGGCTACAGTATTTGTTTTACAATTTTGTTCTGAAGTGGATGCTATTAAAAGGTCATCCACATATTGAACCAGCGTCGAGGAGCAAGGAAAAACAAGGGTATCTAATTGACCCTTGAGGGCCTGGGTAAAAATGCTAGGCGATTCAGTATAGCCTTGTGGAGCGCGACAGAACCGGAAACTGCGACCACCCAGTGAAAACCCAAAGATATGTCTGCTATCTGGATGAATGGGAATGCTAAAGAATGCATTTTTAAGATTGATAACAGAGAACCAAGTAGCGGAGGCAGGTATCATTGTTAATAATGTCGTAATGTCAGGAACAACAGGGAACTGGGGTATTATAATCTTATTGACCGCCCGTAAATCAATAACAAATCGGAGTCCTGGAAACGCGGTGCCATCAGATAATTTTTTATGAACAGGAAGGACAGGACTGTTACAATCATTACCACGCGTTTCTTCAATGACACCCAAATCAATCAACTGGGTCACAATATTTTTGAGTTGTTGTTCAATGTGTTGGGATAATTTGTATGGGGGAAGACGAGGTAATTTGGCATTGGCTTTCAAGCGTATGACATACAGTGGTATGTCCAGACATCCAACATCGTCCTTATGCGTGGCCCACAAAATGTCTGGCAAATCTCGAAGTTCGGGTGGAAGTGGTTTTGACAAAAATTGTGACGGGGAAATATTTGGAGCTAAAGTGACATGAACTCCATCAGGAGAGCAATAAATGGTGGCGTACAATTTCTTTAATAGGTCCAAACCCAATAAATTCTCACTACAGGCCGAAGTAAGAATGAGAGGGGAGCTAATGGTGTAAGGACCTATAGCAACATGTAGCGGCTGGGAGACGGGGTTAGCCACCGGAACACCAGAAAAACCCATAGAGACGTTAACATTGCCAGACAGAGGGACCCCTTGGACCTCCTCCTGTTTAACAGAACTTTTGGTGGCCCCAGTATCTACCAAAAAATCATGTGGAGTACCGTCTAATTGTACCTCAATGTGAGGGCCATTCTGCCTAACAGGAATAGAAACTGGTCCCACCCCCCTCTGTCGAAGGCTGTCCTAGTCAAAGGAGGATCCCTGACCTTCATACGCATCATAGTCGTCATTCAAATATTGACGCTGGGATGAAGCATCAAAATAATTCGGGCGGGGGGTACTGTGGGACCGTGAAGGGGCCTGCTGGCGGGGTCTGTCTGCAGGACCAGACCTACCGCGTGGTCTGTTGTCCTGTTGCGGTGGGGGCATTGGGCGGCCTGTGGAGTTGTCCTTATTGGGGCAGTCATTCTTCCAGTGGCCCTCCTCCTTGCAATAGGATTGTAGGAGAGGGAAGAACGGGGAGGGCTTTGAGACTGCCTTCTGTCATTGGGAGGTCCTTGTGACCTTGAGGACCTTGATCTGGACTGCTGTTGAAGGGGCTGAGGGTAGGCCTGCTGAAATAACACCTTCGTTTTCAACTCCTTCGTTTTTTTCTCATTCTTTTCTTGTTCTTCTATCTCCCTGTTCTCATAATATTGGGCCATTGTCAGTATTCCAGTGGCAGTAGAAACTGGCCACGTACTTTCACATAATTTAAATTTTCCATTTATCTCTGGTAATAAATTGTCCACGAATTTGTCAACAAAGAGTCTTATCCCCCCTTCAGTAGTCATGTCTTGGCCACTGTAATCAGAAAAGACACCCTCAAACTTTGTATAAAAGTCCGAAACACCCTCGTCCTTTTTCTATTTGCAGGCGGCCAATGTATCCCAATTTATCCTGTGTGGTGCAATTATGGTCTTCATTAAATCCAAAATACGCAGTGGGAGAGCCAATATAAGTGGGTCTGGTTTCGCTCCCCCAACCCTGTCCCTTTCTGCTGCTTGCAATTGGTCCCACGTGCCCCCTAGTTCAGCATGGTCGTGCCTCTGTACTTTTGACCATACTTCCTGCGGGACTACTGCTGCCATTAACATGTCAATATCGGATAACATCATAGTACAGGATTCAATAATTTGTTGCAGTTCTTTATAATATCCTGCAGGATTCTAACGGGGGTCAGGTAAGGCGGCTTTTAGGGTATATGTTTCAAATCTTTTCCATGGGGTGTGTACCCACATTTGTTGAAAATGCCCTGCGGTAATAACTTGGCCAGCGTTATACATCACCGGCTCTCGCCAAACCGGCGGAACCTCTCTCATGGGAAACATGGATGCCCTTATAGAAGGGCTACATGTCCACACACGGTCCCTATATACGAGAAGAGTAACAACATAATCATGTAGACCAGAACCAAACGGCAGTCCAGTAGAGGCGTGTTTTCGGAGGTCCACCAGTCCAGTGGGAGCTGAGGAACCATCATCCTCATATTCTTGTATTATAATGTTGCACATAAGGGTAGCTGCATGTAACTGAACTAAACTATCCTATTGTTTCATAGTGTGGACAATGTCCCTGACCCCATAGTCATTCCAATTAGTCATCCACCTCCGTGTCATTTCTTCAATGACACCTTCCTCTTGTAAATTAGAGAACAAGTGTCCGCGGAGGGTGCGCTTTCGCGGGGTCATGGGACGGGGGGTATGTGTGGTGTCTAAACAGGAGTCAGAGGTGGGCCAAAGAGGGGCCAGTTGAGGGGAGGGTACAGTCGGGCTGGGTGTATCCTCTATAGGTCTGGTGACAGTAGGGGTGGTAGTGGGTGGCGGAGCACTCACCTGAGATCCAACCGGGGGTGGCACAATAGGGTAACCTGGTGCAGGTTGAGGATGTAGTGTAGGATATCTTGGTGGAGTATATAACGGGGGTTTATCTAACATATCGTTTAAAAGGGGGTATTCCTCTTGTGGCTTATCCACTACTGTCCTGGAAGGGTAACACTTATCAGTTTGTAAGTGAAGCCTTCGGTCATGTTCTAAAATTTTCTGTTGATGTTCAGCTACGTCAGAGTCATATACCTTTTCAGTCACCGTCCTGGTCTTATGTCTCTGTAATTCTTTCTCTGCCTTCCTACGTCTTTGGTCTGCTTCTTTCTGCCAAGTCCGTAGTGAATCAAACATCCCTGGTCTACTTTTTGTCACAAACAAACGTTCCTGTAAATAGTCTAATTTATCTTTATCAAATGTCCCGTGAATAGGCCATTGTAAATCAGAACTACCTTTGGTTCTTTTTCTCCATATATCAGACCAGATAATCGGACCTATGCCATATTTAACATATATATCATGATTCGGAGTCCCAGCCAGAGTAGCGGGCATGTTTCCTCCAGACGGGAGTCCGTACTGCAAAGACAACAACACAATTTCCTAAAACAACTGAACGCTGGCATTCTTCCAGTATTTTTTACACCAGTGATTTGAATACACCAAATGAGTGGCAAATATGCCCTTTGCTTCCTATATACTTAAATGACAACTGAGGTCAGTCTTACCACTGACGTCGATCTTTGCAAAGAGCAATAGAAACGGTACAATACTCACAGACCTATTTTTAGACAGGAATCTTTCAACTCCCGTCCTTACCTGACGCTTCTGTTATAGTCCGACAGTTTGGGACTCCAGTAGTTCACGGAAAACAGGGACCCGAATTCAGACAGCGCCAGGAGAGGTCGAGCCGGCTGGAAGACACACAGTTGAGATCCGCAGGTCCACGACATAGAACGAAGCTCAGAATCTGGTGTGGGGCACCTCCCTCGGAAGTCCAATCGTGAGTCCTCCGTCACCTGGTCAGTCCCCTGGATGCCTGACTCGGGTCCCTGTTCGGGCGCCAACTGAGGATCAGGAAAGATAGAATCCCCACCCGGGGTCTTCTTCCCAGCGGTGGAGGGACACCCTAGTCCTCAGGGTCCGTTTAGCAGAGAGTACACAAATCAGGCGGAGTCACCAACTGGAGGAATAAAGAGAAGTTTATTACATGGATTATAGCTCGAGCTAATACAGAGTCCCAGGTCAGTCAAGTGACTATCCTACGGAGGCTGCCCCTTCAGTCCGGGGCACCCAACCTTATATACACACAAAACTGCTTAGTCAGAGGACAACTCCACCCCTGGCGTATTCAAGGTCCTCTGCGGCCTTCAGAATATTTCAGGGATACACGTGTGGTGGGAGAAGGTACCAATGCAGCTGGCAGGAGGTGGCAACGACCTGTACGAACCTGTTCTGGCAGTTACTGATTAAGCACAAAAATTCTCTGAACTACGGTTAGAACAAGTAAATTACAGCGATAAGCAGATTGCAGCCCAAGGCTGCGAACACAAGGTCAATCATCACAGTTCAGGAGGTTTGTCGAGCACATGGCAACATAATAAAGATAAACAGATGCCTTGCAGCTACGGTGTATGATTAAGTTTATGTACATTTTCTCAGTAGGTTATATGCACTGAAAGTATGCATACTATACTGTTCTATATACAGACAGCAGATGATTTGTGATGATGGAATGCACTTTTGGTTGCATAGTTTATACATACACCGCTTCTGATTTTTATCCTTGTTTTACTTCTGTGTATTTTTGCAATGATTTTCAGTATTCATGTAACAATGTTATAACTTACTTGCTGATTTTGTATATTTCTTTCCCCACCAGCAGACACCAGTCGATGTCTGCGAGCACTCTCCTCTTTTGGCCGGTACCTGTTTCCCACCACTCCCAATAGTCTGGCGATGTTTCATCTGGCCACAAGTAGGCCAGTGTGACGTAGTATTTTTTGTACTTAGGCAGTGATTGACCTCTTCATTACCTCAGTGGCATGATTTTAATTTTCCATTTAGTATGGATTTCTGCACTTATGCTTAAATGCTTACCAATTGTTCACTAGTATTTAGCAATTGTAGGGCACTGCCACCTAGTGTGGAAAAATGTTCGACTCAAGCTAAAACCCCTCAAGATGATCTTGGCTGTATATACCCTATGGGCCCGATTTATCTAAGGACTGTATGCAATCTTTAAATCCGATTTACTAAGCAAGGCATGGCTTGGTAAATCTGGAGTACACAAGACAGGGCA
Organism: Pleurodeles waltl; assembly: GCF_031143425.1. Taxonomy (NCBI): domain Eukaryota; kingdom Metazoa; phylum Chordata; class Amphibia; order Caudata; family Salamandridae; genus Pleurodeles; species Pleurodeles waltl. The sequence goes on from NC_090450.1 coordinate 713,479,935, forward strand.
AGTCGCTGCCTTGTGTTACTCTGCACCAGGAAAGCATTATATAGGTACAGCGTGGGTGCTCTCATGCATCCACCCATGCTTTTTGGTGTATTGCCAGGTAATTACCAAGACGGGTAAACCTGGGAATGTATCAAAATCATACACCTTCACAATCAATGTGCAATCAAGGAGCAACAAGGAGAAATACCTTTATTTCTCCTCATTGTTTCTTCTTTCTAAGTGTACTGCAGAGGAAACACCTCTGAGGATGTTTTTTTTATTGAAGGTGTTCCATTCTACACAAATACAACCCTGCCTGACATTTCACCATGACACAAGGGTCCTTGTGTTGGCGATAGGCAGCACACAGTGCGTCAGCACAGACAGGGAGCAGGAATGAACCATATCTTGCTAGAAATGGCACATTCCTGCCCTCTCCATTTGACGTAGTGAAACAAATTGTCTTGCGGTGTTGCGCTGTGTCAAATAAAGATAAATTTGGGCCTATATATTTAAGCATCTTGGGGAACGGAAAGAGAAGGGAAGGGCCAGGGTAAAGCCCCATCAATACTGTCGTCCTCATCACAGATTGCTATAACCACAGACTCCTGGGACACGCAGTCCCACCAAAAACACTTCCTTGGGCTCTTAATATTTAATTGCTGTGTACATTTGGACTTGAATATTTAAGGTGCCTGCCCCCAGACCCTCTTCTTAACTTGCATCCTCTGCATGCCTTCTATTTCTGAATATAGCCTTCTCTCAGTCTCATGCTTGCCTGCCTTAATCTCTCTTATTGTAATTCTGCGATTGGCTGACACCTCATTTCATAGATCATAACCTCTCCTTCTTTAAAATCCTATTCCTTCAACCTTACACTATCTAAACTCCGCCTCAGACTACCTGGGACGCTTATCCCTTTAAAGCCTCTACAGGGATACAGGAGGTAGAGGGGCATAGTATTGTATGTGATGCTGGTCAGCACCCTGAGGAATGGTGGCCTTAAATAGAAGGCGGGACTAACACAGAAGCGAGGAGTACCGACGAGCGCGAGAGAGAGAAGCACCAGAGGAAGACACCAGGCAAAAGAGACCCAGAACAACACCAACCGGGGCAGGACGATTTGAGGAGCCGCAGCCTTCTGTCTGAGATCTCCAGGGACCCGGACGAGAGTCGACAGAGTAAGCTGGAAGGCCACTGTTTCCTTGTATCACTCGGATGATAAATCTATGCAAAGACTGCAACCTATTGGATGTTCGGTGCGTGAATAACCCAACAGGCAAATGACTACACGTTTTACTCTCATCCTCATAATTCTTACTTGAAGCTTGACTATCTTCTAATAGATAATAAAACCCTTCAATTTAGCTCTAATCCCAGGACTGAACCCATTGTAATCTCTAGCCATGCTTGCATCTCAATGGACCTTATCATGGGCACCTGAATAGAAGGGATGAGACAATGGAGATTTAATTATATCCTCATGGATGTATCCTCATGGATGATGAGGAGTTGCATACTAAGATACTTACAGATGCATACTGATAACAGCTTCCATTAAAAAATATAACCAAAATAAAGACCTATCCTCCAAGGTCAATTGAGATGCTTTAAAAGTGATAATCAGAGGCTAAATGATAATGCTAATGGTTAGCAGAAACAAAGCAAATTTGGTTACCTAAACAAATTGTAATAGAAAATAAAAAGCTCAAACTTAAATTAAATTGCACAAAAGGGTCTACTGGGTTCCCCGAATTAAAAGAAGCGTAATTATGAATACAATAAGATATTGAGTGAAAGACCTAATAAATGGTTGACTACTAAAAGAGATGAAATCCTTTGTGATAGGAGCAAGTGGTTACTAAAGATAATAGAGAGTTAAACCAAACATCACCCAAAGACATTTTGAAATCTTTCAAATCCTTTTACAAATAACTTTACAGCCCTAAAACAGAAGATGACCCAGCTCAATGCAAATCCTTTCTAAGCAGTTTCTAACTATCATTTATAGATCCCGGTGCTAGAGCAGAGTTAACTCATGCTGAAATAACCAGATCAATTCACTTCCTGAAAATTTGGAAAGGCCCAGGAGCGACTTCAGCAAGGCAGGGCACACAGGAAGTGTGCAGCAGTACTCTCTCAAGTGAAGAAGTGGCTGTAGCAGGGTGTGTGGAAACAGGCTGAGTTGATCCTAGCTGGTGTCGGCGTTATCAGGCAGCATCAGAACCCGACACTGCCATCAGAGAGGTTAATTATTTGCCGTTGTGTATGGGTAAGGCTCTACGGCCGTGAAACCTCTGGACAGGGGCAGAAGTGGCCGGCATTAGGCCCTTGCAGCTTGCACCCCATAGAGGGATCGTGTATCTCGCACTGCGCCACAGATTTAATCATTAAATTCAGCAATTAGCAACTCACTGTTAGCTGGTCCCCTGCAAGTCCATCTGCCAGATTGCCCACTCGCCTGCTTGCAGACCTGTTCGCTTGCCGCAATTTGCCCTCTGCCATTTACTTACAATATGGCTGCCTCCAGTCCTCTCCTCCCCCGTCACTGTTGCTTCGGCCACTGAGACTCCCTCTACTGCTTCTGATGCTCCCTGCGTGTACCAGCAGGTCAGCTGGCTGTTGGCTGCCACTACCGGCGAGACATTGTGCATGACGGTGGAACAGAGATTAGAGCCACACGAGGAGTATATGGAGGGGAGGTGAAGGAGTGCACGGGGGAGTAAGGTCAAGTACCGCCAAGAAAGACTCAAAAACCTAAAGCAGAGGTAACCTCCCCCCACCCGGTCGGGCTGCCTGGACCTTTTTGTCTACACCTTAGATCCCACTATAGCACTATTGCCTGAGGCACCGACACCTGTGCACGCATAAGGCATCTTAAGGTATCACAAAGCATGACTTTAGGATATTTGCAGGGCCAGGAGTTGCCTGTTATTCCTTTGTTCCGAAGGCCCGATCAGTGGCTAATAAATCAACAATAAGCCAAAAATACAGACAGCATTGAAGAGTTGGTGTGAGTACGATGACTTTGAAGAAATTGGGCTCTGTCTCAACAATCTACTCATCACCAAGCCTTATTCATTAAGTAAAAAAATCTGTCTGCAGCTCTGGAAGATCCCAGCTTCTTAAATCCTACCCTGGGATTACTGGTTTCTGTAAGAAAATGCTTGTTGTTGTCGACCTGCTCTTCTTGTGATCTCCAGTCAACAGCCAAACAACTGTTTCAAGGAGGCAATTCAGTTTGTGAGTCCTCAATCACTGGTGACACCAGGAGTGTCATATCCATTCTCCTCTCATTGTTTTTTCAGTGTGTGCAGTAGAGTTGTATCTAGCGTCTCATGCATTAGCACCTCATGCACTACCACTGAACCCTTCCAATAGTACTATGAACAAGCACTGTCTTTTAAGTCCTACATTGGAGGTTGGCAATCGTGGAGAGCAAGGTGTTGGCCCACACATTTTCTTAGAAGTAGCCTAGAGAAGTGTCTCCGGTGACGGGGCAGCTATGGTTACCACCAAAGTAGAGAGGTGCGGGGAAGACTTCACCCTTCCAGACATTGACATTGACCTGCATAGGGAGGCCAGGTGGGCCTCGGTTGGTTGTCCCTTCTGGAAAATGCTGGATGAAGGGGGTTTGTCAATCTCAATTCCCCATACCGGTGCCTCAAGACCATCTCTAACTTAATTGTACTTTAGTTCTTCTCCTCACTAGGGTTTATTTTCTGAATTAGATCATTTTTCCCGAGTATGCAATTCAACACTGTTACTGGTAGGGAGGGTGCCCCATTGGACATTTTGTTTTGCAATGAAAATATCTTATGTTCTATTCTGTTTCTATTGGAAAAAACTGTGTTATGCTCTGACATATGTTCTAGAAATGATGTCTGCAATTTTGGTTGAGGTGCAGAATGTAAAGAAGTATGGTTCTGCTCGGTTGAAGCCATCAACCAATTCTGCTAAGGGTATTTTTCTGAAACAAAGGTCTAAAAGGTTTGTGCCCCAGGAGGGTCAAATGATGTTTCTATGCAAGCTGGTGTACCTCTGCATTATATGCTGCCCACAAATAATGATTGTAATTCTGATAATTCTGAAATTGAAGAGCTATGTTTGAATCTGTGTTTTTGGGATCTGGACCAGTGTTCCCCCTCGGGTAAAGGCAAAATTGAGGTCTTCCCATTATTTAAAAAGGGGTTAAATAAGGACCTCAGAAATTTGGTGAAAGGAAATGGATCAGCATCACAGCTGGGTACAGGGTTGAAGGGGAGCCAGCTTCTGTCAATTCACCAACTTTACGGTCACTCGCTGTGCCTTAGGCCAATGGTATGTTAAGTTATAATGGAGGGTAAGATGGAAGTACCTATAATGACCCTGAACGGTATGACTAGGAAAACGACAAATGAAAAAGCGAGAGTATCTCCTAAATGGAAAACTAAGAAACTGCATTTTCCTAAAGATTATGACACAAATAGTTCTGGGGCGGGGTCCTTACAAATCTTGGTATTGAAGATGGTGTCTCTAAAGTGCCTATTGTGCAGCATTTACTGCATATGGATCCTGCCGGGATGGAGGGAAGAACTGGAGTAGCTATGGCTGTTTACACTCTTCCTCTGATTGCACTGCAGGGGGTCTTGCTCCCCATGCTAATTGTCTCTCTAGTGCCTCCTGGAGTGGTGGGAATGGGAACTGAGGCTTCCCCTTCTTTGCTGGGGTTGGGAAGAGGGGATGATAGTAATCCTGTTGGGTGGTCACAAGGGCATATTTTTCATTTAGCAGAGACAATCAAAGGAGAACAGCCGCTAGAACAAGAAATGTTGAATATAGTTCCTCAGTAGTGTCTAAATTAAACCCCTGTACTATCCTTAATTATGGGGCAAAACCTTTTTGCCTGCTAGAGATCCCTCTAGGAGTTCCTTTGTGGATCTGTTCCACAGGACGCAAGTGGAACAAAAGTGTAATGCCATCTGTTTTGGAGTTTATCTTGTTAATTGATAATGAGTTTTCCCTGGTAAATAGAAGCTCTATCTTAAACTTCTTTAGGGAGAGTGACACTTTAAAGTTGGTGAAAAGTAGTGGTATCACTAATGTGCTTATCTATTCGTCTGGCCAGTCCCCTACTCTGGAGTCACTTTTGGCTCCTTAGTTGTTGCAAATTTGGTTGTTCAGAGTTGTGAATACTTTTTGAAGTGGGGGTCAATGTTGTTCTTGTTGTTGAGTATTGGGAACTCCCTCTTTAACAATCAAATGGTTCAAAAGGAATGGTTTCTTACTTGTAACTCCAGTTCTCTCGTAGGGGTATTTCCATGATAGTCATAAGCACTGAATAGTTCTGTGCGCCTGCGGGGACCCCGGAGCACTGATGTGAAACATATTCTTAAGTGCAGATACCAGCCCTTTTGAAAAGGGCCTGTCAAAAACCACTTAAGAAAAACACAGTGCAGCCTATGTGAACAGCTACACAGGCCAAATTGTAGAAAAGAAAGACAGCTGTAGTGTAAATCCACCTTCAAACACACATTTCTTCTAGAAATGTAATAAAAAATACATTCTCATACTGTCACGACTCACGTGCTGCTTACGCCTGGAATCCGCAGATCGAGTGGCGTGGGTCTTGAAGGTTCGGCTTTGGCACAGAAAGGGGCGACTCTTTCTAGTAGCCACGGTGCTGTAGGCAATGGAAACGCAAAGAACAGACCGTGCCCTTTAGAAATAGCGCCAGAGGGAAAAAAACCCTAAAAAGGGGAAAAAACCTCCAAACAGTAGATTCCTGAAACAAGAACAAAAACCAGGAATCAAAAAGAAACAAAAATGCAGGTAAACACGAAATTTGACAAGATTCAGAACCGAAGGCAAAGAATCTGGAGCGAAGACACAATCAGAGCAGATAGTGTTGCAGCGCAAGGAAAGGAAGAAAACAGAGCCCTTAAATACCGAGAAACAGGAAATGACCAACAGGAAGTAAAAGGACACCATCTTAGATAGGGAAAAGTACATAGGACAGAATAGAGTAGGAACCATAGAGAATAGGGAACAAGGAATGCTGGGAAGAAAAAGGTAACATGGGAAGGGGGAAAAGGCATAAAGAAAGTACAATAAAATGCCCAAAAGAAGAAAAGAAGAAAAGAAGAAAAAAGAACAGGTAAGGAGGGGTCAGAGGGTACCAGGGACGCAAGGAAAAGCAGAGCGAGGCCCCAAGCAAAATCTGGGGCCTCGCGAGGTGCACAGAAGGCTCGGGGCGCGCCGTGTCCTAAGGACGCGCTGTGCGGCGCGAGCTGAATGCTCGGCTCGCGCCGCGTGGTGCGGCGCAACAGTAGGTCCCCCCCCGAAGGCCCAGGTTTGAAGGGAAACAAACGATCAAAACGAGAAATCAGAAGAGGTGCGTGAACAGAAGATGCATCTTCCCAAGAGCATTCACTAAGAGGATACCCCTTCCAGTGAATCAAATACTGAAGACTTCTGTGAAAAAGGCGAGAGTCACAAATTTCCTGAACCTCATATTCAGGTACATCATTCACCAACACAGGAGGAGGACAAGGAAACTGACGAGAGAAAGGGTCAGGTACATAAGGTTTGAGCTGGGACACATGAAAGACCGGATGAATCTTCCAAGTATGAGGCAAGCGAAGACGGACAGTGACAGGATTGATCAACTGAAGAATACGGAAAGGCCCGTAATAGCGAGGTGTGAACTTATCAAGAGAAAGGCGTGAGGGCAAGAATTTGGAGGAAAGCCAGACTTTATCTTGAGGGTGATAATCTGGAGTGGGTCCACGTTTCTTATCTGCGACCTTCTTCATATATCTATTGGTGTTCAATAAATTAGATCTAATTAGCCTATGGATTTGCAGGAGACGTTTGGAAAAAGATGTAATCGCAGGCAGAGGAGAGGTAGATTGAGGAGAAGTAGGAAAAGAGGTAGGATGATAGCCATAAGAACAGAAAAAAGGAGTGACCTTGGAGGCACTATGGACAGTATTGTTGTAGGAAAATTCAGCAATAGGGAGATAAGTGTTCCAGTTGCTTTGGGTAGAAAACAGCGAAGGTATTGTTCTAATCCTTGGTTCAGACGCTCGGTTTGTCCATTGGTCTGAGGATGGAAACCGGATGATAGTGCTATATTGATATTTAGGCCCTCATTCTGACCTTGGCGGGCGGCGGAGGCCGCCCGCCAAAGTCCCGCCGTCAGATTACCGTTCCGCGGTCGAAAGACCGCGGCGGTAATTCTGACTTTCCCGCTGGGCTGGCGGGCGGTCGCCTTCAGACCGCCCGCCAGCCCAGCGGGAAAGAGGCTTCCACGATGAAGCCGGCTCGGAATCGAGCCGGCGGAGTGGAAGCTGTGTGACGGGTGCAGTTGCACCCGTCGCGTATTTCACTGTCTGCGCAGCAGACAGTGAAATACATGTAGGGGCCCTCTTACGGGGGCCCCTGCAATGCCCATGCCAGTGGCATGGGCACTGCAGGGGCCCCCAGGGGCCCCGCGACCCCCCCTACCGCCATCCGGATCCCGGCGGTCCGACCGCCGGGATCTGGATGGCGGTAGGGGGGGTCGGAATCCCCGCGGCGGTGCAGCAAGCTGCGCCGCCGCGGAGGATTCAATGGGGCGGCGGTACACTGGCGGGACCCCGCCAGTGGTGCCGGTCCGACCGCGGCTTTACCGCCGCGGTCGGAATCCCCATTGGAGCACCGCCGGCCTGTCGGCGGTGCTCCCGCGGTCCTCCGCCCTGGCGGTCAAAGACCGCCAGGGTCAGAATGACCACCTTAGTGTCTTGCAAAAATATTTCCAAAACCGGGAAATATACTGAGGTCCTCTGTCAGATACAATGGTATGTGGAAGTCCATGGAGACGGAAAATATGGTCGATAAATATCTGGCTCAATTCTTGGGATGTAGGTAACTTTTTTAGGGCAGTGAAGTGAGCCATTTTAGTAAAGGAATCAACAGTGACCATGATAACCTGGTTTCCAGCTGATGGTGGAAGTGAACACATGAAGTCAGTAGAAATAGTATGCCATGGAGCGGGTGGAACAGGCAAAGGCTGTAGTAATCCTGCAGGTCTGGTACGGGGAATCTTGACTTGAGCACATATGGGACAAGCCTGAACGTATCTTTCAACATCTGACTTCCAGGTAGGCCACCAGAAAGATCGCGAGAGAAGTTCTTGTGTGGCCTTGATGCCTCTATGACCAGCAACCGGCGAATCATGGCACATCTGTAAAGCCTTGTCTCGAACTCTGTTAGTAGGGAGGAATAACAGATTCTGATGATAATAGTATCCTTCCTTCTTGCATAAAAAGGTTCTTAGTTTCTCTACTTCGCTGTTAGACAGGCTGGAGTACTCCAGTTGTACCTCCTCCAGAAAAGATTGAGCAACTCCAATGATCTTACTAGGTTCCAGTAGATACTGAGATGGGGAAGGAGTACAATCTGGATAACGGCGAGACAGAGCATCAGCCAGAATGTTTTGGGATCCAGGAATATAGGTGATGTAAAAATCATACTGACTGAAGAAAAAGGCCCAACGGGCCTGGCGACTATTCTGGCATACAAAATTACGTAGACATTGTAGATTACGGTGGTCTGTTCTCACCTCAAAAGGCTCCTTGGAACCCATCAGAAACTGTCTCCATTCTAGGCAGGCTGTTTTCAGAGCTAATAACTCCCTTTCTAGTACTGAGTAATGTTGTTCTGCTGTAGAGAGTATATGGGACAGATAGAAAACAGGATGTTCAAGACCATCATCTTCTTGTTGTTGGAGTAAGACAGCTCCAATAGCTCTTTCGGAAGCATCGGTAACTACAATAAACTGTTTGTTGGTATCTGGATGTCTTAAGATGGGGGCTTGAGTGAAAGCCTTCTTTAAATCTTGAAAAGCTGTTTCAGCCGCCTTAGTCCAGACAAACCCCTTCTTTAAATTTTCCTTCTTTAAAGTATGAGTTATATGGCTGGTCTGTTTAGCAAAGTCTAGAATGAACTGCCGATAAAAATTTGCTAATCCTAGGAAACATTGTGTTTCTTTAATAGAAGAGGGAGAAGGCCAATCGAGAATTGCTTGTACTTTTTCTTGGTCCATAGCTATGCCGGTGGGACTTAAATGATAACCCAGATATTTGACTTCCGTCTTATCGAACTCACATTTTTCGGGTTTACAGGATAGTTGATGTGCCCGGAGTCTTTGAAGGACTTGTTTCACATGGGAAGAATGGAGTTCGGGATGTCTGGAATAAATAAGGATATCGTCTAAGTAGATTACAACTGTCTGGTTCAAGAGATCAGAAAATATTGAGTCCATAAATCTTTGAAATATTGCGGGGGCATTCGTAAGACCAAAAGGCATGACCTTGTACTCAAAATGACCAAATGGTGTCCTGAATGCTGTTTTCCACTCGTCTCCTTCCTTAATACGTAAGAGGTGGTAGGCTCCCCGAAGATCCAATTTGGTAAAACGTTGAGCCCCTCTGACTGCCTCTAGAATATCCTTGATGAGGGGCAAAGGATAACGATCCTTTATAGTTATCTTATTCAGGCCTCGAAAATCCAGGCAAGGACAAAGATCTTTAATCTTCTTGGGTACAAAAAAGAGAGGAGCCCCTGCCAGAGAAGACAATGGAACAATAAGACCACTCTGTACATTTTCCTCCAGATACTCCTTTAGAACTTCCTTTTCAGGTTCCGTGAGAGAATACATCCTCCCAAAGGGAACGACAGTTCCAGGTTCCAGGGGAATAGCACAATCGTACTCTCGATGTGGAGGTAATACAGGTCTGGATGGTTTTTGGAACATATCTTGAAACTCTAAATAGTGTTCAGGGACTCCTTGGACCGTATTGATGGAATATTCCGTAGTACTTTTAATAGGTGTTAATCTGTTCGGTGACCAATATTTGTCGGAAGCAAAACAGTTCTCATGGCAAAACTGTGAGGACAAGGAAATAGTCTGGGTTACCCAGTTCACATACGGATTATGGGGGTGATTCTGATTCTGGCGGGCGGCGGAGGCCGCCCGCCAGAATTCCGCCCCCATTATACCGCTCCGCGGTCAGAAGACCGCGGAGGGTATTATGAGTTTTTCCCTGGGCTGGCGGGCGGTCTCCAAAAGACCGCCCGCCAGCCCAGGGAAAAACTCCCTTCCCACGAGGATGCCGGCTCGTAATCGAGCCGGCGGAGTGGGAAGGTGCGACGGGTGCAGTGGCACCCGTCGCGTATTTCAGTGTCTGCAAGGCAGACACTGAAATACTTTGCGGGGCCCTCTTACGGGGGCCCCTGCCGTGCCCATGCCATTGGCATGGGCACGGCAGGGGCCCCCAGGGGCCCCGCGACCCCCCCCTACCGCCATCCTGTTCATGGCGGTAAAGCCGCCATGAACAGGATGGCGGTAGGGGGGGTCAGAATCCTCATGGCGGCGGAGCGCGCTCCGCCGCCATGAAGGATTCCCCCGAGCAGCGGTAAGTCGGCGGGAGCCCGCCGACTTGCCGCTTCTGACCGCGGCTGAACCGCCGCGGTCAGAATGCTCGTGGGAGCACCGCCAGCCTGTTGGCGGTGCTCCCGTGGTCGGTGGCCCTGGCGGCCACCGGCCGCCAGGGTCAGAATGACCCCCTATGTCTTGTAAACCACGGAATTCCGAGAATGATGGTATGGTTGGGAGATTAAATGAGATCAAAGGAGATGTGTTCTTGATGATTACCAAACTGTAAATTTAACATCAAGGTCGTAGTATCGACTGGACCAGAGGATATCAAGGATCCATCCACTGTGTGCACTTGTTCAGGAATGTCTTTGGGTTGTGTTGGAATCTGTTGATTAGTGGCCCAAGTCTTATCCATGTAAATACCACTAGCACCACAATCTAGTAATGCCATAGTCCTTTCTTGACGGCCATCAGGTAGTTGTAATATGACAGGTAACATGAACAAGTATGTTGTATTGTCATTAAATGAACTGATGGAAGGTATAGCCGATGATCCCGTCCCCTCCCTTCTTACAGAGGACGGGAAGTGGCGTTTCCCGAGGGTCTTGATGGACGTACAGGGCAGGTACGAAGCATGTGACCAGCGGAACCACAGTATAGGCACAATCCTTTCTTACGTCTGTCTTCCCGCTCACTAGCGGAGAGCGGCCCTCGAGTAGTATCCACTTGCATGGGTTCCCCCTCTATGTCTCTAGCAGGAGGACGAGATTCCTCAGAACGAGGCAGATACACCCGTGAAGTGCTTGGCTGGGAAGACCCTCTACTCCTTCTCTTCTCCATTCGTCGCTCTTGAAGACGATACTCGATGGAAAGTGCTTGATCCATCAGGCCACGAAGATCTTCAACTCTGGTGGAATGTACTAATTCATCTTTTATTTCTTCTTTAAGTCCTCTGCGAAACAAAGTCACCAGGGTACGCTCCACCCAGGTGGTCTCTGCCGCTAGTTGACGAAAACGTGTAATATATTGAAGGACATCTTGGGAGCCTTGCTGGATGTCACATAAGGCTTCTTCCGCTGAGGCCTCCAATCCTGGACGACTAAACATTTGTTTGAAGCGAGTCACGAAAGCAGAGTAGTCCGACAATACCGGATCGTTGGATGACACCATCGGGGTTGCCCAGGCCAAGGCAGGACCGGATAATGCACTGATAAGATACCCCACCTTTGTCCTGTCATGGGAGAATTGGGTAGGTCGGAAGGCGAAGTACACCGTTAATGCATCAAGGAATTCACGCAGTTTAGTTGGTTCACCAGAGAAACGAGGAGTAGAAGCGGAGATAGACGGAACATCGCCACTGCGGAAGGCCAAAGCCTGTCGTAACACAGCATTCTCATTGCGTAGTTGTTGCAATTCCTGAGCTTGTTGCTGAATAGTATTCAGAAGAGATTGATCAGGATCTGCAGCAGCCGCCACTGTATCGTCCATGGTGTCAGAAGACGTCGGGATGGTTTGGCGCTGCAATCTGTCACGACTCACGTGCTGCTTACGCCTGGAATCCGCAGATCGAGTGGCGTGGGTCTTGAAGGTTCGGCTTTGGCCCAGAAAGGGGCGACTCTTTCTAGTAGCCACGGTGCTTTAGGCAATGGAAACGCCAAGAACAGACCGTGCCCTTTAGACATAGCGCCAGAGGGAAAAAAAACCTAAAAAGGGGAAAAAACCTCCAAACAGTAGATTCCTGAAACAAGAACAAAAACCAGGAATCAAAAAGAAACAAAAATGCAGGTAAACACGAAATTTGACAAGATTCAGAACCGAAGGCAAAGAATCAGGAGCGAAGACACAATCAGAGCAGATAGTGTTGCAGCGCAAGGAAAGGAAGAAAACAGAGCCCTTAAATACCAAGAAACAGGAAATGACCAACAGGAAGTAAAAGGACACCATCTTAGATAGGGAAAAGTACATAGAACAGAATAGAGTAGGAACCATAGAGAATAGGGAACAAGGAATGCTGGGAAGAAAAAGGTAACATGGGAAGGGGGAAAAGACATAAAGAAAGTACAATAAAATGCCCCAAAGAAGAAAAGAAGAAAAGAAGAAAAAAGAACAGGTAAGGAGGGGTCAGGGGGTACCAGGGACGCAAGGAAAAGCAGAGCGAGGCCCCAAGCAAAATCTGGGGCCTCGCGAGGTGCACAGAAGGCTCGGGGCGCGCCGTGTCCTAAGGACGCGCTGTGCAGCGCGAGCTGAATGCTCGGCTCGCGCCGCGTGGTGCGGCGCAACACATACTTTATTTACACATCTAATGAGAATAAAACAATGCAGTGTAGCCCATAGGCTGCCATTATACAGAATGTAAATAGAGCTGTGCCTTTAAGAAAGAAAGTCTTCCTGTATCCCATCATGCACAGCAAAAGGCAGTTGCCTCAGTTCTTTTTGAAGGCTTGTAACCTGACATGAAGGAACAAAAACATTTGTTGGAGTACCAACATCGATATTATTATGGCAACTTTTCCTATGTCAACTCCACCGGGGAGGAGGGAGGGTTGCTTATGACTATCATGGAAATACCCCTACGAGAGAACTGGAGTTACAGGTAAGAAACCATTCCTTCTCTCGTAGGGGATTTCCATGTATAGTCATAAGCACTGAATAGACTAGCAAGCCCATCCCCATAACTGCGGCGGAGTAGACAGAATAATACTGAAACCATGAATCATGCAAATAAATTCTTAAGCAAGGCCTGTCCAACCTGTGCATCTGCCCAAGCATCTGTATCAAGGCAGTAATGCTGTGTAAAGTTATGGACCGATTTCCAAGTGGCCGCCTTGCATATCTCTGCCAAAGGGATATTTCTCATTAAGACCGCAGTAGCTGCCTTCCCTCTAGTAGAATGGGCTTTTGGCCTGCCACCAAGAGATTTATTCGCTAACTGATAACACAACACTGTACATGAAACAATCCATCTGGATAATGATTGCTTAGATGTGCCCAACCCTGTTCTAACTGGGCCATAGTTAACAAAGAGCTGCTGTGATTTACGCAAGCATTTTGTCCTGTCCAAGTAAAACTTCAAAACCCTCTTTACGTCCAGAGAATGCAGGGTTCTCTCGGCAGGGGTAGTTGGATTTTGAAAGAAAGTTGGTAATGAAATGGTTTGATTCACATGAAAGTCGGAAACGACTTTTGGTAAATATTTTGGATGCGTCCTCATCACTACTTTCGCAGAATGAAAAACCGTGTAGGGTTCTTGATCGCAAAGGGCCTGGATTTCACTGACCCTACGCGCTGATGTGATTGCAACCAGAAAAGCAGTTTTCCACGTGAGATGTTGAAGTGATGCTTTATGTATTGGTTCAAATGAGGTAGCATCAGACTCGAGAGGACAACATTCAGTTCCCATGGAGGAGATGGTCTCCTAACGGGAGGGAAGACCTTTTTTAAGCCCTCCAGGAAGTCCTTGATAATTGGAATCCTAAAAAAGGAGGGTTGAGAGGGGCTCTTTCTATATGCCGTTAGAGCCGCCAGGTGCACTTTTATTGATGTCAATTGTAAGACAGATTTTGCCAAACTTAGCAAGTATGGCAGGATAGTTTCCTCTCCGCAGGATATTGGGTCAACGATGTTGTCCAAACTCCACACACTGAATCTTTTCCACTTGCATGCATAAGCCGATCTTGTGGAAGGGCGCTTTGCTTCCCTTAGGATTTCCATACAGTCCTGAGGTAGGTTCAAGTGTCCATATTGTACTAACTCAGGAGCCATGCTGCCAAACTCAACGATGAGAGGTTGGGATGAGATATCTGCCCTCGGAACTTCGTGAGAAGGTCCAGACGATGAGGCAGCCTGATGTGTGGCTTGAGTGACCGGTGAAGAAGGTCTGGAAACCACCATTGGCGTGGCCATTCTGGGGCAATTAGAATCATCTTGGAGTGAGCATTGGATAGCTTCTGGAGGACTGCAGGTATCAGGGGAAGCGGTGGAAAGGCGTAAAGAAATGCTCCTGACCAGCTTATCCACAGGGCATTCCCCAGCGCCCCTGGGTGGTAATATCTGGAGGCGAAGTTTTGGCATTTTTTGTTTACTGGGGTTGCAAATAGGTCTATAGAGGGGGTACCCCACAGTGCGAAAATGGAACGGACGACATCATCGTGTAATACCCATTCGTGGTTCTCGTCCATTACGCGGCTGAGAGCATCCGCCTGAACATTCTGCCTGCCCGGAAGGTGAGTAGCCACTAACGACAGTTCCTGGCTAGAAACCAATGCCAGATTGTCTGAGCCTCTCTGGATAATATCCTGGACCTGGTGCCTCCTTGTTTGTTTACGTAATACTTGGTGGCCACGTTGTCCGTCTGGAGGAGGAGAGTTTCCATTTTCAGAGAAGGTAGGAAGGCCTTGAGCGCAAGATGGACTGCGCGAAGCTCCAACAGGTTGATATGATACAGACTCTCTCTCTCTGACCACTTGCCTTGGACTCGAAGATGATCCATATGCGCTCCCCATCCGAGCAGCGATGCGTCTGTTACGATGGTTTGAGCTGGAGGCTGTTGTTGGAAAGGAATCCCCACCAAGAGGTTGTTGGGTGAACACCACCACTTGAGGGATTGTAAGGCGTGGGGGGAAAGAAGGACTCTGCTCTCCCAATCGTCCATCAGTTGGCACCATTGATCCTCCAGGCACTCCTGTAAGGGTCTCATATGGAGGCGAGCATTGGGAACGAGGTGGATACAAGACGCCATCGAGCCCAGTAGAGACGATATTGCTCTTGCAGTGGTCTGTGTGTTCTCTCGAGCTGTTGGCACTTCTGGAGAATCGATAACCATCGTTCCTCCGAAGGAAACACCTTTCCTTGATTGGTATCTATAATGGCCCCTAAGTAATGCAGCCTCTGAACAGGCGTTGCTGTGGACTTGAGAAGATTGACTTGAAGACTGAGGCTCTGGAGCAGCTGTTGAGCCCAGTCGAAATGTTGTTGAGCCTCTAGATAGGTGGAGGCCTTTATGAGCCAATCATCCAGATAGGGGTAGACGAATATTCAATGCTTCCTCAAATGGGCGGCCACCACCGCCATGCATTTGGAAAAGGTTCTCAGTGCTGATTTGAGGCCGAAGGGAAGAACCGCAAATTGGTAATGATTTTTGCCGACGGTGAACCTTAGAAATTTTCGATGTTTCTCGCTCACCGGAATGTGAAAATAAGCGTCGCGAAGGTCTATCGCGCAGAGCCAGTCGCCCTGACGAAGTTGCGGGTAATTTGGTGCAAGGATAGCATCCTGAATTTCTCTCTGCGAATCCACTTGTTTGCTGTCCTTAGGTCTAGAATGGGACGAAACTCTTGTTTGTCCTTCTTTGGCACCAGAAAATACCTCAAATAAATTCCTTTTCCGCGTTGGTTGAACGGGACAGGCTCTATTGCTCTTTTTTGTAATAGGATTGCTATTTCTAACTGAAGAGCTTTGAGGTGGTTGCTGACTGGTTTGGGTGGAACAGATGGAGGAGGACTGATGAATCTGAGAGCGTAACCATTTCGCACAATATTCAATACCCAGGCATCTGATGTGATGTGTAGCCACTCGTCCAGATGATTTGAGATACTTCCCCCTACCGGAGTGGGTTAACGGAGGAGGGGGAAGCGAAGATTCAGGGCTTAGACGCGGGAGCCTGGCGAGTTGCCTGGGTTTGCGGCGTGGAACGACCCCTTGTCGACTTTCGCTGTGTCGAGAAGGTCCTTTGATGCTGTTGTTGCTGCTGGGGTCGTGAAGTCATCCATTGTGGTGTCTGATGCCTGTGGGTGAATAGCCTTCGTTGGTAGGGACGGAATACTTTTCGTTGTTCCTTTGGGCGTTCGATGCCTACCACTTTTAAAGTGTCTAGCTCAGACTTCATTCTCGACATCTCGTCATCGGCATGAGAGCCAAACGAGGTGGAGCCTGAGAATGGTAAATTTTTAATTCTCTGCTGTGCCTCCGGTTTGAGAGATGTCAAGCGCAACCAGGCGTGTCGTCTTAAAGCTACTCCATGAGCGTAGTTATGTGCCGACAGCACCGAAGAGTCAGCAGCAGTGCTTATCACCTGGTTGGAAACCATGGCGCCTTCACCCACGACCTCCAAGAAATCTTCCCTTTTGTCTTTTGGTAGATGCTCCGCAAACTGTAGCATAGAGTCCCAAAGAGCACGATCATATCTACCTAATAAAGCAGTAGCACTGGCTGCTTTCATTGTGATGGCTGCGGTAGAGCATACTTTGCGGCCTGCGGCATCGATCTTTCTGCTCTCCTTGTCCGGAGGCGAGGAGGAAGATGGAGATGTAGAGTGTAATTTCTTTGCCGCTACTTTATCCACCGAGTCCGGCACTGGGTCCGACCTTAGGAATACAGGGTCTTGCTCCGGTGGGCGATACTTTTTTATAAGCCTGGAAGGAGCAGACTTCGTTGTGGCCGGTGTCAGAAAAATATCCATTGCTGGTTCAAGAAGACCCGGGACCAGTGGAAGTAAAGGTCTTGAGGATGTTCTCTGGTGCAAAGTCTCGAAAATCACCGAGGTCGATGGGGCGGGTACCGCCAGCGGGATATTTAGTTTGGTCGCCCCGCTCACTAGGACCTCTTGGAAGGTGTTCACGTCATCTATGGGGGACACTCTCGGGGACGGTGAGTCCGACAGGATTGGAGAGTAATCCCGTGTGGAAGAAGAAGAATGTCTATGACGTGAATGTGAAGATCTTTGAAGTGACTCATGTCGATGGTGCTGAGAGGAAGACGAACATCTAGAGGAATGCCTGTAATGTCTTATGGATTCCGCTGGAGTCACCGGAACAGACTCTGAAGTGGAAGCCGGAAGAGGAGCTGTAGGTACTACTGGTGTCTGTGGCAATGGTGACTGCTGAGGAGACAGTTGAGGCGAAGCTGGAAGTAGAATGAGCGAGGCCGAGTATAAACCCTTCTAGGCCTCTTTGACTGTCTCCTCGATGTCGACACACTCCTCGACGTCGAAGTACAGTGACGGCGGGTGCCTCTTGGCGTCGATTCCCCTCGTCGCTGAGATCCTCTTGACGGCGACCTTCCTCGATGTCGATGTGATGACGCGACCGTCTTCAACGGCGAGCACTCTCTCTCGACGCCGATTGTCCTTGTATCGTCGACAGCGACCCGGACCAAGACCTTCTTGACGGCGAGCGTCCACGCCGTCTCGCCGGCGAAACGGCTGTCGACGGCGAGCGATGCCTCTTTCTCGACGGTGAGCCGGTCCTCGACGGCGAGCATGTTGGCGCCGTTCCCGGTCTCGACGTCGATGCCCTCGACGTCGTTGGAGACCTATGTCGTTTATGAACAGGTCTGGCAGATGTTGCAGAGGAAACAAGGGGAGCCTTGGTAGAAGACTGACCTTCTCCTCGCTCTGTGGTAGATTGACCACTTCTTCTCCTGTCCTCTCTTGCCTGAAGTCGAATTTTCTCCCTATCGCTATGAGTTCTTCTGGAGAAAGTTCTACAGATGTCACAGGAGTCAGGTTTGTGGCTGGATGGAAGGCAAATTATACAGACCTGGTGTGGGTCTGTTTTAGCCTTTTTTCTGCCACAAGAAGGACATTTATCAAAAAGTGAAGGCATTCTAAAATAGAAAAACCTTAAATTTCTGTCAGAACTTGATAGAAAAGGTTAGCAAATGTTCACTCAATATTAAAAACGTCGAGTGAAATTGAAATTCAAAAGATTTTAATTGAATTTTCTGTCAAAAAAACTTTGTGAGGTAGAGCTCAATGCTTCAGGGTCCTGTCAGAAGGAGCCGGAAGAAAGAACTGAGGCAACTGCCTTTTGCTGTGCATGATGGGATACAGGAAGACTTTACTTTCTTAAAGGCACAGCTCTATTTACATTCTGTATAATGGCAGCCTATGGGCTACACTGCCCTGCATTGTTTTATTCTCATTAGAGGTGTAAATAAAGTATGAGAATGTATTTTTTATTACATTTCTAGAATAAATGTGTTTGAAGGTGGATTTACACTGCAGCTGTCTTTCTTTTAAACAATTTGGCCTGTGCAGCTGTTCACATAGGCTGCACAGTGTTATTCTTAAGTGGTTTTTGACAGGCCCTTTTCAAAAGGGCTGGTATCTGCACTTAAGAATATGTTTCACATCAGTGCTCCGGGGTCCCCGCAGGCGCGCGGAACTATTCAGTGCTTATGACTATACATGGAAATCCCCTACGAGAGAAGTATTCAAATCATTGGTGACTAAAGTAGTGGGGCCTGATTCTGGTTTTATACCTGGGAACCCCAAAGACATTGTTGCATCACTAGGGCAGGGAGGCATGTAATCAATGTGTTGGATGGTCCAGGAATTCATAGCTGGGTCCCGTATTTAAAATATGATCTTACAGCTGGGTGGTGGGTGCTCTGAATAATGTCCGCCTCCCACCCAGCACTAATGAACTATAGAGGTAGCCTGGGCAGCCTATTTTTGTCATGGAATATGTCTGAGTTGGGACATGAGGAAAAACTTAATTTTGTGAAATCTTTTAATCCTCTAATTATCTGCATTCAAGAAACATGGTCATGTAATGCATGGTGCTCAGTAAGAAGTCATACTAGTGGGGAGGGGTGGCAATTCTGCTCAAGAACGCATTTAATTGGAACCACATTAAGTATAGACACACCTCAAATTTGTGCTTATGCTTGAAGTTGTCTCTTCTGAGTGATAATGGTGGTTCAACCCCTTTGATATTAGCAAATTTGATTGTCTGGTGAATTCCTTCCTTTCTTTTGTTCATGATATTTGTGTTGTGGAAGATTGTCTCTGGGTTATATTGATGGAAGATCGAAATGCTAAAGTGTCCAACTCTGCCTCAGCAGTTTTCACCATTGTTGGCATAGAAGACATATGGTCCATTCTGGATATACTTCTCCCTGATAAAATCTGATCAGATAAATGCAGGTTCCTATTACTTGAGACCCTCAGAAAATCTGATCTGATTGTCCTAAATGGACGATCACCTGGGGGTGAAGCAGCCTCGTTTACTTTTCATACTTCCTCTTCTCAGAGTCTTTTTGATTATGTGGTGGCATCTTTCCAAATGTTTGAGGTTTGTGAGAAACTCACGGTCTTTCCTACTGATCTGAGTTACCGTAGTCTAGTTAGTACATCTGTAGGCCTTAGTTTACAAGAGTTACAAGAGTTAGAAACGGGTAATGCTTGATTAAGTACTATGGGTTTTAACAGGTCTAGTGGTCGTTCTGTTTGGACCACAAGAACATGGCTTCAATTGTAAAGATTAAGGACGTCTGTGATGATATGGTGGGACTTGGTTGTGATGATCCTATTCGCTGTTCCGAGTCTCAGATGGAAGGATTTTGTAAATTAAGCTTGAATCCTATTGGGTCTCGGGTGCTGAGAAATTGTAAGTCCCCATTCAAGGTATTAAATCTGGAAGTAAAAACACTAACTAGATAACAGCACTTGAAGTTCTCCCTGTGCCAACAGCATGAAATTGACCATCTTAAACGATTAAGAATACATCGTAAACTCACTGACAGTAGAAAGGAATATGATGCTAAATGGATTAACCTAAGAGAGGCTGCAAGAGCTAAAGATTCTAGAAAGTATTGGCGGTTGATTGCCAAATTCTGTGACTCTAGAGCAAATGAGTGAGCAAGCCCAATTCCTGAAAATATTTGGGTGGACTACATCTTCCAATTGTATGTGGCTAATCTTGAGGTGGACACCCCATGATTATTTGTATGGATGAGGCTTCCTTTTGTGTTTATGGGCCCCTTTCGGTGGATGAGATAGTGGGTTTTTATAAAGAATGCCAGATCCTGTGGCGCCCTGGGTCCTGATGAGGTGCCCATTGCGGCCATCCTTTTTGGCCACGATTTAGATATTGCCAACGTTCTGGGAGAATTCCTCAATCATGGAAGGGTAGTGTCATCTTTCCACTAAATAGGAAGGGCTCTAAATCCTCCCTGGCAAATTACAGGTAGCATTGCTGGATGCCTCCAACAGACTACTTGCCTAGAGTGTACTTTGCCATCTATTGCAGTGGGCGCAAGATCTCAACATTATTCCTCCGGAACAAGCCGAATTTAGGAGGAATCATAGCATTCTGAATTATATTGCAGTGCTCCAGACGGCAGTGGAAAAATACGCCTTCTCTTTTGGTATGCCAGTAATTACGGCGTTTAATTGATTTCTCCACTGCGTTTGATAGAGTTGATCATGAAACGCTGTGGAGATGTCTCCATTTGGGGGTTACGCACCACCTTTTTGGTCTTATTATAGAGCTTCATACAGACACTTGGGCCCTCATTACGAGTCTGGCGCTCTTAACACTGCCCAATTATGATTGTGGCGGAGCCGCACGGTCTGACCGCCAACACCACCAGGTTGCCAGCAGTCGACAGCCTGGCAGTCTCAGCAGTTGTAATCCGCCAGAGTGGCGCTGCATGCAGCGCCGCCCTGGCGATTATGACTCCCCAATCCACCAGCCTTTTCGTGGTGGTTAGACGGCCATGGAAAAGCTGACAGAATGGAGGTGCTGGGGGCACCATGGGGGGGCCCTGCACTGCCCATGCACTTCGCAGGCAGTGCGGGTGCCCCCATGGACAGCCCTGTCGCGCTTTCCACTGCCCGAATTACGGGCAGTGGAATGCACAACGGGTAATGCTGCACCCGCTGCACTGCCACATTGCCGCCCGCTCGATTACAAGCCGGTGTCAGTATTAAGGCCCTGTTCACCGCAGAGCCGGTGGGCAGAAAAGCTGTTTCCGTCCACTGGCCCTGCGGTGAACTCGTAATAGGGTTCTAGCCGCACTGGTGGTCAGGTGGCGGTATGAGTTTGGCGGGCGGCCAAGTTCTGATTTGAAGGACACAGGGTTTATTGCGGAATGTTCAAACTTATAATGGTCTTAAGCAAAGGTGCTTGTTGGCCCCTATATTGTTTTCTCTTTCTACATCTGATTTTCCAGGCACTTTAAATTGCATAAGGGGTGACCCACCAACAATTGGCGCCTTGTCCATTGGCTTGTTATTATTTACTGATGAGGTAGTCATCATGGATTTGACCCTAGTTGGCTTGCAGCGCAGTCTGTCAGCAGTACCACAGTATGCAGAAGTCCACTTTTTGAAGAATAATATCGTCAAAAGTAAAGTCTTAGGGCCATATGTACGAACACATTTTCCCATAGACATAAAATGGGTAAAACCCTTTGATACATCTGCCCCTTAATCTTTCATAAGAAGGAGTGAAGACTAAATAAGAATCCTAATTGGCACCTTGTTTCTGATAAACTTGAAATTGTGGATTTGTATCTCTGTCTTAGGAAGGTTTTGTTTAAGAATAGTTGGATGTTGATCATATTAAGCTCTGTGTGAGCAGGGCCCTTTCTCAGGCTAATGCCTTGCACAGATTCTATATAGTCTGTGGGAGGCATCATTTTGGGCATGTTCTCTCTGTCTATGGGGTCAAAATCCCTCATTCCATGTGCTATATGTCTGAGTACTGGATATGAGTTATTGGCACTCTTTTGAGGGTATTGAAGGTACAATCCTTTGTCAGATATGCAATTTGAACACTCTTGCAGCCATCCTGTCCTGTGCCTGGAGTTTGGTTTAGTATCTTCCTACTCTCTCTCATTGGCTGCCATTTTAAGGTGGGGAAACTCGCTTCTGAGCGGGGAGGAGGGTACTTTACGGGCAGCCTTGAAGGTCGAAATGTTTTCTACTTTGGAAGAACGGAGTGAGTTTTACAGGTCCTTTGAGCAGGCAAACTTTACTTTTAGGATTGATCTGATTGTAAATGGGTTTATGGCCAAGTCTAGTTTAAACAGCCTGATTAAGGGCTCAGTGTCTCAAATACGTTTGGCCAGAGATATCGCCCTTTATCAGTCAAACCCCCATAATTAGGTGGTGTGGGAAAGCAATCTGGGGAATAAACCTCAGCTGTATTTATTATGGAATCTGCCTCATGAGACCATAAGGCTGATTCTTCTGTTGAGACTTGATTTGCTCCCATTACATATGATCACAGGCATTTGGGATAAAATTCCTAAAAAAGATAGATAATGTGAACTATGTAAGCTACACATTCAAGATTTTAATCTTGTATTATTTGTGTGTCATGTGTTACTGAGTATTCGTCGCCACTCCTTAAGGCCATTATTTAAGAAATACAATATACATTTTGTTGTCGAGGCCCATAAATGTATACCGTAACCTGTGAATGAAAGGGTTTGTAATAAGATCTATCAATTATTTAGATCTTTTTTGAATATTTACTAGTGCCTTGGGGTAGGATGGTTGGGAGTTTTGTTTTAGTTTTTTTTGTTTTTTTTTTGTAGATCTTTAAAAAATATTTATCAGGGCCCTTGGACATCAGTGATTGGAATACAAGTATTATTGCAATGTATTTACCATATAGTTTATTAGTATGGAGACCCTTTCACTCATTCTTCTCATTCTGTTGAGATGTTTTGGACTGATTGTGCGGGAAGCAGCATTCTTTAATTATATTTTTAAACACACGTTTGGTATTTTAACTGTTTGTGTGTTTACTGCTATTTGACAAGTTGATAAATATGGGAATGTTTCATATTTTATTCCTTGCATACTTTATAATTTGTATGCCATATTGTGCATGTTGCACTTTTATTGGCCGAAAAGGAAACCTTCATGTATGTACTTATAGGTTACATTTGCTGAATACATTTTTATATGTTATATTTCTTTTCCTTAGTCTTTTGTTTTTTTTGTTTTTTCTTTTAGGTCTTATATAATGGATATTTGGTGTTGTTTTGTATTGATGAATGTACTGAATCGAAGGTTTTACATATTCTTTAATTGTATTTTTTCTATATGTTTTATGCTTTGTTGTTTTGTTGCTTTTTGTCATGTGGACGTCCATTCAAGTTCTAGATCATAATAAATAAACTGGAAAGCCCCAGGCCTTGATGGCCTCCCCGTCAAATTTTATGAAGCATGTTTACAGAGTCTCATTGGCCCACTTCTTACACTCTTCCAACACTGGTAATTCATGCACAATTCAGGGGTCAACATCTAGTGCTACCATTGTTATCATCACTAAAGAGGGTAAAGATCACCTCAAAATCCGAAACTGATGACCTATTTACCTAATAAATATTGACCTCATGACTTACGGAAAAATCTTAGCTTATAGACTTAAACGGGTGTTAAATCAGATCATACGTCTAGCTCCATCAGGTCTGTTTAAAGGCAGATTGGTGAGTGACAGTGTTAAACTTTCTTGTCTCATACTAAGCAAAGCTAAGACGCTGAACTCCCAGGATGCAGCTGTTGCTCTTGATGTGGAAAAAGCCTTTGACAAGGTTGCTGCCTTGCGTTATTCTGCACCAGGAGGGTATTACATGGGTGGAGCATGGCAGCTGTTGTTCTTGATGTGGAAAAAGCTTTTGACAAGGTTTCTTGGACATTTCAGAAGGCCGTACCTGATAAATTTGACTTAGACCAAGATTTCTTCTGAATGATTTTGGCCCTTTACTTTAGACCTCAAGCTGGAGTACACATAAATGTCACCCTCTCAAATTCATTTGAGCTGTGATAAGGCACAAGGCAAGGCTACCTGCTCTTGCCGCTTTTATTTCTCTTAACAATAGAGCCCTTTTTTGAAGCATTTTGAAAAAAAGGGAGTCCCTTCCCCTGTGGGCCCCACAAAGTTGTGGCATATGCAGACAATGTGCTGCTATTTACAGAAGACACATAAACAGTGTTCCCATGTTTAACTGAAAAGAGCTCCAGATTTGCTGATATTCTGGGAAACTCCAAAGACAAGATATAAGTATTCCTGTTAAATATTCATTGCACATCTTCTCTCCCACAACAATTTGGATTAAAATGTCAAAACAAAGCCCTCAAATTCTTAGCCATTTGGTTTGAGAAAAATATCTATGAAAAGAGAGAGAGCAACAAATAAAACCCTAACTAAAATAAAGACTTCCTATTGTAATGTTCACCTAAATTTATAACCTGGTGGAGGAGAGAGGACACTACAAAGGTGATGACAGGCCTCATAACCAATTTTGTAGGATAATTGACAAATCTATGCCGAAATTAATCTAGAAAAACAAAAAGGACAGCATCTCCATTAATAAATTCAAGCTAGACAAGAATAAAGGTGGATGTAAACTGCCAGACTTTACTTGATGTAAGAAAGCCTTTCTAGTCAAGGATTGAGGTGGCTGATCACTTTGACTACCGTTGGACCACTGTGGTTACAAATACAAACTGGTTTGCTGTCACCACTTCCCCTCCATGCTTTGCTAACAAATAACAAAGTTAAACACCTTAAGATCCCTGCTCAGAGAAAATAATTTCAGCACTATAGATGTCCTCCATACACTCCACACAAATATGAATAAATTACTCCACATATCACTTATGGCCTCATTATGGTACAGTAATGGCATCATGATAGCTGGACTTGCGGTCTTCTAGGAGGATTGGGAGTTCAGAGAAATCAACACTGTCTGCGACCTTGGTCCCCATGCCAGTCCTAAATCTTTTGCAGATTTGCAATCACAATACTGCCTACCCAATCTGCACTTCAATGAATTTCTAAAAACTAAAAAGTGCCATTAAAAATCCCCACACTGCAAATGTATCTGTCCTCCTCTCAAAGCTAAACTAAACTGGAACTTGGCCTAAAAAATGTATAGCCTTTTAAATGCTCCCAGAAAATATCTGACAGATAAAACGACCAATTTCTGAAATAACTGTCAGTCTGCACAGGCCAATCTGCCTATATCCCCTTCAGCTTGGGCCCATATTTGCATTGTCATTAGTACTATTGTATCAACCATCCGACCCGTGGCATAATCATAAAATGAAAAACTTGTCTCACTCATTGCTTCAAACAGTGAATCAATGAATGGATAAATTCATGAATTAGATCTCTTCTAACAGACTCTGGGCCTGATTCTAACTTTGGAGGACGGTGTTAAACCGTCCCAAAAGTGGCGGATATAACACCTACCGTATTACGAGTTCCATAGGATATAATGGACTCGTAATACGGTAGGTGGTATATCCGCCACTTTTGGGACGGTTTAACACCGTCCTCCAAAGTTAGAATCAGGCCCTCTATGTGTAATTTGGACTGTGCCCGGATTTGTCTTCATTATACAAAAGACATCCTATTAGAACATGACAGTAACCTTCCAGTGTCTCCCGGAAAAAGCCTAAGACATTCAATCTCTCTGTAGCCAGCACAAAGCCAAAGACACAGAGGGTGTGATTCTGATTCTGGCGTGCGGCGGATGCCGCCCGCCAGAATTCCGCCCCCATTATACCGCTCCGCGGTCAGAAGACCGCGGAGGGTATTATGAGTTTTTCCCTGGGCTGGCGGGCGGTCTCCAAAAGACCGCCCGCCAGCCCAGGGAAAAACTCCCTTCCCACGAGGATGCCGGCTCGTAATCGAGCCGGCGGAGTGGGAAGGTGCGATGGGTGCAGTGGCACCCGTCGCGTATTTCAGTGTCTGCAAGGCAGACACTGAAATACTTTGCGGGGCCCTCTTACGGGGGCCCCTGCCGTGCCCATGCCATTGGCATGGGCACGGCAGGGGCCCCCAGGGGCCCCGCGACCCCCCTACCGCCATCCTGTTCATGGCGGCTTTCCCGCCATGAACAGGATGGCGGTAGGGGGGGTCAGAATCCTCATGGCGGCGGAGCGCGCTCCGCCGCCATGAAGGATTCCCCCGAGCAGCGGTAAGTCGGCGGGAGCCCGCCGACTTGCCGCTTCTGACCGCGGCTGAACCGCCGCGGTCAGAATGCTCGTGGGAGCACCGCCAGCCTGTTGGCGGTGCTCCCGTGGTCGGTGGCCCTGGCGGCCACCGGCCGCCAGGGTCAGAATGACCCCCAGAATTGCCTACCTATTATCAGTAATGACAAGACAGCGCTCTCCGTTTGGCGGAAGAGCATTGGAAATTTTTCAGTCTTGGATATATATGTTAGGACTCACAAATTCTTTCAATACTTGAAAATGTTTTAGACTTGTGTTCTGCTGATTGCTGCCTTGTGCCTGTCCTATTTCAGAGGTTCAGAGGAGCTGCTGATGGATGTTCAAAAGATTCTGGATATCGGCACATCAAACTGGTTTGCTTTTGGATATAACTCAAGCTACTTTGCAGTATAGAAGAAAGGAAGCTTGCTGTACCATTCTAGACATTCATCTCTTGAATCTATACATGTTCAGGAAGACTTTGAAGAGCGTCATCATTGCCTAAATCCTTGAACTTCAAAAACATTTCCTGTTTACTATACACTCATGTGGCATGTGAGGAGGTTGTTCCATCATTTTTTAGGTCGAGCACAAGCATATGACCTCTTGTATACTTTTGAGTATACTTATTCTGTGGGCTTCCAGCTATTTCATTTGTTAGTTTCAGTGTCATTTAAAAATCCTTGCTTGTTAGTTGTAAGTCATGCCTCTTTCTCCCTCCTTCTTCTGTGTGGAAGCAGGGACCAACTACTGTATAATTACGCTTTGTCCTGTTTATCTAGTCTGCAGGTGTTAGACTTTTCATCCTTGGCGTGGTCTCCCTTAACTTTTTGCCTCTGTTCCCCAGGTTGTTGATGTGTGCTGGACTCTGATTTTGCTGTTTTTATTACTCTGGGCACTTTACCACTGCTAACCAGTGCTAAAGTGCAAGTGCTCCTGTTTAAAATGTATACGTAATTGGTTCTCCATGATTGGCATATTTGTTTTACTGTTAAGTCCCTAGTAAAGTGCACTTGAGGTGCCCAGGGCCTGTAAATCAAATGTTACTAGTGGGCCTGCAGCACCGGTTGTGCCACCCACATAAGTAACCCTGTAATCATGTCTCAGACCTGCCACTGCAGTGTCTGCGTGTGTATTTTTACACTGTAAATTCGACTTGACAAGTGTACCCACTTGCCAGGCTTAAACCTTCCCTTTTCTTACATGTAAGGCACCCCTAAGGTAGGCCCTAGGTAGCCCCAAGGGCAGGGTGCAGTGTATTGATAAGGTAGGACATATGGTAATGTGGTTTATATGTCCTGACAGTGAACTACTGCCAACTTCGTTTTTCACTGTTGCAAGGCCTATCCCTCTCATAGGATAACATGGGGGGTACCTTTAAATATGATTAAAGTGTAGATTCCCCTAGAGAGTAGATGGACATGTGGAGTTTGGGGTCCCTGAACTCACAATTTAAAAATACATCTTTTAGTAAAGTTGATTTTAAGATTGTGCGTTTGAAAATGCCACTTTTAGAAAGTGAGCATTTTCTTGCTTAAACCATTCTGTGACTCTGCCTTGTTTGTGGATTCCCTGTCTGGGTCAGTTTGACAGTTGGGTTGTTTTTCACCTCGCATTAGACAGTGACACAAAGGGAGCTGGGGTGTAACCTGCATTTCCTGATTAGCCATCTCTGCTAGGAGGGAGGGGTGGAGTGGTCACTCTCATCTGAAAGGACTATGCCTGCCTCTGACAATGCAGGCTCCAACCCCCTGGTGTGTGTCTGAGGCCTTGCCTGGGCAAGGCAGGATTTCACAAGTAGGTGTGAGTCCCCTTTGAAAAAGGTGACTTCAAAGACTAAAATGGGTATAAGAAGGGCACCCAAATCTACAGACTTTAGAAACACTTCTGGAACCAAGAGGAACCTCTGCCTGGAGAAGAGCTGATAGCTGAGGAAGAAGTGCTGCCCTGCCTGTGACTGTGCTTTGTGGAGCTTTCCTGCAGTGCTGCTTCTGCCAGAGTAAGAGGGCAAAGACTGGACTTTGTGTGCCTTCCATCTTGTGAAGAAATCTCCAAGGGCTTGAGTTAGAGCTTGCCTCCTGTTGTTTGAAGTCTCAGGGACAGCAAATACTTCTCTCTGCCAGCACCTGGAGTCTCGGGAGAGACTCCTGCTCTGGCAAGTGGTGCGCTATCCAGTCCCTGGGCCCTTGAAAGGAAAGCTGGTGGAACTCCAAGGAAATCGACTTCGGACCGACGCCGCTGCTGAATCCGGTAACGCCGCCTGCACCCGACACTGTGACCTTCGCTGGAACGCGACGCTCTCCACAGGCCTGACGCCGCAGCAGCCTCGCTGAAGTCTGCGACTCCGTGGAAGTCGCCGCACCACGTCGTGACCGACGCCGCTCGAAGTGCGTGGATTCAACATTTCGCACAGACGCCACGATCCCCGACTTCGCGCATCGGCTTGTTTTCACTCTTCACCAAAGGTACTGTACTTGGGGGTCTACACGACTCCGTGTCCGGCGCTGCTGGTGTCGGCTTGTTGGGAACGACTCCGTCACGACGCCGTGTTAATATCTCATCAAAGCATTTTCGTTTCTAAGCGCTATTTTTGAGTTTAATCTCTAAAAATTAATAACTTGACTTGTGTATGTCGGATTTTTGTCGTTTTGGTCTTGTTTTGTTTATATAAATATTTCCTATTTTTCTAAACCAGTGTTGTGTCATTTTGTAGTGTTTTCATTAAGTTACTGTGTGTGTTGGTACAAATACTTTACACCTAGTGCTCTGAAGTTAAGCTTGCTTCTCTGCCAAGCTGCCAAGGGGATAAGCAGGGGTTAGCTGAGGGTGATTCTCTTTTACCCTGACTAGAGTGAGGGTCCTTGCTTGAACAGGGGATAACCTGACTGTCAACCAAAGACCCCATTTCTAACATTGGTGATCAGCGGTTGGGATTGGACTTGTATTTGTACTTGGCATACAGTAATTAAGTGTACACTACTGTTTGAGTTCAGACCACTACGTGACCACATACTACTAGTCTTGTGATTTTTGTTTTTTTTCTATTTGGACTGTTTTTGCTCTGCATTCAGTTTCTTTTTTCGCTGATCCTGTGATTGACTTTTCTGGAACTTCATTTTGGAACTTGTTTTCTGCATTTGGAACTTTGCACTATTTTTAACCTTTCATCATGTCTTTACTTGGAGATGCATCAGTTGGAGCTGACTTTGACCTTGAGAAATTGGAGAGTTATACCAAAGCTCAGTTGAAGCAGTTCTGTAAAAGTTTTGACTGCCCCATTAGGAGCTCATCCAGGAAGGAGGAGCTGCAAAAGGCACTGAGTGCCTGGGTGACAGCCAAGAGCACTGAAGGGCACACAGAGGATGAGGGAGATGAGGAGGATAAGGAAGAGTGTTCAGTACACAATGGTATTGTGGGTGAGCCCGTTATGTCCAGGGAGAAGGTCTCCAGAGCAGGTAGCAGTGTCTCATCCAAGGGTCTGACACCTGAGGAGTTACAGGACAGACAGGCAGAAAGGGAGTACCAATTGGAGCAGAGGAGGCTAGCCCTTGAGGAGAGGAAGTTAGCGATGGCTCATGAGCTTAGCTTGAGAGAGATGGATCATAGAAGCCAGTCCAGTAGAGATGGTGGCAGCAATCCTACAGTGCAGCCTGAGAGAAGGGTACACATCCCAAAAGACCTTGTGAGGGATTATAAAAGGGAGGATGATATCTACTTGTGGGTCAAGGGTTATGAGTCAGCTCTCCACATGAACCTGGTCCCTGATGCTCATTGGGGGGCAGCCCTGTGGAAGAATTTTGAGGCAGAGGGGAGGGACACACTGACAGCCTTAGGGGATGCTCAGGATCTCACCTACCCTGTCATGAAGGAGGCCTTACTCACCAGGTATGGTCTCACCCCTGAGCAGTACAAGGAGAAGTTTAGATCCTACAAGAGAAAGGAATCCGGAACATGGTTGGAATGTGTTGATTCTTTTTGCAGGTCACTGGATGGTTGGGTGAAGGGCAGTAAGGTAAACACGTATGAGGGGCTTTACAATTTAATTGCTTGGGAGCACTTGTACAGTTTATGTTTTCTAAAGCATAGCCAGCACCTCATTGACAGCAAGCTGACTGACCCCAGGAAGCTTGCGCAGGAAGCGGACCGCTGGGAGAGCACCAGGGTCCAAAAGAGGTATGGGGGAGACCACGCCAAGGGTGGGCAGGGTCCCTCTCAGAAGAAAGGTGGGGTATGGGCAAACAGGGGGAGTTCTCTAAAGGGCCCCAAACTGATTCCCAGGGTAAGGATTCCCAAACCCCCAGTGAAAAGAAGCCATGGTTGTCCAAAGGGAAGCCAGTGGCAGGTGGACCCTCACGTAAGTGCTATGCATGTGACCAGGTGGGTCATGTGAGGGGGGACCCCAAATGCCCCAAAAGTACACCGGCACCCAGGGTTTGGCCAGTGTAGCGCTTGGGGAGGAGTTGGTTTCAGGTGGGTGGGAACCAGCAGAAATGACCCTTGTCTCACTAGGGGACAGTGAGATGGTCCAGAGAAACCTAGTGCCTGATAACACTAAGAAGTACAGGCAATGGGTTAGCATCAATGGACAGAGGGTGGAGGCTCTGAGAGACACAGGAGCCAGTGTGACTACAGTGAGGAGTCACCTGGTGTCTGAAGAGCAGATTGATCCCCGGGTACTTCACCAAGTAGTTGCGGTAGACAATGCTGAGCGCCTCTGCAGAGTGGCGCAGGTTCCCTTTGAATGGGGGGGGGGGAGACTCAGGTTCCTGGAAAGTAGCTGTGAGTCCAACCATGCCTGTTGATTGTTTGCTAGGCAACGACCTGGAGGATTCCCCTTGGAAGGAGGTGGAACACAGGTCTCACTTGGAGATGTTGGGTCTGCCTGGGTGGGTATGCGTATCCACCCGGTCTATGGCAGCCAATCAGGGTAGACAAGAGCCCCTGGAGCCTGAAACAGTGGCCCAGGGGACCGCCAAGAAGTGGAAGGGCAGGGTGCGCGGGAAACCGGCCCCAGAAGTTCCCACGGTCCGGGAGGAGGCAGAGCCTGAGGGTGATGCCCCGGAGCCTACAGGGGAACAGGTGGCTGAACTGGGGGAGGTCCCTGAGCTGTCGCAGTGGCAGCAGGAAGGGAGGCCCACCAGGGAAGCATTCTGTGCAGCACAAAAGTCATGCCCTACTTTGGAGGGTTTGCGGCAGCAGGCGGCAGACCAGGCAGCTGGCAAGGAGCCAGGATCACACCTGATTTATTGGGAGGATGACCTCCTGTATAGCAAGCCCAAGGTTACTGAGCCTGGGTCAGCCCGTGTGCTGGTGGTACCCCAGTGCTTCAGGGCCTTCCTACTGGGGTTGGCTCATGATGTGCCGTTAGCTAGACATTTGGGGCAGGACAAGACCTTTGAGAGGCTTGTCACCCACTTTTACTGGCCCCTAATGTGCAGGCACTCAGATGCACATTGCAGGTCTTGTCAGACTTGTCAGGCAAGTGGCAAGAGTGGGAGGAAATGTAAAGCTCCCCTCCAGCCTTTGCCTGTTGTCAGTACTCCTTTTGAACGGGTAGGAATTGACATTGTGGGGCCTCTGGATCCCAAGACAGCCCTGGGCAACAGGTTCATCCTGGTCTTGGTGGACCATGCCACACGGTACCCAGAAGCCATTCCTCTAAGGACGGTCACTGCCCCCATGGTGGTACGTGCCTTGATGGGAGGTTTTACCCGCATGGGGTTCCCCAAGGAAGTGGCATCTGATAGAGGTACAAACTTCATATCTACTTATATGAAGTCTCTGTGGAAGGTGTGTGGGGTAACCTACAAGTTCACCACCCCTTACCACCCCCAAAGTAATGGTCTGGTTGAGAGATTCAACCGCACCTTGAAAGGCATGATTCAGGGCCTGTCAGAGCCCTTGAGGCGTAAGTGGGACGTCCTCTTGCCATGCCTTCTGTTCGCTTACAGGGTGGTGCCTCAAAAGGGACTTGGCTTTAGCCCCTCTGAGCTCATCTATGTCCACCCTGTGAGGGGACCGCTCAGTCTGGTGAAGGAGGCTTTGGAGAAAGCTCCTAGTAAACCACCCCAGGATGTATTTAGCTACATGCTGGCACTAAAAAACCAGACTGCCCGCTTCAGGAGTCTCGCTCACGAGAACCTGGAAGCAAGCCAGAAGGATATGAAACTGGTACGACGAGAATGCCACTCTGGTTGAGTTTCAGCCTGGACAAAAAGTGTGGGTCATGGCACCAGTGGAGCCTAGGGCTCTCCAAGATAAGTGGACTGGGCCTTTTGAGGTGGTGGAAAGAAAGAGCGAGGTCACCTATCTGGTAGACTTTCAATCCCCCAGGAACCCTTTGAGGGTCCTACATGTCAACCGTCTCAAACCACACTTTGAGCGAACTGAGCTATCCATGCTCCTAGCGACAGGTGACGGGGTGGAGGAAGAGAGTGAGCCTCTTCCTGACCTCCTGTCTGCAGGAGAGAAAGATGGGTCTGTGGAGGGAGTGATCCTCTCCCCCTCCCTGACTGAGGAACAGCAGAGGGACTGTCGCCACGTGTTGGGACAGTTCGCCTCGCTCTTTTCCCTGATCCCAGGGGTCACACACCTGTGCACACATGATGTGGACAGTGGGGACAGTACACCTGTTAAATATAAGGTTTACAGGGTGACTGACAGGGTCAGGGCTTGCATTAAGGAGGAAGTCTCTAAAATGTTAACCTTAGGGGTTATTGAGCACTCCAGCAGTCCTTGGGCCAGCCCAGTGGTCTTGGTCCCAAAGGCTGCTGCTCCTGGTGCCACTCCGGAACTTAGGTTCTGTGTGGATTACCGGGGTCTCAATGTGGTCAGCAAGACTGACGCACACCCCATCCCCCAAGCTGATGAGCTCATTGATCGGTTAGGAGCTGCCAAGTACCTCAGTACGTTTGATTTAACATCTGGGTACTAGCAGATTGCGTTAACTGAGGGGGCAAAGGAGAGGTCAGCATTCGCTACCCCAGATGGGCACTTCCACTTCAACGTGATGCCCTTTGGGATGAAGAATGCCCCTGCCACCTTTCAGAGGTTGGTCAACCAGGTGTTGGCAGGACTGGATGAGTTCAAGTCAAGTCAAGTCAATGAAGTCTTTATTCGATATTTCATCATAAAAGACATGCTACCCGTCATAATACTTATAAAATTATCAGTGCTAACGATTATAACAATAAATACAATATTTCATAAAAGCTACTAAGAACGTATTAAATCTATCTAATGCTTCATTTGTTAAATATTTTAACATATTAAAAAAAAGAAGTACATTGCTTTAAAAACTCAGTTCTAAAGTTCAAGATAATTTACTTATCTAAAACGTGTAGCTGTTTTAATTGTTCAGAATGAATTATCCATGCCCACCCCAGGAATTTGGCCACCCCTATTGCTAAAGTAGGTGAAGGATCGGTTTTAAGGATCCTACAAGCAGTCTCGGCCGATTGGGTGCCCAGACTTTTGCATAGGGCTACCAACCACTTCTTCCTTGGGGCAGCATATAATGGACAGACAAAAAACAAATGGCTCACATTTTCCCGCATTTCAGTACACAATGGGCATTTATCTGGGCCGCCAGTGCCCCAGGTTGAGGTTAAACACCTTAATGGTATTGAGCCCACTCTAACTTGGTGATATAATTTGCGGTCCATAGGTTTTGTAATAACATCCCAGTACTTTTCAATTGCAGAGGCATCTTTCACGTGTACAAATGTTGTTGTAAGGGAACTACCTATAAGGGATGAGTGTCTTATGCCTACCACCCATTCCCAATATAGTTGTTTCAGCTCTTGTTTTGAAGGAAAAGTAGCTGAGTCTGGGTTGTGCCAAAGGGCACCTAGATCCATGGCACAAAGGGTGGTTCTAACACCCTTAAACCAACCAATCTTATCGGATCCTAGGGTGTCCCTTACCTCGAGGCAAGCTTTCGCATATAATAACAGCTCTGGGGTAGACCACAACCTCCGCCAGAAGGCCAAAGGCCGAAATCTGGCTTGATCTTCCACCGGTTGGAGCCCAAGGTCATAAAGGAGCGGGATACGTGGGGATGACCTCGGAAGACCAACCGCCCCTCTTATAAATCTGTTTTGGGCCAGCATCAGTCGGTCCAGATTGCTATAACCCCAAAGCTCTGCCCCATACAAGACTGAGGGAAGAATTTTTGACCCATAAATTTCCATAAGTGGGGGCATCGGGTGGGTAAATGATCTTTTATATTCCTTAAGAAGGGCACCGCCTAGTTGAACATGTTTAAGTGCTTGGATATCAATCTGGGGTTTCCAACTAAAATTATCACTAAAATGCACACCCAGATATGTAAATTCATTAGTTTGCTCAAGAATAGCACCACCCATTTTAACCCCTGCCACAGTTTGTGTTCGACCTCTTAGTACCATGAATTTTGTTTTAGAAACATTTACTTCTAGCTCATGCTCGTCACAAAATAACTCAAATCTGAGTAGGGCCTGCTGGAGCCCTTGCCTTGTCTTTGATAATAACAAGGTATCATCCGCGAACATGAGCAATGGTACTTTCATTCCCGCTATCTGGGGAGCATCCGTGGGATGTGTTACAAAATATTTGGTAACCCCATTAATAAACAGGGAAAACAAAGTGGGAGCCAGGACACATCCTTGTCTAACACCTTTCAAAACATGGAACCTGTCCGTAACCTCGCCAGGCTTGCCCCAGCGGACTTGGGCATAAGTATATGCATGAAGATTCATTAAGAGTCGCACTAGAGCCCTGGGCATTCCCTGTTCCAGTATGCAATCCCATAATTTAGTCCTAGGGACCAAGTCGAATGCAGATCTTAGATCCACAAAAGCTGCATACAACTTGCCCTTACCCAAAAAAACTGTTTTCCAATATAAAAGGGCAAAACGAAAGGCTTGATCAAGGGTGCTTACATGAGGTCTAAAACCCGCCTGCAACGGAGTAAAAACATCTGAGTCTATTATCCATTCCTGTATCCTCCCTAAAATGAGGCGCGCTATGATTTTTTGGATCGCATCAATAAGGCTGATAGGCCGGTAATTTGAGGGTACTGAGCGATCGCCTTTCTTGTATACAGGAAGGATTTCTGCCCCATACCATGAGTCGGGAATTATAGCGCCTGCTGCAACTGCATTCACCAGGTGGAGTATATAAGGTACCCACAGGTCCTGGTCTTCCAAAAAAATGTCAGCTGGAATACCATCTGGGCCAGGGGCCCTCCCTTTGGGAATGTTTTGCAGGCAATTAATAACTTCAGTAACTGAGAATATTAACGGCTCGACGGGCTCAAGACAGTAGGGTATAGTCACTTCTACTGTATGACATTTAAACTGATCCTCAAAAACTTTTACCCACTGATGATTAGAGACAGATGCTGGGCTATAGTGGGCGTCCTGCGAGATACCCCATTTTATGAGGTACCAAAACTGTTGCATATTGCGTTTACCACAGGCTTCTGACAGCATAAGCCAGCGTTCCTCGTCCCACTTTTGTTTTGCTTTACGTTTTGCCTCATTAAAGAGTTTTCTACAAGGTCTAATCTGGCTATGATTTTTGTTTTTAATAGCCTCAAAGAGAACTCTTTTTGTCTTGCTACACTCTTTGTCAAACCGGGTAGTGGATGAGTATTTCTTGGTCCTAGGTTGTTTAGGGATGAATTTAATGAACAACTTTTTAAGTTCCTGAAACAAGTCAGAATGGGTACGTATAAGTTCGCTGTTAATCTCGTCCTGTGAGCCACAATTGTTTAAAAGCTCCACAGAACTAGACACTAAGGTTCTTATCGCCCTACGGGCCCCAGCGTCCACAGCTATTTTGGACCAGCGTACCCTGCGCGTATCATTGCTCACAATGACCTCTTTTTCTGTTATATTAGGACCACTGCCCTCAGACCTCTGAAAGCTGGAATCCCTTAAGGTCAAAACCAGCGGGTCATGATCGCTCTCTGGGCGTTCCGTAACTAGCATATCAACAACTGCAAACCACTGCCTCACATCGACCAAAATATAGTCGATGCGACTACTGTGTCTGCCGTTGTTGAACGTATGCCTGCCCTTCCTATCTGACTTGACCCTTCCATTAACAGCTCTTAGACCCATATCCAGACATAGCCCCTTGATATAGGTGGCTGAGCTCGACCACTTAGCAATCGAAGGTATCTCGAGTTGGGGAATACCCCAGGATAGATCCTCTTCCTCTGTGAGCGGGCCGTCCTCAATACCCAAAGGCTCAAAACAAGTATTAAAATCCCCCATCACAATCTTGTGGCCATCGGTCGTTGTTCCTGATAGAATGTCATCCAACAGGAGGAGGGTCGGAGAAACCCTTCCTCCCTGGAGGCCCCTGACATAAATATTAACCAACAAGATGTTTATACCTTGGTTGGACTTTATCTTTAAGGCAATTATGTCTGGACTATCAATTGTCACTTCTTCAACCCTTACACCCGCACTTTGGCGGACTTATATTGTAAGACCATGTAGGAGGCTGGACTGGCTTGTAGTGAGTACCAAGGGGTACTTGCACCTTGCACCAGGCCCAGTTATCCCTTATTAGTGTATAGGGTGTCTAGCAGCTTAGGCTGATAGATAATGGTAGCTTAGCAGAGCAGCTTAGGCTGAACTATGAGACGTGTGAAGCTACTACCGTACCACTTAGTGTCATATGCACAATATCATAAGAAAACACAATACACAGTTATACTAAAAATAAAGGTACTTTATTTTTATGACAATATGCCAAAGTATCTTAGAGTGTACCCTCAGTGAGAGGATAGGAAATATACACAAGATATATATACACAATAGCAAAAATATGCAGTATAGTCTTAGAAAACAGTGCAAACAATGTATAGTTACAATAGGATGCAATGGGGAAACATAGGGATAGGGGCAACACAAACCATATACTCCAAAAGTGGAATGCGAACCACGAATGGACCCCAAACCTATGTGACCTTGTAGAGGGTCGCTGGGACTATTAGAAAATAGTGAGAGTTAGAAAAATAACCCTCCCCAAGACCCTGAAAAGTGAGTGCAAAGTGCACTAAACTTCCCCTAAGGACAAAGAAGTCGTGTTAGAGGAATAATGCAGGAAAGACACAAACCAACAATGCAACAACTGTGGATTTCCAATCTAGGGTACCTGTGGAACAAGGGGACCAAGTCCAAAAGTCACAAGCAAGTCGGAGATGGGCAGATGCCCAGGAAATGCCAGCTGCGGGTGCAAAGAAGCTTCTACTGGACAGAAGAAGCTGAGGTTTCTGCAGGAACGAAAAGGGCTAGAAACTTCCCCTTTGGTGGACGGATCCCTCTTGCCGTGGAGAATTGTACAGAAGTGTTTTCCCGCCAAAAGAACGCCAACAAGCCTTGCTAGCTGCAAATTGTGCGGTTAGCGTTTTTGGACGCTGCTGTGGCCCAGGAGGGACCAGGAGGTCGCAAATTGGACCAGGAGAGAGAGGGGACGTCGAGCAAGACAAGGAGCCCTCTCAGCAGCAGGTAGCACCCAGAGAAGTGCCAGAAACAGGCACTACAAGGATGCGTGAAACAGTGCTCACCCAAAGTCGCACAAAGAAGTCCCACGTCGCCGGAGAACAACTTAGGAGGTCGTGCAATGCAGGTTAGAGTGCCGTGGACCCAGGCTGGACTGTGCACAAAGGATTTCCGCCGGAAGTGCACGGAGGCCGGAGTA
This sequence comes from Pleurodeles waltl, assembly GCF_031143425.1. Taxonomy (NCBI): domain Eukaryota; kingdom Metazoa; phylum Chordata; class Amphibia; order Caudata; family Salamandridae; genus Pleurodeles; species Pleurodeles waltl. The sequence goes on from NC_090450.1 coordinate 713,517,752, forward strand.
GCTGCAAAAGTCGCGGTTCCCAGCAATGCAGTCTAGCGAGGTGAGGCAAGGACTTACCTCCACCAAACTTGGACTGAAGAGTCACTGGACTGTGGGGGCCACTTGGACAGAGTTGCTGGATTCGAGGGACCTCGCTCGTCGTGCTGAGAGGAGACCCAAGGGACCGGTAATGCAGCTTTTTGGTGCCTGCGGTTGCAGGGGGAAGATTCCGTCGACCCACGGGAGATTTCTTCGGAGCTTCTAGTGCAGAGAGGAGGCAGACTACCCCCACAGCATGCACAAGCAGGAAAACAGTCGAGAAGGCGGCAGGATCAGCGTTACAGAGTTGCAGTAGTCGTCTTTGCTACTTTGTTGCAGTGTTGCAGGCTTCCAGCGCGGTCAGCAGTCGATTCCTTGGCAGAAGGTGAAGAGAGAGATGCAGAGGAACTCGGCTGAGCTCTTGCATTCGTTATCTAAAGTTTCCCCAGAGACAGAGACCCTAAATAGCCAGAAAAGAGGGTTTGGCTACTTAGGAGAGAGGATAGGCTAGCAACACCTGAAGGAGCCTATCACAAGGAGTCTCTGACGTCACCTGGTGGCACTGGCCACTCAGAGCAGTCCAGTGTGCCAGCAGCACCTCTGTTTCCAAGATGGCAGAGGTCTGGAGCACACTGGAGGAGCTCTGGACACCTCCCAGGGGAGGTGCAGGTCAGGGGAGTGGTCACTCCCCTTTCCTTTGTCCAGTTTCGCGCCAGAGCAGGGCTAAGGGGTCCCCTGAACCGGTGTAGACTGGCTTATGCAGAATTGGGCACACCTGTGCCCAAGAAAGCATTTCCAGAGGCTGGGGGAGGCTACTCCTCCCCTGCCTTCACACCATTTTCCAAAGGGAGAGGGTGTCACACCCTCTCTCAGAGGAAGTTCTTTGTTCTGCCATCCTGGGCCAGGCCTGGCTGGGCCCCAGGAGGGCAGATGCCTGTCTGAGGGGTTGGCAGCAGCAGCAGCTGCAGTGAAACCCCAGGAAGGGCAGTTTGGCAGTACCAGGGTCTGTGCTACAGACCACTGGGATCATGGGATTGTGCCAACTATGCCAGGATGGCATAGAGGGGGCAATTCCATGATCATAGACATGTTACATGGCCATATTCGGAGTTACCATTGTGAAGCTACATATAGGTAGTGACCTATATGTAGTGCACGCGTGTAATGGTGTCCCCGCACTCACAAAGTTCAGGGAATTGGCTCTGAACAATGTGGGGGCACCTTGGCTAGTGCCAGGGTGCCCTCACACTAAGTAACTTTGCACCTAACCTTTACCAGGTAAAGGTTAGACATATAGGTGACTTATAAGTTACTTAAGTGCAGTGTAAAATGGCTGTGAAATAACGTGGACGTTATTTCACTCAGGTTGCAGTGGCAGGCCTGTGTAAGAATTGTCAGAGCTCCCTATGGGTGGCAAAAGAAATGCTGCAGCCCATAGGGATCTCCTGGAACCCCAGTACCTCAGTACCATATACTAGGGAATTATAAGGGTGTTCCAGTAAGCCAATGTAAATTGGTAAAAATGGTCACTAGCCTGTTAGTGACAATTTGGAAAGAAATGAGAGAGCATAACCACTGAGGTTCTGATTAGCAGAGCCTCAGTGAGACAGTTAGTCACTACACAGGTAACACATTCAGGCACACTTATGAGCACTGGGGCCCTGGGTTACCAGGGTCCCAGTGACACATACAACTAAAACAACATATATACAGTACAGTGAAAAATGGGGGTAACATGCCAGGCAAAATGGTACTTTCCTACACAACCCCCCCCCCCAAACGAAGGACAATAAGACTAGCCATGACCTGATGAGTCTTCATTGTCTAAGTGGAAATATCTGGAGAGTCCATCTGCATTGGAGTGGCTACTCCCAGTTCTATGTTCCACTGTATAGTCCATTCCCTGTAGGGATATGGACCACCTCAACAATTTAGGATTTTCACCTTTCATTTGTTTTAGCCAAAGTAGAGGTTTGTGGTCTGTCTGAACAATGAAGTGAGTGCCAAACAGGTATGGCCTCAACTTCTTCAGAGCCCAGACCACAGCAAAGGCCTCCCTCTCAATGGCAGACCAACGCTTTTCTCTAGGGGTCAACCTCCTACTAATAAAAGCAACAGGTTGATCCTGGCCCTCAGAATTAAGTTGTGATAGGACTGCCCCTACTCCTAATTCAGATGCATCAGTTTGGACATAGAATTTTTTAGAGTAACAAGGGCTTTTCAGGACAGGTGCAAAGCACATGGCCTGCTTCAGCTCCTCAAAAGCTTTCTGACAGTTTGCTGTCCATAATACCTTTTTAGGCATTAAGAGGGGCTGCAATGGAGCCATAGTTCTTAATGAACCTCCTGTAATACCCAGTGAGGCCTAGGAAGGCTCTCACCTGAGTCTGTGTAGTAGGGGGAACCCAATCAATAATTGTTTGGATTTTCCCCTGTAGTGGTGCAATCTGTTCCCCACCAACAAGGTGTCCCAGATAAACCACCTTACCCTGCCCTATCTGGCACTTTGAAGCCTTCATAGTGAGGCCTGCCTTTTGCAGGGCCTCCAAAACTTTCCATAGGTGGACCAGGTGACCATCCCAGCTGGAGCTAAAGACAGCTATATTGTCCAAATATGCTGCACTGAAAGCTTCCAGCCCTTGCAGGACTGTGTTCACCAACCTCTGAAAAGTGGCAGGTGCATTTTTCAAACCAAAAGGCATTACAGTAAACTGGTAATGTCCTCCAATGGTAGAAAATGCAGTCTTAGGTTTAGCATCTTCTGACAATTTGATCTGCCAATACCCTGCAGTCAAGTCAAAAGTGCTTAGATACTTGGCAGATGCCAGTGTATCTATGAGCTCATCTGCCCTGGGTATAGGGTGAGCATCAGTTTTGGTTACCAAGTTGAGACCTCTATAGTCTACACAAAACCGCATTTCCTTCTTTCCATCTTTGGAATGGGGTTTTGGTACCAGTAACACAGGAGAAGCCCATGGACTGTCAGAGTGCTCAACCACTCCTAGTTCTAACATTTTCTGGACCTCTTGCTTTATGCAGTCCCTGACATGGTCAGGCTGCCTATAGATCTTACTTTTGACAGGTAAACTGTCTCCAGTATCTATAGTGTGCTCACACCAAGAAGTGGTACCTGGCACAGTAGAGAAGAGTTCAGAGAATTGATCTAGGAGGTTTATGCAATTGTCTTTCTGCTCAGCAGTAAGACAATCAGCCAAAACTACACCTTCCACAAGAGCATCTTGTTCTGTGGAAGAGAAGAGATCAGGTAGAGGATCACTGTCTTCTTCCTGTCCCTCATCTGTTGCCATGAGCAGGGTGAGATCAGCCCTGTCATAGTAGGGTTTCAGGCGGTTGACATGGAGCACCCTAAGGGGACTCCTGGCAGTGCCTAAGTCAACTAAATAGGTGACTTCTCCCTTCTTTTCAACAATTGTGTGGGGTCCACTCCATTTATCTTGGAGTGCTCTTGGGGCCACAGGCTCCAAGACCCACACTTTCTGCCCTGGTTGGTACTGAACCAAAACAGCCTTCTGATCATGCCATTGCTTCTGGAGCTCTTGGCTGGCCTGAAGGTTTTTACTGGCCTTTTTCATGTACTCAGCCATTCTTGATCTGAGGCCAAGTACATAATCCACAATATCCTGCTTAGGAGCTTTTAAAGGTTGTTCCCAACCCTCCTTTATAAGTGTGAGTGGACCCCTAACAGGGTGTCCAAAAAGAAGTTCAAAGGGGCTGAAGCCCACTCCTTTCTGGGGTACCTCCCTGTAGGCAAAAAGGAGGCATGGTAGAAGGATATCCCATCTCCTGCGGAGTTTTTCAGGGAGACCCATAATCATGCCTTTGAGAGTTTTATTAAATCTCTCCACCAGTCCATTTGTTTGTGGATGATAGGGTGTTGTGAACTTGTACGTTACACCACACTCCTTCCACATGGCCTTTAAGTATGCAGACATGAAATTGCTTCCCCTGTCTGATACTACTTCCTTTGGGAAGCCCACTCTGGAAAATATTCCCAGGAGGGCCTTTGCCACTGCAGGTGCTGTAGTGGTCCTTAAAGGAATTGCTTCAGGATATCTTGTGGCATGGTCCACTACCACCAAGATAAACCTATTGCCTGAAGCAGTAGGAGGGTCAAGGGGGCCAACTATGTCAACCCCTACCCTTTCAAAGGGAACCCCAACCACAGGCAGTGCGATAAGGGGTGCCTTTGGGGTGCCACCTGTCTTGCCACTGGCTTGACAGGTTTCACAGGACTTACAAAATTCTTTTGTGTCCTCAGACATTCTAGGCAAATGAAACAGGGGAACAAGCCTGTCCCAAGTTTTCATTTGTCCTAGATGCCCAGCTAGGGGAATGTCATGTGCCAGGGTTAGGAGGAACTTTCTGTACTCCTGAGGAATCACTAATCTCCTGGCAGCTCCAGGTTTAGGATCCCTATGCTCAGTGTACAAGAGGTTGTCCTCCCAGTAAACTCTGTGAGAGTCACTGACATCCCCATTAGCCTGTTTGACAGCTTGCTGTCTGAGACCCTCTAATGTGGGACAGGTTTGCTGTGCCACACTCAGCTCCTCCCTGGCAGGCCCCCCTTCACCCAAAAGCTCAGCAGTGTCTGCTTGAAGCTCCTCTGGTGTAGGTTCTGCACAGGGAGGGAATTCTTCTTCCTCAGAAGTTGAATCCACTGTAGAGGGAGGGATAGTAGGAAGTGGTTTGCTTCTACTAGCCCTAGCTTTAGGGAGCACTTGGTCCATTGTTCCAGGATCCAAGCTTCCCTGTCCTTTTTGCTTTTTGGCCTGAGCCCTTGTCAAAGCAAAAATATGCCCTGGGATGCCCAGCATTGCTGCATGGGCCTCCAACTCCACATCTGACCAAGCTGATGTCTCCAAATCATTCCCTAATAGACAGTCTACAGGTAAATCTGAAGCTACCACAACTTTCTTTGGACCAGTAACCCCCCCCCCCAGTTGAGATTAACAACAGCCATGGGGTGGCTAAGTGTGTTGTTGTGAGCATCGGTTACTTGGTACTGGTGACCAAGTAGGTGTTGTTCAGGGTGGACCAGTTTCTCTATGACCATAGTCACACTGGCTCCAGTGTCCCTGTAGGCCTGAACCTCAACACCATTTATTAGGGGTAGCTGCTTGTACTTATCCATATTAAGGGGACAAGCAACTAAGGTGGCTAAATCAATAGCCCCCTCAGAGACTAACACAGCCTCTGTGGCCTCCCTAACAAGGCCAACCCCAACTAAGTTACCAATAGTGAGCCCAGCTACTCCCTTGGATTGGCTATTAGTAGGTTTGCTCCCACCACCACTGCTATTAGTAGGGACACTAGGGGTAGCAGTAGGGGTTGTAGTGGTAGGAGCATTGGTGCTTTTCTTTGGACAACTGGGATCTGTTGTCCAATGGCCTTTTATTTTACATAAATAGCACCATGGTTTCTTTTCCTTGTTCTGATTAAAAGAGGATTTGGGCCCACCACCCCCACCAGAGTGTTTTTGTGGGCCTGATGAAGACTCATTTTTAGATTTGTCCCCACCCTTGTCAGAAGACTTACCATCCTTCTTTTTGTTGCCATCTTTGTCACCCCCTGTATGAACTTTTCTGTTCACCCTTGTTCTGACCCATTTGTCTGCCTTCTTTCCCAATTCTTGGGGAGAGGTCAGATCAGAGTCCACCAAGTACTGGTGCAACAAATCAGACACACAATTATTAAGAATATGCTCTCTCAGGATCAAGTTATACAGGCTGTCATAATCAGTAACTTACTGCCATGTAACCACCCCTCCAAGGCCTTCACTGAATGGTCAATTAAATCAACCCAGTCTTGTGAAGACTCCTTTTTGGTCTCTCTGAACTTTATCCTGTATTGTTCAGTGGTTAAGCCATAACCATCCAGGAGTGCATTCTTAAGAACTTGGAAATTATTAGCATCATTTTCTTTCACAGTAAGGAGCCTATCCCTACCTTTTCCACTAAATGATAGCCATAGGATAGCAGCCCACTGCCTTTGAGGGACATCCTGTACAACACAGGCCCTCTCAAGTGCAGCAAACCACTTGTTAATGTCATCCCCCTCGTTATAAGGGGGAACTATCTTATGCAGATTCCTGGAATCATGCTCTTTTGCAGGATGACTATGGGGAATACTGCTGCTGCCACCATGGGTATCTAAACCCAACTTCTGTCTTTCTTTCTCTAGTTCAAAAGACTGTCTATCCAAATCCAGCTGTTGCTTTTTAAGCTTCAGTCTGGTTTGTTCCACTCTCAACTTATTGAGTTCCCTCTCTAACATTCTGTCATCAGGGTTGGTGGGAGGGACATTCTTAGACACAGAAGAATGAACAGAAGGAGACCTGTCCCTTACAGAAGCCACCCTAACAGCTTGGCTAACAGAAACATCACTACCAGTATGGTGAGAATAAATGCTTTTGCTATGATGTGAGACAACACTATTTGTATGGTGAGGCTCTCCATCATTACCAACTATGCTAGACTGTCTAGTAATGGGCAGGCTAGGAAGTTTCTTTCCTGAATCTTTTCCTGGGGGAGTCCCTGGATCAGATTGGGAACCATTTGCTACTTTTTCAACAGATGTGGCCCCTATGGCCTTATCTTGTTCTCTAAGCATGTTAAGCAATAATTCCAAAGAAGGATTCTTCCCTACACTCAAACCTCTCTCTATGCAGAGACTCCTTGCTCCTTTCCAGCTAAGGTGATCATATGCAAGTTTGGACAGATCAACATTTTGACCTGTGCCAGACATTTTTAGAGAGAGTTAAAGTGATAGAAAAAGAGAAAAAAGTTTTCAGAACTTTTTAGAAAGACAGAAAAAAAACTTTTTAAACTTTTAAGAACTTTTTGAAAGATTAGAAGTACTTTTCAGCACTTAGAAAAGAGTGAAAAGAGGAAATGCAAAACTTTTTGGCTATGTGTATATACACTGACCTTGTTTTGTATATTTTTCTCTTATGAAAAGTACAATGACAAGAGTGGTAAGTAGTCTCAAAGCACTTGTCCCACCGCTGCACAACCAATGTAGGAGGCTGGACTGGCTTGTAGTGAGTACCAAGGGGTACTTGCACCTTGCACCAGGCCCAGTTATCCCTTATTAGTGTATAGGGTGTCTAGCAGCTTAGGCTGATAGATAATGGTAGCTTAGCAGAGCAGCTTAGGCTGAACTAGGAGACGTGTGAAGCTACTACAGTACCACTTAGTGTCATATGCACAATATCATAAGAAAACACAATACACAGTTATACTAAAAATAAAGGTACTTTATTTTTATGACAATATGCCAAAGTATCTTAGAGTGTACCCTCAGTGAGAGGATAGGAAATATACACAAGATATATATACACAATAGCAAAAATATGCAGTATAGTCTTAGAAAACAGTGCAAACAATGTATAGTTACAATAGGATGCAATAGGGAAACATAGGGATAGGGGCAACACAAACCATATACTCCAAAAGTGGAATGCGAACCACGAATGGACCCCAAACCTATGTGACCTTGTAGAGGGTCGCTGGGACTATTAGAAAATAGTGAGAGTTAGAAAAATAACCCTCCCCAAGACCCTGAAAAGTGAGTGCAAAGTGCACTAAACTTCCCCTAAGGACAAAGAAGTCGTGTTAGAGGAATAATGCAGGAAAGACACAAACCAACAATGCAACAACTGTGGATTTCCAATCTAGGGTACCTGTGGAACAAGGGGACCAAGTCCAAAAGTCACAAGCAAGTCGGAGATGGGCAGATGCCCAGGAAATGCCAGCTGCGGGTGCAAAGAAGCTTCTACTGGACAGAAGAAGCTGAGGTTTCTGCAGGAATGAAAAGGGCTAGAGACTTCCCCTTTGGTGGACGGATCCCTCTCGCCGTGGAGAGTTGTGTAGAAGTGTTTTCCCGCCAAAAGAACGCCAACAAGCCTTGCTAGCTGCAAATCATGCAGTTAGCGTTTTTGGATGCTGCTGTGGCCCAGGAGGGACCAGGAGGTCGCAAATTGGACCAGGAGAGAGAGGGGACGTCGAGCAAGACAAGGAGCCCTCTCAGCAGCAGGTAGCACCCGGAAAAGTGCCAGAAACAGGCACTACGAGGATGCGTGAAACAGTGCTCACCCGAAGTCGCACAAAGAAGTCCCACGTCGCCGGAGAACAACTTAGGAGGTCGTGCAATGCAGGTTAGAGTGCCGTGGACCCAGGCTGGACTGTGCACAAAGGATTTCCGCCGGAAGTGCACGGAGGCCGGAATAGCTGCAAAAGTCACGGTTCCCAGCAATGCAGTCTAGCGAGGTGAGGCAAGGACTTACCTCCACCAAACTTGGACTGAAGAGTCACTGGACTGTGGGGGCCACTTGGACAGAGTTGCTGGATTCGAGGGACCTCGCTCGTCATGCTGAGAGGAGACCCAAGGGACCGGTAATGCAGCTTTTTGGTGCCTGCAGTTGCAGGGGGAAGATTCCGTCGACCCACGGGAGATTTCTTCGGAGCTTCTAGTGCAGAGAGGAGGCAGACTACCCCCACAGCATGCACAAGCAGGAAAACAGTCGAGAAGGCGGCAGGATCAGCGTTACAGAGTTGCAGTAGTCGTCTTTGCTACTTTGTTGCAGTGTTGCAGGCTTCCAGCGCGGTCAGCAGTCGATTCCTTGGCAGAAGGTGAAGAGAGAGATGCAGAGGAACTCGGCTGAGCTCTTGCATTCGTTATCTAAAGTTTCCCCAGAGACAGAGACCCTAAATAGCCAGAAAAGAGGGTTTGGCTACTTAGGAGAGAGGATAGGCTAGCAACACCTGAAGGAGCCTATCACAAGGAGTCTCTGACGTCACCTGGTGGCACTGGCCACTCAGAGCACTCCAGTGTGCCAGAAGCACCTCTGTTTCCAAGATGGCAGAGGTCTGGAGCACACTGGAGGAGCTCTGGACACCTCCCAGGGGAGGTGCAGGTCAGGGGAGTGGTCACTCCCCTTTCCTTTGTCCAGTTTCGCGCCAGAGCAGGGCTAAGGGGTCCCCTGAACCGGTGTAGACTGGCTTATGCAGAATTGGGCACATCTGTGCCCAAGAAAGCATTTCCAGAGGCTGGGGGAGGCTACTCCTCCCCTGCCTTCACACCATTTTCCAAAGGGAGAGGGTGTCACACCCTCTCTCAGAGGAAGTTCTTTGTTCTGCCATCCTGGGCCAGGCCTGGCTGGACCCCAGGAGGGCAGATGCCTGTCTGAGGGGTTGGCAGCAGCTGCAGTGAAACCCCAGGAAGGGCAGTTTGGCAGTACCAGGGTCTGTGCTACAGACCACTGGGATCATGGGATTGTGCCAACTATGCCAGGATGGCATAGAGGGGGCAATTCCATGATCATAGACATGTTACATGGCCATATTCGGAGTTACCATTGTGAAGCTACATATAGGTAGTGACCTATATGTAGTGCACGCGTGTAATGGTGTCCCCGCACTCACAAAGTTCAGGGAATTGGCTCTGAACAATGTGGGGGCACCTTGGCTAGTGCCAGGGTGCCCTCACACTAAGTAACTTTGCACCTAACCTTTACCAGGTAAAGGTTAGACATATAGGTGACTTATAAGTTACTTAAGTGCAGTGTAAAATGGCTGTGAAATAACGTGGATGTTATTTCACTCAGGCTGCAGTGGCAGGCCTGTGTAAGAATTGTCAGAGCTCCCTATGGGTGGCAAAAGAAATGCTGCAGCCCATAGGGATCTCCTGGAACCCCAATACCCTGGGTACCTCAGTACCATATACTAGGGAATTATAAGGGTGTTCCAGTAAGCCAATGTAAATTGGTGAAAATGGTCACTAGCCTGTTAGTGACAATTTGGAAAGAAATGAGAGAGCATAACCACTGAGGTTCTGATTAGAAGAGCCTCAGTGAGACAGTTAGTCACTACACAGGTAACACATTCAGGCACACTTATGAGCACTGGGGCCAGGGGTTACCAGGGTCCCAGTGACACATACAACTAAAACAACATATATACAGTGAAAAATGGGGGTAACATGCCAGGCAAGATGGTACTTTCCTACAGACATCCAGCAGGACGCCCTTTCTGGCCTCTAATTGCTGGCTTGCTAAAGTTCAGATACCCCACCCGAAATATCGGTGTGATAGCCCATGTTTCCTGGAATGCAATTATATCGCCCTGATCTATGAAGTCCCTCCAATCAGGAATACACTGGCTGGACTCCAGACCGGCTATATTCCAGGATATATACCTTGATAACATATCAACAGGCTCAGCTAAAGCAAAGGGTGAGTCCGTACTAAAATTGGGTAATGCAGACAATGTACCAACAAGGGTAATGTCAGGATTTTTACTTAGATCTGTGGCAATAGCCTTCCAACTTATATCTTCTATGTGGGGGGATTTCAACAAAGTTAAATTAACTATTTCTTCTCTACCAATGAGTCAATCATTCTCATCTAGGCAGGATAACGGCCCATATCTCCCGGCAGTAATCAAGGGTTCAATGCTTTCTGGTGCAAACCAACCCCTAGGAGGGTTAATAACATTTTTATTATTCTAAAAAGGCACCTTCACCTCGGGATACACCGTAGGATAAAAATCTGGTAGTTCCCACGTGACTATTGGTCCATCTGCAAGTTGCGGGCACCCTTCAGTTCAGTGCCGCCTACCTGGATGACATTGCTGTGTTTAGTTCCACATGGGAGGAACACCTGCAACACCTCTGGAGAGTATTAGAGGCCCTGCAGAAGGCAGGCCTCACTATTAAGGCGAGCAAGTGCCAAATAGGGCAGGGGTCAGTGGTGTACTTAGGACACCAGGTGGGGAGTGGCCAGGTGGCACCCCTACAGCCTAAGATTGACACGATTCTGGCTTGGGAGCCTCCCAAGACCCAGACTGAAGTGAGAGCCTTTTTAGGTCTCACAGGATATTACCGGAGGTTTGTTAAGGATATGGTACCATTGTTACCCCCTTAACTGAGTTGACTTCTAAGAAGCAACCCAAGAAAGTGATCTGGACAGAGGCTTGCCAGAACGCTTTTGATGCCCTGGAGGCTGCCATGTGCACAGCACGTGTGCTGCAGGCACCTGACTACTCCAAGGAGTTTGTTGTGCAAACAGATGCCTCAGGGCATGGTATTGGAGCAGTACTCTCACAGCTTAATGAAGAGGGCCTAGATCAACCCGTAGCCTTCATTAGCAGGAGGTTACTACCCAGGGAACGTAGGTGGAGTGCCATAGAACGTGAAGCATTTGCTGTGGTCTGGGCACTGAAGAAGCTGAGACCCTACTTGTTTGGAACTCACTTCCGAGTTCAGACCGACCACAGGCCCCTCAGATTGTTAATGCAGATGAGGGGTGAGAATCCAAAACTGTTGAGGTGGTCCATTTTCCTACAGGGGATGGACTTTACGGTGGAACACCGTCCTGGTACAGAGCACGCCAATGCTGATGGTCTGTCCAGGTTCTTCCGCCTTAGTGATGAGAACTCCCATGAGGTTGGGTAGTTTCTCCCCACTTTTAGCTGGGGGGGACACATGTTACACTTTTCATCCTTGGCGTGGTCTCCCTTAACTTTTTGCCTCTGTTCCCCAGGTTGTTGATGTGTGCTGGACTCTGATTTTGCTGTTTTTATTACTCTGGGCACTTTACCACTGCTAACCAGTGCTAAAGTGCAAGTGCTCCTGTTTAAAATGTGTACGTAATTGGTTCTCCATGATTGGCATATTTGTTTTACTGTTAAGTCCCTAGTAAAGTGCACTAGAGGTGCCCAGGGCCTGTAAATCAAATGTTACTAGTGGGCCTGCAGCACTGGTTGTGCCACCCACATAAGTAACCCTGTAATCATGTCTCAGACCTGTCACTGCAGTGTCTGTGTGTGTATTCGTACACTGTAAATTCGACTTGGCAAGTGTACCCACTGGCCAGGCCTAAACCTTCCCTTTTCTTACATGTAAGGCACCCCTAAGGTAGGCCCTAGGTAGCCCCAAGGGCAGGGTGCAGTGTATGGATAAGATAGGACATATAGTAATGTGGTTTATATGTCCTGACAGTGAAATACTGCCAACTTCGTTTTTCACTGTTGCAAGGCCTGTCTCTCTCATAGGATAACATGGGGGCTACCTTTAAATATGATTAAAGTGTAGATTCCCCAATAGAGTAGATGGACATGTGGAGTTTGGGGTCCCTGAACTCACAATTTAAAAATACATCTTTTAGTAAAGTTTATTTTAAGATTGTGCGTTTGAAAATGCCACTTTTAGAAAGTGAGCATTTTCTTGCCTAAACCATTCTGTGACTTGTTTGTGGATTCCCTGTCTGGGTCAGTTTGACAGTTGGGTTGTTTTTCACCTCGCACTAGACAGTGACACAAAGGGAGCTGGGGTGTAACCTTTATTTCCTGATTAGCCATCTCTGCTAGGAGGGAGGGGTGGAGTGGTCACTCTCATCTGAAAGGACTGTGCCTGCCTCTGACAATGCAGGCTCCAACCCCCTGGTGTGTGTCTGATGCCTTGCCTGGGCAAGGCAGGATTTCACAAGTAGGTGTGAGTCCCCTTTGAAGAAAGGTGACTTCAAAGACTAAAATGGGTATAAGAAGGGCACCCAAATCTACAGACTTTAGAAACACTTCTGGAACCAAGAGGAACCTCTGCCTGGAGAAGAGCTGATAGTTGAGGAAGAAGTGCTGCCCTGCCTGTGACTGTGCTTTGTGGAGCTTTCCTGTAGTGCTGCTTCTGCCAGAGTAAGAGGGCAAAGACTGGACTTTGTGTGCCTTCCATCTTGTGAAAAAAATCTCCAAGGGCTTGAGTTAGAGCTTGTCTCCTGTTGTTTGAAGTCTCAGGGACAGCAAAGGCTTCTCTCTGCCAGCACCTGGAGTCTCTGGAGAGACTCCTGTTCTGACAAGTGGTGCCCTATCCTGTCCCTGGGCCCTTGAAAGGAAAGCTGGTGGAAATCCAAGGAAATCGACTTCGGACGACTCCGGACCGACGCTGCTGCTGAATCCGGTAATGCCTCCTGCACCCGACGCCGTGACCTTCGCTGGAACGCGACACTCTTCGCAGGCCCGACGCCACAGCAGCCCCGCTGAAGTCCGCGACTCCGTGGAAGTCGCTGCACCACGTCGTGACCGACGCCGCTCGAAGTGCGTGGATTCAACGTTTCACACAGACGCCACGATCCCCGACTTCGCGCATCGGCTTGTTTTCACTCTTCACCAAAGGTACTGTACTTGGGGGTCTACACGACTCCGTGTCCGGCGCCGCTGGTATCGGCTTGTTGGGAACGACTCCGTCACGACGCCGTGTTAATATCTCATCAAAGCATTTTTGTTTCTAAGCGCTATTTTTGAGTTTAATCTCTAAAAATTACTAACTTGACTTGTGTATGTCGGATTTTTGTCTTGTTTTGTTTAGATAAATATTTCCTATTTTTCTAAACCGGTGTTGTGTCATTTTGTAGTGTTTTCATTAAGTTACTGTGTGTGTTGGTACAAATACTTTACACCTACTGCTCTGAAGTTAAGCCTACTGCTCTGCCAAGCTACCAAGGGGGTAAGCAGGGGTTAGCTAAGGGTGATTCTCTTTTACCCTGACTAGGGTGAGGGTCCTTGCTTGAACAGGGGGTAACCTGACTGTCAACCAACGACCCCATTTCTAACAGCAGGGAACTTTTTTTTAACTTTGTTTCCTGCTCATGTCCAGGAAAGCTTCCCTTTTCATTTGCAGAGCATTCTTGCTCTGAGCTTAACTGTAGACAAGGCAATAAATCAGGCTGTTATCTTGGTCACATTTGGTCTTTGAGGGCTCTCTGCACCTTCTCTCAGCTGCCTGGCTCCCACCCTTCCTTGGCTTGGATTTTCTTTACCAACTGTACCAGGGCTACGCAATCCTTAGAGACAGTGCACACTTCTGATCCATACTGGGATCCCACTCGCAGCTCCATCAGGGCACCTCAGTTCACACACTCCAAACCCTCCACTGTGCCAGTGCCAGGAGCCCCACACAGGCTGTCTGCCAAAGCACCTCAGTTCTTCCAGTCAGTAAACTCTGCTGCTCCAGTACTGGGACCATGGGCACAGCTCCATCAGTGCACCTCAGTTCAGACACTCCAAGCTCTCAGCTGTGCCAGTGCCAGGAACCCCACTCATGCTGTCTGCCAGAACACCTCAGTTCTTCCAGTCAGTACACTCTGCTACTCCAGTACTGGAACGTCAGGTGCAGCTCCATCAGTGCACCTCAGTTCACACACTCCAAGCCCTCAGCCGTGCCAGGAACACCACACACGCTGCCTACCAAAGCACCTCAGTTCTTACAGTCAGTACACTCTGCTGCTCCAATACTGGGACCTCAGGTGCAGCTCCATCAGTGCACCTCAGTTCACACACTCCCAGCCCTCAGCCGTGCTAGTGTCAGGAACCCCACATATGATGTCTGCCAGAGAACCTCAGTTCTTGCAGTCAGTACACTTTGCTGCTCCAGTACTAGGACCTCAGGCACAGCTCCCTCCTTGCACCTCAGTTCGGTCCTGGCAAGGTCACTTCCTTTCCTGCACTGGGATTCCACTCACATACAGCTCCATTACAGCAGCTCAATTCTAATCTTCAGTCCCACTGTCAAGCTAACACTGTACCCCAACAGGCAAAACACAGCTCAGCCAGTGCACCTGCAGTCTAACATCCAATGGCACTTTTGAATGGAACCATCACAGCTCCGCCAGAATCCATAAATGTTTGTTTTCAGAGCACATTTCTTCTCAGTACTAAGGCTCACACACACGCCATTTAGGAATCCTCACTTCTGTGGTTCAGAGGCAATACCATTCCCATGCTGGGCCCCACTCTCAGCTTCACCAGGGCACTTCTAGTCTAACACTCAGCAACACTACCACGCCAATACTAGGTTCCACACATAGCTCCATTAACATACCTCACTTCTGACCTTGTGTGCCCGTTAATATTCCAGTACAGCAGCCCACACACAACTCTGTCAGTGTACCTCAACCCTATCCTGCTGCGCCCCATTATTCAAATACCAGGAATTACACAGTGCTCTGTTTCTTATTCCTCACCTGCTGCCTTTCTATTATTCAAGCACTGGGTTGGGACACAGCTCTGTCTATGCCCCCAATCCTGATCTGAAGTGCCCGAATAGTGCTGTATAGGGGTTCACCTACAACTCTGCTAATGCACCTCCTGCTCTTCTGCAGTGGCCCCTGCTGTTCCTCACTCTGATCTCTGTTTGAGGATGTGGAGGAGACAAGTAAATCTATTCTTAGCTGACATCTTTATTTGGGAGGATCTGTTTCACCTATCTCACTTCGTTCTGTCCTTTACTCTGTTTACTCTCAATGTTTTCTTTCTCCCACACTTTTCTTTTTCCAGCTCTTAAAATCCAAATGTTAACAGTTTTGCTCTTTCTTTCAACTGTTTATTTCTACTCCTCTCCCTTTTTTCATTTCCCTCTTGCTACCTCCTCTTTCAAACTCGCAAAAACTTGGTTATTTCTTTTCTTGTTTTGTTACTCTCTTTTTTCTCCATCAGGTGTTCATTCTGTCCCTATTTTTTTCTCTCCCCTTCATTCTTTCCTTGTCTTTTTTATTTGCTCTTTCCTTTGAATCGGTGTGCGTCCTTTCACCTTTTTTTTTTTAAATATTTCTTCATTCCTCTTGTAGTTTTTTTCTTTATTTGTCAATTAACGTTTTACTATCAATTCCTCTTTTTCCCATCTGTATGTGGAAGCCACAAGTTGCTTGTTGGGACCTGAAGTGTCAAAGTGGTTTTCTCATTCTGTCTTTGGGAAATGTGTCAGTGCATACATGCCCTGGTTATTTTGTTGCTTGTTTCTATCACCATCTCTTTTTTTCTCTACTGTTCATTTTTCTCTTTCTTTTCAGTCTTCTTTCAATATGTTTTCCTCTTTATCTTTCGTTCGCTTGATTCATTCCCTTTTTTCTTTTGTCTCAGATGTTTGCTCTATTTCTTCTCTTAGTTGTGCTTTCATTTTCTGTTTTTCCCTTCTTTCTTTATTTTTTTGCAACCTCTTCTCTTTCTTCCTTTTGTCTGTTGTATTCCTTCTGCTTCTCTTTTTCTTCCCCATCCACTTTCTTTCCTGAGGCCTAGTTATCAATGGAGCAATAGGTGCAGTGGCACCAGTGCTCAGAATCCTACAGACCTCACTAAACTCTAATTACTGCTATTTTCCTAGCAAATTTCCAGTCAACCATTTTCCTTTCTTACTTCATAAACATAGTTTATTGTTGTTTTGTACTAAAAGGTTTGCAGCTGCTGCTGCTGGCGGAGGGGTGACAGGCCTCCGCCCTAACAGAGGAGCTGTGCCTGGAATTACTGTAATCCTTCTTTGAATGTAAACATGGTTGAACTGGGATTCCGAGCTGTGCAGGAAGACCGTTTCCCCATGTAGATTTTGACAGATAAAACCTGGCGTTATGTCATGGGGAAAAAGGTCCGAGAATGGAGAGAAACTCGGGAATCCATGTGAAGACACCATTTTCTGTGGTTGTGCCCCATTCCTGAATACAAACGTCACAACGAACCAGTAAGGAACGATAGAATTAAGGTACCCTTGCCACCTTTAATTCCGAATAGAGTATTACAATCAGCTTCCCATGCAGTTCTATTAAGGAAAAACAGTCTATGACAGCAAACTCCCATTCCCAAACTATTCATTCCCAAGGGCCTAATTCATGCCAGATTTTCAGGATAACCACTACTAAGGTACTGATTTCAACTTAAATTCCGTGTATACAATCTTTTCTTACCTAGATATACTGTAATTCTGACATCGCTCAGGCCCTTGTGGACCGGCATTTAGCATTGCTAGTCCATGGCCATCTTGGGTTGTGGCAGTCTTAAAATAGACTTTTCTGTTAATTTAATAATGTTTTTCTTTTGCATTTTAGTATTACCTAACTACTTCAATTTTCTCATTTTGAAAAGCACATAGTTTTCGAAAGAGAATGTTCTCAAAATAAAAATTGTAAAATACTTGCTAAAACAAAAAAACATTTAAATGAATTTAAATAATTAGAAAAACGATCGACTATGAGGCTGCATTGTGGAAAAATGACATTGATGTCACAAGGGAAGCACCAGAAAAAGTGGACAGTCCAACAAAGAAAATTTGGAAGGACATGAGAGACCCTTACAAGTCGGGTTGCCGTCAGGCAATCATCCAGACAACTCAAGGGCAGTAACAGGTGTGGAATAGTGGAATAGAAAATAAAAATAGACATGGAATCTACCTTAAAGGAGGAAGTATAACTGTCCAAAGAAGAAGATGGCTTGAAACAGAAGCTGTTAACTCACAGACGTGGGGAGCGAGAAAGCTGGAGCAAGTCAGGCAGGGAGCCTCTCCTGAACAGGAAAAAAAACAAACTACCTGCTGCATCACTTCTAAAGTCCTTAACAACTTCATCCTAATTTATCTGGCAAACAAACTAGCTATGTCTGCTGGATAACACCAGAAAAGGTGCCTGGATATCCCCAGAATTGAGACAAAAATTATAATGGTAACAACTTAAAAACCAAAAGGCAGCCATTTTCTGTTCATGCTTCCAGCATTGGAAAAGAAAACCAATTTACAAGAAATAAGCACTGACTCTTCTGCAATTAAGAAAAAAATACACATACACCTCTTCAAGGAGGCCCTCTCCGAATCTGAAAGTCTATCCTTGACCTTCTTCCTTTGATTGGCTCTTCTCATGGAACCATACCCCCTGTTCAATAAACCAATGCTCTCGACATATTTTTGCGGTCTACAAACACCAGGCCAAACATACAAACTAGATAACATCAAAATTAATAAAACATCTAGGGCCATATGTACAAACACTTTTTCCCATAGACACAGAATGGGCAAAAACCTTTGCTACATCTGGCCCCTAATTCCTTAAAAAAAAATTTGCATTTCAAAGCACTATGATTGTGTTGTAAAAAAGAGATTTAATTAAAATTATATTTCTACCTGCATAACAGCCTAGCCATGGTAGGTGCCTACAGACGAAGTCACAATGTTTTCCCGACAAAATACTGTGATTGACTGTCATTCTGATGGATTTAATTAATTAATACACTTTCTAAATCCATTGTCTATGGTGATCTTAAACTGAAGTCATGGAAAGCTCATTTGTTGATTGTTAATAGTTGTACATGCTGGCTCCGAGAGCTTCAGGTCCTGCATTCATCAGAGCCCTATCCGTTTATTCACAGAAATAATGTGGCATTTAGTTATTTATTAAAATTCTTTCTGACTTCCATATCAACCAGATATGTCCACATAGTGGTCGTCATTCTCCTGTCCCGGAAGGTGAACTAACCATCATATCAGAGCCCCTTCTCTCAGTAGACTCCGACTAGCTTGTACACTATTCCTACAAAGATTGCATGGACAAGAAGGCGCGGAAAGGGGTACAGGTTAAGATAATGTCTTGTTTTTCTTTAATATGGGATTCACTATCGGCAGGGTTACACACATAAAGTGCTCAAGGATTTAATATTGGCATTTGTTAAACACTCCACCTCACTTTGGCATTCAAGTGCTATCGAATCTGAGTGCCATTGGCCGTTTGCCAACAGATGTGTCTTTACATCCTTCTTAGAAGGCAGCAGGTTTTGCTAAAGTTGAAGTCTTCCCAGTAACTCATCTGTGTCACAAAAATCCTTCATCCATGTATAACCCTAGCAATTTCAGGCAAATCCAACATAATTTCATCATTTGATCTGCGGTATTTAATTTAGCGGTGAATATGTATCAATTTGTTTTGATTGTCCAGGGATTCACCATCAATTATTCTGTGTATGTCAAGGTGGGCATTTTGAAGTGTGTTTCTGTCTTATACTGGCTGCTAATGCATTTTGGGGGGAACACACACATGTACAATGTTTTCTCTATGTTATCTGTATTTTGGAGCTGTCTGGAATTGTATCATCCTAACCTTGGATAATTCATAATGGTAATGCAGTTTGGCTCTGATGACTGCTATTATTGGTATATATATTTCCTCTAGGGTGGATTTTAATGTGTCTTGCTCGGATTTAAGTGGTAGTTTGAAAAACAATAGCAGTGTTAACCTAACTGTCTTGCTTCTTCTTTGAGTCAAAAATGATTCGTAATGTTTTACCCTGACGCTATTTTGTATTTAAATGCCCCCGACTTCAAAGCTGAGATAACTAGTGGTACCCTCTTCTATAGTGGTCCTGGGCTCATGCACCGGCACTCCATTTTTAATCATAATTTAAACACATAAAACTGACATCCATCCATTCCCCATGTATTGACTTGCCCCTGATCGTGTCCTTGTGATATGTGCGGTAAGGCGTCTATATGTATCACATGCAAAGCGTGCCTGGTTGTAGGCTAACGAAATCGCTGTTTGTGCATTGAATGTGGTAAAGTGCATGGTGCAGGTACAGGGCCCAGAAAGTAAGTGTAATCATCTTAGTAATGCAGCTAATAAAATGTGTGCTTCAGTGCCATGTGTTTTGAAACTCATACTAACGGGCCAAAGGAATACCATTTCTGTTTCCTGATGCTTTTTTATAAACATGGCAGCTCAAATATTGGTCTGAACAGAAATGACCTTTTGGGTTCCTTCCTGCACGAACAAGTAAGAAAGTAGCACTGAGCCTCTGCATATAACTACATTTTTTAACAAAAACGTCAATGCATTTCAAACCACCAAATCCAAATGACAAGTGAATATGATGTGCATCTGTCAGCCTTAACCACTTTACCTGGAGCAGTTTTTGAAACATGCTGCCTGTGATCCCAACCATCTTAAAAGCGCCATTACAGCCTTCCTTCTTCCCATGATTCTTATCACCTTTTTATCATGCGTTAACCACTTTTGATACATTCCCTAAATCCATGCTTGCTTTTACAATAAATCATTTATAATCACCATTTTTCCTCTTTTTTGCACTCTATACGATTTAGTTCACTTATAATCTGAAAATATATTAGTAAAGTAAGAACCACAGAGCAGCACTAGTGGCGCTGCATGAACTGCCCTCAGAGCTAATCATCTCACCAAGAAGCCAGTGGCTGTGCAACCCTTTCTATCTCCTACAATCCTAAACAAGCCGTGACCATGGCATCTGTTGTCTTGAAGTGCATACCAAATCATTGGTGACAAAGGGTTACAATTCATGGATTCTTTTCTGGCAGTCATTGAAAAAGCATTATGTTTCCAGATGAACTTCGTGACTTTCCCTCACCAAATGAATGGAGGGAGCTGCTTTACCAGATAGACAAGCATCACCTGCTGTGCTTGACCTTATTTTCTTCTTTATTGGTCCACGGAAGGCAATGAATGGCTTTTGTACATATGAATGGCCTATCGCTTCTGTGACATTCATAAACAGCAAGTCAGCCCCTGTAAGAAGTCACAATCCAAGACAGAAACTGAAGCCTGAATCTTCTTACTCCAGGCAAGATAGCATATGGCTCTCAACCAGACACTTCGGGGGGCAGAGCTAGCCTGCCAGCAAGATGGCTGTCACTTCCTGAGGCTCTGCTGGGGCTTTTGGCCTGTCTATACATTTATCCTGTCAGGACGGGCTTTCTCCTGGTTTTCTGGCTTGGCAGCACTATGGCAGCGGGGGTGCTTTGACCGCTGGTGTGGAAACCTGGCTGCGGCTTAGTGCGGGTGGACATAGGTGGTGACGACAGAGGGCATGGGCCGCGCGGTTGAGTGGCCGCGGGAGTGACATCACGGTCCATCCGGCCGGGTTGGACCGCCGAAAGCGTCGTTGCCGTTATGGCACCGCCGCTTGCTGGGCAGTGGGAGCTCTGCATGGGGGCCCAATCGGCGGTCAGGTTGGGCCGCGGTCCCCCCGCAACTCCTGTGGCCTGTTGCCCCCGGGCTCCCGGGGCGGAGCTGGGCGGCGTGCGGACCGGCGGTTGTGCAGCCCCGCGGGGCCGGGCTTTTTGAAGCTTGTTGGACCTCTGGTTTTGTGGGGTCCGGCTGGCTGGGGCCCGCGAGGAGAGGAGAGATTCTGCGGGGTGCCGGATCGGAGGTCGGGTCGGACCGCGGCTCGCCCGAGACTCCCGCAGCTTCTGTGCTGAGCCTCTGGCGGGGCTGGACTCTGAGGGCTGTGCGGCCCCACGGGGCCAGACCTTTTGGAGGTCGTAGGGTCTGGTGGCCCTGTGGTGGCGCCGGCTGGCTGTGGGGCCACAGGGAGTGCTGCGGCTTCCTGGTGTGGCTACTGTGGTCACGGTCCCCGGGCCTGCAGGGCTGGCTGGCCAACGTTGTGGGCTGCTGGCCGGATTGGAGATTGTGGGCAGAGCCCTAGTGAGGAGGGAAGGCGGCAGACCTGTCATAGAGGATTGTGCCGGCTAGATCGGGCCGGGGTCAGACGGACAGACTGGAGCAGGATGAGGTGGTCTGCCTGCGCTGGGTGTGGTGCTGCGGGCGGTGTGTGCCTTGCCGGGTCCGGCTTCTTTGCGGTTGGAGAGGGGGGCCCGACCTGGAGCTGGACAGAGGCTGGTGACTGGAGAGGTACTGGCGCTGGGGGAGCCTGGCTGGTGAGGAGTGACCTGCGGTGCTTGAAGGCCACAGACTGAGAGACCAGAGACCAGTCTATGTTGGCTGCTCTCTGGCTGTTCTGGAGGCGGGCATTCTGGCTGAGGGTTGACAGCTGCATGATGGGGAAAGCGGAACATCGCTTTTCATG
Source organism: Pleurodeles waltl (assembly GCF_031143425.1). Taxonomy (NCBI): domain Eukaryota; kingdom Metazoa; phylum Chordata; class Amphibia; order Caudata; family Salamandridae; genus Pleurodeles; species Pleurodeles waltl. The sequence goes on from NC_090450.1 coordinate 713,539,426, forward strand.
GGAGTCGGAAGAAAGTGGGAGCAACTACCTCTCAGCCTGAGGAGAAGGTGATGGAGGAGGGGTCACCGGACGTGTCTGTCAAAGCTATGTTTCAGGATCTGAAGAGCAGTCTGGCAGGAATTGATGGGAAGCTTGACCATTTAACTGAGCAGTTGGACCGTATCAGGGCCCGAGTGGATGATCATGACTCCCATATTGATCAACTGGGGGCGCGTACTTCTGGACTGGAGGATTTGGGGCAGGGTGAGCAAGAACAATTGCTACGTATGGAGAGAGTGTTGGAAGTAATACGTGCTAATAATGAAGATTTAGAGGCTCTCTCACGCCGCAATAATATTAGACTGATTGGCCTCCCAGAATCTACAGATATGGGCAGGATGGAGGATTTTGTGGCAGGTATGCTCTCCGAACTTTTTCCTGGTCAGCTGCCTCGCTTGTTAGTGGTGGAGAGGGTGCATAGGTCGCTGGGGCCCCGGCCTCCTCCTGGGACCACTCCATGCCCCATTATTATCAGGCTACTCAACTATCGCGACAGGGATGCGGTTCTACGACTGACTTGAGAGCGCCGCCGGGTGATATATAAGAACACTGAACTGAGCTTTTTTCTGGACTACACCCCTGGCGTGCAGGCTGCGCGCAGGGGCTTCTTACCGATTAAACACTCTGTTAGTCAAACGGATGCCAGGTTTTCTCTTATCTATCCTGCAAAACTGAAAGTGCAGTATGGCGGCAAATCCCATTTCTTTGCGGACCCGAAGCTGGCGGCTAAATTTGCCCCATAGGTCTGCAGCGGCTGCCTCCAGTGACAGTGATGGGGAGCACAAGTCCCTTCGCGATAACGACTGAATAGCTCTGACCGTTGATCGCTTACCTGGCTGTCTGGATATGCTGTCCGCTTCCTTGTTTGCTGCCTTATTTGCTGTCCTGACGTAATTCCTTTACTGGGGCCCTATGCCCGCACATCCCAGTCCTGGTCGGGATGTTGGGTTAGGTGGTTAGTTGCACACTCTTTGGATGAGTCTTGTTATCATGCTCAGTTGGGTATATGTGGTCATTGGGGGGTGGATACTTGCTTTGACCCGGTTGGGGGGTCTGCATGGGTGGAGGGTGGGATTTTATTTGTGCTTGTTGTTATCTGTTTTTCTTGTTCCTCTTTACTGTTCTCTTTTTCTGAGCGAGGCTGGTCGGTTTGGGGGCAGGGCAGCTCTGAACTATGTTCTGGATGAAGTGTGGCGATGACACAGGAGAGGGTGACATTGATCCGTTGTCTCACTTGGACTGTGCGAGGTTTGAATGACGGATGCAAGGTGTGGCTTGTGTCTGTATATGTTAAGCGCCAGAATGTAGACAGCTGCATGCTACAGGAGACTCACTTGGTGGCAGCTACGATGAATCGTTTGAAAGCTGAGTGGATTGGGGAATGTCATGGCTCTGTCTATTCACGTTATGCCGGGGTGGCGATTCTGCTACGGAAGGGGCTGCAATGGCGCACTCAGAGAACAATTGTTGATTCTCATGGTAGATATGTATTACTAAGCTGTACGCTGTTGGACAGGCCTTGCAGACTCGTGTCAGTGTGCGGTCCTGATACGGATGACTCAGAGTTTTTTTGCGAAGTCTGGCGGTTGGTTGAGTCGATGGGGGGAGGTGCTGTGATCTGGGAGGGGACTTCAACGTGGTTCTTGATCCGGAGAGTGACCGGGAGAGCCTGGCACGGGTGCAGCATGTAGCAGCTGCCCGGGCTCTTTCTGCGATCGGCGGATGCAGCTTTGGCGGACTTGTGGCGGATGAAGCACGGCGAGACGAGTGAGGGCACATGTGTCAATTATGTACATAATAGCTGTTCGCGCATTGACTGCTGGCTGGGCTCGCGTGATGTGGCGATGTGGCGATGTGGCGCTGTGGACTCGATCGGTGGATCATCTGACTCATACGTTATTGGACCACTCTCCTGTCAGATTGGAGCTTGCAGTGCCTGGTGGCCCTGTGTGTGCCTTTACGTGGTGTCTGCCCCAAGGGGCGCTTCAGGATGAGCTGTTTCGTGAAGAGATACGTTGGGATATATTCCTTTATTTTGAGGAGAATGGTGGATCTGTGAAGTCGGCAGGCACATTGTGGGAGGCCTTTAAAGTGGTCATCCGTGGGATTTGTATTTTGAAACAGCACAGCGTGCTGCGGGCACTGCGACGGGAGCTCGCTGATCTAGAAGCTCAGATAGCAGAGTTGGGGGGTCATTGCAACCTCGGCGGTCTTTTTACAAGACCGCCGAGGGACCGCCGTGCTGAAGACCGCCAGTGGTGGCGGTTTTCCGCTTGGCGTATTATGACTGTTGGCAGCTCTACGTTTTTGTATGTCTGTAGGTATGTCTGTATGGATGTGCGCGTGTATGTTTGAATGTGGGTGTGCGTGTCTAACTCTGTGTGTGGATGTTGGCATGTATGTCGGTGCGTGTGCGTGTATGTGTGTTGGTGGTGCCTGCGAGCGTGTCGGTTGTGTATGTGTAAGGTGATGTTGGGGGTCGGGTGGAGAGGGGGGTCCTGCCACCTTTGGGGGGTGGCAAGGGTTGTGGGGGGTGTAGTGTAGGGGAGGGAGTCGGGGTGGGGGGGGTGGAAGACCCCTATCAGTGTCAGGGAAGGAATTCCCTGGCACTGATAGTGCTTACCGCCATGGATTTCATGGCGGTTCCTACCGCTGGAAACCCATGGCGGTACGGCAGGTTAAAATACCGCTGGCGGTATTGTGCCGGCCGCCGGCCTGGAGACCCAGGTCTCCAGCCCAGCGGGCGGAACGGTGAAGCGGCAGATGACCATGGCGGTAACCGCCATGGTCATGATACTCCAAAAAAGACCGCCAGCCTGTTGGCGGTCTTACTGCCGCTTTAACACTGTCCGCCAGGGTTGTAATGACCCCCTTGGAGTCTCGTTTGGTGGCGGATTGGTCTGGCGACACGCTGGCGGCTCTTAGAGACGCAGTATCTTCGTATGAAAAGGCCTCCATGAGGGAGATATGTTTTCTGGGGAGGTTTGCGATGGCGAGGTGCTACGGAGAGAGAGAGAGAGCAGGAAGTACGCTGGCGAATATGCTCCGTATGCCCTGGGCCAGCAACTATGTTACTGAGGTGGATGACTTGGGAGGAGAGCGTGTGGTGGGCACGGATGGCGTGATGAAGGTATTCTCCGCATTTTTCATGGAACTATACTCTGCACTTGCTGAAATGCCTGCTGAGGTGGTCCAGGACTACTTCTCTGAGATTAGCTTGCTCTGGTTTGACGATGTGCATAGGGTGTATTTTGATGCTCCTTTCTCTGAGGAAGAGGTGAAGGCTGCAATTCACGGTCTGCCTGGAGACAAGGCCCCTGGCCTGTATTGTTTGACCCCTGCGTTTTACAAGGAATATTCTGATATCCTTGCGCCTCATTTGCTGGAGGTCTATGATGAGGCCCTGCGGAGAGGAATACTTCCGGATTCCCCCCTGGAGGCACTCATTGTCACGATTCCCAAGCCTGGAAAGGATCCACATAGCTGTGATTCCTATCGCCCACTCTCTATGATTAACATAGATAATAAGATCTTGGCCAAGATGATAGCGGCACGGCTGCAGCCACTGATGACGAAACTGGTGCTACCGGGGTTTATCCCGGGGCGGTCTACGGCGCACAACTTGCGGAAGTTTTTTGCGGCTGCTGGATCGGTTGCCGCTGACGACGAGGCCATGGCGGTGTTTTTGGATGCCACAAAGGTGTTTGACTCGCTGGTGTGGCAATATATGTTTGCGCTTTTTGGTAGAGTGGGGATGAGTGCGCGCTTTGTGAGTTGGATCCATCTGTTATACATGAAACCTGTCGCTCGACTGCGGCTGAATGGCAGTGTGTCGGCCCCCTTCTCGGTGGCTCGTTGGACCAGACAGGGGTGCCCTTTGTCTTCGTTGCTCTTTCCGATTGCGATGGAGCCACTTGTGGCTTGTTTGCGACAGCATCATAATGATAGAGGACTGCCGTTCCGTCAGCGGTCTATTTTGATCTCAATGTATGCGGATGACATTGCGCTGCATGTATGTACGCCTGGTCAAAATTTAGATGTTCTGCTAGATGAGATCGTTCGTTTTGGTGGCCTTTTCAGAATTGCGATAAATTGGTCTAAGTCTGTTGTGCTGTCTCTTTCGCTGGGGACTGCGACTTGCAGGTCCGGGGACGGCGACTTGCAGGTCCAGATACCTTATTGGGTGGGCGTGCGGCCCGGTTCGGTACTTGGGAGTATGGCTGAGCTGTGATGTTGAGACGCTCTGGTTGGCCAATTATAGTAAAGCTATATCTTGGCTGGAAGATAGAATTGATGTGTGGCGCTCCCTGCCATTGTCGTTGACTGGGCGGATCGCTATAGCTAAAATGGTGGTGTTGCCTAAATTCCTATACTTGTTTGTTAATTTTCCTCTCGTCCTCACAGCCTGCTTTTTACAACCCCTCCACTCTGCTATGATTCGATTGGTCTGGGCTGGTGGTCAACCTCGAATTGCATGGGGAAAACTGACATTACCGTTTGAGTTGGGTGGGCTTGCGACGCCTGACCTGGAGCTTTATTACTATTGTGCGCAGGCCCATTTTGCATATTACTGGATCCGCCCGGTTCGTTACATGCCACATCTCGCCCCAGAGAGCAATGCGGTGTGGCCGGATGGTCTGGAGCGAGTACTGGGGGGGCATGGCTCGGCCCCGCCCCCGGGGTGTGGACACAGTGGCGTGTACTGTCAGGGCTTGGACGGCTATCTTGAAGCGGTCTGGGGTGCGTGAGCCCTTTGCGCCGTCAATGTCGGTGGCCGAGGTGGCTGATGAGGCGATGTTCTGCGACTCGCAGCTGCGAAACTATCTCCACGGTTCGGACCTGTCGCTCCTGGGGGACTGGTTTGTGGACGGGAGGTTGATCTCCCCAGAGCGGCGCTTGGCGATGAGTCTGATAGCACGCTACATCGGTTATATGTGTTGCGGGTGTGTGCAGTGCTTTGTGCGCGCTACCCTGGTCTCCATGAGATTCCATTGACATGTCGTGCGCTGGAGGTTCTGTGGAGTACAAGGTCACCGAAGAAGCTTATTACTAAATTGTTTGGCAGGAACAATGGGGTGGATTGGCGATGGCTGCTAAAGCGAAGTGGGAGGCTGATGTAGAAGAGGACATTTCGGAGGAAGTCTGGAGGATGTGTTGTGCGCATCTGAGGGCATTATCACCAAACTACAGGCTGCGCCTCATTCAACTTCAAATTTCTACATCGTCTATATTATACTACTCGAGGCCTGTGTGCTATGGGGCTGCGCGCGGATGCTAACTGTGAAAGATGTCATGCTCCTGATGCTGACTTTCTTCATCTGGCATGGCACTGTGAGGAAGTACACAACTTCTGGAGGGAAGTTTTGCACGCAATTGAGGAGATGATTGGACTAGAGTTGGCTCCCTCTCCTGTGCTGGCGCTGCTAGGCAAGGTGGATGGGGTGCCGCTGGCTGTGAGGAGATTGGTGGGCATGTTGTTGCTTCTAGCTAAACACCGGGTTGCGATTTGCTGGGGCCGTGGCCGGCCTCCTCAGGTCTCTGACTGGCTGCGCGATGCTGCGTTCTGTCAGGAACAACTGATGAGTTATTGGGAGCTGGCCCCGGAGGGTTGTAGGCCGCAAGATATTTGGGCACCCCTGCGCTATTATCTGGAGTCTGTTCATAACTAAGGGGTGCTCTCGCTGATTGGGTACGCTTGTGGGAATTATTTGTGTTGCCACTCCTGAGTGCTGTTGCTGGCTGTGAAGTTTGATGATGGTGATGTCTGCTCCCTTTCCTGGCTTCCTTGCTCTATTTCTGTTGATTGTTATTCAGTTTTTCACCCTTCGAGCCAAGGCGTTTATTGTGGCTAGTCCGGCACTACGCTATTTGAAGACAGATATTAAAATATTACATTTGGACTCTGTCTATTGGAACTGAGTGGGACCTTCACGAAATTCTCATTATTGTGAGCTAACGGAGAAGTTTCATAGATGTAACAGGACGTGGCTATGTCTGCATTAATGTTGTAAGCGCTGAAGGGTATCTTTTGTCTGTAACAAAAAGCATAAATAAATAAATAAAATAAATAAAAAACAGAGTCTTCAACACACCTAAGTCCTAATTCTCTTTCAGCCACGTTATTTTGGTCTGCACCCCGTCGTACTTAGCAATCATATTGCCTCTTTTTGCCCCTGTAAAGATGCAGCCTTAATTCATCTGCCTCACTCAAAGCCCCTTTCCTGTTCAGAGATCGTACTAAATACCAGACATACCAGCACGTCCCACTCGGTTCCAGTTTCCCGAAAGACACTCTCCTACACATGAAAATGTGGGCATGCAAACTTCTTATTTTCTGGCGGACCTCCTTCCTCCCACCTCCCGAGTAGGACAGTAGGACAGGATTCCATAGTGCTCAACAATGTAGGCCTCGTTGTTATCATTTTCTCCATCTCCTGGTCTGTAAGTGGCTGCTGGTTAATGCTCTAATGAGTAACTGTAATTTACCAGAGGCACTCCTAGCGCTGCTCAGAAGCGTCAAAAGCTCTTTTCTCGGCATTGTTCCATTTCTTAAGAAGCAATTTTGAGATGTGGCTTATTTAAAGGTTGGCAAGCAGAGGAATGTACTCTGCTGCCCTGCTGGACTGCACCCTGCCATATTTAAACAAGCATTTGCTATGTAATTGGTCTTGAATTTGCTTGAATTAGAACTATTGGTGTTGTAAATTCCTGACTGGACTTTTCTTGCCATAAAAATGGGTCAACCCGGCTCATAATTTGGTCTTTTCCTGCCACGTAATTCTGGTGGCCCTGCATATAATTAAAGCACTTCCAGTTACCTTCTTTCCCTATCTGCAGTCAAAAATGAAAATGTTGCCATTTAGCATCCTAATTTAAACCTGTCATGCTAGTTCCAATAGAACACCACTTTCACCACCCCCACCATCAGAGAAGTTGGCTGGCTAACACAATTCCTAAAAAAAGGACGCATGTCAGCCACGGAGGAGTAACAAGAGAAATAAACTAGAAGAGTCACCAAACATATCAAGAGTGTTCAAACAGTCATAGTGTAATAAGAATGTTAAGTTGGCCTGAATCATAACTGCAATAAGAAGAGATTAATAAAACATATACAATTATAATATAAACCTAATAAAAACCTTTATCAGAAATAAACTTTCAGCATTAGACTATAATGCTCAGAACAGGCCCTAGAGAAAATCACAATAAAAATAGCATTTGTAAGAAACATGCGGCCAGATGTAGCAAACCATTTGCGACTCGCAAACGGCGAAAATCGCCGTTTGCGAGTCGCAAATGTGGGTTTGCTATGCAGAAATGCATATTGCGAGTCGTTACCGACTCGCAATATGCATTTCCGACTCGCAAATAGGAAGGGGTGTTCCCTTCCTATTTGCGAGTCGCAGTGGGATGCAATACCATTTGCGACCGCATACGCGGTCGCAAATGGCATCGCAGTTACCATCCACTTCAAGTGGATGGCAACCCACTCGCAAATTGGAAGGGGTCCCCATGGGACCCCTTCCAGTTTGTGACTGGACCCAAAAATATTTTTTCAGGGCAGGGAGTGGTCCAAGGGACCACTCCCTGCCCTGAAAAAATACCGAAACTAAAGGTTTCGTTTTTTTTTTTAAGTGCAGCTCGTTTTCCTGTAAGGAAAACGGGCTACACTTAAAAAAAAAAAAACTGCTTTATTTAAAAGCAGGTCACGAACATGGAGGTCTGCTGACGTCAGCAAGCCTCCATGTTAGCGAGTGCCTATACTCGCTATGGGGCCGCAATTTGCGACCCACCTCATGAATATTCATGAGGTGGGTCATTGCGACCCCATAGCGAGTTGCAGTCGGTGTCTGAGACACAGTACTGCATACGAATTTGCGAGTTGCAAATTGCGAGTCGCATGGACTCGCACTTTGCAACTCGCAAATTCGTCAGTTGCTACATCTGGCCCATGGTCATGTAACCATATAGTTAACTTCAAGACAGCATAAGCACATGAAAACAGAATGGCCAAAAATAATGGAGTGCAACCACAGATGACTCCCCTAGAGAGCAAACATCATTACACATTCAGGACTAGCAGGCTTACTAACATATTATTACAAACAAGGCCCTTAAAACACAAACTACTCTCAACTGTAAAACAAAAGTTCCAGCTGTGAGAGAGCACAAACTTACACTGAACGGTGTGAGGGGTATTATTTTGGGGTCCGCTCTAAACGAGTGTGGGTACTCTGAAATGACATAAACAGAAAGAGAGTGTTGTGCTAAACGTTTTGGTGGGGGTCCCATTGTCTAGGACCACCACAGGCTGATTTATGGGCAAAAATGTATTGAAAAAGAATGTTTGCAAAGCATTATGGGATGAGTTTCCCAGAGTGTAGTGAATATTGTAGTATTGGCTCTTGCGCTGTGTTGGGAGACCGCTTTGAGGATTTCTGTGTTTTTTATGTAAAGCATTTATCAATTGCAAGTATTTTTGTGAAAGCTGTGGAGTGTGAAGGTGAGAACCAAAATAAATTACTCTGATTAGGTAACAGTGTGAACAATGTGATCATCAATTCAATAGCGCAGCTGAAGTTCATGCTGTGGACGCCATGGCCGCCAGGAAGCACGAAAGGGAAAGGCAAAAGAAAATAGTTTGCCCACGCTAAAGTATATCAGCAATCGTGCAATAATACATGTAACAGTGTCAGTCTGCAAGGCGGTAACTAAACCGTCCCAAGGCGGGACAAAGGTAGAGCATGTACCGATGACACCGAGGGATTTTTGAAAGGCAATCCCACAAACGAGTGAAAGTGATGGACGTGAGTTGGGTGTGGTTAACAGCCCGCAGGTAGACAACATCAGGAGAAAAAGCGGTTTCACGCTCGATCTAAAAATGTCTCCACCTGCTTGTCTGAGATATGTGACTTCAGTGGAGTGGAGTGTTGCTATGGTGGCTTCTATAAAACACTGAAGCATTATTGTGTGGATGTCAGGTTCAATAGGCCCGTGCAGTAAAGTTTTTGTAAAGATAAACTCCCATGGCAGGAGTTTGTTTTTTAAAAACAAATAATAAATTGCACTAACATGTGGGGAGTTTTCGCGAGTTAGTGGGGTCATTTATTTGTTCTCCTGTTTAGGACTCCCATGACTTCCATGGTCGTCCAAAACAGGAAAAAAAGGACATTGGAATTTCTGCCATAAAAAGAGCAGACAGTCTGAAGTACTTTGATTGATGGTCCAATGTGACTGATGGTCCAATGTCAGAGGAGTCGTCAGTCAAAGGTTTCCACCAGCACAGCCAGCAGAACATCAGCTGGCAGAAACATGACAGGTCATCCTACTATAAACAGAGGGGGTGAACTGAGAGTTTGGCCGACAGGCTATTGTGTCTTCCAAATTTCAAATGAGACCCTTAGTCTTGGAGATGGTTTTGAAGTTAAATACAATATACCATGTTTAATTAACACCTAAAAAAGGCCAAAATCTAACTTATCGCAAAGCACAGCTTTCGGCCATGCATGGTGGGGTTTGTCACAGGGCCTGCCAGGCAGTCAGGCCTTGCACCTAAGTCCCTAGGTGTGATCCACGATCCTCATCCCACATTATTTTTTTTCGGTTCTGCAGGACTCCTGCAGGAGAAAACAGGGTCACCCTGGCTCCTGTGGGACTGTGATAATGTTAAAAAAAGCAACTTTTTAAATTATTGCCACTAAAGGATTCCCTATAGTGGATCAGTGTATACCTTCACTGTCCCGTTATATTCATTTTGATAAATGTTTTTTGGGCCCAGGGACCAAGTCAGCGAGTCCTGTAATGGCAGCCACAACATTTGTCTTTACGTTGCTTCAAGCCAGTCAGCTTCTTCTCTCTGTTAGGGCTCCCGCACAAGCTGGCAATCACAAATATTTTATTTTCCAGCAGAAGTCCCACAGCACTAGATATCACTATTGTTTCAACCTTAAAACAAGATAAACAGATATACACCAAATCACAAAAGCCCACTTTTTGGGTAGAGATTTAGGGGTAGATTTACTCACATTTCATGCAACGCAGGGAAGCAAGCAAAGCTGCTGTATTGTGTTGCATGAGAGGAAGAGAGCAGAAATGTAACATAACATCTAAGATATGGTGCATTTCTGCTGTCTCCTAGTGCTGATGCGCTCTGTGCTGCCTAGCACCAATGCAGGCATCTTTGATCCACAGTGGAAGGGTGCCTGCGTTACAGGCAGGATTGTTTTGTGCAGGAAGGGATACCTTCTTGCACACAACAATCCTTAAGTGCATTTTCCTCTTTCTACACGTGCTGCAAATATGTAACCTTTGCCTTTATGCTAATCATAAATTACAATAAATTAGTTTAGTACCTTCACCTACCTCTAATGTTAACACTAACCCAACCGTGCATTAAATTAAATTCTAATTATATGAATTTATCAAATTGATTTATTAATCTTAACTGAACCCTAACCATAGCTTTGAATTACATTAAACATAATTGAGTTACCTAATCGTAAATTAAGTCCTAAATTAAATAAGTCCCCTTCACCGACCCCTTAAGCTAACCCTTACCCAACCCTTATTAAATTCAATTCAAATTAATTAAATAGAATCAAATTAAACAATCACTCTTATTGAATTTGGGTGCTAACCCTAAGTATTCATAACTTAAATTAATATTAAACCTAATAAGCTTACCCTAACTATAAAACTAAAAGCAAAATCATTCAATTGTAACTACACATTAAATAAGTGATATTTAGGTAACCCTATTGTCAATACGAAGCTGAAACTAATTTAAATGTAATTTAAATTAGGGGCAGAAAACATTGTTTGGTGCTTGTTGAAATTAAAATTAGTAAGCCCCGACCTACATAAAGCAGACAAGACTGCCAACAGTGCTATTACCGGCTTCACCTTTTCACGTTATTAACCAGCCAAGTTCAAAATTGGGCCTGTCTCAGTTAATGTCCATGGACCTTGCCACCCTCACAAGGTGTTCAATTACTTCACCTTCACTGACTAAAGTGATCTAAGGAGAGTGGGCACAGGAGGAGATGCTGTCTAATGGTTGAGTTACACAGTTTAGCATGAGGAAATTTCCTATGAATCCACGCTTCCCCACTTAAAGTGTCTTATTTCATTGGAAGCCTTTAGAAGCTGCTCAGTTTGTAGAACATGCTATACAAGAGTTAATATTCTTTTAGCTAAGCAGCAAGCATAAGACAAAAAAAGATGAGCACAAAAAAAGAAATAGGACTGGTCTTGTTTTAATAATTCAGTTGTTCTTTGCTGACTGAACTATTTTCAAGCTACACCACAGTGAACCAAAGAGTGAAAAAATGTTTGGAGAAATTCAGGTTTGCGTATCTGCGACATTTAAACTTTGTTTCTATCTCTGTTTTGACTTGTAAAATGCCATTGTGAAGTTCAAGTGGCTTATATTTGTAGTGAATGTGTGTATTTTGTCTGTGTCGTTGAAGCCAAAGACACCACATAGGGCATTACTGACAAAACAATTTGTAAATGTGCGCCTATAGAAATTCAGGGCCAGATGTACAAAGAAATGAGTTTGCACTTTCCTAATTGTGAATCTTTGCAACTAGCAATTAGGAAATTGCAAACAGCGTTGTAATGTACTAATGTGTCTCATGTACATTTACCGATTTCCAGTGGGTCACAAATGGACCTACCTCATCAATAATCATGAGGTAGTTCACAATTTTGCGACCCATTGGGAATAGCCAAAAATCATGGGGAGCATGGCCTGCTGGGGTCAGCAGATCATCATGTCAGTGAATGCTTTTTAAATAAAGCATTGTTTTTAAATGCAACCCATTTTCCTTAAAGGAAAACAGGATGTGTTTCAAAAAGAAAACTGAAAAGTTTTCTCTTTGTTTTTTAAGACTAGGTGGTGGTCCGTGGGACCACTGCCTGCACACAAAACATTTTGCACCCACATTCACAAAGGGGAAAGGGCCCCTTCCCATTTGTGAATGGGTTACTGGCAACATGAAATTGGTGGTAAACTGTGAATGTTTTTCAACTGCCTTTCAATCTCAAAACTTTCAGACAACCCACTGCAAGTCGCTAATAGGAAGGGACACCCTTAACACACCCCTTCCTAATACCGAATCACAAACCTATTTTACGATTTGGAATTTGGTTACCGAATCGCAAAATAGGGTTTATAGATCCCAAAATGTTTTTTAGCTCTCACAAACTGCCCAATTCTGCAAATCAGACTGTTTGTGACCAGTAAAAACCTTTGTACATCTGGCCCATAATGACGTATGGGTGCAAATGTACTACTATTCGTTATGCAACGCTATTCAAAGGTATGTCCCTGGAAAGCTGTGCCAGATGCAGGTACCAAGCTATACCTGGCTGAAGAATCCTTATTAGGACAAAACTGGTCCTAGGTTGCTTGCATACAGGGAGGACCTGGCCTGGCAGTTTGAGCTGGACTGTTCCCATATGAAACAGGTTGAAATATTATTTGCATATGGCTTTGTCCAAACTCAGGTGGCATGGTTGGTGAAAAACGATGAATTGGGATGCGGCCCAAGTAATTGCCAGTGGCAGAGATTAATTCAACAATTCCAAATTCAAGCATTCCATCCCTCACCTCACTGTTTTTTGCAGGTGCAGGTCTCCAAGCGTACTATTTTTTAATATCATTTGACTTTTTCTAGGGGCTTCTATTCCCGGTGTGGAATTCGTCATGGCAGTAAACTCCACAGAGGTGCAAACAGCACCTCCTCTGAAAACGCACTTTTAAAATTTCTCCACTTGGAAAACATTTTTCACTGTGGTGAAAGTCCTTTCTTTCCCTATGCCCCCAGCAAGTCTTTGGAAAATAAGTTCCTTTTCCCATTCTGGGTAAGTAAATCTCAAACCATTTCCTGAGTGGAAAGGGGCTGCCGAGAGGGTTGAGAATTCCCACAAACATATTTGTGGGCATTCCCCAACTTCCAGTGTAAACCATGCATTGGAATGCCCACTTTCCTACCTTTGAGTGAGATTTACTACTATGAATTTCTCCCCACTCATGGTAGAGCAATCCACAATAGTAGCAACATTCATACCCCTCCCAACACACACACCCAACTTACCCCAAAGGAATCCCTTTGTATATACCTGGGGGGGGGTAAAAAAAAGGGTAACTCTGGTCGTGAAATTATGATTACTGTTGTATTTACCTTTGTGAATAGACTCCATATAGTTCAATGCATAGTCTTCCATTATTTCCAGTTTATAGAGAAGTAGTTACCTGCCTGTGTTTGTGACTAGGTTCTGCAAAGGTTTGTATGCTTATGAATGGACACTGCTTCATGTTAGTTTGCCACATGAATAAAGCTATAACAGCCATTTTCACACATTCACTACACTGTACTGACCCTTTCCCGCCTAAAGTTAGTTTCAGTCCATACGCTATTTCTTAAGTGTAAAGTTAACTCTATAAAAATGAAGGAACATTTTTATGTCTGAAGGTGAACAGCGTAAAAGCCTGACACATGCTTTCTGGAAAACTGGAAACACAAATGCAAGTATCAAGTACGACAACACATTTCACAAAGTCTAAAAGACTTTTGATCTTACGGTGTAAGAACCACTTCAGTTCAATGGAGGCCTAGAGGGCAGGGCCCATCGCATTGTGGAAAAAGTACACCATAATCTTCAGAAGATGACTGGTGACACTATCCGTATCATCATCAGTTAGAAATCTCCCAAGATGGCTGATGCTTGATGTCATTTGCTATGCTGCAAAGAGTGGCTCCGTGGTTCGAGCTGAAACAGTCACAATTTTTACTCCATTGCACTTAACACATCTACACTCTGGATGTGCGAAGGCCCTTCTTTGCTTTTTTGGATGAGAAACAAATTAAAAAAAAGTTAAGATTAGGACCCTCATTATGTACATGGCGGTCGAGACCGCCACACCGGTGGAAATTACCGCCACCGGCATGGCGGTTTCGACCGCCATATAAATAACAAGGGAAGACCGCCACAGGCGGTCCTCCGCCACTGTCACGATGCTGCCGAAAGGCAGCCTGACGATGGCGGATTACATTATAATTAACCCTTGTTCCTCCAGCCTTTCCCTGGCTCGTTCCCCTGCCACGGAAAGGCTGGGGGAAGGGGTGCTCTGGGCCCCCCCTGGGGGCCCCTGCACTGCCCATGCAGTTGGCATGGGCAGTGCAGGGGCCCCCGTGCAGGGCCTCATCGCGCAGGTCACTGCCCGATTTACGGGCATTGATCTGTGCGACTGGTGCTGCTGCACCCGCTGCACACCAACGGCCTCGTTCCCTGCTGGGTCAGCGGGCGGAAACACTGTTTCTGCCCGCGGCCCAGCAGGGAAAATATTATACTGCTGGGCAGGGGGGCCTTCGTGCTGGTGGTCTTCTGTTGACCGCCAGCGCTGCTCTCTGCGGTTTTTACCAGCAAGATCATAATGAGGGCCTAGATCTTGTGTCCTTAAATATTACCTAGTGCAAGGTCTTGCTGCTCCTCCATGAAAATCCGCACAAGTAAGGTTAGAGCTGTTGGCACTTTCTACTAATAAAAGGGTCAATTGGACAGATCAAATGAGGAAATTCAAAGTCCAAACCATTAAGGTTTCTTTTAAATTAAGAGACTGTTCAGTTTAAAGGCAAAGAAAAATCTATAAATATCTAAGTATAAGTTAAAAAGAGGACTGACATGAAGCCTGCCCCCGGAGAAAACAAAGAAAATCTGGCACATATCCCAAACACCAGCACATTTTATATTTTCATGGAGAATAGAATGATGCCCTTTTCATGGTGTGAAGTGCTGTGATGGGCTGTACTGCCAAAGATATCCTGACAGAAACCAGTCAACATTTCAGAAATTATGCTATGTAACACAGATGTAGGTCCTCATCACAACCATGGTGGTCCGAAGACCACCAGGGCAAGTGTGGCAGGGACACTGCCGACAGGCGGGCGCTGAATACTGCCAAATTAGGAGTTTAACGGTTTGGCTGAAGCCAAATCGCAGAGCCTCCACCCGTCCTGCCACATTACCGCATTCGTCGGGCTGGAGTTGAGCACCTCCAGCAAGGCGGAAGGAGTGATACTGCTAGTGGTATCACGAGGCAGGAGACCACCAGCATTTTTCCGCCGGTAGCACCACCAGAAAAAGCTGGCTGTGTTGCACCTTGGTGACAGGAATAAGCATTCTTGTCACCAGGATACACTTGCACACACGTCCACATACCTACACACATGTACCCACAAACTTCTACACACAAACACACCCCCACTCACCCACGCAAACGCGACATACACACCCTTTCACACTGACATACAAAAACCGCATACATGCATGCATTTACTCCCCCTCCTCCCCATGAGCATACATACATACACACACACACCCCTGCACCACATACACGCATGCATTCACTTCCCCCTCCTACCCCATGCGCATACATACATGCACCCCCCGCACTGCACACACGCACTCACTAGCTCTCCCGTTCACTGACACACGCACCTGCTCTCCCTGTTCACTCACACATACATGCACCCCCCTCCCCGTTCACTTACACAAACATGCACCCCTCCCCTTTCACTTACACAAACATGCACCCCCTCCCCGTTAACTCACACAAAAACGCACCACTCTCCCCTTCACTTACATACGCATGCACACACATACACACACTCACACCTTCCATCTGCTCAATCACACTCACGCACTCAATCGCTCACACCTGCACTCATGCACTCACCGGCCATCCACAAACACTCACACACCCCCACCCACAAACACTCACTCAACCCCATCCCATCCACAAACACTCACTCACCCCCCCTCACCCCATCCACAAACCCTCACTTAGCCCCCTCACCCCATCCACACTCACTCACCCTGTCCACAAACAATGACACGCACCCACAAACCCCCCTACATTCACAACATTCACACACGGACTCACACACACACGCACACACACACACACCCTCCCCTATCTGATGATCCACTTACCTCGTCTGTCGAGGAGGTCGTCCGGGAGGGGACGGGTCTTGGAACTTCCACTGCCTGCAGTGCATCGCCATCTGAACACTGCTACACCGTATTACGGGTTGTAATACGGTGTGCGGTCTCTTTTTGTTGTGGCGGTACCGGTGGCGGCACCGCCTCTGCATATCTTAAGCTGTCAGTGAGAGCCAGTAAATTAGTTTGGCGATCTACTTATGCCAACTTAAAAACACAAAAAACAGTAATCTATATTAATAAATCTGCTGTCAGAGAGCCAAGGCAGCTTCAGGTGCTTTCACATCCATGGCTATGTATGTCACCTGTATGGCAACTTGCATGTACAGCTCCATGTACTAATTGGCAACATTACACATTCACATGATCACTTGAGTGCATCAGTTGTGGCTGGCAACTGGGAAAAGTGGTGGGGCGGGGGAACAAAAATAAAACATATATATTTAAAAAAATAGACTTACCTTCTCTGCATGGCCGCACCTCCGCTCTCTGCCACACTGCAGGCACAAGCCCCCAGTCTGCCCTGCGGCCAATCATGACACTGCTCAGAGCAGCGTTATTATTGGCTGGAGCGCCTGGCTGGGCAGACTGGGAGCCTGGGCTTGCTCTCTCCAACCCGGAAATACAGTGCCAGGTTGTAGAGAGCCCTTGTGCGCATGTTTGTTTGCCCATCCCGAGATGGCCGGCCAAACATACATGCGCACTGAGGGGTGTGCTCAGTGCACTCCCCTCAATGCTCATCACCCCTATGGCCCTGGCCCTTTAAAAATAAAATGATAATAAACATTATTGTTTTATTTTTAAAGGTTTGCAGCTCCTGCTGCTGGCAGAGGGTGACTCTCCTTTGTCATAGTGGAGGAGACGTCCCTGGAGTGTATGCTTGGTTCAATCAGCAACCTCAGTCACAAATGTCTTTGTATAGGCCTTCTGTCCAGTCTAATTATTGTCACAACCTAAATTTTCTCATTACCGGTACGTTCTGTCCCTCTGCAGACAGGCCAAGTAAACAGCCTGGAAAAATTAGCTTCAGTTGCCATTTGCGGAAAGGAAGCCAAATGATTCCATGACTTAAATGTGGAAGACTTTCAATTTTTAAAGTCTGAATAATTCTATCTCTAGAATTTTGGTAAAAAATGTCTACTATGACAAAATCTGAATGCCAGAGCTAGAAGAGGTGCCATGTCAAATGCCCCTCTGTCTTACATTTTTAGATTCTGAAAGCAACACATGACAGAGCACCTAACTGAATATGTAAGAGTACCAATGTAAGCAGAGCTCTTATGCGGATTTAGGGAGAATTTGGAGAGGAGAGATGGACTTCAACTAGTTTAAGGATACTTCTGAGGCTCCATTACGAAATGTATGGAAATAGTTGAAATCCTCGTTCATATTTTAGGATATTTTTAAAAAATGTTCAATTACTAAAAGACAAACAAAAGGAAAATATTACTTACCCAGTAGATATCTGCTCATGGTTTGTGGGGCTGTTGATTCACACGCTGTGCATACTGCTGTCATCTAGTGTTGTGCCCGGATGTGTGCAAGTTGTTTTTCTTCAAAGAAGTCTTTCAGGTCACAAGGTCCGTTGACTTCTCCTGGTAATGCACATGGGGATGAACTCCATTGCTAGATTGTTTTCTCCTGAAAAGTGGGTGAGGTAGAAGTGAGATGGGAGTGATGTACAATGAGATATCCATGCAAAAAGGGAAAAGTGAAAAAGGATATAAAGAGAGCTGCAGTGGCCACAGGTGTTCGGGAAGGAGGGTCAGGGCATGTGAATCTACAGCACTACATGCCCCAAACACATGTCTACTGGGTAAGTAATAATTTCTGTTTGAGGCATGTGTGGTTGTAGGTATTCATTCTGTACATAGACAGTAAAGCAGTCCTCCCAAAAGTGGTGGCTAACCTGTGGTTGTTGCAGTAGGTTGAAAAGGTGTATGGAGTACTGCCTGGGCATCTTTGGCTTATTGTCTGGCAAGCATATCCACACAGTTGTTTTTTTAAAGGTGTGTGGTGTGGACCAGGTAGCTGCTTTGCATATGTCAGCTACTGGAATATTCCATAGGAAGGCCATGTAAGCTCCTTTTTTGGGAGTGGAGTGGAGTGAGGTTCTCTTTGCTTTAGCATAGGTAGTTTGGATTCATTTGACTATCCATCTGGCAATGCCTGATTTGGAAAGGGCCTTTCCTTTGTGGGGTTTTGAGAAAGCAACAAATAGTTGCTGAGTCTTTCTGAAAGGTTTTGTCCTCTCTATTTAATACATGAGGGCTCATTTGACATCTAACGTGTGAAGATCCCTTTCTGCTACTAAGTCTGTATGGGGGAAAAACACAGGGAGTTCTATTGATTAGTTCAGGTGGAATTGAGAAATTACCTTAGTAAGAAATTTAGGGTTGGTGTGTAGGACAAATTTGTCCCCATGCACTTGAAAGAAAGGTTCTTCTAGGGTTAGTGCCTGGAGTTCACTGACACACCGAAGGGAAGTAATGGCAACCAAAGAAGCAACCTTTCATGAGAGGTACTGAAGGGGATACGAGTGGAGAGACTCAAACGTGGGGCCCATGAGTCTGGTGAGGATGATATTGCGGTTCTATGTTGGATGTGGTGGAGTTCAGGGAGGGATTACTCTTTTGAGGCCCTCCATGAAAGCTTTGATATCTGGAACTCCGAAAAAGGAAACATGTTCTCTATTCTATAGGTAAGCAGCCACATCAGCTAGATGAAGCCAAATAGAAGTGACTGCCAGTCTGCAGGTTTGGAGATACTGCAGGTAGCAGAGAATGCCTGTACTGTAGCTGTGAGCAGGTTAATATGTTTTGAGTGACAGTAGTGGAAATATATTTTCTATTTGGCCACGTAGCATGCTCGGGTAGTGAGTCTATGTGTTTCCTTCAGGATGGCCATGCTTTTGGGAGGTAATTGGACATGTCCCAATTCTAAGACTTCAGGTTCTGTGTGAGAAGATCTGGCCTGATTAGGAGTCTCTGGTGCGGAACCACTGAAAGTTCCAGAAAGGTCATGAACCACAGTTGGCGGGCCCAAGAAAGGGGCCCTAGAAGTGAGGGATGTTTGAAATAACCTCTAAACAACAAATGGAAGCAGGGAGAGAGGAGAAAAAAAAAGTGTAGGCAAGTATCCCTGACCAGTTCATCCATAGTGCATTGCCTTTGAACTGTGGGTACCTGAATGTGATGTTTGGGCATATTGCATTTTCTACGGTTGCAGATAGGTCTATTTAGGAAAAATCTCATCACTGGAAGTGCTGGTAGAGGACTTGCAAGCGGAGTTCCCACTCATGGGCCTGTTGCTGCATCCTGTAGAGGAGCTCTGCAAAATTGTTGTCCAACCCCCAGGAGGTACTCAGCAAGTAGGTGGAATTTGTGATGGAGAACCCACCACCAGATCTGCTGGGTAAGCTGAGACAGCTGTGGAGACCAAACCACCCCCCCCCCCACCCCCTCTGTTTTTGAAGGTAAAGGATGACTGTGTTGTTGTCCCTGCGGACGAGGACAACTTTGCCCCCCAGATGGGAAAGGAAAGCTTTCAATGAAGGGTGAACTGCTAGGAGTTCTAAATAATTGAGGTGAAGGACCTGGTGGTTGGGTTCCCAGTGTCCTTGGATGGTCAAAGTTTGGAAATGTATATGTAGATGATATACTGTTCTTCATGACAGACCCTTTTTTTTACAGGGCAACATATCCTCCGGATTCTGCAAATATTCTGCGAAACATCGGCCTCTACATAAACGTGCCCAAATCTGCCTTATGGCCTTTAAATGGGTATATAGGCCTTTTTGAGTGGGCACTGGACATATGGGTCATGGGTGAGGGCCTCAAAAACATGGGGGTGTATTTATCCCCTACTAGGAAGTGGTCTTGGGCTAGAAACATTGAATCGGTGATGACCAGGGCACAGGACAAAACTAGGGAATGGTCGCTCCTTCCTTTATCATCGATGGCCGATCGTCTATCTTCAAGATGATCTCTCTTCCTCGATTTTATATCAGTTGCAAAACTACCCATACGCCGTTCCCCACATCTGGTTTCGTCAGACTAATTCAATTTTTTCAGGATTCCTTTGGAATAGAGTGGTTACAGGGGGCGACGTCCCATATTTCTCTCACCACTTATTTCCAATCGACCTATAGTGGTGGCATGGACTCTGCCGACATATACTCTTATTATAGAGCCTCGCAACCATTGATAATTAATGACTGGTGGTGTTGCCATTATGGTGACCCAGCGTACACAACTGGGGAAGAGGGCTATGGGCAAATACCCCATTACTCAAATGCCTTTACAGTAACGTGAAAATAAATCAGCTCACCTGCAACACAGGTTGTCATCAACATATGGCAAGATACACTACGACGCCTGGGCTAGTGGGGCAACCCCACTGAGACAGCGCCTTTATGGCATGGCACGGTCATGCAACAAGTGACCTGCTGGAGGGGTTTGGGAACTGGGAACTGATAGGCATCTCAACCCTGGGTGTTGTCATGGATGGCACAGTCCTGAAACCATTCCAGGGACTCCAACAGGATTACCAACTTCAACACAATCAATTTAATCGATACCTGCAGCTAAGACACACCAGCACTCCATACATCAAACATCTTGACACACTACCTGAGCTCATTCCCTTGGAGGGCAAACTCCTGTTGGGTGACTTGGGAGACCACAAAAACTCCAAAATATATTGCTCCTTTGTGATCAATAGCACACACACACTTATGGCACTACGGCGTTTCCGAGAGACAGACGATGAAGCCTTGGATGATGAGGACTGGACAGAGGCAGTACGGGCCCCACTGGAGACAGCCATTTTGGCACGACTCTGCCTGATTCACCTAAAATACTTACATACAGTCCATTACACAAGACATCACCTGTGGCGCTTGGGGGTGGTGGACTCCCCATTATGCCTCTGGTATCAGACAACAGATAGCACACATTCATACATACTGTATGGGAATGCCCCACACTAGATCACTTCAGGTGGGGGTCACCGGCTGCCTTGGTGCGGTTCTTTTCATGGACCATTCTAACCCACAACTGATCCTATTGCACATCTGCCATGGTCTAGGGGGTAACAGATACAAGCAGTCACTCCTTTTTCTAGGCTTTACCATTGCGAAGAGGGACATAACCCATGCATGTACATCAGATAGTGCACCCTCTATCACTGAGTGGAAGCAAAGCCTGGATTACTGAATGGGGCTATAAACACCGGTGTTTCAGGCATGGGGGTGCCCACATAAACATCCCAAAATATGGCAGAGATGGGACGATTACAGAGGTATAGTGCTCCCTTCAGCATGCACTCCTCAAGCACACCTAGAGGACTAGGTCACAAATTATTGTGCCTTATATTGTGATCAGGATCATTAGACATATACAATACAATTATGGCTCCTGGGTGCTGGAGGGGGGTTGGGGCGGTGGGTGGAGGGCTATCTGTGATTGATTTGCATAATGAGTTTTGAGTTTGTTGTTGCAAAATGTTTGCTGTATTCTGCCGGCCTTGGCTGGCTTATGTGAAAATACAATAACATTTGTTGTGAAAAAAAAGTGAGAGGTGTTCATTGTGATGGTCTCCTGTGAAAGTGGGTTGACAAAAGGCAGCCACTGCAACAGGTTTTTGGTGTTCCAACACACGAGAGAGTAACAAGTGAGGTGGCAGACCAACACTAGATCTTCCCAATGACCCTCCGCTGGAGACCATTGCTGCGCTACACATTCCTGCAATGGATGCATGTGTAGCCTTGCATGTGGCACTATTGCAATGATGAAGGCCGTCATGGCTAGGAGGTGTGTAACTGTCCTGGCTGTGACCTGGTCATCTGGAGAAAGTGCAGAAGGAGTGTGTGAAAAGACCGTATTCTTGCCACATTGGGGTAGGCCAGCACTGTTTCTCATTTGAGGATTGCTGCTAAGTATGGTTGAATTTGTTGGGGTTGGAGGTGGGATTTTGCAATATTGATGGTGAATCCCAAATTGTGTAGAAGATGTATCCTGTCTGAGTGTGTTTATGGCATAGATGATGGGTGGAACTCTTGATGAGCCAGTCACCCAGATAAGGGAAGACGATGCTCTGCCAATGCGGGTGTGCGGCTATCACAGCGAGGCACTTTGTGAACACTTGGGGAGCTGCAGATGCACTGGGTGTATTGGTATGTGAAAGTACAAGTCCTTCAGGCTGAGAGCGGTCATGAAGTCGCCCTGTTGTAGAAGAGGTATTACATCCTGCAGGAAGTGCATATGAACATTTTCAGTGGATGTACTAGCTGAGGGAGCTATCTTTCTGGGGAATTAGAAAGTAAACGGAGTACACTCCTGAGCCTTGTTGAGGTGATACCAGATCAATGCCGCCTTTGTGAAGAAGCAATCGCACCCCTTCTTTGAGCAATTTCATGTGCTCTGCTGTAAGTCTGTGTTTGCGGAGTGGTATCTTTGGAGGTGTGGTAGTTAGCTCCACATAGTAACCCTGCTGTATGATGTCCAGCACCCACTGGTCGGGGGTGATGTTCTGCCAAGTGGGGAAAAACTCTTGCAATCAGCCCCCAACAGGTGATAGGGGGCAGGAGGGGGAAGTCAGGGTTTGTTGAATGTGGCAGGGGTTGTTTTTGGGGAGGGACCTCTGCCTCCACCTGGAGTTAATACCCCTATAGGTTCCTCTGAAAAAATCTCTACCTGAGTGTGACAGGGACGGTGGGCGATTATACACTGTGGAGGTTTCAGAAGTTTGTTTTGAGCATCCATGGAAGAGTATGTGGCAAAAGAAACTACAGAAAGTGGGTGTTTGAAGTGAGCCCATAGCTTTTGCTGTCTCAATATCTTTTTCATCTTCTAAAGGACTTGCTCCACATGGGGCCCGTAAAAATGCTGGCCATCAAAAGGTAGGGCCAGCAAGTTCTGCTGCACCTCAGGACTGAAACTTGATATGCATATCCATGCATAGCGTGCGAGAAGTAGGCTTGAGTTGAGCAGCAGTGTCGGAAGCATCAAGGGTAGATTGTATGGTGGTGTTAGAAATGTATTTCCCTTCAGAAACCAAACCATGTCCTCTTTTTCTGTGTTCCTCAGGGAAGTATTGAAGAAGTTCCTCCAATTAACCCCAAGTGGCTCTGTCGTATTTACCCAAGAGACCTACAGAATTGGCAATACACCAGTGGTTAGTGGACTGTGCTGCACTCATTTACCCACAGCATCTAGGGCCAGATGTACCCAGAAGGCCTTTTGCGAGTCGGAAATAGCGATTTTTAAGAAATCGCTATCTCTGATTCGCAAAATGCAATGTATCACATTGGCGATTCGGTAATAGCGATTTCTTAAAAATATCAAATGCTATTACCGAATCGCAAATTGTGATACCGGCCCCATACGCACCTATGGGCCTGTAGGCCCATATTTGCAATTTTTTTGCATTTCCAAAATTGCGATTTCTTAACAAAATCCCTGGGTGCTGGGGGCCTAAGGCCCCCTCTGCTGCACCCCAAAACGTTTTTTAGGACATGTAAGGTGCACACATGCCAAAAGGGCATGTGTGCTTTACATTTACATTTTAAAAATGCATTTTAAATGCATTTTTTTAATTTGCACATGGTTACCACCAAGTTCAACTTGGTGGTAAATAGCGATTCCTTAATGCCCAATTCGCATTAAGGAATTGCTTCTTACATGTGCTTAGAAATTGCAAATAAGGAATCCTTATTTGCGATTTCTTATTTAGAGAGAATTTGCGACTCTCTAAACAGGGTCGCAATTTTAAGGAATCGCTATTTTAGCGATTCCTTAAAATTGCTTTCAGAATGCCTTTAATACATTCTGAAATGGCTTTTTGCATTCGCAAACGGGCATTCGCACCATTTGCGAATGCAAAAAGCTTTCATACATCTGGCCCCTAGTCTTTCACTTTCTTATCATGCGGATGGGGCTATCTCCGGTTGTTTGGGAGCTATTCCCCTTCAGCACCGTATATACCACAAGAAAGTCTGGGGGAAGCTGACCTCTAATGTAAGGATGATCTGATGAGCATGCTTTATACTTTTTATCCACTCAGGGAGTAATTACCCAAGCACAGACAGGGTCCTGGAAAACGTTAGCTGTGTGATATAACAAGCCATATTATCATAGGGAGATATTGTGTAGTGCGTTATGTGGAGGAGAGGGTCTTAAATAAGAAATCCTCTTCTATCGGATCTGAGTGGAGGGGAACTTTTATGATAGGCAGCAGCTCTGGTGAGGCGCTACTGATATGTGGAGGAATCATCTGAGGGGATAGTCAAGCTGGGTAAAAATCAAGGTTGGTGTCTGCTGGGGGCTCATCATCATGTGTCCGATTGAT
This sequence comes from Pleurodeles waltl, assembly GCF_031143425.1. NCBI lineage: Eukaryota > Metazoa > Chordata > Amphibia > Caudata > Salamandridae > Pleurodeles > Pleurodeles waltl. Next base: position 713,563,822 of record NC_090450.1, read on the forward strand.
CTGGCTGCAGGGAATGGGTGTAGGGTTTTCCCCCTTCTATATCCTCATTGTATGGAAGTGGTGACTGTGTGGAGTGCAGGAAAGATGGTCCTCATGTGAGGAGTGAGGGGAAGGCAAGTCCTGAGTGGCTTGTGTTGGTGATGGAAGAGCAGGTAGTGGACTGGTGGCCTTGTCATTTCCTGTGTTTAGGAGCTGGGGCTTCATCCAGGGCTTCCAGGAATGAAAGCTGCCATTTCAGTGAAGGTATGGCAGTTCCAGCTGGGCAGGTGATGATCCGGCCCGTCTGATGATGTATTGCCAAATGTACCTGTTGAGCATCAATCACCTCTTGAAGCTGATGGATGAGTGGATCAACTGTGGTGGTAGTTGACTTTGGTGCTGAAGGCTTCAATGTCGATGTTGGTTTCAGCACTGGTTGTTTTGGTGCTGACGGTTGTGGCGCTAACGGTTTTGCCTCTGATGACTTACTTGATGCTGAGCCAGTTTTGGTCGATGCCGAGCTAGTTAGCTTAGAATGTTTTTTTCAGTTCCGAGCTGGAGCTGGGCTTTGTGGCCGAAGTCGATGATCAGTACGTAGCATGGCCTCAGGGCAGTGGTGGCGCGATGATCTTCTGTTGATGTTCCTGAGTGATGGGTGGCCTTTTGTAGAGGCATGCGAGCTGTGTCGGGGAGGGTAAGTATGTGCACTCATGACCTGCTGAGCTGCTAGAAAGTTCTCGATCTCCATGTCAGAGCTGGCACTGTCCTCAGGTGAGAACACTTCCTCGTCAGCTGCATATGTCTCGGTGTGGTGTTCCGGAAGCCCTTTAGTGCCGGAGAGGGTCACCGGTTCGTGCCACTCCTTTGCAACGTCTCCAAGACTCGGGTCGACGATCATGAGGGTCTTCTTCAATCTGAAGGAGCTGCAAGCATGGTAAGTGAGCTTGTTATGCTCAGGTGAAAGGCAAAGGTTACAGACTGTCTTCCTGCTCCTCTAGTCTCACAAGTCTTTTCAGTGGGTGGTTTGCCCACTGCTTTATCCTGGGGAGTGCAAAGCCACAGTCTCACAAGTCGTTCCAGTGGGTGGTTTGCCCACTGCTTTATCCTGGGGAGTGCAAAGCCACAGTCTTACAAGTCTCTCAAGTGGGTGCTTTTCCCACTGCTGCATCCTGGGGAGTGCAAAGCCACAGTCTCACAAGTCTTTTCAGTGGGTGGTTTGCCCACTGCATTATCCTGGTGAGTGCAAAGCCACAGTCTCTCAAGTTTATGCTTTTGAGGTGGGGGACTGTCCGTGGTCTGGCTCCTTGGCACACTGGCTACCCTGCTGCTTGGCGCACTCCAGAAATCGGTTACTGCTGGCACCACTGTTCCCGCTGATGTTGTGGCTGAGGTGCTGGGTTGGGACCAAGAAAGGTGCGCCCTAGGGGACTGAAGGGGTGGGGGAGGTGAGGGGAAGAGGTCAAGGTTGGACAGGAAACATTTTTTGGACACACTGGGACGGGTAGATGGAGGGGTTTTGGGAGTGGAGGAAGAGGTAGTGGTTGTAGAAGGTCTACGTTTGCTGACTTTGGGTGAAGGTGCATGGGCTGGAGACTGTTGGGTGGGTGTGTGGCTGCATTTTGTGTACCTTGGGAGGTGGGCTCACAGGCACACTGGGAGAGGACACAGGGGATGTGTGAATGGTAGTGGGGGTGGTGAGTGCAAGTGAGCGGGGGTGGTGATGGGTGTGCTGGTGATGGACATAGTGGCTGAAGATGTAGTGCATGCAGTTGTGAGTGGAGACGAGACAGGGAGGGAGGATGGAGACGAGGAGGAGGGGGACACAGTGGAGGCAGTGGATGTTGGTATGTGTGCATGGGCATGATGCTTGTGTGAGTGCCTGTGGGATGTGTGGTGCTTGTGTTTGCCAGAGCTTCCCTTGTGTGTTGAGGTGTGTGCATGCTGGTCTGATGGTGTGCTTGGGATAGGCTGAGGTACAGGGGTTTGGGTCTGGGTGGAGGAAGTTGGAGGGGGGAGGCTGGACACAGGGAAAATGGCTGCTATCAGTGTTGAGGCCAAAGACTGAAAAGCTCGCTGTTGGGCTGCCTGACCAGAATGAATGCCCTCCAGGTATGCACTGGTCTGTTGTAACTGCCTCTCTACACCCTGAATGGCATTCAAAATGGTAGACTGGCCAACAGTGAGGGACCTGAGGAGGTCAATGGCCTCCTCACTGAGGGCAGCAGTGCTGACTGGGGCAGGGGCTGAGGTGCCTGGGGCGAAGGAGATGCCCACCCTCCTAGGTGAGCGGCCACGGGGCACACGCTGAGGGGCTGCTGGGGGGGCGGTGCTGGTAGGCGGGGTGGCGGCTGTACCTGTGGATGCGGTGGGCACTGAGGGGCCTGCCACCGCAAGGGAGCTCCCATTAGAGGAGGAGTCCGTGTCGCTGGTCTCAGCTCCTGTCCCCTCGCCCTCCGTCCCTCTGGTGGCTTCAGACTCTGTTGTGTCGCCCTCCAGGGCCATGTGGGATGCAGCTCCCTCCTGCTCCGGTGCCACTGCTCCTCTGCCTGATGATGCTAATGCACACAAGAACAGGGAGACCACAAAAAGGGGGGGGAAGACAGAAGAAAGACATGTTGAGTGCATGCAATACCGCTACCGTTGGCGGACACTACAGACACAGAAGCCCCCTGCACTACGCCGTGCACTTTGAGTTCCCTAATTAATCACAGGGCCATGGGGTACAAGGCCTATGCCCGATTGCTGCACACATGGAAGTCACAGGAGCCTGACTAGGTGTAGTTGGCTCTGAACACTGGTGGGGTGGGGTGCCACATGGCCTGCCTTACGAAGGGACCTTGCCTACTAAACTCGCCCTGGCCTAGGGGAACCCACAGCCCACCTCCCCCACCCAGACACCTCCAATGCGCACAGAATCAGCTGAATGAGAGTGTACTCACCCCCTTGTGGCTGCTGTGATGCCCTCAAGCGCCCATCCAACACCGGATAGGCCACCGCCAGGATCCGGAACATCAGGGGGGTCATGGTGCAACGGGCACCCCTCCCACGTTGGGAGGCCATCCCCAGCTGGGCCTCCGCCGTCTTCTTGCTCCAGTGGCGGATGTCCTCCCATCTTTTACGGCAGTGGGTGCTCTGTCTGTGGTGGACCCCCAGGGTCCGGACTTCCTTGGCGATGGCACGCCAAATATCCTTCTTCTGGTGGGCGCTGACCTACAGGAGTAGTACAGGGGAAAAGGAGAAGATATAACCGTCCGTACCGGCACAGTCATTGGCCCGCATCCCTACCCTTGCCATGACGCATATGCACTCACCGTCGTTTCATGCACGCCTCATTCTCCCCCCCATCTGCCATCCACACCACTCCACACAGGCATTGCCCATTCGGCATGCTCACAGTGTACTTACCTGTTTGTCTGGAGATCGTAGAGTAGCGTGTACTGGGGGAGGACCCCATCCACTAGTTTCTCCAACTCCTATGTGCTGAAGGAAGGGGCCCTTTCCCCAGACACGAGCCATTGTCTCTTCCAGACTGAGGTCACAGCAGCACTTGCAGTGTATGTCCTGTCCTGTCGAAGATCAGGTGTCAACTGAGTGAACAGAGAGGAAATGGCGGTCACGTCCGCGGCGGTGCGTACCGTCAACGCCGGCGTACATCATCATTGGCTCCTGGGACCCATAGGGTCCAATGTTAACCAATGCAGGATTGCGCCGCAGTCTTCGACCGCCTACCGCAACGGTGTACAACGCCAGCGAAGTTACCTCATATCCCCTTGTCCCACATTACAGGTCAGGCAGCCGCCATTTCAGGGGGCCACTTGGCATTAATTTTAAATGTGTCACACATATCTAGGCCTTGCATACACACTAATATAGGCACATAGCGGTTTTAAAAAATTGGGGAATAAAGTTGTGTTTACGTACCTCAGTGTTGGCTGACTCTCTGCTCGCTGTTCTCCTTCATAGAGCACGTCCGCTGGGGCAGGTGAGGAGATGGTGGCATCCTCCGGTGTGCAGACCGCTGGTGGACCTGTCGACAATGGAGGTGCGACTTGTAATTGTCACCTACAGACTTGATCGTGCCACAATCCTGGAACTGTGTGCCCAGTTGGAGCCAGACCTGATTTCAGCTATCCGCCATCCCACAGGAATCCCCCCTCTAGTGCAGGTCCTGTCAGTACTCCATTTCCTGGCAAGTGGGTCTTTTCAAACTACAGGTGCCATAGCATCAGGGATGTCCCAGCCTATGTTCTCCAACGTGTTGTCCAGAGTGTTGTCTGCCCTGCTGAAACACATGCGCAGCTACATCGTTTTCCCTCAGGTGGAGGGTTTGCCTACCGTGAAAGGTGACTTCTATGCTTTGGGACATATCCCCAACATCATAGGTGCCATTGATGGGACACATGTGGCCTTGGTCCCCCCCTGCAGGAGTGAACAGGTGTACAGAAACCGGAAGAGTTACCATTCTATGAATGTGCAGATGGTGTGTTTGGCCGACCAGTACATCTCCCATGTAAATGCCAAGTTTCCTGGCTCAGTGCATGACTCTTATATTCTGAGGAATAGCAGCATCCCTTATGTGATGGGGCAACTCCAGAGGCACTGTGTGTGGCTATTAGGCGAGGACATGGACCCTATACAGTGTGAATAGTTGTCTGGGCCTGGGGTTGTCCCTAAGGGTTAGTCTGTGTCTAACAGTTGTCCCTCGACATGTGCAGGTGACTCTGGTTACCCCAACCTGTCATGGTTACTGACCCCAGTGAGGAATCCCAGGACAAGGGCAGAGGAACGCTACAATGAGGACCATGGGCGAACTAGGAGGGTTATAGAGAGGAACTTCGGCCTCCTGAAGGCCAGGTTCCGGTGCCTCCATATGACAGGTGGTTCCCTATTCTACTAACCAAATAAGGTGTGCCAGATCATCGTGGCCTGCTGTATGCTTCACAACTTGGCTTTGCGGCGACAGGTGCCTTTTCTGCAGAAGGATGGTCCAGAAGGAGGTCTTGTGGCAGCTGTGGAGCCTGTGGACAGTGAAGACAAGGAAGCAGAAGAAGAGGACATCGACAACAGAAACACGGTGATTCATCAATACTTCCAATGAGACACAGGTAAGAAGACATCACTGCCAGCTACATCTAATATAATTGTTCTACCTCTCATCTGTCTGTCACTTTCACCCAGTGTATGGACCTTGAGTTGTCACTTTCCCTTTCAATTTCACAGACGTGGGTCCCACTGTGTGACATCTGCTTTGTTTCCGTATGGACTAGAGCTGTGTGACATAGGTATGTTGACAATACAATGGACATATCATTTTTACACAGTTATTGCAAATACACATTTTCGAAAGCACAGACTGACTCCAGATTGTTTTGTGCTTTAAGGGTGTTTATTTAAGTGCAAATTATTGGAGGGTGTTGTAAAATGGTCAGGGGTGATGGTGGAGGAATGTCCATGGCAGAGTCCAGTCTATTAGTCTCAGAGGTGCATTGTCCAAAGGAGCATAGGAAGTGGAGCTGAGGCAGTTTAAGGATGGACAGGGTGACAAAGTGGGACAGAAGGATGACAATCAGGGTGGTCTCATTTCTTGGCGGGGGTCTTGGCATTGCTCTCTGTCTTTGTCCTGGATCTCAGGGACCGTTTGCGGGGTGGTTCTCCATCTGCAGGGGGTGGGGTGCTGGTGTCGTGGTCCTGTGGGGGTGCCTCCTGTCCACTAGCGCCGGCGGAGGTGGTGGGCAGTTCATCATCCAGGCTAGTGTCAGGGGCCCCTTGTTGTGCCACAGTGTCCCTCCTGGTGTTGACGAGTTCCTTCAGCACCCCTGAGCTCCTCCTCAGAGAACCTGGGGTGTCTTTGCAGTGCCATGGGGTGGTGTGGGTGATGTGTGGGGTGGGGTGTGTTGCGATGTGTGGGGTGATGTTTAGGGGTGTATTGTGTTTTGTGCATGGATGTTATGTGAGTGATGGTATGGAGTGCCTGTGGATGCTAGTTTGTAGATGGTGGTGTCTCTCTCTGGCCTTCAGTCGCAATTGTGGTCGTAAGGGTTTGTGGGTGATGTGGGTGTGGGCTTTATATTGTATTGAGTGTGTGGGAGTGGTGTGTGTATGTGTATCAGGTGTGTGTATTTCGATTTGTCCAATGTGGTAGTGTTTTGTATATGTATGTGTATTTTGAGCACGGCGGTGTGTACCGCCAATGGAATAGCGCGGTTGAAAGACCGCCGCGTGGATTCTTGGGTCGTGATAGTGTGGGCGTATTCCTGTTGGTGTAACGGTGGAGGTTTTGTTATCGCCAGTTTATCACTGACCTTTGGTGTGGCAGAGTTGTGTGGGTGTCTAAATTTTGGCGGATTCAGAGCTGTGGGCCATAATAGCTGTGGCGGAATTCTGCGGCTGCGGCGGTGTGTTGGCGGTCTTCTGCACGGCAGTAAGCTGCATTTACCGCCAATGTTGTAATGACCCTCTAAGTGTCCTAGTTCATCTTGGGACGTGAGGAGGGCCCCGTAATTGCCATCACCTGCAGTACAGCCAGCGCTATTTAGCGTGCTTGTGGGACCCGCAGCACGGGACGTGCGTGGGCCATGCCCAAGCAAAGCCCAGGCCAAGTGTGAGCCCCTCTGTGTCCATCCATGGCCTAATGAGGCTGGGGTGGGCCCACTCTTTTGGCCCGCAGTTCTTGGACTTTCTGAATCCTGCCTTTATTAACCATGTTGCTCTGCTCTGTCTTTACCTGATCTGCTGGGGTGGGACTAGGTCTCCCCAGTAGGTTTTGCCTATTCCATTCCAGGAGGAGGGGGTCGGTGCTATAAAATCGCAATCCATCAACTGCGGCCAAAAGGAGGCTAGGCTGGGCCACCTCTCTTGATTTTGTTGTAAAGCTCTGTGTTGTCATATCCAAGAGCCCTTGGATGAGCTAAGGTACTGTGCCATCTGAATCCCTGTTTATATTGCCTTCTCCCCTCTGCCCCCACTTTTCTAATACTGCTGTGACAACTTCACTCATGCAGTGGGGAAATGGAAAGCTGCCTCAGGGATAACGGTCTCTGCCCAAGTGCATACCACTGTTGACAGCTTTTTGTTTCGGGACGTGGATTTTATATCTAAAGAAATCCATTTGGGCTGAGCGAATGCTCTCCCTCACAAATGATGACCTCTGTGGGCCTTCTACCTGTATGCTTCTACCTTCAACAGACTCTTGTGATGATGCCTTGGCTAGTACCAATGTCAGTGTTCATGGTACATCTATTGGGAGTCACGCGCCTCTGGCACTGACACCTTTATAGAGGTAGATGCGGGAGAGTCACAAATGGGACCAACAATGATTCACATTCGTGTGCCCCCCGGTCCTGCGGCCAAGTGCAGGAAATATCTGTCTAAATCTAAAGGAGGGCAGTGCAAAAATACAAACCCGAGCAGAAGACAGTTGCTGTCAAGTCCCCAGCTAACCACAATCCTGTGTTGACCCCTGGGACTTTTGGAATAGTGTTTGTGGGCGACTAAGTGACCTTTTAGACCTTAAACTTTGTTTCCTGCATGAGCACCTCTTAGTTGTCGAGGGACATTTGAATACATTCATAAAAAAATCTGATGGATGGATACCTGGTCCATCTAAGGAGCAGCCTTGTATGCAAAGGAGCAAATTACGGTCCACACCCTCAATCGGATATACCACTGAACCGGATACAGGGGGTTTGCTAGTCAGGGGTAAAGTCACTGCACAGTATGGAGTGGATTCAAGGAGTTCCAGGATATCATGGAACAAAGGGGGCCTTCCAGCTGTAGCTGAGTCACAATCTCACCTGAAGCATTTCCATGTGATTATTTTGCATCCTGCCTCGTGCCCGTATGTGGTCATTCTAGCCAATGTCCCTAGACTACCATCTGGCGCTATAGAGTCTACCTTTGATCTGAAAAACAAGGTGACATACTAGATCTACAACAAATTTAGTCCTACTAGTAACCTTTATGACAACATTCTCTGAGCATAGAGTGGGGAATTGGGCCGCTACCCCATCAGTTTCAGGGTGACTATCATTCTAAACTTTTGAAAGCCCTCAGCTGCGGATAAATGCTGTTCCAGGCCAGGACAGGTGGTCAAAAACCTGGGGAAATAAACTCTCTCCCTCTGGGTTTCTTTTACAGGCATCTGGCCCTGCCCATCCCCTCATCCATTGGCTGTCAACTTCAATAACATCTTTACTGTCGCAATCAACCCTTGCTCTGAAATAAATATGCACTTCTTGCCAATCTTGAGGATATTGATTGACAAAGAGAGAGGGGGTGTATCTCCAGCAAGGCCTTGGTCTCTAAGATTCCTGCATGTGCAGACAGTCCATCTTTGATACCCATGTCTATTATATCTCCTCTGCCAGGGCAGGACTGCCCTGGATCTGTTGATATACCCCCTGACTTTCCTCTTGTATCCCGTTACCATTCTATGCCCTTGGCCTCGTGCTCGTGGAACATTTGTGGCTCAGTCCTTTGTCAACCTCTAACAAGGGTCAGTTCTATTGGACAGGTGTCACCTTCTGTCTACAAAGACAGTCCCATAGATAATACCAGCCTTAAATTTCTGCGCTGGAATGCATCTGGCCTCTCTCCTGAATTATATATTGTTGAATGGATTAAGTTCTATGATAAGGCCTATGATATTGTTTTCTTCAGAAGACTTGGGCACAAGAGGACAGTTGTTTTGATTGGTACACCTGTTTCAATCTTCCTGCATCCCCCTCTGACGCAGGATGAGAAAAGGGTGGCTTGGCTGCATGGTTTAGAGTAGCCATTGGATGTAAAATAAACCCAATATCGACGGATGGGGAGTACATTCAGGTGTTCGACTTAAGGCGGGGCCCTAAATTTGGTATCCTCCTGGTCAACTTTTATAATAATTATATTTCTGGCAGGGAAAATTGGATTTTGCGTGGGCTATTTTCTCAGATAGAGGAGTTTGCATTGAGCCATGCTTAGGTGCAAGGACCTTTTAACTTTATAGTGGCAGGTGATTTCACTGTTAAGGTGGGCATTTTGGCTTCCCTTTCATCTTTCATCTTCATCCTTCACAACAGACATAGACAAAATAAGTTATATAGATCAGGACACTATGGATTCGAGAGTGCAGCTACTGTATGTTGTTTTGCTATCATATGATATGGAAACTAACGCCCCTAGTTTGGCGTCTGCTGTTACCCTAACCTACACAGGCAGGAGGGGTGGGTTAGTAATAGACTATGGGCCTCATTTCAACCTCTGCAGTCTTTTTCCAAGACCGCTGAGGTACCGCTGTGCTGAAGACTGCCAGTGCAGGCGGTCTTCCGCACAGCGCATCATGACTGCTGGCAGCCCTCTGTCCTTTTTCGGACGGAGAGCCGCCAGTAGCCATAGTGGCGGTTGACGGGGATTCGGTGTGGCAGTGTTCTGGTGACGGGGAGCTGATCCCCCATGGATCTCGTTCTCTCCCGGAGGATCACCGGACAAGGTAAGGTGATTGTCTGGTAGGGGAGGGGGATGGAGGGGTGTTGTGTGCGTGCATGGGGGTGTGCGTGTGAGTATGTAGAGGGGGTGTGTGAGTGCGTGTATGCATGCATGGGGTGTGTTGTGTGTCAGGAAAATGTGTGCGGGTCGGTCTGTTTGCATGTGTGCAGGTATGTGTTGTTGTAGTGTATGTGTGCGTGTAGGGGGTGTGTGTGTTAATGTTGTGGGTGGGGAGGGGGGTCCTGACACCTTTGGGGGGCCGTAGGGGGGTTGGGTTGTGTGGGGGGAGGATTCGGGGTGGGGGAGGGGTTGGGGTAGACCCCTATCAGGGCCAGGGAAGGAATTCCCTGGCACTGATAGTGCCTACTGCCATGGATTTTGCGGCGGTTCCAAACCTCCCGAAATTTATGGCGGTATGCAGGGTCCTGATACCGCCGGCGGTCTGGTGACGGAAGCCGGGATGGAGACCGAAGTCTCCAGCCCAACGGTCGTCACCGCCCTGGTGGTCGGAGTGGAGAAGTGGCGGATGACCATGGCGGTGACCGCCATGGTCATAATTCCATTTTTTTAATGCCGGCCTGTTGGCGGTATTACCGGCACTTCTCCTCCCCCCCACCAGGGTCGTAATGAGGGCCTATGTCTTAGTTTCTCAGAGAATGAACGTCTTCATCTCGAGTGGGAGACAGTTTATAGTTACCATAACCCTTACCATTGTCACCGCAAAGGAGACAAGTATCCATGGGTGGAAAGGCATCCACTGACTACCAAAGATTTGGCACACAGGTTAGTTTGGCGCACATCAAATATGATTAAGGTCATGGTTCAGCTGACTAATGAGAGTGCTGAACTGTTGGTAAGGTGCACATCAGAGTCGTCAGTGCCCTCTGAAGTTTTAATTAGTTTTACTGATCTAACCCGGCACATTAGAGATATATTGACAAAACTCACACATTCTAAAGTTACTATGCCAAAGTCATGGTTCAACAAAGTATGTCGAGCAGGATGACAACCAACTCCCTAGGTACCTGGGTTTAAATATCGCCTGTAGAAAGTCTTAAAAACTTGCCCTAAAAGAGAGGGAGACAGAACTTAGGGATGAGAAATCGGATAATCTTGTAGGCGCCTGTCAGGCTAAGGACACTCAGGCTTTCTGGAAATCAGTCCGAGAAGCCCTTGTTTCCGGAGGTTCCCATGATTTAATGACGACTCATATTGCCACTGATAGTTGGGTAGACCAATTCAGTGAAATTTATCAATCCAGCACCCCCCTGCACTGAGAAAGCCAAGTCGGGTGTTCCACTACCCTTGAGTGTTAGCTTTACTATTGAGGAGGTATCCAAGGCCATCCAAAATCGCCCCCTAAAAAAGCCCCAGGAGCAGATGGGATATATTTAAGGCTAACTCAGGGTTTTCTAAGGCTGGTGCCTCCTACCCCAGCCCCCGACACATTGGCATAAATCCACAATTGTCCCAGTATTTGAAAAAGGGAAACATGCAGGGTCTTAAGTGTTATTGCCCAATTTCCCTTCTGGATCCTGCCACAAAGATAATTGGGCGCGCCATACCGGATCGCCTGCTTAAATGGACACTGGAGAGACATCATTTCCCTAGCTCAGTATGGTTTTAGGAAAAGCCTCTGCACTATACTGTCTCCAAAGATAAGTGTGCTAGTGGCAGTTCCTTACAGACGGCTTTATGGACTTATCAAGCTCCTTTGACTGTGTAAATCATTCGGAATTGTGGGATAAATTGCTTTATTGCAACATCATCACTGGGCTTTAAAGACCCCTTTTAGATATGGGGAAAATGGAGAGAGCTCCACCACTTTCCTGGTTAATTGTGGTGCTTGCCAGGGATGCGTGCTTGCCCCAATACTATTTTTGCGATACATAAACGACCTAGAACGAGCGGTTGGCAGGAGAATGCACACCATGTGTATTTACAGCCACACAAGTCTCAAAAGGAGCATAATGACTGCTTGTCCAGTATCTCACAACATGGGACAAAGCTACCCTGCACAAAATTTGTTAAAAATAAAACAAGTCAAGCATGTGCACAGTCACCCTGGCCCCCAGGCTGATTACTGGATGCACACCACAGGCTTCCAATTCCCAGTCTTCCTTATTCTGCCATTACCTATAGAGGTGTTTTTATATATCTCTCATCCTTATTGATTAGTTTGGAGATGTGTTCTTTCTTTTGCTCTTTTCTGCTTTGTTTGAGTACTGGCATGTTTGAGTGTTTTGGCTCAGAAGGGTTACCTCTTTTAGTGCAACACTTTCTCAATGTGCACATCTCTATTTATTCATGAAGACTTCTGTCTTCAAATGCCCATCAGAGCCTTACACTTGGCATGTCCATAGGAACTTCAGGCTCCTCTTCACATGCTTCACAACCTGGTTTGACTCTCGAGTTCTATAACACAGGGCTTTTTTCAGCAGTCTCGGAGCCTGATTTACATTATAGCAGTTGGTCTGCCAGGGCGGGATGAGTTCTGCTGGTCTTGCAGAAGTTTAACTCCCATACTTAAAGATCTAGGATGGCCGACCAAACATACATGCGCAGTGAGGGGGGGAGTGCTGTGCACTCCCCCTCAGTGCACGTAACCTCTGTGGCCCTGCCCATTTTTTCAAAAAACGATCATAAAAACAGTTTTTTGGGAAAATGTTTGCCGCCTCCACTGCAGGCGGGAGGGTGACGCTCCTCCACCCTTATGGAGGAGCCGCCCCTGCTAGTTAGGCTTCCAGTAATATAAATAAAACAAAAGGGTAACAGACCACAATTTTGAACTGTGTCCAAGAATAAACTTTAGATAAAATATTTTGGTGTGAAACATGACCATAGTTTTAAGTCTGCATATTCAAAGACCAGTGTTCCGTGAGAGATGTGTAGTGAGGTTAGGGGAAACAAGCACAAACAAACATCACTTATAATTCTGTCCCTCATGGAATTAAGCCTCACACAGAAATATGTGGGAAAACTCCACCACTCCTTGACGAATGCAAGCATTCTGATTACATGCACAACCCAAGACATGAAGAGAAAACAAAACAATGTTCATTGCTGTTACACAGAGCATGTTTCATTGATCCCTCAAGAACATTTCAGCAGTTGGGGGCAGACTAAACACAGATTTCTCCCCTGATAGTACACCTGAAGCTCTGCACAATAAACAAAAAGATATCTGACTTTCTTGATGTCCAGCACTTTCTGCTTTCTGAAGTTTTTTTGTTTTTGCTAAAATTTCCTAGGTTAGGTTTGGAGAATAGCAGGATTCTGGAATTCCTACGTTTTTTCGACCAAAGAATCTAGGTTTAGGTTGATGAATATCAGAATTCTGGTATTCCTCTAATAGACCTTGCTTCAGAATGACTGTACTCAGAACATGTTCTCTCACATCAGCTGAATATAGCACTGCAGTGACTGTTCACCTATGTTATGTCCAGATTTTGTCTTTCTCAAACAAAGAGACATATGGTAATTAACAATCTGGCAATGAAAAACAAGTTACTTATCTTTGGTAATGGCTTTTCTGGTAGAGACTGTATACCTGCAGATTCCTCACCTTGTGAATTTCCCCAGGCACCGGAGTGGATACAGAAGCTTTTCAGCACTTCCTTCACATGTCGACAGGTGAGGCTCCACATCGCATCCGTCCACTTCAAAGCTGACATTGAGGACCCCATGCATGCACTATCTCCGCACATTGACATCAGTTTCTTTCTTGATCTCTGTCCACGATGACAGACGCAGAGCTATGGGAATGAATGTGCAGATCTTAATATTTGGCATCTTATTAATGGACAGCATGAGTCCATTCCACATAATGGGTAGGAGAGCAGGTTGGTGAGGAATTTGTTTAGATTGAGTCGCTATCAGAAAATGTGTTACCAAAGAAAAGTAAGTTGTTGCTCTGATAGAGATTCTAACCACAGATTCATCATATTGTGTACAGGTACCTCTGGAGGTGGGTCTGTGGAATGGCTTAGACCAGGACATTCTGCAGGACAGATTGGGAAAAGTGCCTGTCCCACTGGACCTGGCTATACAGGTGGCAATGCTTACTGAAACTGTGGAGAGCCACCCATGTCACAGCCTGGAAAATGTCCAGAACTGGCACACCAGGTGCCAGTGCAGTGGTAGCCTTCGCTCAGAAGGAGTGAGTGTGTAATCCTTCTGTGGGCCGTTTCCTGGTCAGCCCCTAGCAGATGTTGATGCAAAACACAATCCATCTGAAGAATGGTCCTCTTTTGCACTGCTTTGCCTTCCTTAGCCCAAGTGAAACCAACAAAAAGTTTCTCAACCTGTCGGCAGTCTTTAGTTCGGGCAACACAGTAGCTAAGTGCCCTCTAACGGGCAAGGTGGGAAAGCTGTTCTTCCTCCTTGGTGGGGGGAGGCAGTGGATAGAAAGCCGGCAAGGTGAAGGATTGCCTTATGGGGAAGGGTGTGTCTACCTTAGGCAGGAAAGCCGCTTTGGTCTGGAGGACTAATTTAAGAAAGATATATGTAGTGGAACCGAGGACAAAACCTGGAGTTCGTATGCTGCCCTAATTGATGTTATGTTAATGAGAAATGTGTCTTAATAGTTAGAAGGGAAAGAAGACAACTGTGCATGGTTTGAAGAGAGTGCACATCAGAGAAGTGGGAACTAAATTAAGGTCCCACTCCAGCATCACAAACATTTTTGGCAGGAACATATGGGTCAGCTCCTTTTAAAAAACGCATCTCAACAGGTGATTTGAAAAGGAGTGGGTGATCTGGTAAGCATAGAAACAAACATCTCCCAGCATCCTGCATAGACAGAATTTGTTGGCGGGCGCTTGGCTGCAGAGATGACACTAAACACTTTGGTAGGAGGACTGAAACCCATCAGCTCTTGACACTCAGGTGGTCATTCTGACCCTGGCGGTCTTTGACCGCCAGGGCGGAGGACCGCGGGAGCACCGCCGACAGGCCGGCGGTGCTCCAATGGGGATTCCGACCGCGGCGGTAAAGCCGCGGTCGGACCGGCACCACTGGCGGGGTCCCGCCAGTGTACCGCGGCCCCATTGAATCCTCCGCGGCGGCGCAGCTTGCTGCACCGCCGCGGGGATTCCGACCCCCCCTACCGCCATCCAGATCCCGGCGGTCGGACCGCCGAGATCCGGATGGCGGTAGGGGGGGTCGTGGGGCCCCTGGGGGCCCCTGCAGTGCCCATGCCACTGGCATGGGCATTGCAGGGGCCCCCGTAAGAGGGCCCCTACATGTATTTCACTGTCTGCTGCGCAGACAGTGAAATACGCGACGGGTGCAACTGCACCCGTCGCACAGCTTCCACTCCGCCGGCTCGATTCCGAGCCGGCTTCATCGAGGAAGCCTCTTTCCCGCTGGGCTGGCTGGCGGTCTGAAGGCGACCGCCCGCCAGCCCAGCGGGAAAGTCAGAATTACCGCCGCGGTCTTTCAACCGCGGAACGGTAACCTGACGGCGGGACTTTGGCGGGCGGCCTCCGCCGCCCGCCAAGGTCAGAATGAGGGCCTCAGTCTCTTCTCATTCAGGTGTAGCTTGTGCTGGCTCTAGTGCAAAACACTGCCCTGCTACTGAGATAAGAGGTCCTTCTGAAAGGGCAGCCAGATTGATGGACATGTGCACATGGCCAGAATGTACTGGTATCACACTCTCCTCACCCAGTCCTGGGACACTGTGATGACTTGGGACCGGTCTTGTTTGATTCTTTTCAGTACGTAGGGCATGAAAGGTTGGGGCTGAAAGACATAGGAGTCCTGATCCCCAGTCTAGACGGAAAGAATCTCCATACTGCCTTGAAAATTTCAACGCGCTGAAGTTTTGACTTGGCATGGTCTATACAGTGACTAATAGATAGATCCAAGCTCCCCATTCCTGGTAGACACCCTGTGCCACCTCTGAGTGTAACTGTCATTTGTGATCCTCTAGGCAACATTAGCTGAGTTTGTCCACTCTGGTGTTTAATGATCCTGTCTGTCAGGTGCTGTGCAATCAGGGAGGGCTCTGAACACCCAGAGATGCATGGGCTTTTGGCAATGAATCCATGACCCCACACCGCTGTACTTGTTGCAATTCCACATGGCGGTTGTGTTGTCCATGAGAATCTGACAGTGATGGTCTGGAAGAATGCCTTCAGTGCCAAGTAAATGTCTTGCAACTCAAACAAGTTAATATGGATGCAAGTTTCCACCAGTGGCCGGAGACCTCCGATCTCCACCTCTCCAAGATGAGTACCCCAGCTCTCCAACGATCCATCTGTCATGACCATTAGCTCAGGGTGGGGTAGAGAAAGATGCTGCTGCCACTCCAATTGTGATAGAGTAGTCACCACTGCAAGTCTTTCACAGTTTCTTCTGACACCTGAATGAAATCCAATAGATTACCTTAGTGCTGAGCCCACTGAGACTTCAAACAGCACTGCAGATCTTGCATGTACCACTGGCTGTGGTCAGCACGATGCAGGAGGCCAGGAGGCCAGGAGGCCCAGAAGCCTCAGAGCCACTCTCACCAAGACCCTGGTCAATGGATGAAATATCAGGATCATAGTCCGGATATCCTGGACTCGTGATGGCGGAGGGATGACTCGAAAGAGCACCATACACAGCTGTGACTTCAGCATTTTCATGGAAATTTTGTTGTCTAGAGGTGACCTATGACTGCTTGAGGTGATTCCGCAGTCAGTAGCCAGTCACTGAGATATGGAAAGACTGTTATACCCAACCTCCGCTGACGGGCTGTGTAGGAAAGTCACTTTTTTTGGCAAGGTATCCCCACTTTTTGCCCGTTTATCAGTGTGCTTAGATTGTTTTCAGTGGGATCCTGCTAACCAGGAGTCCAGTGATTGTGCTCTCTCCCCTAAATTTGGTTGCTTTGGTACCCTTCACACCCCATGATTGGCACACTGGTGTACCCCTTTAAGTTCCCTAGTATATGGTACTTAGGTACCCAGGGCATTAGTACACATGGGGTCCTCCATGGGCTGCCGCATGTATTATGCCACCTATGGGAGCCCATGCAAACTATGTCTGCAGGCCTGCTATCGCAGCCTGCATGAAAAGGGTCATTCACCCTTTCACTGCTGATCACTGCACTGGGTCACTGTAAGTCACCCCATGGTAGGCCTACCTAGCCCAGAGGGTAGGGTGCAGGTGTCTGTGTGTGAAGGCACTGCTGCATAAGCAGAGGTGCCCTTACGAACTTCAGTTCCAACTCACTGGACTTTGTAAGTGTGGGGAAGCCATTTTACCCGTGTACTGACCACCTGTGGTCCAGCTACATAATGCTAACTGGTATCAAACATGTTGGAATCATACCCCAATACTAATGCCAGTATTAGTGGCATGATTCCATGCACGCTGGGGTCTCCTCAGAGGACTCCCAGTATTGCTCCTACCAGTCTTTTAGGGTTTGCAGGCAGCCCATGCTGCTAATGCCCCTCAGACAGGTTTCTGCCCTCCTACTGCTTCACCGGCTCAAGCAGATTAAAGCAGAACAAATTATTTCCTGTGGGAGAGGGAGACAACACCCTCTCTGTTAGAAATAGGTGTTACAAGGCTGGAGAGGGGTAGCCTCCCCGTGTCATTGGCTTGCTTTGAAGGGCACATTTGGTACCCACTTGCATAATCCGGTTTGCACCAGTCCAAGGACCCCCACTCCCTGCTCTAGCATGAAACCACACAAAGGAAATGGGAGTGACCCTTGGGTGGTGTCCAGAGCTCATCTAGGTGGCCACTTGATTTTGCCATCTAGGAAACAAGATGTGCAGAAGCTTCTGGGAACATCTGGTTGGTCAGGACAGGTGACTGATGCCAGTGACCCCCTTTGATAGGTGCTCACCCTGCAGAGTGACCTTGCCCCCTGTTAGGGCTATTTAGGGATACCCTTGCATGTGGGCCCCCAAAATTCGCCATTCAAGGCTCTACCAGGACTCCTCTGCATTGACCTCTTCTGCTCTTGGCTACCTGAACTGCTGCTGGACTTCACAGTAACTAAACAAGCCTGCAACTTCCGAGATGACCTCATTATTTCTTCAGCTCCTTCCAGTAATTGCAACATTTCCACAGCTGTGCATACTCTGGGGTCAGCAAGACTTCAACGGCACTAAAGAAACAATAGGGAATCTCCCTTGGAGTGAAGGAGTCACTCCCCTGCATCAGCAGGCACCTAAGGCAACAACATCAGGCTGCTGGGATCAGCTCTCCACAGGAACTGCGCGGATCTTCCAACACAGGTGGTAGTCCTGAGTGGTCCTCTTGGTCGTCTCTGCTTTCTGTCCATCTTCGGGGATGGTGAGCCCTTGCCTTTCCTTGCAGGACTGTACCCCTGTGGGCCGCAACTCTTGCAGCAACCAAGGCTTGTTGACTCTTGCTCCAAGGGATCTTCAAGCACCAAGTAACCCCGGCCTCCAGCACTCATTCTTGCAAGGGCAGTCTCTTCTCTGCTGCTCCAGCGACGTGGGACTCCTCTCCAGGTCTGCTGACTGGGCCTCACTGCAACTTACTATGCCTGCAGCCAGTGGGTTGCCTGTGGGGGCTGTGACTACTAGTTCTGGCTCTTCCAACTGCTGAGTGTCAGCCCAGACTCCCCTCCAAGAGTCGAGTCCCCTGGACCTTGCTGGTCCTCTTCCTCTCTGCATATTCTCTTTTGCCCAGATTTGCATTTGCCAAGGCTTGTTGGTGGTCCTCCTGGCCACTGACCATGTGCGACCCGGCGACTGGCGTGGGACATCATCTGCATGACTCCAAGGACATCCCTGCAGTTTTTGGGCTTCATAGCTGATCTTTATCTTCCCTTGTCGACCCAGATCTTCATCCACAGAAGTGTGGGTAGTGGCTCCTGGCCACCTGGGCACTCCTGCGTGGACTGGACTCTGTTCCCTTCTTTTGCAGGTCCTTTTCTTCTGGAACCCACTATGGGGTTTCACCGGACTGGTCCTGGTCTTGCAATCTTCCTTTTCCAAGTCCCCTTCTTAGTCTTTGGGAAGACCAGGTAACTTACCTCTGCTCTCCTGGTCGCTGGAAGTCACCTAGGTATTCACCTCTTGG
Source organism: Pleurodeles waltl (assembly GCF_031143425.1). Lineage (NCBI taxonomy): Eukaryota > Metazoa > Chordata > Amphibia > Caudata > Salamandridae > Pleurodeles > Pleurodeles waltl. Next base: position 713,582,314 of record NC_090450.1, read on the forward strand.
GGTCCAGAGTTTTGCAAGCTCCCTTCTAACTACTCCACATCCTTAGGTGGGGGTCCTAGCTTCACATTTCACTATTTTAGTATAGCCCCCCCCCCCATAGGGCCCTATCTATTTTCTGCTATTATTTGCCAATGCTCGTTGTTCCTATGCGCTAATTCCTAATATTTACTGTGTGTATATATATATAAATATATTTATGGAAAATGTCACTGACCCAGTGTACATCTGTTCGTGGCATGGTCCGCTACAGATTCACATGCTGTGCACTGTTCCTGCCATCTAGTGTTGGGCACGGAGTGTTACAAGTTGTTTTTCTTCGAAGAAGTCTTTTCGAGTCACGGGACCGAGTGACTCCTCCCTTTCGGCTCCATTGCGCATGGGTATGGACTCCATCTTAGATTGTTTACCCGCATAGAGTGTGGTAGGAGTGGTAGAATGAGAACAGTAAAGATGTCCATGCAATGGAATAGATATGTATGTACATAGTTTGTGCTAAAGGAATGTTTATTTACATATATACAATTTCTAATTGCAACTTAAACGGCTACAGACTCCCGGGGAGGTGGGAGGGCGCATGTGAATCTGCAGCAGAACATGCCACGAACAGATGTTCACTGGGTAAGTTACATTTTCCGTTCGATGGTATGTGTAGCTGCAGATACACATGCTGTGCATAGACTACAAAGCAGTAATCCTCCCAAAAGCGGTGGTCAGCCTGTAGGAGTTGAAGTTGTTTGAAATAATGTTCTTAGTATAGCCTGTCCTACTGTGGCTTGTTGTGTTGCTAACACATCTACACATTAGTGTTTGGTAAACGTATGAGGTGTAGACCAAGTGGCTGCCTTACAAATCTCTGTCATTTGTATGTTACCTAGAAAGGCCATTGTTGCCTCTTTCTTTCTAGTGGAGTGTGCCTTTGGTGTAATGAGTAGCTCTCTTTTAGCTTTTAGGTAACAAGTGTGTATGCATTTAACTATCCATCTGGCTATACCTTGTTTGGATATAGGGTTACCAGCATGGGGTTTTTGGAAAGCGACGAACAACTGTTTAGTTTTACGAAATGTTTTTGTTCTGTCTATATAGTACATTAGTGCTTTTTTTTATGTCTAATTAATGCAGTGCTCTTTCTGCTACTGAGTCTAGCTGTGGAATGAAGATTGGGAGCTCCACAGTTTGGTTTAAATGAAACGGTGAAATGGCTTTTGGCAGAAATTTGGGATTTGTGCGGAGAACCACTTTATGTTTGTGTACTTGTATAAAGGGTTCTTCGATAGTGAACGCCTGTATTTCGCTAACTCTTTGTAGTGAAGTGATGGCTATTAGAAATGCTACCTTCCAAGTTAAGAATTGGATTTGGCAAGAATGCATGGGTTCAAGAGGTGGCCCATGAGACGTGTAAGTACAATATTAAGATTCCACAAGGGTACCGGTTCGGTTCTTGGTGGTAAGATCCTTTTTAGTCCTTCCATAAAGGCTTTAATAACTGGTATTCTAAATAGTGATTTTGTGAGTTTAATCTGCAAGTAAGCAGAGATTGCAGTGAGATGAATTTTGATGGAAGAAAAAGTGAGATTTGCTTTTTGTAGGTGTGGTAAATAACTCACAATGTCTTGTATGGAGGCATTTAACGGTGTGATTTGGTTTGCTTGGCAGCAGAAAACAAACCTTTTCCATTTATTAGCATAGCAATGCCTTGCGGTAGGTTTTCTTGTCTGTTTAATGACTTCCATACACTCATTTGGAAGATTTAGATAGCCAAACTCTAAGACTCCAGGAGCCAGATTGCTAGGTTGAGCGTTGCTGGATTGAGGTGTCTGATCTGTTGTTTGTTTTGTATTAACAGATCTGGTCTGTTTGAGAGTTTGATGTGAGGTACTACTGAGAGGTCCAACAGTGTGGTGTACCACGGCTGGCGTGCCCACGTTGGTGCTATGAGTATTAGTTTGTTTGTTTGGACTCAGTTTGTTGACTAGGAAAGGAATGAGTGGGAGAGTGGGAAAAGCGTAAGCAAATATCCCTGACCAATTGATCCATAGAGCATTGCCCTTGGACTGAGGGTGTGGGTACCTGGATGCAAAGTTTTGGCATTTTGCGTTTTGTTTTGTTGCAAACAGATCTATGTGTGGTGTCCCCCAGTGGTGAAAGTATTCTTGTAGTATCTGGGGATTTATTTCCCACTCGTCAGTTTGCTGGTGATCTCGACTGAGATTGTCGGCTAATTGATTGTGAATGCCTGGTATATATTGCGCTATTAGGCGAATGTTGTTGTGAATTGCCAAATGCCAAATCATTTGTGCTAGGAGGCATAGTTGTGATGAGTGTGTTCCCCCGTGTTTGTTTAGGTAGTACATTGTTGTCATATTGTCTGTTTTGACAAGAATGTGTTAGTGAATTAGAAGGGGTTGAAAAGCTTTTATTGCTAGGAAGACCGCTAGCAGTTCTAAGAGATTTATGTGTAGTTGTCTTTGTTGACTGCCCCATTGCCTTTGTATATTGTGATTGTTGAGGAGTGCTCCCCACCCAATCACTGAAGCATCTGTTGTGAGAATGCGTGAGGCACAGGGTCTTGAAAAGGCCACCCTTTGTTTAAATTTACAGGGTTCCACCATTGAAGTGAATAGTGTGTTTGGCGGTCCATCAACACTAGATCTTGAATTTGACCCTGTGCCTGCGTCCATTGTTTTGCAAGGCACTGCTGTAAGGGCCGCATGTGTAGCCGCATGTTTGGGACAATAGCGATGCATGATGCCATCATGCCTAGGAGTTTCATGACAAATCTGACTGTGTAGTGCTGATTTGGTTGTATGTTTGATACCATGTTCGGGATTGATTGAACTCTTTGTGGGCTTGGTGTGGCAATCGCTCTTTGTGTGTTGATTGTTGCTCCCAAGTATTGTTGTAGTTTGGATGGTTGTAAGTGAGATTTTTGGTAATTTATAGAGAACCCTAGTCTGTGTAGGGTATCTATTACATACTGCATGTGATTTTGACACCGGTGTTGAGTGTTGGCTTTTATTAGCCAATCGTCGAGATATGGGAATACGTGCATGTGATGTCTCCTTATATGAGCTGCTACTACAGCGAGGCATTTTGTAAATACTCTGGGTGCTGTTGTTATCCCGAAGGGCAATACTTTGAATTGGTAATGTTTGCCCTGGCTGACAAACCTGAGGTATTTTCTGTGAGATGGATGGGTATACGGAAATACGCATCTTTTAGATCCAGTGTTGACATGTATTCTCTGTGTTTTAGTAAGGGGACTACATCTTGTAGTGTGGCCATGTGGAAGTGTTCTGATTTGATGAAAAGGTTTAGAGTTCTGAGATCTAAGATTGATCTTAGGGTTTTGTCCTTTTTGGGAATAAGGAAATATAGGGAATAAACCCCTGTTCCTTTTTTGTTGGTGAGGTACTAGTTCTATGGCTTGTTCTGTTAATAGTGCTTGTACCTCTATTTGTAACATGTCTAGATGTTGCGCCAACAGTTTGTGCACTCTTGGGGGAATATCTGGAGGGAAATGTGTGAATTCTATACAGTAACCATGTTGGATAATTGATAGGACCCATGTGTCCGTGGTTATGTCTGACCAATGTTTGTGGTAAAATGTTAGTCTTCCCCCCCACTGGTGATTTATGTTGGGGAAGGGTGATAGTCAAGTCACTGTTTGTTATTAGTGGCCTGCTTGGTGGGCTGAAACTTCCCCCTTGATCTTGGGAATTGTCCCCTAAAGGAGCCGTGAACCCCCCCCTCTGATATTGGGATTGGTAGGTGGGTTTTGCTTGAGAGGTGGATGCTTCTGAAGGTTGCTGTCTGAAACCTCCCCTAAATTGTGGTTTCCTGAATGTCCCTCTATATTGGGACGAATAGAGCGTGCCCATGGCTTTGGCCGTGTCAGTGTCTTTCTTCATCTTTTCGATGGCTGTGTCCACTTGTGGCCCTAACAGTTGGTGCTGGTTAAATGGCATGTTAAATACTGCCAGCTGTGTCTCAGGTTTGAACCCTGAGCACCTTAGCCAAGCGTGCCGTCTAATTGTGACTGCCGTGTTCACAGTTCTTGCGGCAGTATTAGCGGAATCCAATGCTGAATGAATTTGATTATTCAATATTGCTTGCCCTTCCTCTACCACCTGTTGAGCCCGTTTTTGATATTCTTTGGGGAGATGCTGGATGATATCACTCATCTCGTGCCAGTGAGCTCGGTCATAATGGGCGAGGAAGGCTTGTGAACTTGTGATACGCCACTGGTTGGCAGCCTGTGACACCACTCTCTTTCCCGCAGCGTCAAATTTGGGACTCTCTTTATCTGGAGGTGGTGCATCTCCCGATGATTGCGAGTTAGCTCTTTTCCTTGCAGCACCAAACACTACAGAGTCTGGTGGCAGCTGTTGCGTGATGAACACTGGGTCCGATGAGGGTGGTTTGTACTTTTTCTCCACCCACGGTGTGATGGCTGTTCCTTTTACAGGCTCTTGAAACACTTGCTGAGCATGTTTAAGCATGCCTGGGAGCATAGGCAGGCTCTGGTATGAGGCATGCGTGGAGGGCAGAGTATTAAAGAGGAAGTCATCCTCCAATGCCTCTGAATGCATGCTAACATTATGGAATGCAGCAGCCCTGGCCAAGACTTGGGTGTACGAGGTGCTATCCTCCGGTGAAGACGGTTTTGAGGGGTAGCACTCAGGGCTATTGTCCGAGACAGGGGGATTGTAGAGGTCCCAGGGGTCTACATCATCTTGTGACTGCACAGTGTGTGTGTGGGTGACTGTGCAGTGGGCGTGGCAATAGGTGACCCTGTCCTTTGTGGCGAATGCGGGGGAGAAAGTTCTGGTGAAAAATGGCAAGTTGGCGATTTTTCCCTGGCCACTTTAGCTCTTGGCTGATCAGTCTCCGATTGTGGTTGGAAAGCCAGCTTTCTCTTGAATTTGAGAGGAGGAGCAGTTTGGATCTTTCCAGTATCCTTATGGATCTGTATCCGTGCTTGCGTTTTTCTACGCCGGGTTCTCGGCTCAAGACCGAAAACTTTGGCACGATTTTGGCCTTTTTCAGTGCCAAAAGTGTTGCTTGGTCACCGCTTTGTTTTTTATGGGTAGAGCCATAGCCTTCAGGCAGTGGCGTCCCCAAGGCCATTTGTTTCTTCGGTTGAATGTAGGGTTGGGTCAGGTACGGGCGTACTCTCTTGTTGGCCTGCTGTAGGCGGTCGGTCTCCGTCTGAGTCGCCCGAGTCCGATCCCTGGATGGAGATAGCCATCTCCTCCTCTTCGACGTCGAGGTGTTCCGAAGTTTTCGATGCCATCTGCATCTGCCTCACCCTCCGAACCCTCAAGGTCTTTTTTGATCGAAAGGACTTGCAGGCCTCGCAAGTATCTTCTCTCTGCTCCGGTGACAGACACAGATTACAGACCCGATGCTGGTCTGTATATGGATACTTAGCGTGGCACTTCGGGCAGAAACGGAAAGGGGTCCGGTCCATTAGGCTTTGACGACGTCTGTGGTCGGCCTGACCAGGCCTCGGCTGGGTGCGGAAGCCCCGAAGGGCCACCGAAACGGTTGTCTCGTCGGTGTCGATGGAAGATGTTTCCCGATCGCAAACAATACCGACCGCTTTCCGAGGACTTTTAGTCTTTTTCCGATTTGAATAACGGAGCGAAGAGGAACACGTCCGAACCCGATGGTGGAAAGAAAACAATCTAAGATGGAGTCGATGCCCATGCGCAATGGATCCGAAAGGGAGGAGTCACTCGGTCCTGTGACTCGAAAAGACTTCTTTGAAGAAAAACAACTTGTAACACTCCGAGCCCAACACTAGATGGCAGGAACAGTGCACAGCATGTGTATCTGCAGCTACACATGCCATCAAACATATATATATACTTACCTCCAGTTGGGGGTCTGCCTATAGGTAATCTAGTTCAGTGCTACTGTAATAAAGCGCCTTTGATTTTGTAACACTGTGTGGTTCATTTTATGTGTGATAAGTTACTGTGTGGCTGCTGTGGTATTGCAAGTGCTTTACACTCCTCCTAGATAAGTCTTGCCTGCTCACCACGGCTACCACTGGAGAGCCCTGCCTTCCTAGAAACTGTCTCACTAATAGGGTGTTGCCTGGACCTGGTATAAGGTGCAAACACCGTAGGTGTCCACCAAACACCAGGCCAGATTCCTACAGGCTGCGACTACCAGCATCACTATGGTGAGCACCCAATTGCACTGGTAAGGCCAAAGAGAAGTACAGAGATATGAAAGTGCTCATGGCATACCTGAAACTGCAAGATGGGGATGTGTAAATGTGTGCCCTGCAAATCCAGCACTACAATCCACCCATCTGGATCCAGGCCAGATAGGACTTGGGCCAGGGCAAGCATTTTGAACCTATTCTTCCAGAGGAAGAGGTTTAGAGAGTGAAGATCCAGTATAGGGTGGAGGCCTCCCTCTTTTATCAGTATCAGAAAGTAACACAGAACAGAACACAGTCCAAATCTCTGATGCTAGCACCCTCTTCATTGCTCAAGTGGCCAAGAGAGACCAAACTTCTCTGCTGAGTATGGACGAGTGGTCCTCCTGGAAGTGTTGTGGTAAGGCAGTAAGTCTGGGGAATGGGATAGAAAGGATAGGATATTCCTGTTTAACAATCCGAAGCATCTATTGCTCTAATGTGATGCTCCACCATCCGGGAGATAAAAGGTTATCTGACCTTCGACCGGTTCCTGTGCCACCCAAGACAATTAAAGTAGTTATGCAGCAGCTTCAGAGAGAGTCAGTGCTGGCCTTACTTTCTTGCCAGAAAGCCCACTAGACACCAGGGAAGATTTTTTTTTCTTTAAAAAAAGAGGGGTGGGTACTGGCCATCATGAAAATGGGAGGCAGATGGGTGTAATTACCCTTGATCCGCCCCCACCAGCGGGACAGACAGCCTAGTAGATGCCAGGATTTTTTTTTTTAAATAAAGGGGTGGGGGCTGTCCACTATCATTGTCATAGTTTCGTCCCACCCCAACTGAAGGGGGCAACAGACTTTCTGCTTCCCCTGCATATTAAAGGATCTCATCCCAATGGCAAGCAAGAGGACATTTGGCTCTTTTGGGTGTTGATTTTACGTATGGGCCAGGAGAGCTTGGCTAAGTCCAAATACAGTCCCTTCTACAATGGTGAACAGCTGCACTTTTTGGGCTTGGGTAGGCTGCCACTTGGAAAAGCATACCAGACCCAGACACTTCTGAAAACTAGACATCGGGGGAGTACAGGGTGGTGTGCTTCACCATTTTCTTTCCCACAATGCCCTGTAAACCTCCAACTTCGCCTGAAGCCACACATTTTCCCTACATTTCTGTGATGGGAACTTCTGGAATACGCAGGAATCCATAAAATTCCTACCACCCAGCATTGTCCTACCTGTGCGATAAAAACTCTGCCCCACTTGTGTAGCTGGGCCTCGAGCCAATGACAGGAGCGGAACTAACTGAGGACAATAGGAGTCTCCACACAAGGGCACCTATTGTCCTTGGTTTACCCGTTCCTGTTACGGCACTAGGCCCAGCCACACAAGTGGGGCAACGGTTTTATCGGCACAGGTGGGCAATGCTGGGCCCCACCCAGCAAATGTTGTAGATTTGTGCGGTTTCTGGAAATGATAAGGAAAATGTGTGATTTCAGGCGGAGTTGGAGGTTTGCAGAGTATTATGGATAAAAAAAAACATAATGGGATCCATGCAAGTAATGCCATCCCTGATTCCCTTGGTATCTGGTTTTCCAAAATGCACAGGTTGGCTAGGTTTCCCTAGGTATTGGCTGAGCTAGGGGCCAAAATCTAGAACTACCAACGTTGGAAAAAGAGGGACAGTTTGCGGTGGAAAAATGTGCTGCGTCCATGTTGCATTTTGGGCTGTTTCCTGACTAGGCCTACTCACACAAGTGAGGTACCATTTTTATCAGGAGACTGAGGGGGAATGCTGGGTGGAAGGAAGTTTTGTGGCTCCCTGCATATTCCAGAACTTTCCATCATAGGCATGTGAGGAAAATGTTTTGGTTTTTTTTCAATGTTTGAGGTTTTTAAGGGATTCTGGGTACAAAAAAATGTGTTGTGAGTCATGCAAGTTAGACCACTGTGAATGCCCCTAGCTGTCTAGTTTTCAAAAATGTACAGGTTGGCTGAGTTACCCAGGGTGCCAGCTGAGTAAGGGTCCAAAATCTAGATCTACCCACACTGGAAAATGAGGGTTAGTTTTTGGTGGAAAAATGTGATGCGTCCATGTTGCGTTTTGGGCTGTTTCTTGTTGCGGGAACTATGCCTACCCACACATGTGAGGTACCATTTTTATCTGGAGACTTGTAGGAACATATAATAGTAGAACATCTGTTATAACCTACTGGAGTTTGCTGCATTTGTGCCTTTCAAATGTAAGCCAGTGTATAAGAATAACGACGTTTTGAAAATCATATGGTAGTACATGTACCCCCCAAATTAAGAGATGTAGAAATAACTACTTGCCCAAAACTCTATATATTGTGCCCATTTCAGAAAAACATAAGTTCCCCTAATTCCCATTTTTGACTCTGCCTTTTTCGCTATAAAAATTGGCCTATACTCAGGACTCAATGAAAAACCATTGTATGGTGCACCTCAATTGACTCTGGGTACCTGGAGTTCCTTGAGAACTTACAAACCATACATATCACGACAATCAGAGGGGTCTAGCAGATGTAATAGTATTTTGCTTCTGTCAATCCGCCATAGTGACAAGTTACAGATGAAAATGTCACAAACGCCTGTTTTTTCCTACCTATTTTCATTAAGTCTTTATTTCAACAGTTATTTTCCATGAAAAAACTTTGAGGTATCTACACCTATGACCCCTTGCTGAATTCTAGATTTATCTACTTTACAGATATCTATAGCTTTTCTGGATCACCCATGGGTTTCACACTGGTTTCACCACAAACTGGAAGTAGGTTGTGAGCCCACAAATAGGGAAAATAGGCTAGGTCTTAGACAAATGCCAAAACTGTGGTACAAAATTTGATTTTTTGATTCAGCTCTGCATGTTCCTAAAAGCTGGGAAGATGGTGACTTTGTACAGCAAACCTTTCAAATGTTCCATTTTTAGGGGGATAAACCAACACTTTTATCTGAAGTACTTTTTCCCTATATTTTGACTTTTTTCTCAGTGTCATCCAAGGGAATCCACAAACCTTAGGCACCTTTAGTATCCCCAGGGTGCAGTAAAAAGAACACATTTTTGGTGTTGATAGCTTATGTGGATAAAAAGTTATGGAAGCCTAAGCGTGCAAATAGCCAAAAAAGGGCTCAGCACGGCTGGGTGGGGGGAGAGGGGAGTTGTGATGCCTAGCAGCGAAGGGTTAAAATCCCTCAGAGACCAAGTCTGCCTTTGCTCCAAACTGCCTAGAGTCGTGAAAGGGCTGGTCCATTAGGACTGCTGGACATCAAAGTAAAAACATAGAGAGCGAATCAATGTGTGGCACTGCAGCACAGCACTGGATCCAACTGTCCTACCCAGGCAATCAGTAGTGTTCAGACCTCAACGTAATGTATACTTTGCTGAGTCTTGTCCATCAGAAATAAGACATTGTAACATCAGTCTAATGTCTAATGAGACAGCTGGCGAATTTGTCCATCACCTTTTCCCACAAAATGTGTGATCAAAACTGGCACTGCAAAACATTTGTTTCACATTTGGATTCACATTCAGGTTGGGCCGGAAGGCTTTAGAGTTGTGGAGGCTGGTGAGCGCTGTGCCACTTTTCTCTTCTGGGTGGGGTGCTGTATGGGAAAATGTGCCACTTGCTTTTTCACTGTGGAGCAAGATCCCAGTTTTGCCGAAGAGCCCACCAGGAAATCAATAAGGGCCTTTTTAAAATGCAATGGGGGTTCTTGGTTGATCTGAGCGGGGTTCATAACCTCAGTGATAACATTTGTTTTACTTCTTCCAAGGGGAGATTGAGATGTAGGAAGTCCCCAGCCCTCCTGCTCACTGTGGCAAAGAAGGTGGAGTCTTCTGTAGCCATGGACAGTTTTGGGGAGGATAACCCAATTCTGGTCATCTGTCAAGAACACTAGCATCCCGAAGCCCCTCGAAAATATTTCCCTCGTCATACATTGAGGCCCCACAGTCACCATGATCATCATCATATCAGTGAGAAATGTCTGGGTTTGAATAGGCATACTGTTGTGGTCCAGAAGAAAGGGGCAGAGCTTTGGAATATGACAAATCTATTGTATCCATCTCCTGCATTGGTGATTTATGTACCAGCATCCAGGCGGTTTGTCACAGCGCTGAGAGTGGAGTTGGATGTTGTGCGGAGACTAAAGCCGACGGCACCATGCTTCAGACTGTGTTGTTGTTCGGGATGAATCAACCAACGTGGTCCCGACAGGCAGGCACCTTGGGGCTCAAAGGTGCTTCAGTGGAATCCAGTGGGGTACCAAAGATTTTTTTTTGTCCGCAGCCACTATGAGCTTGTGGAGTTTGTCAGCTGTTGCAGTCCGCTCAAAGGGAAGTGGGAGGAGGAACACTGCTGGAGTCTGTTCTGTGAAACAGCTCCTCAGAGTAGAAGTATCCAGGTCGTCGCACAACTTTGAATGGTATGAGTGGCGGCACGACAAAGACCCATGCTTCGACTTCTCACATTTCTTATGGGATCTCTTTGACTTACCTGAGCTTTGTCACTTCTTTTTGGAACGTTCACGTTAACAGCCTCGGGAACAACAGCATGTCCACAACCTCCACCCGTAACCCTTTTTCACTATGGGGCAAAGGAGTTCGTTGATGACTAACTTGGCTTTGCGATGGTAGATGCCTTTGCAATTTATCATCACACAGCAAGGATACAACAATGAGTCAAGTGACCTGTTGAGGTGCAGAGACAGACTGTGAGTTTTCATCACCGACATATATCGGTTGCAGTCATAGTACGACTTAAAACCTGTTCTTTTAGGGCCCATATTCTGTACACTGTAAAGGATTTAGAAGGAAAATAGTTTTCCTGGGGAAAAAGTATTTCAAAAGACGGCATTGCTATTTCCAAATCTGCATCAGAAAGGGCAGAAACTGATGTCAGTGCAAGGAGGTCACGCAAATATGAGGGCACCAATGTCATATCCTGAGTGGATAAATCTTTGAAGCAGAACCGTAGGACGCCACCTGCTGAGGCATGAGGGCATGCATGAAAAGTTTCTGGATCAATTCAGGCACCTGGGGAGATTCACAAGGTGAGAAATCAGCAGTTACAAATCTATATCAGAAATTTCTGTTCCAGTTCCCAGGGCCTTCACCATGGTCTGTACTTCTCCAAGCCCTAACTTGCTTTTTAGTCAGTTTCGGTTAAAGCTCCACTCCACAGATGTCAGACTCTTTGTCGGTTCTGGTTACATACACTGAAATTCCAGCAACTCTGAAATCGGTCCAAATCCACCTTTGAAAACTTTCACTAGTCTGAGGGCTTAGGAAGGACCAGGACACCCCCACACCGTATTTATCTTGTGGCACGAAATATAGTTACCAAGCTTCCCCAGCCACCCTCCATACTGAACATAGCTGGACAGTTCAAATTGCAGTGCTGGTTCACCACAATCCACAGATGTGTTGATCACATCTAACCTCTTAAAGCAGTTCAGTCCTTCAGTACTCCTCTGCAGGATCCACAGCATGGGAGCTGCCACTACTGACTACAAAGACCACTCATGCGTAGTTGGACAAGAAGAGAACTGGAAGACCCTTCAAATCCTGGGGTGGAACAATCTCACCTATGGGCCTGTGGGGTCGGGACTCCCCTCCACACCATTCCTAACATTCAGGAATCAATATACTTGCTCAGTGCAGGCCAAAGAGGAACAAAAACTTCATTAAGAGACAGTGATGAACACTGCAATCAGGAAGCTCTCTAGCTCCTCACTCCCCATTCCTGAAGTTTAGTAAGACTAATGGCCTCCTCTATAAACAAAATGATAGACTGATTCCTGAGTTTCTCCTGCAGGCAGCCCAAATGAAAGATGCAGTGAAAAGAAAAACGTAACCTGGGGGTTTATCTGTGTTTTGTAAGGATACTGGATGGTTATTTTCACTTTACATGTCAAAAAGGTAGAAGGCTTCTCAGTTAGTAAGTCATCCTTACAATCATTATGTTTTTTATTACATTTTTTGTATTGGTGGACTTGTCTCCTCCTGTGACCTTTACAGTGACCTAAACTATAATGATTGTCGCTCTGTGTTGACTTATTTTGGGGAACGTTATAAGCAAATCTCACAAGACAGAAACCCTTATCAATCCTGTGCAAGCTTAAGGGCTCTTGAACCTTTTTGAGTTCACTAAAAGATACTCTCTAATCTGCCTTGAGCTACCTTTTGCAGGTGTCCATTCTTAAACTCTCTCGCTAGTCTCATTCTCCTGTCCTGAAAGCTCGATGCAGTCTCTGGATTTGTTGGTGACTGAGCAGCTAGGTGCGAGCTTCATGGTCTAGGAACACCCTTATCTCTTGGTCTTTGGCTCCACATCCCTATCTTGGTTCAGTTATCTGTTGGTGGCACTAGTTGCTTAAGATTTCCTTTGTCTTGAAGCAAGCTAGTGTTTATTCCATTGACCTCTAGGTAATCTACCATCTGCATAGGTTAGTTGAAGATGCTTTGTGATCTTCGCAGTAGAAAAGGATGAAGTATGAATAAACATACCAGTTACTCATTATATTGACTCTTGTGCAGGTAGTCTTTAATGCACCGTTTGCCATACAGCCATTCAGCAATCTACAGTCTATTTATGCATTTAATGTTGACAGAGTAGTCTTAGGACTCCCGAAGTTAGTTAGGGGCGTGCTGTAAGACGTTGTGATTTTCCAGAGAATCCGACTGGTTCCCTCAAGATCCTGAGTATCCATTGTTCATGGAAGAAGGTGCTAATCCTACCACTTCAAGAGTCGCCATAAGTAATTTTAAGTATTCCCTATCTTTGGCGGTGTTGAACATTTTCTCTGTATTCTTAAGATTTCACAGTTTCCAAATCCCGACTTAGTAGGGGACTTCCATGAGAGCCACAGAAGTGCCTTTTTCCCCATCTGTAGGAGGTCTGTATTGAAGCCTGTCGTTGCTGATCACATATCATTTTTTTTTAGCTCTTGCAGAGCAACTGTAAAAAGAGATTTTCATTTCAGAAATAAAGCAAGATTTCTGCAGGGTAATGAAGTAACATTGGAGTATTATTTTTGACTGGTGTTGTTGCACTATGCATTTCTGGCATCACCATACAATGTATACAGTGAGATAAACCGATTGACAGAACAGGCAAATCTTGGCCTGTGTGGGACATCAGCGCCATTTTTGTCATCGTCACGTGTCTCAGTTGTGAGGCCTTAACTGCATGCAAATTACCTTTAGGCAGCCCATGAATGTGGTCAGCGGCTCCTGTGTTTCGGCACCATCTGCTGATATAAAATTCTAGTTTGAGAAGGAGGCGATTTACTGTCTGATTTAGAAGTGGGCATCCACCACCAAAACACTAGTTGTGCTTTTTCATCTCTACCCTCCCATGCTGCATACACAGCCCAGGAGCTGACATGGACCTCATTGCTCCTCCATTTTCTCCATCAGGGCAACCATGTTTGCAGCAGATGCCCAGCTGTAGATGGTATCAAACCTGACCACTCCTGTTTAGAGCCAACAATCCACCACTGTTTTGGTGATAGTTTATTTCACCTATGTGAATGACTATCTTTATCTCCCTCGGAGAACTCTCCCACCATGCCAGCGACATAGTGGGCTGGAATCTACCTCTCTCTATGCCCAGGACTAACATTTGGTCCGTGGCTCAAAGAAGGAGGCACAACAGGCGGGTAGAATCCCAGAGCCGGATCAATGATTTATTACTCCGGAGGTAGCCTCTGCCTTGCAGATAGAATATATTACCATTGGGTAGAAGATAAAGTCTGAGGGGATCACAATTGGGTGAGGCAATCTGGTGGACAATTTTCGTCCACCAAACATAGCACACTTGTAAATAAGCTTAGTAATTTTGCCAGCCATAGGGATAGCAGCAAGTGTGACACTGATACCCAAAACGGACACCTGCATAATCATGATAAATTGTGCAATATTTTGGCCATTTTTAGTTTAACTGTGGCCACTCTGGAAGTGTGATGCCACCCATGAGGCAATGTGAACATTCTTAGCACGACTGTGACATCCAATTCTGTAACCATTTTGTCATGACTGGAGCCATTCATGATACAATGGTGGCCAACCAAGGTATAATCATTTCTATTTTTCACATACTGAAGGAATCTTCGGTATTAGGAAGACCCTTGTACAATTGTGACTCTCAATCATGGCCATTTGCAGCATATTGTGGGCATTCATGACGTAATCAAGGTTGCCTTTGAATAGTGGTGGGCATTAAAGTATAATGACGGACATCCTTGGCATGAACAGAGGATCCTTGCAACAACTGTTTGCATTATACCAGGCGGCAATGGCTTTATTGCTATGATGCCACCTCTATGGTGGTGATCCTGGGCATACTGGCAGCATGACTGCCATAATGGTGGGCATCTCTTCTTATAATGGAAGGAAAATGTCACTTACCCAGTGTACATCTGTTCGTGGCATTAGTCGCTGCAGATTCACATGCTGTGCATAGTCCGCCGTCTGGTGTTGGGTCGGAGTGTTACAAGTTGTTTTTCTTCGAAGAAGTCTTTTCGAGTCACGAGACCGAGGGACTCCTCCCACTTCGGTTCCATTGCGCATGGGCGTCGACTCCATCTTAGATTGTTTTCCCCGCAGAGGGTGAGGTAGGAGTTGTGTATGCTAATAATAGTGCCCATGCAATGGAATAAATACGTACGTACAAAATGAAGGTTTAATGTAATATATTTACAAATGTACAAATGTTCAAGATCTACTTCTAAACGGCTACAGGCTCCCGGGGAGGAGGGTGGGCGCATGTGAATCTGCAGCGACTAATGCCACGAACAGATGTACACTGGGTAAGTGACATTTTCCGTTCGGTGGTATGTGTAGCTGCAGATACACATGCTGTGCATAGACTAGTAAGCAGTTATCTCCCCAAAAGCGGTGGTTCAGCCTGTAGGAGTGGAAATAGTTTGAAATAAAGTTCTTAGTACGGCTTGACCTACTGTGGCCTGTTGTGCAGATAACACATCTACACAGTAGTGTTTAGTAAATGTATGAGGCATAGACCATGTTGCTGCCTTACATATTTCGGTGATTGGAATATTTCCGAGAAAGGCCATAGTAGCACCTTTCTTTCTGGTTGAGTGTGCCTTTGGTGTAATAGGCAGTTCTCTCTTTGCTTTAAGATAACAGGTTTGGATGCACTTTACTATCCATCTGGCGATACCTTGTTTTGAAATTGGATTTCCTGTATGAGGTTTTTGGAAGGCAATAAATAGTTGTTTTGTCTTCCTAATTTCTTTTGTCCTGTCAATGTAGTACATTAGCGCTCTTTTGATGTCTAATGTATGTAGTGCTCTTTCAGCTATTGAATCTGGCTGTGGGAAGAACACTGGTAATTCCACTGTTTGGTTTAAGTGGAACGGTGAGATAACCGTTGGTAAGAATTTTGGATTTGTTCTTAGAACGACCTTATGTTTGTGTATTTGAATAAATGGTTCTTGTATGGTAAACGCCTGTATTTCACTTACTCTTCTTAGAGATGTGATGGCAATGAGAAATGCAACTTTCCACGTTAAGTATTGCATTTCACAAGAATGCATGGGTTCGAAAGGTGGACCCATGAGCCTTGTCAAGACAATGTTGAGGTTCCATGAAGGAACAGGTGGTGTCCTTGGTGGTATAATTCTCTTTAGGCCCTCCATAAACGCTTTAACGACAGGTATTCTAAATAGGGAAGTTGAATGAGTAATCTGCAGGTAAGCAGATATCGCTGCGAGATGTATTTTTATGGAAGAGAAAGCTAGATTTGATTTTTGTAAATGTAGTAGATATCCTACTACATCTTTTGGAGATGCATGCAATGGTTGGACTGGATTATTATGGCAGTAACAAACAAATCTTTTCCATTTACTTGCATAGCAGTGTCTAGTGGATGGTCTTCTAGCTTGTTTTATGACCTCCATACACTCTTGTGTGAGGTTTAAGTGTCCAAATTCTAGGATTTCAGGAGCCAAATTGCTAGATTCAGCGATGCTGGGTTTGGATGTCTGATCTGTTGTTTGTGTTGCGTTAACAGATCTGGCCTGTTGGGTAGTTTGACATGAGGTACTACTGACAGGTCTAGTAGTGTGGTATACCAAGGTTGTCTTGCCCATGTTGGTGCTATTAGTATGAGTTTGAGTTTGTTTTGACTCAATCTGTTTACTAGATATGGAAGGAGAGGGAGAGGGGGGGCAAGCGTACGCAAATATCCCTGACCAATTCATCCATAGAGCATTGCCTTGAGATTAGCGGTGTGGGTACCTGGATGCGAAGTTTTGGCATTTTGCATTTTCTTTTGTTGCAAATAGATCTATTTGAGGTGTTCCCCAAATTTGGAAGTAAGTGTTCAGGATTTGGGGGTGAATTTCCCATTCGTGGACCTGTTGGTGATCCCGAGAGATATTGTCTGCTAGCTGGTTCTGGATCCCTGGAATAAACTGTGCTATTAGGCGAATGTGGTTGTGAATTGCCCAATGCCATATTTTTTGTGTTAGGAGACAACTGTGTCGAGTGAGTTCCCCCCTGTTTGTTTAAATAATACATTGTCGTCATGTTGTCTGTTTTGACAAGAATGTATTTGTGGGTTATGATTGGTTGGAATGCTTTCAACACTAGAAATACTGCTAACAATTCTAGGTGATTTATATGAAACTTTCTTTGATGTACGTCCCATTGTCCTTGGATGCTGTGTTGATTGAGGTGTGCTCCCCACCCTGTCATGGAAGCATCTGTTGTTATCACGTATTGTGGCACTGGGTCTTGGAAAGGCCGCCCTTTGTTTAAATTTGTACTGTTCCACCATAGAAGGGAGATGTATGTTTGGCAGTCTATCAACACCAGATCTAGAAGTTGACCCTGTGCATGTGACCATTGTGATGCTAGGCACTGTTGTAAGGGCCGCATGTGCAATCTTGCGTTTGGGACAATGGCTATGCATGAGGACATCATGCCTAGGAGTTTTAATACCATCTTTGCGTGTATATTTTGTGTTGGATACATAGCTTGTATCACCTTGTTAAAATGCTGAACCCTTTGTGGACTTGGGAGTGGCTATCCCTTTTGTTGTGTTGATTGTCGCTCCTAAGTATTGCTGTGTTTGACGCAGCAAAAGGTGTGACTTTGCATAGTTGATGGAGAAACCTAGTTTGTAAAGGGTTTGTATAACATAATCTGTGTGGTGTGAACACTTTGTTAGCGAGTTGGTCTTGATTAACCAATCGTCTAGGTACGGAAACACGTGTATTTGCTGCCTCCTGATAGGTGCAGCTACTACTGCTAGACATTTTGTAAAGACTCTTGGTGCTGTTGTTATTCCGAATGGCAACACTTTGAATTGGTAATGTATTCATTTGAATACGAACCGTAGGTATTTCCTGTGCGAGGGATGTATCGGTATATGGAAATACGCGTCTTTTAGATCTAACGTTGTCATGTAGTCTTGCTGTTTCAGTAGTGGTATTACGTCTTGTAACGTGACCATGTGAAAGTGGTCTGATTTGATGTAGGTGTTTAGTGTTCTGAGATCTAATATTGGTCTCAGAGTTTTGTCTTTTTTCGGTATTAGAAAGTAGTGAGTAAACTCCTGTGTTCTTTTGTGTTTTTGGTACTAATTCTATTGCGTCTTTTTGCAGTAATGCTTGAACTTCTAGTCCTAGAAGGTCTATATGCTGTTTTGATATATTGTGTGTTTTCGGTGGAACATTTGGAGGGAGTTGGAGAAATTCTATGCAATAACCATGTTGGATAATTGCTAAGACCCAAGTGTCTGTTGTTATTTCTTCCCATGATTTGTGGAACTGGCTTAGTCTTCCCCCCACTGGTGTTGTGTGACCTGTGAGTCAGTTTATTTTGAGGGGTTTTGGGACCCTGAAACTTCCCCCGTTTATTGGGAATTGGCCCCCTCTGTATTGGCCTCGAAAGCCATCCCTTTGATATTGTCCCTGGTAGGTAGGTGGTCTTGTTCGTGAGGTGCTGGCTTCTGTGGCTTGACCTCGAAACCCTCCTCTGAAAGTTGTTTTGCGAAATGTGCCAAATGTGCCTCTGCCCTGCGGGGAATAGAGTGCGCCCATGGCTTTGGCTGTGTCAGTGTCCTTTTTTTAATTTTTCAATTGCAGTGTCCACTTCTGGGCCAAACAATTGCTGTTCATTGAACGGCATATTGAGCACTGCCTGTTGTATCTCAGGTTTGAAGCCAGATGTGCGCAGCCATGCGTGCCTCCTTATTGTCACAGCAGTATTTATTGTTCTTGCAGCTGTATCTGCTGCATCCATAGAAGAACGTATTTGGTTGTTGGAGATATTTTGCCCCTCTTCAACCACTTGTTTCGCTCGTTTCTGGTATTCTTTGGGGAGGTGCTCGATGAGGTGCTCGATGAGATGCTGCATCTCGTCCCAATGGGCCCTGTCGTATCGCGCTAGGAGTGCTTGCGAGTTGGCAATGCGCCACTGATGTGCAGCTTGTGCTGCAACCCTTTTCCCAGCTGCATCAAACTTGCGGCTTTCCTTGTCCAGAGGTGGTGCGTCGCCTGATGTCTGCGAGTTGGCTCTTTTACGAGCTGCTCCTACGACAACTGAATCCGGTGTCAGTTGTGATGTAATAAAAGCAGGGTCTGTGGGCGGTGCCTTGTATTTTTTCTCCACCCTTGGAGTTATTGCTCTGCTTTTAACAGGCTCCTTGAAAATCTGTTTAGCGTGCCTTAGCATTCCCGGGAGCATGGGAAGGCTTTGATAATGGCTGTGGGTGGAGGACAGGGTGTTAAAGAGGAAGTCATCCTAAATAGGCTCCGAATGTAGAGATACATTATGAAATTCGGCTGCCCTAGCTACCACCTGTGCATATGCTGTACTGTCCTCATGTGGTGAGGGTTTAGTTGGGTATGACTCTGGACTATTGTCCGATACTGGAGCATCATAGAGGTCCCATGCTGCCTGATCATCCTGGCTCATGGTAGTATGAGCTGGTGATTGTGGGGGAGTCTGTGCCGGTGATACATGAGTTGACTGTGGTGGAGTTACCCTCTTTACCACCTTTGCTTGTGGTGGCTTGTCTTGTTGTTGGAAGTCAAGTTTCCTTTTTCTTCTGATTGGGGGAAGAGTGCTGATTTTCCCTGTACCCCTTTGGATAAAGATCTGCTTTTGCGTGTGATCTACCTCTGTAGTTTGTAATTCCTCCTCAAACCTGTGTCTTTTTAGTTGGGAGGACAGTGATTGTTCCTCTGAGTAGGAACTGTTTTTTGGTTCGGTTGCCGGGTGTTTTAGCACCGAAACCGTGTCTTTAGTTGTTTTCGGCTCCGACGAGATCTTTCTCTGTTTCGGTGTCTTGGCCTCTCGGTGCCGACCATCTTCGGTGCCGCTATCTCTGTGCCGAGCAGCTTCGGTGCCGCTATCTCTGTGTCGAGAAGCTTCGGTGCCGCTATCTCTGTGTCGAGCCTTTTCTGCACCACTCTCTCGGCCTCGAGAGTGTTGCGTGCCTGTGTCTCGACCTGAGTCGGACGACTTCGGCACCCGCTCGCCCTTTTTCGGCATTTGGATGCAAAAATGGCTATTTGTGGGAATTGGTTTAATTTACCCAAAATGAAAAGCTTACATTTGACAGTATGAATGTATTTTCAGAAACTGATATGCTAACTTTTGGAATCAAAATGAGTGAATAAAACAAAAGGTTTCAAAAAAATAAGTTTAAAGCTGGTAGTTAATTCTTGCAGAGACTTCTAACGTTATACTCTGTCACAAGACACTTGCTGCTGTATTACATTTCGGTGCATAATTCTGACAATTTCACACAGCGCACCATCATCCTGCTGGGTGACAGGAAGAGAGCAGGAATGTTTAAAATAATACGGTACATTGCTGCCTTTGCCCCTGCCCCAGTGCAGTTTTAGTGAACTAGCACCAATACAGGCACCCTTGCACCATGGTGCACATAGAAAAAAATAACGATATTTCACCTCATTAAACCTAACCTAGGTAAAGTGTTGCATTTTGGCACAAACCCAGTTACAGCACTTGTGGTAAAGCTGGTAACGCGTCAAAATCCATGGGTGCTGCGTGGGTACACTCATGAAACACCTTCCTGGGGCACAGTATTGAAGCAATTTGGGCTGCGTCACCTTGCTCTTGATTTATCAAGCCAATCAGGGCCACAGAAAGTAACCTTGTGTGACTTGATAAACCACATTTTGGGCTTGCATGGTGCAAGAGCGGCACAATCCCTCTCAAATATGCATTTACGGTTATGGAGACTGCACACTTGTGAGAGACCATGGGCTGTTCTTAGTCACACAGTATAGACTAGACATCATTGACTAACCATTGTTGTATATGGTGCATGCCTGTGGGTCACACTTGTCACTCAGAGGATTATATGAAGCATATGCCATGACTGTCTATAGTGAATGCATGTCAAATTTGTAATTGCGAATGTCTATTACATAAATGTACACACTGCATGACTGAGCAGAAACACAAATAAGCAAGAACCACAAAAATAGTTAACATATGAATACATATTCCCTTACTTCCTGAAATTGAGCCTGCCAACTTTTCAAGTAACTTGCAAGATTAAACACAAAAGGTGAATGGCTTTATAAGTGGTGGTAGGTTGCATAGGCATGCAGGGGTTCACTTGACTAACCAGCATCCTTGGATGGTAGTCACCTTGATATAAGAGATCAAGCAATTCAGTTATTTAGTTATTTTTGGATTTGTAGATTTATTGGATTTAGGACCAAATTCTCCCACAGCAATTTTAACCAGTCACAGTTAATCTACTATGTGCCCTGAAGAAAGTGCATGACCAGTCAGTCATTTAGCACCGAAACACGCGTCAGCACGTTCTCTGGATAGACAGTCACTGGTGTGTCTTTTTGGATCCTGACTACCTTATACTGATTGAACTATGGACTTGAAAGATGACTGGTATGAGCAAATAATCAGGGTAATACAACCAATTTCAAGAAATTATCCAAGAATTGAAACAAATAGCAATTGTATATGGTTGACACCTGTAAATTCATCACAATGGAATACATTTATTAATACCCACATCTGTCTTTAAGTGGGGACACCAGAAGGACGTTGATTAGGCCTTTGTCTGACCCTTTGGTCAATTGAAAAATAATTTTAGTGAGTAAATGTGATGTCCGTTTGAGAGTGTTAGGACCTAAAAGCATGCACCTTATGTTTATTTTTAGTAATTGTGTATACAATGATATAAAGTCTGTACCCAATTGGTTGGGAAAGAAGCACAAATGAATTGAGGCCCTATTGAAAGCTCTTGCAGGACACCTCTGGCTCTTAGTCTGGTTTTGCCACAACGTTGAGGGGCAACACTGTTGCACAGCTGAAAAGCCACTCTGAGCACAATTTAACTCAAGCAATGGTGATCGCCTTCAGAATATGCTTTTCTTCTTTAATCAGCCTTAGGACCAACAAGATGCTTCGCCAGAAGAAAAAGAAAAAAACAAGACATTAGATGCTGTTGTGCCTCAGGGCTAAAGTCTGAAAGCTGTAGCTAAGTCAGTGGGAAGCAGGGTGCTGCTGTTGGTTTGTAACTGGACAAATCTGAAACGCAGAGCACATGGGGTGTGTCTCTAATGTGTTGTAAAAGCTTTCATCTACCACTGATAGCAGGAATACCATCTACACTAAACAAATACAAGAGCAACCCAGAATGTCCACATTAACCTGGGCATAATCACCACAACATATCCATGTGTAACTAATTTTCAATCAATTTAAATTGAATGTAAGAAAAAAAATTATAATTGTACTTTAGGACAAAAAAATGACCTGGAGAATGGTGAGAGGTTGGAATTAAAGCCTCCGCTTGATGTCAAATATTGGTATCACTGACTCAGAATAGTGTCCTGATGAGACCCTAGAATCCAGCATGAGGGTCGAAATGCCAGCGACATTAATCAGACAAGATCTTCAATTAGGTTTTGAATTATCAATGTACTGACAAGCACACTTCATAACTTTAGGCAGTCTGTGAGATACAAATATCACAGCACTATCAGCAATTACTCTATGGCTATATGGCTATATGGCGTGGTGTCTTCTCACTCGTTTCAACTATCTCTATTTTCCTGACGTATGATTATAAAAATGATTCACCACTATATGCTGATGCAGCTCCCAAAGCATTAAAAACACGTTTCTCACATGTGTTGGTACTGGATTCCTTTTTTTATTTTTTTAAGATTCTAGACAGACTGTCTTCATTTAAGAATTTTTTTACGAGTTAACCAGTAGCAAGATTTTATTGCTATATTTAAATTGATTGAAAATGAGTTTCACATGGATGTGGCTTGAGATAGCAATACGATCTAAGCAAAACATGGGAGTTAGCCATGCACCACATCCTAGCAGTGCCAGTTCTAACACTTGACAACCACTCTGGTATTTTATAATAAAAAATAAACTAGCTTCATTTCTGGTGCCAGAATTAAAACGAGGGTGTGAATAATTTAGGGAAAAGAAAGCGTTCACTGGTGTCTGGGCAAATCGGTTTCTTGGTGAAACTTTTTTTAGAAGAAAAAAAAAAACATTACTACCACTCAGTAATTTTGATTAAACAAATGTGTCACTCATACCAGCAGTATCACTTCTAGTAAAGTCAGAGAGGAAATGGTTTTGAAGGGAGGGCAATCCTAGCTAATCATTAATGAATTATTTATGTACTCTTATGAGTGGGAGACAGCTAGGGAACTAACTAGGTTTCCAGGCCACCACATTCCCTTGTCATTTGACAGGGACTAGAGAACTACGGTATTTAATCGTCTAGAGCGTGTCTGTGAAGGCGTTGAATCCAACATTGTTCTTTTAGTAAATTAGGATTAGCCAAATCTCGCATATACTACAGAATTGTGGTTTGTCCAAAAAGTGGTTTGTGAGCTTAGCGATGTTACACCTCCATCCAATGTTGCTTCTAGGTTTACTTACACGTTTTATGTGGTCATACCTACATGTTGTAGGTAACACAAGCATATCATAATGTAAACGACATTCACTTTTACAGTTCCGTGAAGGGGTGTAGCTAGCCACAAGTCAAATATAAAGGGACATACTGAACAGGGCCCACAAGGGTGATGACCTTTCAGGACTTTTGGGGGGCGCTTCCAAAGTTGTACATTTATTTTTCTCGCGTGTATATCAAAAACAAATATATACACACGTACGTGTAAGTATCAGTTTTGGAAGGGTCAACTTACCAGAATTTAGGATAGGCCAATTTGTTAATCAGGTTAAGTACTGGAAAAACTGCAATAGGCTATTAAACTATTTCCTGTTGTAGTTTTTTGGCGATATTCTAGTAGGTTCGCGTTTGTCAGCTTTTCGTATGTGTTAACCTAGAACATTGTCTAGAAGTATCATATATTAAGTGTTTAGTATAGCTATCCGCGTCTGAGCACTTTCTGCATTATCTTAGAAAGTGACTCGCGGAACTATTTCCTTAAATCTTTTGGGTGGTAGGTATATGAAGGGAGGGAGTGTCTTTTTGCTATGACACTCCAGCGGTCAAACCTTCCACCTTTACCATTGAGAGTCAACAAATTGCGATTTATTCTTCCTATTTTGCTTTTGTCAGAAGGATTTAAATTGATCGAGCCACTTAGGAAAGTTTTGAATACTGTCATCTGCTCCTTCCTAGATTCCAAAGCTTTGTTGCGCTTAAAATGGATTTGCATGTAAATAGTCTTGATGACTAAGGATCTCTTCCCCCCCCCCACCCCCCCCCCCCCACACACACACACACGTAGTTTAATCATTTCTTTGGAAAACTTAAGCTAATGTCTTCTCTGGGGTTTACGCTGGATGGTGGAGACACTTAAACCACCCCTCATTTCAGCATCCTACTTAAATTCTAGGCTTTATACCACCCCCACATCAACGAGTCAAAAAATGGGTTTCATTTGCCGGAAGGGTGCAGACCTACAACTGAGGACGTTACATGCATTATACTCCCGACTCCAAGTCCTCCCACCCATTCGGGCACGTTTGTATTTTCTTCAAATCAATCTCCACAAAAGTGCTAGTCCGCCTCCAAATTGAAAACTTTGCCCTCATTCATGGCCTAACACCAACGACTATATGCAAGCATCTTACTCAATGCTTTCTACCTGCAGTGGCCGTCCTTCCCGGCCTACAACCTTCACGCTCTCACTCTCATAGGGAATTTACCAACTCTTTGGTCAACCTCCAATTAAAGCACAGAGCCACTCTTCAAAGCAATCCCCTCTTAAAAGCCAACTCCATTACCGTAGCCCATCACAAGTACCTCAATATTTCCTCAACTTTCCTGTACATCGTACGATTCTGCCGTAACTATTGGCGGCATTATTAGTGGACTCTGCTGAGGTCTAAATGTTCACTTTCCATTTCTTATTAATATCTACCCCAACATGTGCGCGTCTTAATCTTCATTTCTACAAGTGGATTCTTTCAATGTTATTCGCAGCCAACCTAATCAGACCATTTCTTATTTTATTTACTGCTATAGTCACTGTTCCAGCTACCTCAATCTGCACCAGGACGACCTTCTAGTCTAATTAAGTTGCTAGCAGCTTGTCAATGCAAGCCTATTTCTCCTCAAGATTGGGACCCCAATACAATGTGGCCAAAACCTTTAGAACACATTACCCTCACCAGATGTATAGATCTTTTGTACACAAGTGACCATGTTTGGGTGAGTCCTGCACATGTCCAATACTTCTCTAGAAACAAGCATGATATTTCGCTACAGCAGTCAATAGTCTAGTTTACAACAGTCCCCATGTGGGTAATTACCATTTTTTACTACACTTTCAATTGTCTCATGCTGGCCATAAGGACCCTGTTACAACCTCTCTAACACTACCTGGCACTATCACTAACAGACCAAAAGTATAGACTAGAATTGGAAGCAGAGGTTCCTCCACCATCCATCTGAAACCTTAGCGTGTCACCTTTTGCAACCTACACCCTTAGCAATCAGCATCCTTGCACATCAGCCTTCAAATCTACTAGTCCCTACATGTACCAACTCTGCTTCCCACAGTAATGGCCACGGAGGTACAGAACGCACTACTCTGATCCTAATCCTACTGGTCACGCCCTCAATCCAGTGTATACATATACAAAACGTTAAAGTTATAAATGTGGCCTTCTCACTTATCCCAATCTTTGAAGGTGAATTCCACCTAAGCAGATAACCTCATCTTGACATGTACTTCTCACAGAATGAGTGAGACCCTTACCAAGTCTTCCATTCCGGTATGGGACATAGTCACAAAAGCCCTAACAAATTATCACAATGCTGATTTTCCGAGTAATCATGGGCACATTTCTTATAGAATAGTAGGGGCCAATCCAGTGTCAAGTATCTCTCAAGCCAGCACTTCATTAACATACCCACAA
Organism: Pleurodeles waltl; assembly: GCF_031143425.1. Classification (NCBI taxonomy): domain Eukaryota; kingdom Metazoa; phylum Chordata; class Amphibia; order Caudata; family Salamandridae; genus Pleurodeles; species Pleurodeles waltl. The sequence goes on from NC_090450.1 coordinate 713,607,887, forward strand.
TATACTTGTCTTTTTAGTAAGAACTGGAACGCAGTCAGCCTATATGCAGCAAGCAGCATCTCCAACAAAACCTCTTTCGATTACACCTTAACAGATTAAGCAAAAGTGTAGAAAATGCCTATGCCCCCTCAGACAATGTGCTATCTTTAGAACTCCGCACTTTGCCCATGCTAAACAGAAAATAGTTAAGTGTGTGCTACCCTTTAAACATGGTTGATTTGGCATATTTAACTTTCCTATTAGCCCCTAGTATATAGTATAAGTGCACCCCAGGGCGTTAAAGTTAAATTCCACTACTGGACTGCAGCACCTATTGCACCATCCATCACAGTGCAAACATGTCTTTGGGCGTATAACTGCAGTTGAACTATAAGTATACCTGTCAAAACCACTCTTAAATATTAAGTGACCCCTACATAAGCAGTGTAGCCCACAAAGTAGAGTGAATAGTAGTTGGAAATAAAAAAAGGACATTGAGTGTTTATCAGGTCCCTACATTGACAAGGCCATAAAAGCAATGTTTATTGCATTGTGGCAGGCCTAGCCATCTTATTAAGACCCCAATACTGTATCTTAATGGAAGCAATTACTGTTTAACAGTTTAAAAAAAAAACATGTCAATGGCGGCCAGTTTTTTTTTTTTTAATTTGTGAAAACGTTTTGAAAGTTAACCTTTAACTGCCTGAACTGTTAAAGGCCAAGTAGTAGTTACCTCTACCAACCCTGAACAGGTGTGACATTCCCCCAGCGAGCTAATAGGTTGGACCTGAATGGGCAAGATGAAGACAACTCCGTCAAATATGACAAGTGAATACTGTGGACATCCTTCGACACTGCTCAGGTCAGTTGAAGGACAGTGTTTTTACCCACTAGGCTTGTCTTTATGGGAGCGGTACATGGACTTTAACGTTGATATGGGAGGACACAAGGATTACCAATGCACACATCAAGCCCTCGGAGCTCGTGTTTAGTGTGGCATATTTAGTCTCATCTTTGATTTGCCCCAACATTGCATTTTGGGCCAGTTTGCAGTAAGGCAAACAGAAAATACTGAAAAAATAGGTAGGTCGGCCCTGGAGACCTTCTCATTTGGTGGAGAGGTGTCAGGAATCACTCCCACCACTAGCTAATACCAATCAAATAATCTACTACGACCATAATCTATCATTTGCTTTATTTCTACTCAAATCTCATCTCCGTTCCCATTATGGATTTTTGCCAATTAATGGAAACTTTTAAATTGTATACTGTGTGCTAATTCGGTTTGGGATTAGTATAGTTTTGCATTTCAACTATTAGGGCTTTGGTACTGCCTAAATACTGTACACAGCACCAAAACGCCTGCCTGCTCTGTACCAGTTACCAGGGGTTTGACTGCAGGCCGATTTGGTGACCGCAAGTTCGCCCCAAGAATAATTTCATATTTGCAAACCGCAATTACTCCCATCAAAACCCGCATGTTTAGTTTCTCAAATGTACTAGGTTTAGAAATTAAATTAACGAATGGAGGAAGCAGTGGCTCGTTACCCTTAACACTAAATCAGGGAACTTTAATCTGCAACAAGACACAGCCAGAAGCCTATATTGTTTATTCAAGTTTATCAAGCAAACCATCAGTTCATTTACACTGCCAGATAAACGGAGAGCTGCTGTTTTGACATACTATCGTCCTCTCGAAGCCTTTGCTTAAGATACAAACCATTAGCAGAACGATCCAGTGCGGGTTACATCACCCGAGGAAGCTCGAGTAATTCAGACACTTGGATCAATGCCTATATAATGCAAGCATACATTAATTACTATGCAAGACTAAACTAACCATATTCTGAAGTTGAAAAGGCTGTCCAGCATACAACTGGCGGCACACAAGTGTTTTGTAGGGACCGATTCAGTTGCCAAAATGTTTGAGGACTGAAAAGTTCAAAACAAATATCATTAACATGAAAGCCACCAAGTTCGAGACGTAAGCTGCAGACGACACTACGGAAAGGAGGCAGACTTGTGAACAGCATCAGACGTTACACAAGTTAGAAGTCAGCCTACCATACTCTGGCACAAATACAAGCCAGTTAAGTGGCAAAAATGCCTGCCCTTCGAGGCATCGAGGGCGTTGAGGCGAATTAATGGCACCGGCTAAAAGGCTAAACACCTGATTCAAGTCATAGCTTTTAAGTGCTAGGGAGCATCCAGCATATAATAGTCTGAAACTCCAGTGGCTAAGCGTTTACAACTCGAGAATACTGCTGCCAACTGAAGCCAGTGGCATATGTACTGCTTACATTTTAATAACTACCTTATGAAAAGTGACAGCTCCCATGACCCAATTACTCGAACCGGGTGTTCCCACCCACAATCGGTTCACACATCACGCTGCAGTGCCGACAATACTTAATACATATACGCAGGTGTTTTAACTTCACAGCTCCTCTGCTGCCCAGGGGCCACACAAGAGAAACCCTACACAAATCCAGAAAACGAGTATTCCGACTGGTCGTTATAAACTACCCCACACACACACACACAACACTCAGACCTGAAAGTCAACGATGGAAATGCAAATTTGCATAAACCCACGCCCCCCTCACACCAACCTTCAGGCGCACAGAAATAAAAAACAAGACGTTGTTAAAGGGAGAACCTCGCGTTTTATTTAATACTCTTCAGATTGATACTTTTGCTCCCCCCAGAAGAGCCAGACAATTTTAAAAAAAGCCTGAAGGCACCGGTAGCATCGAGCAGCTGGCATAGGAAGGGCATGTAAACAAGCCAGCTTCTCTGTACAACACCAGCCAAATCTGTACCATCCCCAGCCAGCCGCCCGAGCCGCACCCTCCTTACCGTCCACAGTTCACACCAGCCAGACCCCCTGTAGGATGGACCCAAGGCTTTTCTGTAGGACACCTTGGCCTACCAGAGAATGCTGGAAACAGTTGAGGAAATCAGGAGTTTAACGTTTAAAAAAGCTGCCATCTGAGGTTATGGCTACTCTGTACTTGCACCATAACACCCCAGAAACAATAAGTTATGCACGTAGAAAAGTTATTCAAGTACAAAGGTATTTGTCTCCACCCCCGTTTAACCCTATGCGCTGAAGAAAGTTGGTTTCTCTGTAGCTACACCAGCTCTCTAAAGCACAACTTTGGACCTAGTATTGATAATGTTGGGGATCTAGTTAAAAAGGCTGTGTGCGGCCCAAGATTTTGTGCAGTGAGTTTCTCAAACTTTCTTATAAAGAAAAAAGGAATACTCTGGTATCAAAGTGAACAGCTACAGACCTCAGGGTATCCCCTACGACTTCTGAGAGACATCCGGGCAACCAAGAGTCTGCCTGGTGGGGACAGGCAGAGTTCATAAATAGATGTTCAATTAGTGCTAGAAAATGCATAGGGGTCTACAGATTTATCCAGACCCATAAAAAAAGTACATACTCGGGGGAGGGGCAAAAGATAAGTATCTGGTGCTGTTGGGCTAAAAGATAGCCCCTCGTCTTGCCGATACAGGGAGCAATACTAAAAGGAAAGTTTTGAAGAGTCCGATTGTGCAGTGCAGAAAAAAAAGGTTGGCAGGTAAATTAAGTATACGTCTATGGTCCAACGCCCATTATGAAACCATACGCCGTGAGGGGAGGTAAATGACTGAAGGTAGTCCCGTTCGACTGGAATCTTGGTCATGGATTCTTTGCACATGCAAAAGGCAGGAGCTTGTTGCCCTACAGGCAAAAGATCTGTTTGCCCACGTTAGTGACTGCCTAAGGAAATGTTTCTAAGTGTAATATAACAGCACAGCACAGATAAGTGGTCCCCTACCCACAGACAAGAGCAGCAGCTAACAGGAACAAAGGAGAGAAGAAAGGGTTAGTAGGAGGGCCCTTCCACCACAGATCCTGGAGGCTTCTCTGTAATAAACGCCAACAGGTCTGAGGGGGAAAAAAGCCTAACAATCAATACTTCAGCTTTTTGGGAACTTCCCATGGGAAGCTGTCCCTGCCAAAATGGCCATATGCTGCAGTCCTCTGATAAATGGGTTTCTTCAGATCCAGATCCCTAGAATATACAAGCAAATAATTTAATGCACAGCATTTTTCAGCAGAACACACACATTTCAGGGCAGGCACAAGAGAACCATAATCGCTACTCCTAAACCAAACTGAAGGCCACGTGAGTAGACCGAACAGCTTCCCCACCACTAGAAGGCTATGTGGAATAGGTGTTAAATGAAGGAAACCTTGCCACTCATAGCACATTACATCACCGGCGTGGCCATGTGACTTCAGAAAAATACATAGCCCTGGAGCTCGGACAGATGCACCTCTAACAGCAAGCCTTGCGCACAGTCCCCCCCCCCCCCCCCCCCCCCCAACACACATTCTTAGCCCACTATGGCTCTGGGCAGCACAGAAGTCAAAGCTACACTACAAATTAATAAACTACAGTATTAAATTACTATGTATTAAAATATAAAAACTAGCGCCCTGTATGCAGTAAGGTAAAGGTACACCAATTGAATGCCTAGTCTAGTTCCCACCTTTATCCTTTACCACGAGGTATCTTGAGAAATACTGTGTGGCACAAGATGAACCAGAGCTACTTTGAAAGCCTTGCCACGCCCTTGTGGTATCCTAAAGGATCTTCTGGACCCCACCCTCACCAAGAATTCAAGTACAGCGCACGATCACTTTCGCTAGACGGAGGCCCCATTTGCAAAACGACCAATATAACTTTCACACCATGGGGTTCTCTCCACACACATTACCTGACAATGACCCCAGGACGAAGGTCAAAGTTCTTCCTCACAATATCCAGTAGCTCCCGCTCACTCTTCTGCGACGTGCCGTAGTGGAAGATTGAGATAGAGAGGGGGTGTGCCACACCAATGGCATAGGAGACCTGAGTAACAGCAAAGGAGAATGAACTTTGCGAACTCCAAAAACAAGCAAACACCAGATTTAAGTGGCGAAACAAAATGAGTTCTAAAGTCATACTGCGCGGGGGTTGGGGGTGGTGTTTGGTGAAGAACAGCTACTTGTCTTAAGTAGCTTTACGGGAAATCCTAGCTTCTGATACGTATGTTACCTCACAGGGCACCAGTTGCAAATACCCACCGAACCTGAAAGCCACACACCTGTACCAGCACTCTCCTACACAGACCGGCTTTCACCAAGGACTTGGCTACCCATCTGGCAGCATACGCTGCTGAACGATCCACCTTTGTGTAGTCTTTCCCAGAGAAGGCACCTCCACCGTGGGCCCCCCAGCCACCATAAGTGTCAACAATGATCTTCCTTCCAGTCAGGCCTGCATCACCCTGAGAAAAAAAAACAGACATGTAAGACAACACAAGTGCAGTGTTTTATTTGCACAGTGCGGCTCAGCCATGAATATCGAGAGTCTCTGGTAGTTTACCTGTGGCCCACCAATGACGAAGCGCCCACTAGGCTGCAGATGGTAGATTGTGTCATCGTCAAGGTATTTGGCGGGTACAACGGATTTTACCACTTTCTCCTTCAGAGCATCCCTCATCTCATCCAAGCAAACATCCTCATCATGCTGCACAGACACCACAATTGTGTGCACACGAATTGGGATAACAGCACCACGGTCCTGCATGTACTGCACGGTCACCTACAAAACACAAGGGTAAAATGAAGGAGAAAAGCCACATGACTAAGGCCGATAAGTGAAGACTACCAGTCACTAAAGATTGCCATAGTGCATACACTAGGAAATCCCAAAACTAAGCTACAAGTCGGCTATCTAACCCAGTACAGGGCGTTTTCAGGATTACTTGGGAAAGCCAACTAGAGTCTCTGCAGAACCACTGAGATACACAAAATTAGACCGATCTCAATTACGGGCGTCTGGCCTGTAATCCCCTACGTGGCTGAAATAGGACAGTTCCATGCTACAGAGAAAGCAACCAATAGGCACATTTGTGAAATGTATACATTTGCTTACCTGTGTTTTAGAGTCTGGCCTTAGCCAGGGCAAGGTGCAATTTCGGCGCAGTTCTGCCATCTTGGCATTCAGCCTGTGTGCCAAAACAATCGTCAAAGGCATGCACTCGTCGGTCTCATCTGTAGCATAGCCGAACATCAAACCCTGCAAGTGGAATGAAGTTTTCAAACAGAGATTAAACGGTAGTACGAAAATTCAAAGACAATATAAAATCGGTTTCAAACAAACGGAAATTGAGTCAGTCGGGGCAACAAGTTACATTCCCTGTTGTCAATCGCAGCAACCATTTCCAGCAGATGAATAGGTCTGCAATATATACCCGTTTGGGTGCATACAGTTCATTCGTAAATCGGCAAACGATGTGATGCAAACACTGCTAGGGTGCTGATGGTATGGAGAGGTACAAAGTAAGGTTTGTTGGTAACCATGTTGACTTAAGGAACTCTTGCAAAAACCTCGGAGACTAAAGCTCCCCCTGGGTTCCAGGTCAAGCAAATACTGCATGATAGTTTGCCTAGGCGTGTTACGCTGAGACCAAAAAGACACGTAATAGGTTAGAGTGTGTGAGAATTACCTTACAACGGTGCCATGCACTGTCTAGTTTTGGATTAGCAAAGCAAAAATGTCACCTGGTCTAGCAGGGCAAGAAACGAACGCTTGGTCTAGCACGACATTTAAGTTACATCAGCTCCCGTGATTTGTATACTTGATAAAGATTTATGGTTACTGAACAGTTAGAACGACTCCTGCAATTCAGCAGGAACCTGTAGAGCACAGAATAGTTTCAGCTCTGATTTGGCCTGAACTAAAGCAGAAATTGTCACAGTACTAGTAGGGATGGTATTTTTCAAGTGAGATTTCGGCATGAGAGGCTTGTGATCCTGCAGTAATCAAAGACCGAAACAGATAAAAACCACCAAGGCACAAAATGTAGAGGGGGCGGGCAGGCAGTGAGGAAGATACAGCGCAAGTACATGGTCATGCCTGAAGAGACTGCAGAGTAAGAGAAATAAGTTAATACAAAGTGTTGCAGAGTCAATCTGCATTTGTAGAGTGTGGCTAATCACCCACAGCACTGGGATATTCAGCATTCACTCAAATAGCCAGGTCTTGAGGTTCTCCATGAATTGAGGTGGTGAGTGAGATGTCCTGAGGTGTAGCATACAAGCATTTCAGGTCTTTGCAGCAAGGTAAGAAGATATTTCAGCAGAGTTCTTGTATACTCTTTGGTTGTGAAGAGGGCCAGTTGGGAGGAGCAGAAATATCTGATGGGCAAGTGGAAGGTTAGGCAGTGATTAAGGTATACGGGTACTATGTGGATGGCTTTTTGCATGTGTGCATGAGGAGCTGGAAGGTGGTTTTGTTGATCAGGAGCCAGTGAAGGTCCCAGGTGATCAGGTGTAGGAAGTTGGCTCTGTATGCACTATTTCAAAGCAAGGAATAGTATGCAGTCCAAGGGTTCCCCTTAGAGGTAAGATTGCGGCAAAAAGATAATTCTAATGCTCTATTTTGTGGTAGTGTGGCCGAGCAGTAGGCTTATCAAAGGAGTAGTGTTCAGCATTTGTTGTACACACAAGCAATAAATGAGGCACACTCAGACAATTCCAGGCCAATAGACACAAGTCCACACAGAAAGTACACCCTCAGCAGCACAGGGGCAGCCGGGTGCAGTGTGCAAACAAGCATCGGGTTTGTAATAGAAATGAACGGGAGACCAAGGTGTCTCTTCAGCGATGCAGGCAGGCAAGGGGGGGGGGGGGGGGCACGCGCTCCTGCACCAGAGGTCGGATGCTCCAGGTCCTGTGGGCTGCGGGTGCAGTGTCCCTACCAGGCGTAGGGTTCTTGGAAGCAGGCAGTTGTGGTCAGGGGGAGCCTCAGGATTCCCTCTGCAAGTGTTGCTGGGGGTGCAACTCCGGCTACTCACGGTCTCGCAGTCGCCAGGGAGTCCTCCCTGAGTGATTGTTCTCCACAAGTCGAGCCGTGGAGTCGGGTGCAGAATGCCAAGTCTCACACTTCCGACGGGAAACGCGTGTTGTTTCAAAGTTGCGTCTTTATTGCAAAGTTGCAGTCTTTGGTGAACAGAGCCGCTGTCTTCGGGAGTTCTTGGTCCTTCAGGATGCAGGGCAGTCCTGAGGCTTCAGAGATCCCTAGTCCCTTTGGAAAGCGTAGCTGGAGCAGTGTCTTTAGAAGTGGGGAGACAGGCCGGTAGAGCTGGGGCCAAAGCAGTTGGTGTCTCAATCTTCTCTGCAGGGTTTCAGCTTAGCAGTCCGCTTAGGTTGCAGGAATCTATTTTCCTAGGTTCCGAGGAGCCCCTAAATACTGAAGTTTAGGTCTGGGAGGGCAGTAGCCAATGGCTACTGTCCTAGAGGGTGGCTACACCCTCTTTGTGCCTCCTCCCGGAGGGGAGGGGGGCACATCCCTATTCCTATTGAGGGAATTCTCCAAAATCAAGATGGAGGATTTCTAAAGGCAGGGGTCGGGTCAGCTCAGGAGACCTTAGGGGCTGTCCTGACTGGTGGGTGACTCCTTGTTTCTCATTATCTCTACTGGACTTGCCGCCAAAAGTGGGGGCGGGCATCTCCACTAGCTGGAGTGCCCTGGGGCATTGTAACACGAAGCCTGAGCCTTTGAGGCTCACTGCTAGGTGTTACAGTTCCTGCAGGGGGAGGTGTGAAGCACCTCCACCCAGAGCAGGCTTTTGTTTCTGTTCTAAGAATATAAAGGCCCTCACCACATGGGGTCAGAAACTCGTCTCAGCAGCAGGCTGGCACAGACCAGTCAGTCCTGCACTGAACAATTGGGTAAAATACAGGGGGCATCTCTAAGATGCCCTCTGTGCACTTTTTAATAAATCCAACACTGGCATCAGTGTGGGTTTATTATTCTGAGAAGTTCGATACCAAACTTCCCAGTATTCAGTGTAGCCATTATGGCGCTGTGGAGTTCGTTTTTGACAGACTCCCAAACCATACTCTTATGGCTACCCTGCACTTATAATGTCTAAGGTTTTGCTTAGACACTGTAGGGACATAGGTGCATGAGCACTATGTCCTCACCTGTGGTATAGTGCACCATGCCTTAGGGCTGTAAGGCCTGCTAGAGGGGTGACTTACCTATGCCACAGGCAGTGTGAGGTTGGCATGGCACCCTGAGGGGAGTGCCATGTCGACTTAGTCTTTTTCTCCCCACCAGCACACACATGCTGGCAAGCAGTGAGTGTGCTGAGTGAGGGGTCCCTAGGGTGGCATAAGACATGCTGCAGCCCTTAGAGACCTTCCCTGGCATCAGGGCCCTTGGTACAAGGGGTACCAGTTAAAAGGGACTTATCTGGGTGCCAGGGTTGTGCCAATTGTGGAGACAATGGTACATTTTAGGTGAAAGAACACTGGTGCTGGGGTCTGGTTAGCAGGGTCCCAGCACACTTCTCAGTCAAGTCAGCATCAGGCAAAAAGTGGGGGGTAACTGCAACAGGGAGCCATTTCTTTACACCAGGGATGTGGCTGAAATGGGGGGGGGGGGGGGAGATGTCCAAGTTGAGTCTGGTAGGTGTTCTTGATTCTTTGCAGTCTTGCATGGGTGGTGCTGGCATAGTGTGTGCTGCCCTGGTCTTATTTGCTGGGGACTAGCGCCTGGATGGCTGTTCTGGATTTGATCAGGATCCATTTGAAGATCTTTCAGAGCAGGTGCACTGTGTGGAAACATGGAGACAACAATGACTTGGTGATTCATTGAGAGCGAGGAGTCTCTTGTGTGTAGCTGGTGGGTGTGACAGGTGCTGAGGGCCACCAGGAGTCATCCCAGGTGAAGGGATAGGACGAGTTCAGTTTCAGGCAGCTGTCCTGTGACTGCCCTCATTGTTGTGGAAGTTGCTTGTCGGTAAGGGATAGGATCAGTTTGGTATCATCGGAATAGGAGACGATGTGGAGTCTGTGGTTTGATGTTAGCGAGCAGGGCCATGTAGATTCTGAGCAGGGCCATGTAGATGCTAAACAGGGTGTGGCTCAGGGAGGAACTTCAAAGCTGATCTGTCACTGATAAAGTGAACAGTTGGAGCGTGACTCTGGGTACAGCTGGTGCGGAAGGAGCAGATCCACTCAAAGGCTTTGCTGTGAATGCTGGTGTCATGCAGTCTAGTGTGGTGAGGACTATTGAAGGTGACAGAGGTCCAAGTAGGATGACTGAGCAGTTTTGCCTTTAGCTTGAAGTGTTGAAGTTGTCCATTTCTGTGAGAAGTGTGGTCTTGGTGCTGTGGTTGCTTCTGAAGCCTGACTGGGTTAATCCCAATGTGTAGTTTGTTTCGATGAATTCAGTGTGTTGAAGGCCTTCTTGACTTTGACCAGGAAGGGGAGCAGCAAGATGTGTCTGAAGTTCTTGAGGTCTGTCTGGAGTTTTCAGCAGTGGGTTGATTTCCATGTGCTTTCAGTCTTCCAGGAAGATGGCAGACTAGTTAGAGGGTGATTGTGGTGCTGGCTTGGTTGAAGATATGGTGAGACAGGGGCCTGAGGGGGGGCTCAGAGCAGATGGTTTTCATGAGCCTCAAGGTGTAGGTGTCAGTGGAGAGTAGTCCAGTTGTGCAGGGTTGGCTGTGAACTGGCTCCTTTGGGTGTTGCTGTGGGGGAGGGTCCTCAGTGGTAAAGGACAAGTGGTCGACCAGGGTTATCGCTGCTCCTCCTCCATCTTTGATCCATCTGCAGGTGTGCTTGGACTCTTGGGGCAGGGAAGAATCAGCTGGCTTTGTGGGGTTGCTTGTCAGAGGGTTTCTAGAAGAGGGGCAGAATGTTGGTTCAGTAAGATCCTGTTGTGGCGATTGCATGGTGCTGCACTGGTGTCTGGTGGCAGTGATTAGTGGAGGGCAGTGGACGCGGAGGAGTTTGGTGAAGTGGATGCAGTGGTGATCCAGCTGGCTGGTCAGCTGAGGCAGGCAAAGCAGTGCTGAGAAGGCGTGGGCTGCAGGGACGAAAAATGCAGGACAGGGAGAGGAGCAGCAGTAGGGAAAAAGCCATGAGAAAAAAAAGGCAAAAGAAAAGCAAAAAGCAGTAAAGTGCACAAAAAAAAGCAAAGGAAAAAAAAAAAAAAGACATACGACAGAGGCGGACCTCTAACTCACGAACCTGGAAGTGTAGAGCAGCATGAGGGGCAGCAGATGGGTGGAGCTGTGCTGTGGGGTGTGACTGACTGACCACGGGTCAGTTTATGTGGTCAGTGTGACCAGAGTCACTGGAGGAAACGGTGATGTCAGGTAATCAGCTAGTTGATTACCGATGAGACAGCAAATTTTAAGAACTGAGTGTTAAGTACTCTATCAAAGTGCGTGGTACAGAGAGCAGTATAGACGCTGGACACCTCAAGATGAGGAAATATATGCTACATGGGGCTGCGCGGAGTAATTAGCTGTAAAGCAAATTTGGTATGGTAGCACCAAGTGGTAATCAGTCTGAATGATTGCCAGACTACCTGCCAGGAAGTCAGATGTAATTTGCGAGACAATCATGATATGTATCTAAATATGTAATTCAGAACACCGCCTTTTTAAAGAACCAATAGCTTTGTTCAGTACAATATTGTATTACTCCAAGTGTAGCAGCGTCCTTGTAGAAATCTATATTTAAGGTCTGGCAGTAAACAAGAAATTTTATTTTTCAAATAGGATATGCAATTTAATTCTAGGAGCCTTCTGTAAAAGATCACTGGTCTGCAGTGCCATTTGAGTTTTTGGGCACCACAGCAAAGGTTATTGGCTAGCCACTTTAGCTTCTAGCTATCTCGGTTAATATGGCAATATTTTGAGATTGAAGTTAGCAAACTGATGCGATAAGTCTACCAGATAAGTTATACTTTTAAAGGCGAATCAAAGTGGCATACCTCTATTTAGCTGTAGACACTTGGCTCGATAAGCAGGAAGCAGACAAATGGAGCCATCCATTAGCCAAAGTAATGCTGGGACGAGATTGCTCACATGTGGTTTGTATTGCGAACGGGCAGTTTAGGATGGGGCTGGTGTTAAAATGTTCTAAATGTACACAGCGCTTAACCTGTGTAATGTGGCATTCGAGGGCTGAGCTACAAAGACGCTTTTGGTACCCCCTCAAATCGGAGCGAAAACTCAAAACGGGTTGCACGCCATTAAACTTCGGAGTCTGAGAGGGGGGAACAGCTACGGTTTAAGTGTAAAAAGTCACTCCGCAGTGCGGCATCCTGTGCATGCCTTATGCAGTTAGTTAAGGTAATAGGAAAACAGGGTGCTACACAATCACGACGACTTCAAGGAGTAATTAAAAATCAAAGCAGCCTTTGTTTTCATCGCGGCCCCTACTGCGATTTTTCCTTGCAACGCCAGTCGGTCAAAACACAAGTGATCGTTGAACAATGAAGGAACAACTGCTCACCTGATCTCCTGCGCCAATATCTTCTTCGTTTCTATCCAAATGTACTCCCTGCGCAATATCGGGAGACTGCTGTTCCAGTGCGACCAGCACATTACATGTTTTGAAGTCAAACCCTTTCGATGACAAAAAGGCAAATAGTACAGGTCTGTCAGGGCAATAGTTCCAGAAAGTTTAAAGATTCTCATGTCAAATAGTTCCCCACACCCATACACACTATTAAACAACGGTTTAAACTTGAATCAAGGTCACCACAAGGGGACGAAGAAAAAATTATGATATTACACCTGAAAGCTAATGCCAACCTCTAAACCGCCCCGACCCCTCAATTATTCAGTTAAATTGGCAATGTTTAAATATGCCTCGACATTTAAACACTGCAGTTACGCTACCCCTTTTAGACCATTGCCGCTCATTTCCATCACTTAAAAAAGCATGATGTCTCTTGACCAGATCGCCCCCCTCCTCCAACGGATCACTTAAGTACAAGGAACGGACTTAATTAGAATATCCCTACTCTAAATAGCAGGGCCCACCTTTTGAAGAATCGTCATAGCCAATATGCTTAATAGCATCGCGAACAACTTTCTGATAATCCACGGCAGCTCTAGAAGTAATCTCGCCAGCAAGGAGGATCATGCCAGTCTTTGCAACTGTTTCTGTGGATGAATAAGTATATTATAACAGTATACTATAACATCTTTCTTCTTGATGTGTTTTGCTGTAATCATTTATACGGTTAGCTTACCACAGGCAACTTTGGCATCGGGATCCTGTCTCAAATGAGCATCCAGGACAGCGTCGCTGATTTGATCACATATCTTATCTAAAAGAATAAACAATCGTCACCACATGTTTGACAAATTCTCGAAATAACTTACGTGCTACCCACAAAAACAAAATTGTGAGACCAACAAATCACTTCTGTAATACATTTAGAGAGAGGTAAATCAGACTGGCACCAACGTGCCCTCACACTAAACTGCGTTTAAGGATGCAGCAATTATACCAAAATACCAGCGCAGTACATTTGGTCTGCTGGGGGTGCTCGAGGAGCGACACATGGTATACAAGACCAGCGCCCATAAGGAATAAGTCACGAGTTGGCAGTTACTCAACACAACCCTGCATAGCAGTCTTTCTGCAGCAAGGTCAACTAGCAGGCGGGCGCTTCCGCGCGCGTTCGTCCAATATAGTCAAATTATTAGAGCCAGCCTAGTCACCGAAGGGGTCCCGGGGTTATGTTTAGCCACGAGGTGAGGACATTTTTGCAGTCAAGCGTGCGCTGTAAGAAGCATATGCTCCAGTCACTCGATTCGAAATCTGAGCATAACTAGTGACCAGTCCCGTACAGTAGTTCGGTCATAGTCCCTACAGAGGACAGACTTTTCCTAGGGCGATTCCAAGTGCCCCTTTTACCGTGTGACAACTAACGGCATTAGTGGTTCTTCAGCTATCAGCACTTTAAGTCTCAGAATTCAAGGTCGAGGCACTCGTTACACATACCATGTTTACGCACTGACAGAACTACCAACAGAAAATCACATTATAGAAAAAAAAGAAATGTTTCGATAAAGAAGTACCGACATACTTAAATGCTTTCGACGCCTAGCGATGTGATGGTTTGAATAGCCTCTTAAGAGCCTAGGTTCATTCAGCCTGTTCAATTATTTCCGAGTAAACGGTATTAACTTTCCAAAGATGAAGGGTATTAAACCGTTCAATAGCTGTATTTCCCAAGTCATAAGCATTTCATAATTATATGAACACACTAGGGAACTCCCAAAAAGAATTACTATAGAATGTTCTAGAAAAAACCATCAACCACCCGCATACTGTTTTGTATAATTTCTGAGGGAGGAAGGCATAGATCAGTCTGAACGTCGCCAAAAAGATGAAAAAATGACTACAAGATTAGGGAATAGGGCGGGGGAGCGCGTGGACGGGCTCAACATGGCCGCATTGAGGTGCGCGTGCGTGATTTCATCAAACGTTCTTGTTGAGGCGGCTGCTGCAAGGCGGCCATCTATTGGAGGAGCACGAAAAGGCACGGCGCGCGTACTTGAGGAGCGCGCTCTTCCTGCGTCATGGCGCGAATGTTCGGTGGGAGTGGGCTCTTACGCTTGCCGCCGCCCACCCCCTCACTCCGTGATTTTATGAACAGTACCAAGGTAACCAAATCATTTTAGTAAGGTGGACAATTTTAATCACTACTGCAATTGTTACCTTTTTAAGGACGAAACGACGCCGTCTTCCCTGACAGTTTAACAAAGAACCCCTACTCCTATCATGGCCGCCTGTCCACTTCGCGCCCTCACTTACCAGGGTGCCCCTCGCCCACTGACTCGGAGGTGAAGAGAAAGCTGCCTTCTTCGATTAGGGCGTCGTTGAAGCCGTTCAGCATATTTCCGTTCATAGTGGCGGCCCTGTGGTGAAAAGGGGCACTTGTTCGGCGGTCTGACACCAGAACACAAGTCCCCTACTGCGGGAAAAAGTGAAGTCAGAGAAGCGTCGGGCGCTCTTATTTATAAGCGCCTTGCGTCAGCCGTGACGTCAGGCAGCCCACGCGACCCGAATCTGGAGAGACTCCACCCACTTTTACCACTGCGTCAATGGTCCGATGTTTTTTTTTCCAATGCTGGGGACGGTATCTTGCAGTGTGCTGTGGGTGGAGATAGGGCATTCCGTGTGCTCAGTATGGGATAGGTTCTTCGCCACGCCAGCCCCCGTATACTTCGGCACGTCCCTGACAGCGAGCTTAGCGCAATTGACGATGGCTGAAAGAAAGCGCCTTATCCTCGTGTCTGTTTGCCTCGGTTGAATAGTAATTATTAGTGATCGAGTTTACAGACCCTCATGAAGACAGTGGCTCTCAAGTAAAACCTTTGTCTCCGAAAGGCAGGTTGGGCTGGTTTTGTTAGTGTGCTGTGTAACAAGTGTCCGGGGTTAGTCACAACGACTTGTCAACGTGCCTTACAAATGCATCAGATATTTAGACAGTTTTTCCCGTGTCCGACTGGTAGATCTAAAAGCTGAATGGTGATTTGCTTTTAAAATCCAGGGAGGATGGGAACGAGTCAGTTTGCTGACATTCAATTGTACTATTTCAGACTTCCCTCATTATTACTATAAGGTACTCAACTGACGTAGGAAAGATGAAAACCCGAATCAACTAGATGGAGCTCAAACCAGTAGCTTGCGAGCTTCACACATATTTATTTATGCGTTTTTATAAGGCACGGGTATCACCCACAGGTGTCAGAGCCCTTTACAATAGATCAAAGAACGTTACATGAGAAAATCAGCTTAACAGGGTAGTGGGTGACTATAGCGGAGGAGTGTCGGCCCAAGGCTGAAAGCAGAAAAATAAAGTGATAATAAAAGTATTTTATTACCACTTTATATTTTTGCGTAGTCAGGGCGGGGCCAGTCAACCCCACATCAGGGGGGGGGGGGGGGGGGGGGGGTGGTATGTGCATTTCTAGGTACGCATATCAGTTTGGCCGTCCGTCGGAGGCCAGCCAATCTGACATGCGCACTTAGAACTCTCCACCCGGCTGTGTTGCACAACCGGATGGAGACCAAGCACAAGCTCCGACTCCCTCCCTGAGTGCCATTTTTGCCCACTCAGGCCAATCCCAGCGCTCTTCTCATGCTGGGTAGCATGAGAGAAGCATCAGGATTGAGTGGGGAGGGGAGGAAGAAGACAAGAAGAATCAAAGCGGTGGAACACTGAGGCAGCAGGTACGTTTTTGTATTATGCCCCCAACACACACACACACACACTCTGCGTGCTGCACCCCGAATTAGCAGCCGCTACTGGTGACTATGTATAGCTACTACGGTTACTCATTGAAAGTTACGTATTTACAAATTACATATTTATTATAGATTGTAAATTTAGAAAAGTGAAAGTGATATATGGTATGCAAATGCATATTGCATATTTACAGAGTTAAAAAGGAAAGGTTGTTCTAGTTTTCGAATGTCATGTAACAGTACGGGTCATGCCATTAAATGTGAAAGCAAATCACCACATAAGGTTTATATCCTTTAAGGTACATGCACACACATTCATGGAGTGGCACATTAGACACTCAAGCTATCTATTTCACAGGGACTGGATCTGTGACCTCAGAGTTTCTCACTAATCTCTGAAACAGTTGCATGGACCATCCATGCTGGATGCATGGCTTCTCCAACTGAATATTTATGTACAGTACGGTGTACCCAGCGGTGTCCCTCATCTTTAAGCCCCTTTCTAACACGGAATTCGTTACAAGAACAAATCGTAATACTTACTGGCCCCCTACCAGAGCCACGTGCTGATAAAGAGGCAGGTTTCTAAAGGGTAACACATACTCAGCAATGGGGCCCACCACTGCACTCAACCCCCGTTATCAAGCTCAGGTGTCAAGCACCAAACGGCAGTCAGCAGCTGCGTAATACTGCAGAACACTAATTACATACACTGCACATTAATGAAACTATATTATTTGGTAGTTCTCAACACCAATAGTTAAAGGCAGCGGAAGCATCTCAACAGACTTTAACGTTCACCAATGGATGTCTTCATTAGCGCCGCAGCTCAATACAGAGAGTCATCTATCACAGAAGAGAGTCAAGGGCCCAAGCAAGCAGGCAATTCCACTTCTACTTTGGTGGAAGCTGTCCCGTTTTATTTTCTACCAGCAGCATATCAACACAATGACTAAAAGGAGGGGTCCCGGCCAAACACACGACCAGCTTTAGCTGCCACAGGCCCTTCAAGAGGACCTCCAGAGTGGATCACCTGCTTTAAACATGACTCAATCTGAAAGCACTGGTATTAAGGCAAATAGGCAATTTGAAAGTATTCCTAATAAGACTATTGAACACTTAGGCAGATCACCGAAACTGAGTACAATGACCAAACAAATAACCAAACCATCTGTAAGTTAGTAACTCACATGCCAGGAATAAATAAGTCACTACTACCCAAGTCCCCACAAAAAAAGAAAAAATAACGGCAACAACAAAGGCACAGCAACATCAATAGAGTTCTTTAAAAAATAACAATCATAGGTCCAAAGCCTAAAGCGAGATCAAGCTCGAGACCTTGTGGACATTCCAAATACGCCAGCACCCACAGTCTCTTTCAGTGCCTTCTACAAACCTGTATCGTAGATGCAACTCATCCTGCCTCCTGTTGGGGGAGGACAATTCAGATATCAAGGTTTCATCAGACAGTATGCTAACAGAGCCGGAGTTTGCAGTAAAGGTTTTGGGCCACCCCCCTTATCTTATCAAGAAAAAAGCAAGGGAATTATCTGCATCTCTAGTCCCAACAGCTCCGAGATTCCAATGCACCGCTTGCGCAGCACAACACAGTGCAGACAGAGTTGCAACTGTGGAAGAAGTAACAAATATTCTCCTCAGCTAAACGCGCAATCAGTAATGTTACAGAACTGTAGTGAAACAGGCCCAAGCAGCAACAACAGGTCAGCCCAGTCCTTCTTTAAACCCAATATCGAGCAGAACAACTTACTGGGGTCAATCATTATAACTGTGTTTGCAGAGATAAACAGTTAGACATGACAGTCAGTAAAGCCAGAGGTGCAACTGGATAACGTCCACGCCTTAGCAACGTCAGTCTCTAAGATGGAGAGCAAACTCGGTGCCCTGGAGCAAGGACAGCAAAGCACAAACTTAGCTGAATTTGTGTCTACCACCCAATAGTTGAAAAACTATGTACTCTACCGGAGGAAACTTGCCCTTCAATTCACACCTAAAACAAGTATTGAACTATTACATTCAACAGTTCCCAAACACGATTTAAGAGACGATGCTGAATTTCCCAACAGAACAAGGAGACCCTGCAAGTGAAGAGATAAACACGTAGCCCGTCCCTGATGCGTCATTGGCAGACCAACTAGCTAATGCTTCCTCAATCCCCAGGAAGAGCGACCTCGAGGCAGACTCAAAAGTGGGTCCTGAAGAGCTTGATTCTGCACCCCATATTCAGGAAGGGCGACAGGCAGGATACAGCAAACTACTGCCTTATTGCCCTCATTGATATTGCAGCAAAGGACTACACCTCCATTCTCCTGAATGAACTGGAGCACTGGGCTGAAGCGAATGAGATAATTCCTTTTTGCTAAACCGGCTTCAGGGCAAAGCTGGGGGACGGCACACACATCTCACAAAAGATCCCCACAAACATCAGGCTCAAGCAGGGATACATGGTAGCACCTTTACTATTCAATATCTATATTGCTGACCTGTCAGAGGCCCTAGATGATGGCAACTGCCATCCCTTGAAACCGAGAGGCCAATGCATGACACATCTGTTCTACGCAGACGACCTTGTGCTGTTTAGCCACACCAAAATCGGCCTACAGTGACATCTATCAACTTTTCACCTTTACATCAGCAAGAGCAGCACTGAAATAAATAACACCATATCCAAGATTGACAAATCAGGGAACGTGGCATCCAAATGGAGAGTGGCTCTCACAAAGCACAGAGTTAAATATTTGGATATCTTTTTTGATAGCACAGACACTCTCAGTGCTCACAAGAACAATTTGAAAACCAAAGATTTTGGACCTAGCCCTTTTTGCAGGGTTATCTCCAAACTTTTTACCTCTTTCCTCCTATTTTTTGTTGCCTTTAGGACACTGGGCACTTTACCACTGCTAATCAGTGCTCTCTGTCTAAAATGTACTGGTGATTGGTTTATCCATGATTGGCATATTTGATCTTCTAGTAGGTCCCTAGTATAGTGCACCACGTGTGCCCAGTGCCTCTAAATCAAATGCTACTAGTGGGCCTGCAGAACTGATTGTGCCACCCACGAGTAGCCCTGCAAACATGTCTCAGGCCTGCCATTGCAGTGTCTGTGAGTGCAGTTTTAAACTGCCATTTCGACCTGGCAAGTGCACCTACTTGCCAGGCCCAAACCTTGCCTTTTATTACCTGTAGGTTACCCCTAAGGTAAGCCCATGGTAGCCCCGTGGGCAGGGTACAGGGTATTTAAAAGGTAGGACATGTAATGATGTGCTTTACATGTCCTGATAGTGAAATACTGCAAAATTTGTTTTTCACTATTGCAAGGCCTATCTCTCTGATAGGGTAACATGGGGATTGCCTTGAAATAGCTTTTAATTGTAATTTCACATTGGGAGCAGGGGGAGATCTGGCGTTTAAGGTCTCTGAACTCACAATTTAAAAACACATCTTTTGGTGAAGTTGTATTTTGAGTTGTAATTTTGAAAATGCCGCTTTTAGAAAGTGGGCATTTTCTTGCTAAACAATTCTGTGCCTCTGCCTGTCTGCTGAATATACGTCTGGGTCAGGTCGGGGAAAGGCAAGATCTTGTGCACAACGAAGCCTCCTCTTTGAAGTTTGCCTACTTAAAAAGGCAAATGGGTATAAGTACTGGACCTCTGACCCCACATAGGTAGAACACTTCTGTACTGAGGACATTCTACAAGGAAGAAGAGCTGCATACTGTAGGAGGGGCTGCCACTCTATCTGTTGCTTTGTTGTGCAGGCCTGCTGCTTGCTGCTTCTGTCCTAGGAGTGAGAGGACTGGAATTTGCTTTCTACATCCTGCTTCCCAGAGTTCTCCAAGGGCTTGAACTGAGCTTGCCTCCCGTAAAGAAGTTTCAGGAACATCAAAGACTTCATCTAACAGTGCCTGGGCTTTCCGGCTGAGAGTCCTGACTTGCCAAGTGGTGCCAATTCCAGACCCTTGGAAGTGTATGTTGGTGACCTGAAGGAGAAAATCCACGCACTGACGCGCCATGGCGGAAAAATTGATGCAGCCCCTGTCCCACGGCTGGAGAATCAACACAGCACCTGTCTTGCGGCTGCAGAATCAGCGCAGCTCCTATTTCAAAATAGCTCCATCAACACAGCACGTCTTGATTTTCCACGCATTGTCCCCTGGTTGTTGATTTCTCATCAACCCCACACCACATTAAGGAAACGAGGCTGTGTGCCCGGAAGTCGACACATTCACCTTTCAGGGGCGGATGATCTTAAATCGCACTGACATAGTATGATGGAAACTGCGGCACCTAATCTGGCTTTAGGTAATTTCATCTGACTCAACCCAACTAAGGCGAGGTAATTACACTTGTTCCTGTCAAATTAAGGCATCATAGCACTTTGCACTTTCTCTCTAGATCTTTAATTAACATCCCGATTTAGCGGGGGCAGATATTTTTAAGCTGTTTTGTGTTTGTAAATTGTTGGCCATGTTTCTGTAAATAGTACGTTTTGACTATTTTACTTTGTATGGCATAGATTGGCTGCATTTTTGTTAAGGTTTTATAATTAACTGAACAATAAATAATTTACCCATTATGTGAAAATATGATAGTCTCTTTTACATTAAAAAGGGTATTTAACATGTTGAAGCATTTCACCTTGCTCACATATTGAAAGGCGCTTTAGTATGTAACAACAAAGAAAAAGGGAGCTATGGAAAATAAAATATTTGCGTAGAATCACACAATTTTGTCCTGAGGGGAAGCCAGGACTAGTTCCAGGTTTTCTGTCTTCACAATATGCAATTCACCCACTTGATGACTACTGCTTCACTTCTTTTGAACACCAAAAGGTTTATGCTTTTTAAAAAATAATTCTTGGTGCATTATGAAAGCGTGGGTGGCAGGCAGAGGCCACATTAAAGCTCAGCTTGCTTTGGACTCGAGGGTCCAGAGTACATCGAACTGAGGCCAAGCCAGGCCTCTGGCACGAGCCTTGAGTGGCTCGCCCACCTCAAAAATTCAACTGCAAGCGTGTAGCATTTGAATTCTATGTCAGGACAGGAGCCTCCGATTATGCTTTCTCTTTCTTTACTGACTTAAACAGCAGCCAATCAAATACAAGTAACAGAAAAAACTACACATCCCAAGATGCCTAACATCCTATCATATGGTTCAATCACTATCCATGTCCTCTGCCATAAGTCCTTTGACCTTTGATGTTGCTTCCTCTTTCTTTGCTGCTTCGCATCAGATAAGTACATGTCTTGATTCTCTCTTGTATTTTATATGTTTACTCAGTGCTAATAACTGTAAATTCTGTTTGTATAGCGCCGCGATTCAGCGCGCTTCTATTATAGGTCTTTAAGCGCTTGTGCGCTTTGTTTTCTTGGCTTTTTGCCAAGATTTGTGGCCCGTTTTTCAGTGGAGCGGGAGCGTCTTAACGAGCCGATTCCTTCCTAATTCTGGAATCGATCGGCTCGTGAGGGTGCGGCAAGGGCGTTCGAGTGCCCCATTGTCCTGACAATTGCTCCCTGACGCCCAGCAGAGCTTAACTGCCTGGGTTGTAAAATTAAAATAGGCTTTTGCCGAGAGTGCCTTGCAGGCAGCTCCCTCCACACTTTAATAAAGGGCTCTTTTTTCACTTGCCTGAATTGGGGTTTTGCACTCCCCCTCCCTTGATTCCAACATTATTTACTCGTTTTCATTACTCTTTAAAGGTTATTATACCTTAATACTCTGGTCATGGTTCAGTGGAATGACCAAGGAACAGAATATTATACAGAGGAGTTGGGCAATCAACTAGAGGTTGATCTAGTGGAAGCCCTTGATACCAGGGTTCAACAATCGGTAAATGATGCCCTGGTGAGAGATCTGGGTCCCTTTTCAGGGCAGCTATTTGACTACGCTCGATCACAGGGTTGGACGCAAGGACAACAACCTCCTCCCGAGTCTAAAAAAGTAAAGGACAAGGCAAAAAATTTGGAATCTAGAGCCGAGGTTAGTGGTCTTCACGCAGACGCATTCGAAAAACTGCGTAAGAAACGTAGTGGCGAACATAATTACAGCTCTAAAAAGGAAGCCTCCTTTTCTACCTCTTCCTCTGATACAAATTCCTCCTCTGATGATTCGGATGATTCCAACGCTCCTATGCCTAGTAAAAAAGCTAAAAAAGCGCCCCCTCCCTGTCAGGTTCTAGACTTCGATCCCACAGAAATCATACACGCCAGAGCTTCCAATTGGGTTCCTCCACCCGAAGTGGCCCAGTATGTGCAATCTAATTTACGGAAAAGCTTCGATAAGGAAGTCAGGTCACACTTAAAAGCAGAGTGTCCCAGACCCGACCTAGAGGGCAAGGTTTCTGATACCCCAGAAATAGATCCCACCATGGTCACCTTTCTGAGGAAATTTTCTAAGGACCCCAAAAAAGGTTTGGATCGATCCTGGCGTAATTGCCAAGACAAACTGTTGGACCTTTCAGGACCTTTGACCAAGATCCTTGAGATGGCGTATGTAGCTAAGGAATCAGGATCCCCAGTGGACACAGATGTCCTTATAGGTTGGGCACAAAGATCCATTTGCCTGCTTGGAAACTCTAATTGTGCTATTTCTGCAGAACACAGAAAATCTGTTTTAATGCGCATTGACCCTAAGTTGTCAGATCTTCCGACCTCGGAAGCGGGCCCTTCAGCTGAAGGACTTTTTTTTGGACCTTCTTTTATCAAAGACTTGGCTAAGTTCTGCTCCACTTTTTCTTCGCTGGATAAGGCTCAAATGTCACTCAAGAATGTTTTTAAACCAGGCCTTTTTGTCAGGGCCGGTCGTTACGGGGGACGTATGCCCGGCCGAGGAACATACATCAGTCCCCAAAACTACTACCCAAGAGGCAGAGGTGGCTGGTACGGGGAACAAGACCCCACCTTCTACCCCACGTGCCCCAGGGGAGGACGTCCCCGTTTCCGCAGGGGCCATCGCAGAGGGCAGCAAGGAGCCATACAGGACTCAAGTTTCACAGGTGAGCATTATTTATTTTTCTCAGGTCAGACTTGGGGGCAGAGTAGCATTATGCTTGGCAAATTGGAAACGGATCCCCAGAGATCCTTGGATTCTCCAAACAGTAGAGGGATTACGACTGGAGTTTATCAGTACTCTCAAACAACTCTCCCCTCCATTACAAATGTGTTTTTCCCTAGCAAATCAACATTTTATAGACCAAGAAGTGCAAGCTCTTTTAGACAAGGGAGCAGTCCAGTTTGCCTCTCCTCACCCTTACGGTTTCCTCAGTCCTATTTTCGTAGTAGACAAAAAAGGAGGAGGTCACCGTTTAGTCTTGAACCTAAAGGATTTCAATCATTGGATCCTATACAGGCACTTCAAGATGGAGGGCATCCACATGTTAAGGGATATCCTTTTGGAAGGGGATTGGATGGTTCGACTGGATCTAAAAGATGCCTACCTGTCGATTCCAATTTGTCCTCCTCACAGGAGATTTCTGCAATTCCAGTGGAAGGGACAGTGTTTGGAGTTTCTTGCCCTTCCATTCGGTCTGTCGTCAGCCCCTTGGTGCTTCACAAAGCTTCTGAGACCTGTGATGGAATGGCTCAGAGCCAAGGGAGTCAGATTGATTATATATCTGGACGACATTCTGCTGATGGCACAATCCCCTCAAGTCCTACTATCTCATTTGGATTGGACCATCAACCTTCTGCAAGATTTAGGTTTCCTTATCAATGTGCAAAAGTCACCCTCAGGTGATATAGTTCCTGGGGTTCCAGATAAATTCCATTTTATGTCAACTCCTCCTTCCCTCTCAGAAGATCCGCAACATCAAAAGGGAATTGAGATTGGTTCTATGCAGTCAGACCGTCTCATTGAGGAATATAGCCAGAGTAGTGGGCTTACTAGCTTTGTCTATTCAGGCGATCTTCCCTGCACCCCTACATTATCGGGCACTACAAAGACTCAAGATCAGACATCTACAACAGGGTCTGAGTTATTCGGAACAAATCCCATTGACTGCCGAAGTACAATCAGAGATTCAGTGGTGGCTCCATCATATGGAAGCTTGGAATGGCAGGGCGATTTTCGGGTCTCGCCCAGAGGTGGTGATAGAATCCGATGCCAGCAGATGGGGTTGGGGAGCACGTTGCAACTCCCTAGTGACGGGGGGCAGATGGTCAGAATCGGAGCAAACACTTCATATCAATTGCCTGGAACTTCTGGCGGGATCTTTTGCCATAAAGAGCCTCTCCCCGCAGAAAACAGATTGTTGCATTCTCTTACGGATGGACAATGTCTCAGCAGTGAGGTATGTCAACAAATTAGTAGGCACGAAGTCCCGAATTCTGGTGGAGATTGCCAAGGATTTCTGGCACTATTGCCTAACTCAGCGTCTAGTGGTCATAGCGGAATACCTTCCTGGGGACCAGAACATCATAGCAGACTGGAACTCCAGATACCTGTCGGATTCCAGCGACTGAAAATTGGACCCTCTGATTTTTTCTCAGATAATCAGGGAATGGGGCAATTGCGAAGTGGATCTGTTTGCCTTACAACTCAATTGCCAAATTCCAAAATTTTACAGTTGGCGTCCAGACCCTTGTGCGTTAAAGACAGATGCCTTTCTTCAGGATTGGTCCCAGTTTCGAGGTTATGCCTTTCCTCCATTGCCAGGGTTTTGTATCAGGTGAGGAGACAGAAGACAGAGATTGTTCTGGTTACCCCCTTTTGGAGAGCACAGCCTTGGTTCCCCATAGCTCTTCATTTAGCTTGTGCCTCTCCTCTTCTGATTCCGCCTCGTCTGAATCTTCTGTTGAGTCCAGAGGGCCTTCAACATCCACTGGTCGTCTTGTCAGGGAAGTTGACTCTGCTAGCCTGGTTAATTTCAGGTCTAGATGGACTACCCCAGATGTTTCGAAGCAAGCTGCGGAATACATTAAGCAGTCCTGGGCCGGTAGTACCCATAAAAGATATGACTCAGCCTGGCGCAAATGGTCTAGTTGGTGTGATGGAAGGGCTGCCAATCTAGTGGAAGCACATATTGGTATGATTGTTAACTTTTTAGCAGAACTAGCTAGTTCTGGTTTGGCTTATCGGACGATCAATAACTTTAGATCAGCTATTTCAGCAGGACACTGTCATCTAGAAGGTAAACCCATTGGAGAACACCCGTTAATTTGCAAACTTTTGAGGGGTATACGTCTTTCTAAACCTCCTCAAGCTAAATATTCTGTATTATGGGATGTTAGCATTATATTAACATTTTTGGATTCTTGGCCTACCAACAGGTATTTATCTCGCAAGCAGCTTTCTGCTAAGCTGACCATGCTTTTATGTCTTATCTCTTGCAAAAGGGTTTCAGACGTCAGAGCTTTGGATTTAGCTGGTAGAACCTTTTCTCCAGAGGGTGTCACTTTTTCAGTGACAAGAAGGACTAAAACAAATTACAGGTCCGTATCCTACCCAATATACACTGAAAATTCGAAATTATGTGTAGTCCAATGTTTAAAGGATTATGAAGTGGTCACAGAAGAATTTCAACAGGATGCTAAAGGTCAATTATTAATTTCTTTGCAAAAACCTTTTAAACCAGTTACCTCAGCCACTTTGGCCAGATGGATGAGATGGTTGATGAGTGAAGCAGGTATTGATACCTCTGTATTTGGGGCTCATTCTGTTAGAGGGGCTATGGCTTCTAAATCTTTTGCCTTTGGTTCCCGGTTAGAAGACATTATGAAGGCAGCAGATTGGTCTTCAGAAAATACTTTTCGTAAGTTTTATCACAAACAAGTATTGGACGTAGCTACTGTGGTAATGGAACAGCTTTAAACTAGCATAATCGGAGCCTCCAGTCCTGACATAGAATTAAAAAAATTCTAGCTATCGCGTCAAGAATTTTCAATTCTATTAAGGACACGGAGGCGAGGATTATCCCTCCCTTAAAAACACAATGAATATTGAATATCAATTATTGTGAATATTTATGATTATTGTTATTTCTCCCTCCCATTTTATTGTCAATTATAAAAACATCAGTTTATTGAGACATTTTCAATTTCGTTGGGATATTACCTGCCTGTTTGTTGTTACAGGTTCTGATCAGAAGAATTCCTGAAATTCTTATCGTCATGGAAAAGTTTGGTTGTAACGTTTTGCCTCGGTTGATTTTCCAGTGTTGAGTTATCCAGGAGAAGGATCTCCAGGAAGAGAAGATGTTAATGTCTCCGGATTTCGAGATGGCGTAAGAAGTTTCGTTTTCAAGTTGATCTTATCTGTTCTGACCAAAGAAAGAGGAAGTGACATCAAAGGTCAAAGGTCTTATGGCAGAGGACATGGATAGTGATTGGACCATGTGATAGGATGTTAGGCATCTTGGGATGTGTAGTTTTTTCTGTTACTTGTATTTGGCTGCTGTTTAAGTCAGTAAAGAAAGAGAAAGCATAATCCTCGCCTCTGTGCCCTTAATAGAATTGAAAATTCTTGACACAATAGCTAGAATTTTTTTTATCCTCAGTGTGCGACCTGGAAGCTTCCAAAGCAAGAGTTGGAGAGAACCCAGGAATGCCAGGCCAATCCCTTTTTTCAAGGCCACTAGATTGAATAAATACTTGCATTAATAGATATGGCACATAATGAATCCAAATCCACATTGATTTGTAGAGCACGACTTATCACGTCATGGTGTATTCAGGCACTGGGAATGGGAAGGCCCATATCGAAAGGAAACACTCCAACAACAGCGGTCACTCCAAAACGCATTTCTTTCACAGTTCCATAAATAGTAAATTGGTGCACTCTTTCCTAAGCACATAGGTGCGGACTATGTGGACTAAGCATATGTCAACAACTGTTTGTTTGTTTTCAAGTCAAGTTTACTCAAGTCAAAAGCTACCATAATGCACTGCACAATATTAATGGATAAAGCACAATCGTTTAAAACACCTACAAATAACAGTTCAGAATCCCCTATTGCTGATACTAGCCATCAACAAACTTAATTTACAAAGACCTCTATAAAACGCCATCCCCATTCTGATGCTGATAGGTATACGACAATAGGTCAGTGAATTTCACAGCACAGGTACATACCTGGTTGGAATGGCCTTGAACCCTTAAAAAGTATGCAGTGTCAAGTATAATGTATCGAAGACAATGTAAAATATTGACTTTAAAAAACGTTTTCTCATAGCAGTCAGTCTAGGAGACACCTTAAAAGACACCTCGCCCTTCCTACAAATACGCAGGTGGACTTTAGACTACCAGCTCCAACCCTCATTGCTTTTTTTTCAGAGTAAATGAGTTGATAGTGTAGGTAGTGGTTGCAAAATTGCTGTGTCCTGGCAGCTGTTAAGTATCATTGGGGTCCTAGAGAGATAAATGTAGGAGCATTTGCATGTTCTATATTGGTTGTTGAAGACAAACTGTAGCCTTGGTTGAAGCTGTAGACCTTTTTTGCATGTTTTACAATTCTTCTAACTCTTTTAAAGATATGTTATCCGGGACCATAGTGTATCTAGCTCATAGTCGCGGGCTGACTTACTCACCACCAGTTAATACGTACAGGAAGTCACAGAAAATGGGATTACGGTTCTTAGTGGATGAAAGGCTTGCCCTGCAAAGCCAGCCCGTCAAAGTGAGTAGGCAGTGATAAAGGGAATCATTTTAGATTAATAAGAATGACCGTTTGGCTGAGACATATTTTAATTAGGATGTAGGCAAAACTGAAAAAGTTATTAACTTGTCATATGCTAAGTGTTCAGTTCAGTGCTTTCTGATACATGGCTGTCTTGATTTCAAAGGTGTGGTCTGTGAATACTTCACAGAAAGCCATCATGAGGAGTTCTGAGAAACTTAATTCCAAAAACCATAAACATAAAATAATAGAATGGAATTGGTCTCGATCTTATGTTGAATACCATAAAGCATTAGCAGTATTTCTTTGGTATCTGTAGTAATATAGGAAGGTTGTGCAATACTTTGGAATAAGGTCAGAGACGGTTGTAGTAGGCTGCAGTCTGGATGCTGGAGCATGTAGCATTGTGGCATTCAACCCACCAATTCCATTCTGTTATTTACATCTATGGTTCATCCCATTTGATGAATGGTAATATTCTTGCTATTCTGAGATTATACCCAGCCTTGAACAAGCCCCAGGCCTGCGAGCCCTCACGGCGAAACACGTGTTGGCTGAAACTATATTCAACCCTCCATAAAACACAATGGAGGGTTCTAATAAAAGGTGTACAATCCATCACAACTAAGCAACATATTTGAAGAATGGAACTCATCTAATTTTATGTTTGTCTGTGCTCTTATTTTTTCATGTATTTATTCATAGTGACATAATTAGCAAACACCGTTGATCAATACATAATTATTTGTTCTCACCCAATATTCACTCTTCTATGTACAATGATGACTGCTATCCATTATTGTGAATATCATTAATTAATTTGTATTATACATCCTAATCTCAAATTTCAGTACCTCCAACTTACTATTTTTAATATGCTACTCAGACCCTGGTGTACTTTGAGGATGTGCTATTTTCAAAGGTAGTAGTGGTCAAACCAAAATCTATGTAACTGTAGATGGTTGCACCATAACGGGTCGGTTGGTTAGGGTAGGTTAGGAATTAGCGAGAGGCCTGGAATTGAGATCCCAGTGCAGTCACAGATTGCTGTGTTAAAGAGGGCAGGGCAGGGTGGCGTGCGGGGGAGGAAGCAGGGAAGTGGCGAGGTGGGAGAAAATATTAATAAAATTGAAAAAAATAATAAACTTACCTCAAAGCCACGCCGCACCCCGCTCCTCTGCTGGCTGCAGGAAGACAAAGGCTTAAAGCCCGCCCTGTGGCCAATCCTGACTCTGCTGAGAGCAGCGTCAGGATTGGCAGGGCACTCCCAGGCAGACTGGGAGCCTGTCCAGGCTCTCTCCAGTCCAGCAACTGTGTTGCCGGGCTGGAGAGAGAGCTGAGCACATGTGTGTTTGGCCTGCCCGAGACAGCCTGCCAAACACACATGCGCTCTAAGGAGGAGTGCTGAGCATGCCCCCTCACACTCATCTGCCCTGTGGCCTCACCCATTTACAAGGAAATGATAATAAACCCTATTTATTATTGTTTCCTTGTAAAGGTTTTGCAGCTGCCGCTGCTGGCAGGGGGGGGGCGACGCTCCTGCCCCAGAAGTGTTACACAAGTGTAAGAATCGCTTGAACAGATATTAGAATGTAAACAAAAAACAGTGGTGTTGGAAAAAGTCAGTCACATCTGTGGATTTGACCACAGAATGGTTTTAAAGAGAAATTCAATTCCAGTGCATACATAGTAAGAACTGGACTGTTGAGTCTAAGGGAAGACATGAAGGTACTGGTGAGTGACTTGTGCACACAGGAATCATCAAGATGGTGTATATGCTGGAGTGGGTGTCAAAAATAGCGTTAGAGCGGAAAATTGGATGTGAGATCAGGTTGTGTGCTGTCTTAAGGTCTTTGAATGGGAACATAGTGGTAGAATATTACCCACTCACGAAGATACAGGTAATGTTAAAGATGCTGGGTTACACCTTTTTTTGTACAATACATTTGAGGCCAGCCTATCATACGGTTCAATTTGCTGCTGATTTACAGGCATTAACAACCTTTTTAACTCCAGCTGGGGCCTATAAATACTTCCACATGCCTTTTAGGCTTTGATTAGCTGCAAGCATATTCAAAAAGTTGATGATCACACTATTCAAAACTGTCCGATGTATGAAGGCACTTCAGGTCAATGTATTAAACTTTGTTGATGTGCAGAAGAACAGAACATTTCGGAAAGTGTGTTTTGTATCTTGAAAGAAAAAAGAATGGCTGCAACTAATGATAATTGCAAACTTTATACATCACCTTTTGAACATCTCCCACATTATATTAGGCCTGAGAAACGTTAACCAAAGTGACCCTGTAAATGCCATTACCGATGCACCAAACCCCAAGGGCAATGATCAGCTGAATTCTTTTTTAGACTTATGTGATTATTATTTCCGATGTATTAGCAATTGTGCTATGATAATAGATCCGTTAAGAAGTATGTTAAAAAAGAGAAAGACTTGTGTGGAGCGTGGAAACTCATAAAACTCTTGGAAAAATGAAAACACTTATTGTGTCTCATCCTGCTATATAACCATTTTAATCGAATACCTTATGCAAAGTAACTGTGCATGCCACTGCAAAAGAAATTGGATCTATTTTAATCCAGTTCACGTATTAGAGATGCTTTTGCATTTAAAGGTTTGAGAGATGGCGAGAAGAATTATAGTACAATTGACAGGGAGGCATTTGTCCGCACCTGCGAAGTAGCAAAGATCTGGGCTTACTTTGGGGCGAGAATGTTTTAATCAAAGCTGATCCTTAACCCCAGGTATATATGATGGGTGAAAACAACTCAGGGTAGGCATCTGCTTGGCTGATCCATTTCATTGAAAGGTCCCCGGGGTCCAACTTTGATGTTAAGGATATTCCTGGTTCTGTGAATATATGAGTCGGCAGCCTGTTGCAGTTGTCTGTTCAAGTGAACAATAAAACAAGAAGTGAGATGAAGGTAGAATGTGTGGTTGCCACAGTGGATGTAATGTTTACGTGTGAGGGTGGTGTGACCGAAGATGAGTGTGATGACAGCATGCAACGAGATTGAGTAATTATTTAAGTCAGTGGTTCCCAACCTTTTGACTTCTGTGGACCCCAACTTTATCATTGCTGGAACCTGGGGACCCCCACTGAATCATTATTAGAATCTGGGGACCACCCACTGAGTCATTACTGAAAGCTGGGGACCTAATATGTTAATATTTTTTAATTTTCTGAGCAGTTGCGGACCCCCTGAGGAGGCTTCGCGGACCCCCAGGGTCCCTGAACCACAGGTTGGGAACCACTGATTTAAGTTAAAGACTCTGTGGTGAAAAAAAGTCCTTGTAGCAAAATATTGGATGGACCTTTGCAGTGTTATGCACAGGGTGTGTCAAAACTGAGTCGATAGGCTGATATACTATTAAGGGATGACAAATCTGTAGCCCCCCTCCACCCCCCAGAGAAACTGCACAAGATGTTAATTGCTGTGGCGTATCAGGGACACTTGCAATTAAACACAGATTGAGAAATATATGAGTATATGTCGTGAGTGCATGCTTCCAAATCAACATTGGAATGTTTCACACACACCTTTATGTATGCCTTTATCCGAAAAGCATGGGAAAAAGTTGCATTTGACATCGCAGGACCACGTAATGGGTCACCTTATGAGAAACAGTTGTGCTACTATTCAAAGTGCATATAATTTTATTTTGTAGGAACTTCAAATCAAATCAAATCAAATCATTAACATTTATAAAGCGCGCTACTCACCAGTGCGGGTCTCAAGGCGCTAGGGGAAAGAGGGGGTTACTGCTGATCGAAAAGCCAGGTCTTTAGGAGTCTCCGGAAAGCGGAGTGGTCCTGGGTGGTCCTGAGGCTGGTGGGGAGGGAGTTCCAGGTCCTGGCCGCCAGGAAGGAGAAAGATCTCCCACCCGCCGTGGAGCGGCGGATGCGAGGGACGGAAGCGAGTGCGAGGCCAGAGGAACGGAGGAGGTGGGTGGGGACGTAGAAGCTGAGGCGTCGGTTGAGGTATTCCGGTCCCTTGTCGTGGAGGGCTTTGTGTGCGTGGGTGAGAAGTCGAAAGGTGATCCTTTTGCTGACTGGGAGCCAATGCAGGTGTCTCAGGTGTGCGGAGATGTGGCTGTTGCGGGGTACGTCAAGGATGAGGCGGGCCGAGGCGTTTTGAATGCGTTGCAGGCCATTTTGGAGTTTGGCTGTGGTTCCAGCGTAGAGGGTGTTGCCGTAGTCCAGGCGGCTCGTGACGAGGGCGTGGGTCACGTTTTGTCTAGTGTCGGCGGGGATCCAGCGGAAGATCTTGCGTAGCATGCAGAGGGTGAGGAAGCAGGCGGAGGACACGGCGTTGACTTGCTTGGTCATGGTGAGAAGAGGGTCCAAGATGAAGCCGAGGTTGCGGGCGTGGACAAAGTATGTTGCAGTAGAGGTTTTGCCGAGTATGTTTGCAGTGGAAGGAGCAGCGCATGAGAGGTATTGATAAGGGGAGGAAGCAGTTCATCTCTGGAAGGTTATTTAAAGGTGACTGGGAGTAAGCACTACATTGTCATGTTGTACAGGCCACAATCAAATAGTCTTGTGATACCTAGCCAATCAGTTTTGGCCCCTGGAAAATATATGTTTAACATGTGAGAGAGAAGATATTAAGGCACCACAATTTTCCGTATTCGACTACGGAAACACATTCTTTATGGTGCTTAGGAAACGGGACTCTAACTCTATGTTGGCTCCTACATTGTTGTTTGAAATTACAAGTGTGACTAGGAAGTCAGTGTGTGAGAGTACGGTTAGTAGAACGGTACCGGACAAGCAGAATAAAATAAGAATGTATTAAGGCAATGGGGTTGGTGCAAAGGATGTACTGGCTGCAGTTTGTGATAGGGTATTCTTCAAGCACGAAGATGGAAATGATGGAAAATCGTATTTTGTGCTTGAAGTTCAGGTTTTAATATAGCTATTTGATCGCAGGTGGTGGTCTAAGGGGAATTTGGTTGTCCTGAAAAAAAATGGCCAAGGTCCGTGCTGCTGAATGTGAAAATAAAGATGAGAGTGGTTTCAACGTGAGTGATGTTCTTGGGGAGTCTTGTAAATATAATTTTACTCAAATAAGGGAGTAAGTGATGAGCACACACAGTGAAGAAAAATGTCCAGCAGCTTAGTTGTAAGTCATGATGAATCTATGTGGATGAGACATTCACCAGCTCACTTGAATATGGGGATGCTGGGGAAGTCTTGTAAGTGCCACTCTACAGTGTGATCAATCCAGCACTCGTAGCATAAGGTTACATAGTTACCTGGTCACTAACAGGATTCTGACCTATTTTAGCTTGAAATTAAACAAACTAGGAAGAACATGTGTACTGTTCTAGCACTTATTGGTATTGTTACTTTGTATGTTTATACATTTACTATTATGGGTAATTACTTCCAACACGCTGGCGCAGACCCAGTCTCCAAAGCTTCTGACTTTAGCCAGAGGTATTCTTTGCAAGTGCACGAGCCACAGTGATGAGGACCTTTAGTAGGCAAAATGACTGTGGTTGGGGACCCAGTTAAAGACTACTTCCTGCCCCCTCCCGGAGGTGTTCAATCTGGAATACCCAGGAGACAAAGGATCTCCGTCACTTGGAGAGATGACCCTAAGCGTCTTTACTTCATCCTTGTTGGTTGTTTGGACCTAGATTCTCAATGGAGATTCTATAAAATGAGACAACAAACACCTTCCTGTAAGCTCCTCGCTGGAAGATGTAAAGCTCCTCGAAGGATAGGCCTAGGTGGGTGGTCTTGCGAGAAGATAGGGGCTCGCCTTCAGTCTAGAACTCTTTTCCGAAATTAAATGAATCCATAAGCAAGCGAAGGCTCGTTGTTGCAGACACCCAGCAACTGAATTCTGTCCTAAACTCAATAGGTACCCTGCAGCTGTAGCGTACTGTTGTTGTGGGGAAGACAGGAGAAGTTGTCACTGGAATCAACAGGAAAAATACAGGAAAAGCAGCATACGGAACAACCCATGAGGACAAAACCGAGGGTACAGCTATGGAATTCAACAAGACTCATATTTATACCTAACAAAAGCCAGAAGGGGGATTAGAAAGAATTAGTTGTCTTGTTCCAACATGCCTAGAGCAGTGTTTGGTCACGGAGCGTTAACCAGCAAATAGTGGTTCACCACTCATGCATGATCAGGAGGGGATTATGTCATTAGAAAAAAGTAATTACGAAGAACAACACGTTTTTAGACTGCTACAGCGAAACATATTTTTTTTTAAACCAAACATTTAAATGAATGGATTAAAGAAGCCACAAACTGATAGGACAGAAACGTTTACTGACTGTGATATGCTAAGTTTACAGGTCAGGTTAATAGTGACATTTACAGGTAGGGCCAGGTTGTTAGTTTATAATTAGAATTAGGTTCAGGATACGTTTCAGAGACGATGGATGAAATATTTTTAGTTGCAAAGAAAACCATTGTGTCAGTTTCATTTCTACGAGTCCTGCTAATGTTAATTATAGACTCTGGTAGAAAGGATCTTCTTTTAAGGCATTTCTATATAACGGCTTCGTTTGTAAGGCCATAGATGTGTTCAGAACTCGGTAAACATATGAGCTCCTCACTCTTGACATGGGACAGATATAATTTGGGCAGGGTGAGCTTCTCACAGCAAGCACAGCACGGTTCAAGATCTTGAGAGTGTACAAGCCGCTCAGGTATGATACAATAAAAGTTGGAATCGTAGACTGTTTGATTTACTCATATGTGACCTGGGACACCTTGATGTCTATGGACAGGGTGAGCTACTCACATCTGTTGTGGGAAAGCTAGAATTCTTTGAGCAAGGTGAGTTTCTCACACTCAGCACAGTGCAGCTCGAGGTCTTGAGGCTCTACAAGCAGTTTCATATATGATACAATAAAGGTTGGAGGTCTCTAGAACTCTTTGATTTAAATGTGGCATGATTTAACTTGATATATGTGGACTGGGTGAGCTACTTACTGAGTTCCTGCTGAGTTCTCAGCTATTTGAGTTATTTTGACTGGTGAGCTACTGACTTCTGACATGGGACAGATTGAGCTGTCTGGTCTGGATGAGTTACTCCCACTGGAAAGCGTTAGTTCTCTGGCCTAGGACCTAGGATATGTTAGTCCCAAGGTGCCACCATGAGCTCAGTCTTGGCATCCCCTGCCTCATACTTTGTCAAGATCCACACAACACTGAGCCTACTGGACACAATCATAACATATCTGGCCAGAAGTCTATGAACTAAAACAGAATACTCCTTTAGTTGAGCAGGATGCTTTCATAAATTGAGGCGCATAAACACAGATATTCAGAACAAGCTTAAAATGTGTGGCTGACGAGTCAGATGATTATGTCCTTAGTCTCATATACAGGTATAACGTTCCCGGTGAAAAAGGACTTCAAGACGTAGTTAATTCGAATTGAACCATAAGGTATGTTGTCCATGGGAATTTTATTTTCTAGGATGCAAGACCTAACTACATTAGCCTTTCAGATTCAGCATCCTTTTAAAAAATTGGACTATGTCCAAAGATGCCAGTCCACATTCATGCCTGTGTGCTAAAAGGTGCTGGGTCGACATGTAAACAATGGTTCTTACAGAACTGTTAAGAAAATCCTTTAACAGAGTACAGAAAATCAAAATTAATCTTCTTCCTTGCTAACAATAAAGGGGTCAAAGTATAATAATTAAAGAATGCAATCTTAGTACTGAGACTTACCAAAGGTATGTATTACAGTTTTAGGTGGGTGTCAAACCACCATCAGCTGTCCTACTTATTGATCATAGTTTAGCACTTACCCCACATCAAAGTGTAGAGGGGCAAGTGATCCCTACAATTCTCTATACTGCAACAATATAGAGAAATAGCGATGTATTATGAAATATCACTCGGAAAGACTGATGAGGTCGAAAAATCCCCAATACAGCTATTTAAGTGAAAGGAAAAGTCAAGCTTACATTGTGTGCATGTACAGGCAAACATTGAAACAAAAATCAGTATAAAATGTGCAAAAATTGGCAAGAAATTACCTCAGCTAGCAAAGCACAACATCTAGTGCCTGATTTAGATTTCGGTAGATGGGTTACTCTGTCACAACGATGACGGATATCCCATCCTCCGAAATGTATATCACATTGTTTCCTATGTGATTTATATTTTGGCAGACGGGACATTCGTCACCGCTGTGATGGAATAACCAGCCCGCCGAAATCTAAACCAGGCCCTTAGTGCGCTCAGCAGCAACAAACACAATCCTCAATACGCGATGCAAGTGCAGCGTGTTCTGATAAAATAAAATAGCAGCTGGAGACATGCTAGCTTGCTCATAGAGGCCCTTATTATTGCTTTGGCGGTCTTTTTGTGAGATCACCAAAGCAACTGCAGCCAACAGACCGCCAGTGCTGACCGCCATATTAGGAGTTGTTGGAGGAATTCTGCCCAATTATGGGCGGACGTCTGACTCCAAAGAGGCGGTTGCATCGACGGCACCACCACGGCAGCAAGACTCTGCCCTCTGTATTACGAGACGTAATACGGCTTGGTGGAGTCTTGCTGAGGTGGCAGTGCTGGTTGTGCAAAACCGCCAGGACCCATCCCTTCCTGGATGACCTCCGCTACAGAGAAGGTAAGTGATCTTCCAAAATGGGGGGGGGGAGTGTTGGGTGCATGTGTGTGCTGTGTGCGTGTATGTGTGCGAATGTGGGTGCATGTGTGCAAGTCTGCGAGTGAGTGGGGGTGCATGTGTGCAGGTGTGCGTATGTGGAGGGGAAGTGTGTGAATGTATGCGTGTGTGCAGGGGGTGGGGTTGTGCATGTGGTTTAGGGGAGGCGGGGGTGTTTGTGGGTGCTTGTGTGCATGTGATTGTGTGAGTGAACGGGCAGAGCGGGTGAGTGTATTAATGTGGTGTAGGGGGAGGGGAAAGGGAAGTGTGAATGTTGACGGAGGGGGGTGCATATGTGTGAGTGGGGGTGTGTGTATGTCAGTGTGAGTGGGGGTGTCTGTATGTCAGTGTGAGTGCAGGTGTGGGTGTTTGGATGGATGTGTACGGTTGGGGGTGTTTGGAAGTGTGTGGAGGGTGGGTGGGTTTGTAAGTGTGTGGTTGGGTGGGGGTGCATGGAGGTGTGGGGACGTGTGTGCCGGCGACAGGAATGGGGATTCCTGTTGCCGGATGCGTTACCGCCAGGGTTTTCGAGGTGGGGTGACCGCCACGGAAAGACTGGAGGCCTGCAGCCTTGTAATCCGGCCAACAGGTTGGGGCCTGCCGCAGGGGTGGAAGTGTTCACCACCAGCCGTGTTGGTGCGACCGCACTGGCGGGCCATGCAACATTGTGGAATTTTGGCTTCTGCCAAACCCCACAATTTGTGATGTGGTGGTCTTTGCTGCCGGGTCCGAGCAAGGCTGGCTGTCTGATGACCACCAGCCTCGTAATGAGGGCCTGAGACTTTGAGTGCCAAGCCTTCTCAGAAAAACGCAGAGATTGTGGCTCTCAACCTCCATCAAATTAAATGTGCAAATATACTAAAAATGAATCCGAAAACTCTTGATTTATGTGGAGCAAGAACAAAAACTGCCTTCCTAAAAGTGAAGAGAGACTCCAGCACCACCATAGGGGATATAAATATGGAGCGGTCCCAGTACATTTTGTAATTGAGGACATGGAAGTCAAATGTTGTTCATAGTCGTAAATGCATACTTAGAAGAAGGTGAAATGACAGAAGGGTTCTAATCACACCCTCGAAGGCAAGGCAGTAAAACACATTGTGGAGAAAATGAGTTAGAATTGAAAAGCTTATTATAGGCAGCCAACACTAGTTCACAACGTAAAAAATATACATTGGCCATTTGAGGAAGTGCTAACTAGTCTCCCCCATTCTTCATATCCATTTAGTCTATTGGCAATGGAGTCCGTAGTGTTTATTCATTTACATTCTTGTATATTCAGAATGGTAGACACAACTCCACCAGGTGTGTTGGGAATAACTTTCTCGGCTAATTGCCAACATTTGTCCTCGGAAGTGTACTGGTGGTTCTGTAAATGTTCGACCAGTGGTGCTCTTGACGTCACTCATCGTATTCTGCTGCAATGCTGTATTTACATACTTTTATTTTCTGCTTGGTCTGCTTTATATATCCTAAGATCACGAGGTCATATAGTTCATACATAACGTTCAATATATTACAATTTGTCAAACATTTTAGGACAAATGTCTTTCCTAATCACATGCTTCGCAACCACCACACTTAAAATGCCCGAAACGGGACGGGTTTGGGGAGAGGAGTGGATTAGAGGGGGATGGTGAGGGATCGAATCCACTGCAAACATAATTTGGGTTTGTTTTTGTAAAAGGGTAAGATTGCTCTGACCACTAGTTTCCTGATCTTGCTACCCCTTTTAAATGGAAACAGGGGTTTCTAGGGATTCCCAAACCACCCTTAACAACTTCCAAATGCGTATTGATGATTTTTTGTATCTGATTACTCCTAATACTCAAAGAAGTCACACAAACAAGGCCGCTCTCAGTCTGCGTCCTAGCCTTGGTACAGGGAACTCCTCCCTTGGGCAGTGCCTTGCCTGTATTCTGGATTTCTTGATGAGTTTTAGGTGATATCCCTTTTCTTGTAACTTAATGATGAAAATGTCGGACTAACTAAAACAAACAGTTTTGAGTGCACGGTTTCTTCTGTCTTTCAACATTTGGGTAAAATATCCTTGAGGTTTCATTGGCGGTGATTGGAATATTGCAAAAGTGTATTCCTTTCCGTAGGTTTGTGTAATATCGTGTACTGGCTCTTATCCTCTACCGTAATGCACATGTCCAATACATGTTGCTGGGTTTGCTATGGGACAAAGCGACCAGGACCTGTAGTTCTACCATTTAACCAATCCAAAATTATTCAAGAGTGATTTGATCATCGGACCACATTAGTAACACATCATTTGTATGCCTACTTCAATTGGTAATGTTCCTGGTATAGGGACCGAACGTTCTTAAGTATACATAGAATTTCAAAATAGTGCATGAAAATATTGGCTACGTCTTGGGCAAATTCATCCCCCATTGCTACACATTTCACTCGAAAGAAGTATTCAATTGAAATTTTAAAAGTTCTACTTAAAAGCTATATCCAAGAGAACCGTAATATACTCAGTCAGGACTTAAGTCGGAAAGGCCTCTTATCTAGGATCATTATGATAACATGCAGAGCTTCCTGCTGTGGGATGTTGGAATAAAGAGCTTGTGGGCCTCATTACGAACCTGGCGGTCACAAGACCACCAATGCAGCGGTCCGAGCACCATATTTCTACCCTGGCGGTTGGGCCGTCAGGGGACCACCGGCTCCGCCAGGATCGGAGAACCCGGCATTCTGGAGGTGGTGGCGGTACCACTGCCATGAAAATGCTGGCAGATACGGGGCAGGGGGCCCCAGGGGGGCCCTGCACTGTGAATGCACTTGACATGGGCAGTGCAGAGGCCCTCCTGGCCAGCACCATCACAATGTTCACTGTCTCCCTTGCAGACAGTGAACATTACGAGGGCGTTGGTGCAACCTGTGCTGTACAGCATTGCCGCTGACTCGATTATGAGCCGGAGAGAATGCTGTAGGCTGTTTTCCCGCTAGGGCAGCAGGTGGAAACTCAGGTTTCCGCCTGCTGACCTAGCGGGAAACTCTTAATGGGTCCGGCAGGAAGGTTGCCAGTGGGCGGCAACCTCCCTGTCGGAAGTTTGGCAGACGGTGAAAACTGTCCACCGTACTCGTAATCAGATTGTCATTGGATAAAATAGGTTATTTGATGCAACCATTATCTGGTTATGTAGTCTTAGTTCTGGAGAGGGGCTGTGAATTTCAATCCTAAAAATGCCTGCTTTTTCAGGTCAATGAAAACACTGTACTTGTGCTGAACATATTGTTAAGGAGAATAACTTACAGTACTAAAAGCTAATCTCTAAGGATAAATTAAGCAATTCTCAGTGTTTGGACTTTAATGTGTATTAAATATTTACAAACACAGGGTGTGTGTTGGTTCCTTTTGGTGACATCAAGAATGGACAGATACAAGACACAGATTACTTACTAGGAATGATGTCAGTGATGCTCCTGAACAGGTGGTGTTGGTTCCTGCTGCTGATACCAGTAATGTACAGTTTGGCTCCTGGTACTGATACCAGTTGTGTCACAGATACAGGTGAGGGTTTGGTTCTTGGTGTTGATACGAGTGAATGTAAAGACTCATGGTGTTTTGGTTGATATTTTGATTCCTGTTGTTGATATTAGTAAGGCACAAGGAAGGTGGGTGACTTCAAATTCTTGGTGAATAAAGCAGTGATTCACAAGTAGAGGTGCTAATTTGGTTCCTGGTATTGTAATCAGTGACATGCAAGCAGTGGTTGTGCTTTGGTTGGTATTGTGATTCTTGGTGTTCATACCAGTGATGCACATGCAATGGTGGTGTTTTGGTTCCTGGTACTGATATCAGTGATGCATAAGAAATGGTGGTGATATCAGTGATGCATAAGAAATGGTGGTGTATTTGATTCCCGATGTTGATACTAGTAATGCAAAGGAAATCGTGGTGTTTTGGTTCCTGATGTTGATATCAGTGAGGCACAGGCAGTAGTTTGGTTGTCGCTGATATCAGCAATACATAGGTGATGTTTTAGTTCCTAGTATTGGCTTCATCAAGATGCAGGTCGTGGTTTAGTTCCTGGTCTTGATTAGTAGGACACAGGTGGTATTTTAGTTCCTGATGCTGAAATCAGTGATGCATAGGCAATTGTGGTGTTTAGTTCATAGCATTGATATTCCCAAGCCACAATCAAAGGTGGTATTTTGTTCCTTGTGTTGATATTAGTGAGGCACACAAGGTATTTTGGCTCCTGGTGTTGATATCAGTGGTTTACAGGCAGTGTTAGGCGGTGAATTTGGTTCCCGGTGTTGATATCAATGAGCCACAGGTGGTGTCTTTGCTCCTGCTGTTTTTTTTCTAGTGATGCACTTGCACGGATGACGTTTTGGTTTCTGGTGTCGGGATTGGCAGTACACTGTATCATCAAGGCGCATGTTGTGTT
Source organism: Pleurodeles waltl (assembly GCF_031143425.1). NCBI lineage: Eukaryota > Metazoa > Chordata > Amphibia > Caudata > Salamandridae > Pleurodeles > Pleurodeles waltl. The sequence continues at coordinate 713,648,690 of NC_090450.1, forward strand.
TTGGTTTTTGCTCTTGACACGTTTGATGACCAGGCACAGGTGCTGTGTTGCTTTCTTGGTAAGATTTTTATGATGCTCAGTTACATGTGGTGTGATCAGTGGGGGGTCAGATGTTGAAGTACAGGTAGTATGTTGTTCTGTAGTGTTGATATTTTCAGGCACACGTCTTTTGGTTGAGCCTCAGAGTATTATAAGCACTGATCACATAAAGGTTATGTCAAGTCCTTGGGTGTCCTATGATGGTCCCTAGAATTAATTATCAGCAACACACATGCACTGGTGGTGTGATGGTTTATGGGAGTGCCATCCATGTTGTACATATGGTTTAGTGGTGCCTGTCTCTTATGTCAGTGTTGTTTATGCCCAGGTGGTGTGATAGTCTGCAGAAGTGTGGTTACATGTGGTGTGGTGTTCTCTGGGGTGCTATTAGTAACACATATCCTCGTGGTGTGTTGTTTCCTGGGTGTAATATCTAACAGTGAGGTGTGTTTGTTCCTGGGTGTAATATATAACAATGAGGCTTAGCTACAAGAGGGTTGGCGATGCTTAGATGCACGTGGTATGAGGTCGCAACAGGACAATGTCTGATGTCCAAGTGCAGGTGGTGTGATAGTTATTGGTGTGATCTTGGAAATGTTGAGGTACAGATACAGTTGGTGTTGTTATCTTTGCAGTGTTCGGTTCCTGAGATGATAGGGATACACAGGTAAAGAAGAAACATAGGTTCCTGAACATGATGTCAGTGATTTTCAGGCACAAGGACTGTGGTAGCCCTTGGGAGTGTAGGTAATTATGATGTGGTGCACCGCAGCCAGGATATCCATTTGCGTTTTGGCCTAATGCTTACAAGCACTTTCCACCCAGTTTCCTCTTCCAGTCAAACTGACCACCTTTTTATGGAGAGGCAGAGGATGCGCAGAGGGCCACAAAAGAAGAGCACCAGGATCCAATGGACAGACTCACCACAGATGGTGACATGAGGCTGCTGTAAGGACAACCAGCCAGGACCAAGCAAGTCAACAACCTAGTTGTCAATCTAAGCCCTATTACTCTGTCTCAAATGGAGATTCAAGTCCTGAACCAAAGTTTGGGGTTCGTATCGACCACTGAACCAGATAGGTTCAGTCTTATATGTGAGCTAGACCCTTTTTTAGGAAAGTCTGTCTGGAAACATTCTCTCGGAAGTGCACTACTGAAACTGACGTCAACACTGACCTGTAGGATCAAATCTACTTTCCAACCCTTCCAATCAATAACAGCCACAGTCTTTCAAGAAATTGAGTCAACTGACATCAGGAAGCAAAAAGCATCTGAACATTTCTAAAAAAATATAAAAAAACGCACTGCTCTGAAGAATTTTGTAAACATTTAGTCTCAGGTTATAAAACCAGCGGATAAAGGTAGCGCTGTTGTAGTCATGAGCAGGAATAAAATGTATGAAGCTGAATGTATCTGCCTTCTGTTTGGCAGCAATACCTATGAGGTCCTTAACACTGACCCCCATTACTAGACTATATGAATTCTATTCCTAGCATGACTAAAGAAGCTCCGTCTCTGGGCTGGATTACAGAGCATGAGGCAGACTTCCTTTTATCAAAAGAGCCTCACACAGCCCTGTACTACATTCTCTCCAAGATTCATAAGAACAAGTTTACCTGCCCCCAGGTAGTCTCATAGTGTCAAGCATCAGCTTGATTTTAGAACATTTATCACAGTTTTGCGATGGGTTCCTTCGTCCTTTGGTTACTAGGTTGCCCTCCTTCCTCAAGGACACCAAGGATATTCACATTTTACTGAAAGATCTGGATATTGATATGGCCAACCATCTCCTTATTACCAAGGACATCGAGGCACAATGCACCACCATTCCCCAAGAGTGTACCTTGGAGGTTGTGGAGACCATACTTAAATAGACTGAATTAGATAGCATTACTCCAATCAAATTTGTGATGGACTGTGTAAGAATAGTACTGACTGGGAAATTATTTGAATACAGCGGGACCATCTACCATCAGATACAGGGGACTTCAATGTGCAGTATTTTTGCCCCTAGTTTGGCCTGTCTGTATGTGCATCATTTTGAATCTGACCCCCTTTATCTGCCAGTCAGTCCTTTTGCATGCCACATTGTAGTTTTGCGCAGATACATAGATAATATTCTTGTCATAAGGAAAGGTGACAAAAGCTCTGCCTTTGAGTTCACAACATGGATAAATGACCTAAAACCTTACCCCACGTTCACCCACGACCTCAGTCAAGAGCACATTACTTTTCTTGGCTTTGCCATTGAACTAAATGATGACACATTTTTACAAAGGTTTTAGAGAAACCAATCAATAAGAATAGCCTTTTATTATTTGTTAGCTTCCACCCTAAGTCATTGAGAGAGGAACCTCCTATTCGTACAATACCTCCGCATCAGACAACACTGCTCTGATGTTAACACTATATCTTAGGAAAATAACCAAGAGAGCAAAAAAAAATCAGGTCACAACAGGGACTCCTCACTAGAAATCTTCCCTAAGATCCAGTCTAATAGACTGAGGTGTGACTTTGTTTACATTCTTTTAAATAGAGTTAAAACTATCATATCAAAACAGTGGACTATGCTACGAAATATAGGCAACAACTGGGCCCCACCTCTCTTCTCCTTTAAAAGAGGCACTATTATTAAGGAACTCCTAATTCAATGTAAACACATTGAACGGACTCCTACTAACACCATGACACTATGGTGTCTACAACCAGTTGCAGGTCATTGTTGGAGTTACCTCCAATATGTGGAGGTGTTCCGTACAGAACTTTGCCAAGGTCCACAAGGAGATTATATAGGGAGCAGTCACCCCTCGATCATTAAGACCCACTTTAATTGCAATAGCGAAAATGTGGTGTACATGTGTCTTTACACTCAAGTATGTTGGCCTGAGTAAAGGTCTGTATTAGGATCATTGAGCGCAACAGCAATATAAGGTGTAAAAAGAGATCTGCCAAGATGACTAACCATTTTTAGAGACTCAACACATACAAGATGACATTAGGTGGGTGGTGCTTGAAAAGGTGTCCATTCACCCACGGAAGAACACTCTGCAGATGCTGCTTGATAGGGAGTATCATTGCCGTATTGCCTCAAACCCCACACTCATGACCTGAATGATGATATTCTGTGACTTCAGATCATAAAGGCCCTGTTTATAGCAGTGTTCTAACATCTCCTACAGTAAATTGCTTTATCCGCACCACAAAAAACCCTCCCCGGTACTAAGGAGCTTCTCCATACCATGTACTACTTACCATAGCCTTCACCTTGGGGGCTACTGCTTCATGGAGCGCAGTACAACTGGCCTTTTGCATATCATCAACTTAAGACATACAGAGCTCCTGAGAACACTACAACTTATATGTGTATTCCCGTTTCATTCATATATGAACTAGTTAAATCACACATGTAACACCAAAGGTTGGTACTGCCTTCCCAATATTTCTCTTTCCTGTCTATTTTATGGCCCGACTCTCCATTTTTGCCACAAGTAACCTTCGGGAGATCCACAGGATTCTCCCAGTGCAACAAATGGCATCAGGTATTGCGTGGGACTTCAATATTCAGCAGCCTCGCACACCACGTAGCCATTCCACAATGCGGTTGACTCTGGAAAGCCCAAAAAATTATATTTAACTGCGCTGCTCCTTCCCTGTTATACCGTCACAGACGCATAGCTAAGTGCATTGGCAGGATGAGACCTTTGACCAAGTAAGCGCCAAACGTTTGTTCCAACGTACCATTTTAGTCTTCTCACCATTTTATGGGGCATAATCTGCTCTGATAATACTTTTGGGCTACTACAGTGTGTGACTGCAAGGCTCCCCTTGCACTCCTCTGTGAAGTTTTGCAGCGTTAAGATTAGGGTATGTAGTGTATGATATGTAACATGCCTGAATTTCTGGATACCACTATTCTCACCAGTTTGCAGTGGATCGCAGTGTATACCTACCAGAAGTGCTGCGTGTTTTTTCACATATAGATGGAATTCAGCATGCAACAAGGAGCATTGTATTCTCGTTTTGTCAGTCCCTATTTTTTCCTATATAGTGTTCACTTTATTGTTTTAGTTTACTCAGTTTTGTATGTTTACTCATCACAGGACTATAAAATGGTCACTGGATAAGTATTCTAGCGTACAACAGGAACAGAAGATTTGGTATTGTGTATGTGCCTGCTGTTTGTCGATTGTGCAAACTCTTTCAGCATAGGCTAGTAGGGCTCCCCAGTCCTGATGAAAGCCACGGACCCCGTATGGGGCAATGGGCTGAAACTGTCAGTTGCAGGAGTAATACTCACTCCTTTGAGTCTCTTCAGTTTTTTTAACTATCTCGCTCCCTGCCTAACATAGAAAGGTAATTGTTATGAGTAGGTAACTGTGATTTTTATCCTTTGCCTTCCAGATCCCATTCCCCACTCTCCATCCTTAAGCACTTCCTGTGAATACAGGAGTTAGAGTATTCTTTGATGAGCAAGGACGGCCAATGATGAAACATGACACCCAGGGTGGTGTGTGAGGCCATTACCTGCAATGTTTTGTAATTCTTTGTAATTATTCATAAATTCTCAGGTTCTATCCATAGCTGATGTCATACAGGGACTCCAGGCCCCCATAATTAGCGTATTCCCCAGGGGTGAACCTCGCTTCTTTGTGTCTTGTTTGCTTTTTTGTGGTTTAGATACTTTGAGAAGATGCAAACGTAGACAGCCCATACGCTCCTCTCATTCGCTTGACTGCCTTACACTAGGGGTTCAAAGGTTGTGGATGGAATCTCATGTTCAGATTCAGGTAGTGTGGAAGTTCTACCTGCTTCCTGTAGGTGATATCAGGGATGAGCAGGTAGAAGAGATGCATTGTTACTAGTCTGTGATGTTAGCGGTGTCCAAGTGTAGGTGGTATGTTGATTCCTGGCTTTGGTTTAACTGGTGTTCAGGGACAACGGTGTTCTGTGGGAGTGCTATTAGTGATGTTTAGAAACAGTTACTTTTTGGTCCCTGGAGATGCTGGCATGCAGATGGCATCAGCGTTAGGAAGGGACTGGTAGTTTGATGGTCTCGCTTTGTGATGTTTGACTACAGGTGTTTTGGTGGGCCATAAGAGTGACGCCAGTGATGTTCAGTATCTGTGTTGTGGTGGCACATGAGAGTGATATCAATGATGTTTCAATAGAGGTGCTATGATAGTCCCTTGGGGTAATAATAGTGAAGTTCAGGTACAGGAGGTAGTATGGTGGTCTCAGGGGATAAGATCAAAGATGTTAAGGTGCAGTTGGTGAAGTGTTCCCTGTAGTGACATCAGTGATGTATGGGTTTGAATGTTGTGGTCATCCCTTGGAGAGTGATAGTAGTGATGTTCTTGTTAAATTAGTGTGGTGATCCCTGGAGGTGATATCAGTGATGTTCAGACTTTGGTGGTGGGGTGGTCCCTACATTTATATGAATGATGTTCAGGTACAGAAGTTGGTGAGGTGGTCTCTGGAGATCTCATCAGTGATTTTTCCTTCCTTTGCTGTGGTGGTCCCTGGGGATGAAATCAATGATGTTGAGATAAAGATGCTGTAGTTGCCCTTTTAACCTTTGGTTTCCCAGGTGATATGTGCAACTGTAGCCCCTCAAAAAAAGAGTGATCCGTATGAGCAGGTGATGCCATGATTCCTTCAGGTGATAGCAGTGATGAACAAGAGCACATGGTATGAGGAGGAGTTTTGTGATTCACTTGTAAAAGAAAAAGTGCCAGGGCACAATGTTCTGCTCTGAAGGCCACGAACAGCACTACTAAAGGTTGGAGTGCCAAATACTAATAGTCTTGATTCTAACTCTTGCCTTTATCATCCACCACCTGACACTCCCTGACACTGCATCTCACTCTTGCAGTTTTTTTTTTCCATCCCTGCCTTCTTTCTGTGCCTCTGTTTTTCTGCCTTTCTCTTCCTCCTTCTGCCCGCTCTTGTGTTTTATTCCCTCATGCACATTTCAAAGTCTGATGGCGACAAATAAGTGCCTTTCCCTAACAAAAATAAGTGCTGGTGGGACTCAGCTGCAACTATTGGCTGAAATTAAGCACTGGGGTGGGTGTCAAAGATTTAAAGATGTACAGGTACACTTGGTGTGGTGTTCTTTTAAGCGGGAACATCAGTGATGTGCAAGTACACAAGGCGTGGCGTTCCCTCGTGTTTCTGCTAATAACGAAATGTTCAGGTCATGTGAGTGCATGTGGTGATGTCACTAATGTTGTCAAGAAGGTGGTGTGGAGTTGCTTTGGGTACTATCAGTAATGGTCCGGTAAAGGAATGGTGTTGGCAGGGGCCAGGACACCTAAGCTCCCTCACAAGGAGATAAATAAGCGCTGAGTCAGGCGAGGGTTTGTCGCGCTGTCCACAGAGCTGGTCAAAGTGCACTTCAGGGGCAATGAGCAGCGAGAGTTTCAGATGGACTGCTTCCTGATACATTATAACAACTTTGAAGCACTTTAATGAATTACAACGCCTATGATGACTATCCTCTTGAATTATAATAGTTTGACCCCAGGCGGATTAGTTGATTTGTGACCACTGTTACACATTTAGGGGCACATTTACAAAGATCCGGTTTTGCGACTCGCAAACTGTGAGTCGCAAAACCAGATGTACCACAGTGTATTTAACACTGCGATTGCCAATGGGATCGCAAATTACCTACCTCATGAACATTCATGAGGTAGGTCGCAATTTGCGACCCCATTAGGAATGGTCGCCCTCACAGGGATGGTGGCCTGTTGGAGACAGCAGACCACCATGTCTGTGACTCCTTTTAAATAAAGCAGTTTTTATTTTGTGTTTTAAATGCAGCCCGTTTTCCGTAAAGAAAAACGAGATGCATTTCAAAACCAAAAATGAAAAGTTTTCTTTTCATTTTTTCAGAGCAGGCAGTGGTCCCTGAAAAAATATTTTCGCTGCCATTCACAAAGGGGAAGTGGTCCCATGGTGACCCCTTCTCATTTGCAAATGGGTTAGCACCAGTTTAAAACTGGTGCCAACTGCGATTGTTTTGCAACCGCATTCGCGGTCACAAAGCAATCATACATACCATTTGGATTTGGTATTAGGAAGGGACGCACTTGTCACGCCCCTTCCTAATACTGAATCGCAAAACCCAAACTGCGATTCGATAACAAGTTACTGAATCGCAGTTTGGGCTTTGTACATCCCAAAAAGCATTTATCAAGTCGCAAACGGGCCGATTCTGCAAATCGGCCCCTTTGCGACTTGAAAAATGCTTCGTACATCTGGCCATTAGAGCCTTAGGCCAGCTCTTTGAGGCAGCCTGGGCGGTACAGTGGGTTTTTGTACATTTTGCACAGGACATGGAAATCCGTGCGTCAGATTAAACACGGGCTCCTCGTCAAGCGCAATGACCCATTGAGCCACTGTCCCGGGATACAAACCTGTGACCTGACGTTTATTAGCAGATTTCAAAAGCAGACGAATCAACCCAATGATCAACCTTATAGGCTGGGCACGTAGAGTCCAGCAGCAGCCTTACTCTGCCCACTGCCTTATCGGTCTCTTGCATTCGTGGTGCATGCAAGGACATGATGTCCGGTGCCCGGTAGGCCTGCAGGGATTCACTTTGAGCCTGACGCACCATTCAGCGCCACCTTCCACGAAATGAAAGATAACTGGACACTAATGGGATTCTAGGAACTACGGCAGGGAAACATAGCCCCGGGTCCTTGCACGGCCGCTGACGCAGGGGTCTGCGCGCGCTACGCTGGCTCGAGAAGTGAAGATGGGCAAACATTTCCCTTATGTATGACCATAAAATAGTCAGTTGTCACTTGGGTAGCGGTTACGAGCAAACTACTAGGCAGTAAAAGCTGCAATGGAAAATCATCTGCAGCGTAATGCCAAATTGCATTATAGCAGTGAGGCAATATCGAATGATGCCTCCCGCACGTACAATATGTGGCGAAGGAGCTCATGAAAGTGTACGTAGGCTGTCGACCCCTCACATGTAGACAAATGCCTTGGCCCGAGCAAACCGGTCTCTCAGAGGTATTCAGTTCGATATTCTGGTGCCATAACGAAGTCCGCCAACATAAAGAGAAACCAGAGGGCCAGGAAACAGCCCTGGTGCCACACCAAACCCTCATATCTGGTTATGTTCCTTGGTCAATCACTATGGATGACGAAGTTCATTCATAGAGTTCTGTTACCAAAGTAATGAATGCCCTTCTGCCCTCCCATTCAGCAATATTCCCTACAAAAGAGACCCATGCATATATATTATTATGAAATGCAGTAGCAAAGGCCACAAAAGCAAGATTGAGATGCACAGCCCACCTCGTCATTGCACGCCTTATCACCATAGCAAGTGCAGCTGCATAATGCCTCATGTACAATCCTTACTGAAAACCGTTCTGAGTGAATGAATGAGTATGGGTAAGTGCTGTGCTCTAAAAACCCTAACCAAGAAGCAATGACAGTCAAGATAATTACGTTGGGAGAACGAGGTTTTAGGGTTTTTGTTTTCTCAGGGAAAAAATGGAAGAGAGTTCTGTGTAGGTGCTGTGAAGGAGAAAGTTCAGCCTCCGTGCCTTAAGCACTTAACTTTGGGAACCAATAATTGATGCTGGAAGGACGGGTGGAAGAGGCGTCATGGAGTGGGATGGTTGAGTTTGTTCTTATGATAGTAGGTTCTGTGTTGAGTGGGAGGCCTTCAAAGTAGTAATCAAGGGTTACTGTATGGGACAGTCAGCAGGTATTGGTAGGGAGCTCAATGCATTAGATACAGCACTTCATACAGTGGAGGCACAGACACCACTACCCACCAACAGTTACTAGATGTGAAAGAACAGTATAATATTATACTGGAAAAGTTGAGGTGCCATTATCACAAAACATACTTAATCAAAGATCACGAGGAGGAAGGTAAACCAGGGAAGTTGTTACTATGGTTAATTCGACTGGAATCCCAGGGTTCCCCCATCACACACTTGACAATAGAGGCAGTAACAAAGAATTCCAGACATCTTACACAGCTCCATACCAGGAGTTGCTCGCAGCAAGTAGAAGGGGCAGGGTGGCGCATGGGGAGGGGGCCTTGGGAATTAAAATATAAATATTTTTAAAAACTTACCTTATTGCCACGACGGCTGGCGAAACACACGTGCAACAGCATTTCCCCCTCACTGCTCGTCACCCCCGTGGACTCGCACTTTTACCAAACAACGATAATAAACAGTTTATTATTGTTGTTTGTTAAAAGTTTTGCAGCTGTCGCTGCTGGTGGGGGGGGGGGGATTGACACTCCTCTGCCCTCTTGGAGGAGACGCCCTTGCTCTACAGTCAACTAAGCACTCCTTTGGGCCACACTGTGAATGATTTCCTAGATGGGCTCCCCGTCCCGACTGTAGTTTACGAAGCAAGGCCAACATTGGAAAGCCCAATAATGGCTCTATAAATTAGAGGAGCTATCAAAGACATGGCAAAGGGTAAAACTCCAGTACCGGATGCACCCTCGGCAGAGTATTATGTAAACATATGTTACCCTACTGGTGCTGAAGTTGGAAAGACTTTACACTGAATCATTACGATATGGTTGCCTCCCTGATACAACCCGTAGTGTCACTGTTGTACCCTTCCCCAAGACTGAGACACCTGGGGCCTCTGTTACTGCATTTCATCCATTATTGATGTTTAATATGGATTTTAAAATCATAAGCAAAATCTAGGTGACCAGGTTGCTCCCTCACATGCAGGCCCTCATCCATGGAGATCAAAATGGTTTTATTCCACAACGGAACACGTCAGTCACTCTTAGGAGGTTGTATCAGGTACTTTTTCATCCAGAAGCCCTGGAGCAGCTAGAAGCCTTCATTATATCTGTAGACATTGAGAAGGCCTTTGACTCAGTGCGGTGAGATTATGTGATGGGGTAGTGCGCAAGATGAAACTAGGAGCGTGCAGGATTAAATGGGTTGATTTATTGTAAGAAATACAACCGCAAGGGTTAAAAATGGAACTAACATTTCTGAAGAGTACACTATCTACAGAGGCACGAGACAGGGCTGCCCGTTGTCGCCCCTTTTGTTTGCCCTGGCTATAGAGCCCCTGGCAGAACTATTTAGACAATGCAGGCTAGGGAAAAGTTATTGTGGTGGGTGGTCAAGAGCACATCATCTCCCTTTATGGAGATGATATCCTGCTATACTTATCGGGCGGCAAAGCAGGAGCCTTGAAGGCGGTTCATCACCTTGATGAATTTGGAGCCATTTCTGGCCTACAGGTCAACAAAACTAAAACCTGTCTGTTCCTTTGGAAGAGAGATACCCACTGCTACTGGATCTCCCAGAGGGACTTCAGTGGGCATCAGTAACCTTTAAATACCTGGAAACTCAAATCCCTCACCAGCTTGAAGATATGAAAGAGCGAAATTTAGACAGGGCACTACGCTCCCTGCGAGCTAGTGTCTTCTTCTGGAGAACTCTGCTCCTACCACTCATGCCCCACGTGTCACTTTCAAAGATGTCGATGTTGCACAGGCTGTTATATTATTTTACTAATACCCTGGGGAAGCTTCCAGGAACATGGTTTAAGCAGCTTGATGCCTTGCTCCTGGATCAAATTTGGAATGAGGACAGACATAGAGTGGCCATCCAGGGGTTACGTAGCCCAGTGAAACAGGGTGGCTTTGGGGTGCCAGACTTTGAGTTATATTACTTAGCTGTCCAACTGCAGTGGGTGGCCAGGTTGCTGGGCCATACCAGTGGCCAAACTTAGATTGCTTGGGATTGACACCACATCAGTGTGCTCTTCTAGCTAAACTACTACGCCCTGATACTCTGCTCCACCAGATAAGAGTGCTTCTACGGGTGGTTCTATATGGGTGGCGGTGAAGTGTGGTGAGGATGCAGAGAGCTTAAATATATGCACAACCATTACCGTTGGTGGGCTTACCTCATGGTACAATGGTTAGCTACTTCACGGAGAGCCAACTACAGGCATGGACTGCAGTAGAGGTAATAACAGCAGAGGATTGTTTCGAGATGAGGACCCTTATTCCTCTAGAGGACCTACTTGACAGATCTCAGTTACCCAGAGGCCAATTCCTGTTATATGAGGCACTGGTGCGATCCTTCAGAGACCTATGGAGAGCGGGAAGAGTGTTGTGGAATGTGCACACAGATTCCACAACACTTAGTACTGCATTTACTACTTACAATTGGCTCTGCAAGACAACAAGTGACCTGGATATATAGATCACTGACTGACAAGGGACAACTAAACTTGGACACACTCAAAGCCCGGTGGGAGAGGATGTTAGGGCACAAAATAGTATATACAGACTGGGATAAAATGCTCACCTACCCCCAGAATGTGTCCCAAAACACAATGTTAAAATATATCCAATTCAACTACCTACATAGGACCTACCTTACCCCACACAGGCTTCAGGTTATCTAAGGAGGGGACACTAAGTATTGCCCGAAATGTCAAGCACCAGACGCTGACTACAAATATATGGTTTGGGATTGCCCCACACTCCAAATCTTCTGGAAAGCAGTTTTTATAAACCTTGAGGATGCGACTGGGTAGACGCCACCACATACGTTGGAGGCATGTCTATTGGGGAGATTCCCATGACCAGTTAAGCGCAAGGTAGGCACAAGGTTCACAGACCTGGCCATTGTCTTAGCCAAAAGCAAGATTGCAATGGCTTGGAAATCCCAGTCGGCACTGGTAGTCAAGGCATGGGTAAAAGACATCTCTACTTGGGCTAGGGCTGTTGAAAGAGCCCTCCGTTGGGAGGATGCGAAGGGCCTCAGGAGACAACCAATGGGAGAGCTGTGGTTGGAGGTAGTGAATAGCTGGGACACACCAACAGAACTACTGAGTGATAGTGAATCAGACATAACAGAGGATGAAAGTACAAGTAGTGGGTGCAACCCAGGGAGGACCTAATTTAGGATCCAGACAGGATGAACTAAGGGCAGAGGCAGGGGAGAAGTTGCAGAAATCATGCACCACATACATGAAGACACTACCCTGAGAAGGGACAGGCACAGGCCCAATCTAAAACCCCTCCTTCCTATATACCATAACAGTAACAATAGCTACAGCCATGGGCAGAGACACAGATGAGCTGCCTTCCTCCTGGCCATATCAAGATGTTATGTAACTTACTCCCAGAGATGTTTAGTTCAGTTCATAGTTAAGTTAAAAAAAGAAAAACATAAGTGATTAATGTCCTCTCCCCACAGCACGCACTTTCCCATAAGAGCCGCTGGGCAAGACACATCTAAATCTTCACAGACCAGATGTGCAGAGGACTGTCAGAATCCCACGTACAACCAAATTTGCTCTGTGAAGTTATACTGAGCCCGGCCCCTCACTAACAAGGTAACCATCCGTCTAACATCCCATTAAGATGGCAGATTGGAAAAGACAGGTTTAGATGGGAGACAATCAATGGGGGTAATGTCATAGCTGAATATTATACCAAAATATTGTTATATGTCCAATGCATGGTATATGAGATGCAGGAGATGTAGTCAACACGAACTGAGACTGTTATTGTATAAGACAATGACAATAAAGAAATATTTTTAAAAAAAGTAGGTCCTGCGTTAAGAATAGCCTTGTGAGGAAAACTGAGGGCTTTGAACAGAATTCTTCTGTGGACTAGAAGCCAGTGGAGCTTTCCCAGGTGGCATGTTAGAGAGTCATCCTTAGAGATACCTAAAATAAGTGTTGCAGCTGCATTTTGAATTGTCTGCCAGCGTTGCGTTAGTTGCTGGGGAAGCCCCAAGTAGAGGGAGCTGACATAATCTAGTCGAAAGTTAATCCAAGCTACTCCAGGCACGATGATTGAGACAAAAATTTAAATTGTTTGCCAAAGAGAAGGACCTCCCTTTTTCGCCATTATCATGTAGGCAGTTCAAGTGAATCTAGCTGGCTATGTCAGCCATGCATGCTTGAGATGTTTTCTGATAGCTTTCTCATTGTGAGCTATTGACACAGCAATTTGGGTGTCATCTGTTCATGACACAAGGGTCACACAATAGGATCTGACTAAATTGGCAAAAAGCAACATATAATTATTAAATTATGTGGGGCTAAGTGATGAGCCTTGAATAATAGGAATAATTGACAAGACTTCAGACCACTTCAGTAAGTCAAGTCCTCCACTAAATGTTTTGGCATGTATCGTAGAATCGGGCTGAACATTGATATGAGTTTGTAAATAGACATGTAATCAAGTTTATCTTTCTTGGACACAACCAAGAAAGACAAATGTCTTTTATGTAAAGATTGAGTGGATTCTAGAAATTTACTCTTTGTTTGCCTTAATTGAACCAATCGACCAACACTTTTGATAACAGTGATTTGTCAAAAGAAATCCAAGGATTGCGTACATAATGTTGAGTGTCCATAAAGCAATCCGGGATCCATGTTTGCCATATCTTAGCACTAGAGAGATGCAAGCTATGAATTGAAGAGCTATATAGCTATGATGATACCAAAGAATCCACAGATGCATGGACAGACAAGCTGCCTTGTGTTGTTACTCATGCATGCAAGTATTCTATCACTAAGCAGAAGTATTTTCTTGATTTCTTTGAGAGTAAACCACTGTCTAAATTGGGGTTGACACATTTCTCCACCTCAATGTGATGTACTCCATAGTGTGTCTAAAGATAAGGTGCGCACTGTCCGACCAGGTGTCCAAGGCCTGTGCATTTTGAGGGCTGAAAAGTGTTTTTTGTGACAAGCACTGGCCTAGTCCTTGGACAGGGACCAGGAACTGCAAGCTTACTGACTTGCTAAGCAGCTCCTCTTAAGGTGTTGACTTTCTAAAGGTAGCAAGCTTGAACGTCAACGCGTATTTTTGGAGGGTGCAAAGTAGACCATCTAATTCAGGTAGCACGTGTACTACTTCCAATAGATGTAATATACAAGAAGTGCCAATTTTTTAAAGAAAATGCTATGATTTCATTTGTATCGAGGAAATATGCTAAATAATGTAAGCAGTTTTAGACAATAACAATACATGTGAATGCACATCTAGGTACGCTTTAACTGTTCAGTGTGTTACAGGGGCTGCCGGCTTCTCATCTGGAATACAGTTGAAGGATTAACAGGTGATATAGCCAAGTGCAGCCTGTGCTTCTGCATTTTCTCAATGGCACATTTTGATACCCGATTTCGTTTTTCGGTGCACACAGATTCTCTCAAGCCACTACAATGGAGATGTAATGCCTGGCCGTGTCTGAACTATGCAGCAGATGTCTCTTGACTGTTGGTTGTCAGGGAAGATGGAAGAACAATAGCCAGAGCTCATAGTTCTCAAAGTTAAAAAGAGAAGGGTGGTGAACTTCACACATTGACAGCCACTCGGTGGAGGATTTTACTTTGGCAATGCTAGTGCCTTTCACTGACATCAACGTTGCTTGAAGGCAGGGGCGCCTAGTCAGAAACTGCCCTTTGCAGTATGCTTTGCAGTGCTTAATTTGTGCTTGTTGTTTCCGGTGCTAAGCACCGGCACTTATTTTTGCAGGCCGGGGCTTATTCTTCTGCCTCAAGCATTTGCTGCGAGGAAAAGACACATATAGGAAAAACGGAGGAGGGGAAAAGCGAAAAAGCGTCACAAAGGGAGAAAGCAGGAAGCTGCTAGAGTGAGCTGAAGGGGCAGGGAGTGGCTTTATCTGGACTGAAGAGGCCCAGATGTTTTAAGGATTACGCTGCCTCAGTATCCTGTGTTCCCACATTTAATTGCAGCAGTCACGTGTTTAAGAGGAAGGCTTTGGGCACCGGCACTTTTTTATTTACAAATTAAGCACTGATGCCTTGTAGTACTTTAATAGCACTACTCATACTCCAAAATCCTATTCATAAACCTACATGCAGAGACCTCTGCCTCAGCCTCTCCCGTCTTTTCTATGTGTGTGTCTCCACCCTGTTTGCAGCAGTCTCTGCACATGTAAACCTAAATTTTGGTAGTAAATGTAGATTAGCTGGCGGACAGTAGCTCCAAAAGGAGAAATATTTATTACTAAATGGGAAGGGTTCAGGAAGTAGTAAGTAAGAGCTTAAGGAGAGTTAAAGAGGGATTTTAGGGCAGGACTGACGCCACCAATTGCTATTCACAATATGCATTACTACAGCCCAAAAGCCCCAAAGCAATAATGCTCTAGCTCAGCCCTGCAATAATTCCAGCCCCATACATGGCGAACCACTGGAACTGCAACACCCTTTCATAGAAAGTAATTGAGGCTTGGACTTGAAATAAACCCCATAGGCAACAATGTAACATTTAAAATAATTTTAACTTTTCAATTTTTTGGTTAACAAAATTAATTAATTTTATTAATTCTATATAGAACTTTTAGTCATGTTTAATATATATTCAATAAAAAAAATGTGTAGACAGGATGTTTTAAATTAGTCTTTAAATAAATAATTAACATTCATTAAATATATTTAAATTGATTATTTGTTATACTTTTAATAATCTTTTAACATTTTTTAAATTAGTTTTTCTTTTTACATTTATAAAATTATTTAACATTAAAATATTTTTACCAATTTTTTAAAAAGTTTAATAAACGTTTTTACTTTTCCCTATACTATAGGGATATCACCGGCCCGTTGGCAGAGACCTTGCCTACATGTGAAAAGTTACCAATAGTAAATGTACATTCGTAAATTTGGCTCCAGTACCTGGTTTTCTAGAGATGGGAAGGTGTAATTCTACATTTTGGAGTAACTTTACACTCTGAAATGGTGAATAGCTAAAAATAGTAAAGTCACTCCAAAATATAAGAGTACATTTACGCCTGGATACATCTGCTTTTGTAAATTTAGTTTTGTGAATAGGGCACAGGAGTGCATAAATTAATTTGGAAACACAACACTGCTGCCTCATCCTGACGTAAGTGGTACATGCAAACCATGAGGGAGTGCAGGCACACTTACTTATGCTGACATCTGCATAATGGGAGAAAGGGCATATACAACAACACAACTCACACTGACATCAGCATTACTGAAGGAAGGACACACACAATTGGAAGTGTAGACACCGGCAGGCAGCAATACGAAGTGAAGGGACATAGGTCACATCGTTATTTTGGCTTTACTGATGAACGAGAGTGCAGACAGCGTGAGAGTGCAGGCACAAACGCCATACAGTGATATTGATCAGGCTCGGCAGTTGTCATTGGCTTCTCATCTTGGAAAGCCTGGTCCTTCCAAACTCCACTTAGCAGCATTCTGGAATGCTAGATTTAGGTTCCGAGCTGAGTAAGACAGATTTTCTACACAAACTTCAGTTTCTTTGCCATCAAGGCCTCTTCCTCCCTCTTGGCGGAAAAGACCGTATCCCTCAAATTAAGACAGCTAAAGACCATGGGGGTTATTACAACTTTGGAGGAGGTGTTAATCCGTCCCAAAAGTGACGGTAAAGTGACGGTTATACCACCAGCCGTATTACGAGTCCATTATATCCTATGGAACTCGTAATACGGCTGGTGGTATATCCGTCACATTTGGGACGGATTAACACCTCCTCCAAAGTTGTAATAACCCCCCATATGTCCGATCCTAGCCTTCCTGTAAACAGGTACCCACAGCTCCTTGAACAAAAACGTAAACAGTACCTAAGCCAGTGGGGTCATCTTATAATGAGTAAAGGTGTTCAAAGTTTGCCCCAAACATTTGTGGGACCCAGTTCAAACAAAATGCATTTTCCTTTGTGGTGTTCCACGGGTCCTGGCAACTACCATTAAGGTCACTCTGGGAGTACAATGCAATCCAAGCCACCTGTAGCCAATCAGACACTGCTGCTGGAATCTTCTTTCTCCAGCAGAACAGGATACAGGATGTGGGAGATGGGCAGATGCCCCCCTTTTTGTGAAAGGTCTACATGTTTGTCATGCTCTGGTCCACAGTCATTGTTCAGGTGTTGCTCTTGTTGGCACTGGCTGACCTTTTGGAACTGGCTTGATCCGGGACCAATGAGCACAAAAAGTCCTTATCCTGGAAGCTGTATTTAAACTATTCATTAAATATATGAATGCTACAAAGAAATTGCCACCCCAGATGATGCAGTACTTTTCTCCAAGTGTGTAAGTCAAAATAATGATCATGGACAGATTGTTTTTTCCTGTTACTGGGCTGTACAGCTGAGATAATGTTGCTCTCATCCAATCAAGCTGTGTTCTTTCCAATATTATGCAAACATGTTATTAATAACATTCAAGGGAGATATTAGATGGACGAACTGTGGGACACACACTTCTTTTTGGGACCACACAAGCCCAAACCGATGGTTCCAATAAACATCCATATTTTGATGGTTCACATGTTTTTACTGGGTGAGGATAATGTTATCAAACAACATTACACAGGTAGAACCTCTGAATATTATTTAGGAAATTAGTGACAGTTATCGCTTCCTGCAGTATTTCTGCGCTGGAAGGAGCCTTTTAACAAAGTATTTCAAACTGTATTAAAACCGTGCATTAAAAAAGGGATAAAAGGATTGGACTTTGGGAGAAGGGAGGGAGAAGATGACAACAACGCTGTATTCTTAACCCTGAACAATATTGTGAAAAAGACAGATCTTCTTCTCCGGGCAGTTAGGTCACTCCACCTAGCCTCCACATATGTATAGACCTCAAGTCTTTTCAGGGCATTCCTCCTTACCAGCTGCCTGTCATGTCTTTTTTTCTATCCCTGAAATACCTGGCTATATTGCATCTTCAATTTTGCCGGGTACCACTGTGATTCCTCAAACTCAGGTGCTAGTAATTGTTTTTGGTACTCTGGTGGCTTTTCTTCTGTTCTGCGTCAGCCTACCAAAATATGAAGAAATCAACACTGTGGACCCTAAAGGTCAAGCCTCGTTATCTACAGTTAGCCCATGGCACAGATTGTTGTGGATTTTCCAACTCCACCGGTACCCTGCATATTTCTTCCTGAGCCTCCTGGTAATTGAACAGTGTGGCAGACCTGGAAAGGAATAGCATCTTTATGTCCCAATTCCACCAACTTTAAAATATGGGTGATAATATACAGTTGTGAAATACCCAAAATCTGCATAATACTAGTTTTTGTCATGTTGATGCAATCCACCTCTTTTTCCAAACAGATTAGGGCAATCAAGGATCACTTTCTAAAGTACTCTTGATGCCTCAGTGTCTCTTCCTGACCCCAGATTCTCCATTTTAACACTTATTGATTGAAGCCTCCCTATTTTTAGATCGAGCCTAGGCAGCACGCAGCGCTGTCTGAAAGACATGTTGTATTCAATCTATGGGCTTTTAACTACACCCACTTTTGCCATTCATTCTTTGTTGTGCTTGTCTTAAATGCTTCCTTTTTATTGGTGCATTTTTCTAAATGTCTCAATTTGTGTGCTTAGTTCCCTCCCAGGAGATTTCACTAAGTGAAAATTTTTGTTGGCCATCGCACTACGTTCACGCTTCCTCCTGTTACAGCGTGTGATTGCCCCTCCTCCTGTCTGGTTTCGGTTTTGTCTTTAATCCCAGCTGCGATCTTTTTCCTCCCACAGCTCTGCCACATGCTTCACAGTGCCAAGAGGACAACTAGGGACTATTGGCTCACCGGATCATCTTGGTAGCGCTTCAGGGCCTAAATAAAAGGGAGGTAGGAAAGCGTTATATAGAAGCTACAACAGCATACCATTCTACAGTAACAGTGCGGACCCAACCACTGTAGGTACAGAAAACAGGTGTTGCCAAGCCTTTGCCAAGTGTAATCTGTGTTACCGACCTCGCATGCATGGGAGGCTGAGAAGTGCGCCCGAAATGGGAAACAGCAGCCAGTCTCGGAGTGGTGGTATAGAGACATCATTCTGATTAGCGCCCGCAGCACTCAACAGTAAGTTCCTGTACTCAGCCCATGCCTCAACTGAAAGCTTCAAGGAAAGCCCTCTGTTATTTTAGTTTCAGTGAGCTTGTTTTTATTAATCCCTATTGTGGCTGGGCAGGAATGATGCTCCTTGTGGGCACATTACTGATCTTTAGGAGACATCCCTGTCCTTAGGGAGTGGCCACATAGGTAAAAAACATTGTCATTTATAACACCAGTAGTTCTAACTCTCGCATATTGAAGGCCTGTTGCATTGCAAATGCTTGTTTCTTATTGTGGCTCATTCTGACTTCAAGATCCACAAGGCCAGGTTACATTGGCTAGATCCTCTAGTCTATATCTCCAAAAGTAAATCCCATCTCCTTAAGTAGGTCTTTGAGCAGTGCTTCACTTTGGTTAGTCGGGCTGTGTTGGGATCATCCACTCCTGAGTGATCCTTTATCTGTTTGGATGACTGTGCCTTACTCTAATTACAAAAAATCATCTTATCACTTACCCTTTTGTCTTTAAGTACCTCAGCCACCATTACAGACTGATAGGCTCCGCTTCTTAGGGAGGAAGACAATGTCTGTGCATTTATGCTGTACTGAGGCCAAATGAGACATAGCAACTTTCAGGCATTGAGGCAACATCCATGCTGGACAGACTCTGTATGACCCTGTTTACCTCTGCTCTTGGCTTCACCATCCCAGTCTGCTGGAGTGCAATGTAAGACCCTTCTTCCACTTGATCAGATTCTCCAGGATCAGTTGTCTTGAAGCGGTGGACAGCCTTCTCTACTCTTTGGGAACACCAACCTCCTTCACCGGTGCACTCAGGCATACTTCTGCTCTGCAGCCTCCACCATCCAGTTCATCATATAGGCCACAATCTCGTCTTGGGTATTGTAGAGGGGGAGGATGTATTCCACTGCACGCTTAATTTGCGCTTGGACGAAATCTGTGCGGAGCCAGGAACAGACCAGCCAACACCTTGCATGCACCATCACTACATATTTTAGTGTTTCTGAGCACTCTTAAATCTGGGTGCCACCTCCAGCCCAGAAAGTGGAATCTGTACCAGAGTCCCTCTGTAATGTATATAACCTGGATTCCATTAATTTCTATCCATTAACCTCTACATTTGTAAATGGATATTAACCAAGTAGGCAAAAACATAGACCACTACTCTAACTTAGCGATCATCATTTTGCTAGTAAGGGCATCAAAGCCATGGCACTATTTGCTTTTAGAATTAAAATAGGATACATTATTTCTATATAAATGTGGGGGAGACATAGTAGTGACAATTTTGAGGTTCAGATCACTAATACCACTACATAAATACAGAGATTTTAAATAACCAAAGAACATATCCCTTTTTGAGATCTGTTATATACCTTGGTAAGATGACTTGCTGGACCCATCATAATCAAAAGCCAAAATGTGCACAAAAAGAAACACAGATCCTTCAGTAAATACTCATAGCAGCACAAACTACCTCGGGAGTATGAGTCAGCATGGAGATAGCAGGAAGTAAACTGGCATTTGGAATTTAATTGTTCTCGCATTTGTTAAAGTTAGAGCTTTTGGTGTTGAAAATGGAATTTTTTTAACTTTTTAGGGTCGAGCCTGCGTCGCATGCGCTTGCGCATGCGTTTGTCTAAGCGAGACGCTTTAGGAATTAAAAAGGGCTCGGAGCCCTGCCCACGTCACGTCAGTGTCTTTCACTGGCTCGTGGGCTTGCCTGTTAGAATCTGCTTGATTTCATTAGTGGAAGGCATGCATACGTCATGCTTTTCCGGTGGATAGCCCTCCTCGAGCGCATCGACCAAGTACAGAAAACATGCGAGGCTCACTGTTTTCCGTCTGGCTCGTGGACTACTTTTTCTCTATTTTCCCAGCGCGATCCCACTTGGCAGAAGTCGAGCGCTTTACATAATATCGACCCTGTTACACAGTTAATTGCACTTTTTCCGGTTATGTACATAAATGCACTTTTGCCGATAGGTTTCATTATGAGGGAAAAGTCGGGTTAGGAGTTTACAATGCTATCAGCTCTAATATGAGCAAACACAAAGACCCATTGCATTGCAAATGCTTGTTTTTAATGCAGTGAAATGATAATATTTGCATAGCGCAATTGTTATTCGTAAGAACTATGCAAGGTCAATCAGGACTGTTAAGAGTATAATAAATTTGCTCTAAATGTCAGAAATATAAGTCACCGTCTTGTGACCCCAAGTGGGGCACAATTTACCTTTTCTGAATATATATTGCTTTGTTATATCGCTTAAACGACTAAAACCTTTTAACGTGTTATTTTAATGTCAGGACACTTTAACTGTGTAGTATAAAGCTTGGAGTGAGTTAACTGGTTTCTGTTCACTTTACACCAGTAAATTGACATTGGTGATGGTATTTTGCAACACTTATTCAAATCGATGGGAATGACCTGCTGCAGCTGTAGCAAGATTTGAAAATATTACACCAAGTGCAAATAAATGGCGAAGGCACTAGATTTGTCTCCGTGTGCGGACTAAAATAAAGCAGTGGTGTATTGATGGCTGACTGATGAACTTCTTGTTATTTACCGTTGTCTGGAATGCCCCACATTCACCAGTCTTAAAAGGCCATCACCTTTTTCATTTTTTTCCAGTAACATCACCAACAATCCACTTGAAGCAAAGGGCAAGGGTCCACTGAGATTCCTTAAACACCCTTACTACCAGGAATAAGCACTGTGTCAAACCACCTCACAGAAATCCAAAGTTCTCGGTCAGCCACCTGATGCACACACATTGTTGTGTACCTTTGAGCCATGCAGTAATTGCAAGCAATGTTTTCTTTTTATTCCGTGAAGATGTGCTGGCACCCAGGATACCCTGTTTTCCCTAGCCTGCATCTGTTCTTTGAACTATTTACAAGGTGTCGAAGCGCTTGCTTCCTATTATTCCTCGTCCTGTAGAGCAGGAAACTGCAATCACAACTTCCTGCCAGTCGGCGCTGGCTGTGGGCACTTGTGTGTGTCACACTGTGAACATATGTGCTCCGCACATTGTGACAGAATCACCTCAGGCCGAATTAGGGACGTTTAAAAGGACAGCGCAGTTTTGTTGTTACTGCTAATGTTGGAAATGGAGGTTTTTTTTATGCATCATTGTGAAATACAAATATGATTACATTAGTCATGAAAACTGAAAGTGGCACGTCTTCAGATACATTCTCACTAGGGATTTCACTCTCTTTCCCGTGTTGGCTCTAGAAATTTGCGAATACTGGAATGGATGAGTCCTCAGCTTTTATGAGCATTATTGCAATTGCAAAGGTTTTTAAAGACAAACATGCGTGCCTCCGCGCTCCGTCCCACCACCGGTGACCGTACACAGGCACACTCGGCTCCAGGAAGAGCAAATGTGACCAAGATAACAGCCTTGTTTACAGGGAAATGAAGCTAACCTGAGCGCAAGAATGATCTGCAAATGAAAACTGAAGCTGCTCGTAACACAAGCAGGCAGTACAGAAAAAAAAAGTCCCCTATAGAAGAGATAAACAGTGCATAGTGTAATTATACAGTAGAGGCATGACTGACCAATAGCAAGGAAGGATTTTTAAATGACACTGAAAGGAGCAAATGAAATGGCTTTAAGCCCACAGAAGAAGTATATTAAAAGTATACAAGAGGCTATACGTTTACACTCGACCTAAAAAAGCTGAACAAGCTTTACAAATGCAAAATAAAAAGAAAGACAAATTCTAACTTTAGCAACATCACAAAATAAAATGATGGACGGACGGGTGAAACTTTTCAAACACTCACCCCCAGTAACAAATCTGGGTTTAATCCATCTTTATTTTGCTTGCCACGTCACCCCAGTTTGGACCCAGCCATATGCAAATCAGTCTTGACCCTGTTCGCCATGGGAACAGTCCAGCCTAAACTTCTAGGCCAGGTCCTCCCTGGACAGGAAACAAGAATCCTTGGACTGGTTTCTGGGTATCACCCTTCATCAGCCAGGCTAGCTTGAATCCAGTGGTGCAGCGAGCAAGGGACCCACTTCTGGGCATAACCCTGCCACTTATTGTTCACAAAGCAACATCACAAAACAAAATAAAATGATGGACGGAGTGTTAAAACTTTTCAAACACTCACCCCCAGTCACAGATCTGGGTTTAATCCATTGTTATTTTGCTCGCCACGTCACCCCAGTTTCGACCCAGCCATATGCAAATCAGTCTTGACTCTGCTCCCCATGGGAACGGTCCAGCCCGAACTGCTAGGCCAGGTCCTCCCTGGACAGGAGACAAGCATCCTGGGACCGGTTTCTGGGTATCACCCTTCATCAGCTAGTCTAGCTTGAATCCAGTGGTGTATTGAGCACAGGACCCACGTTGTCAGCGGGCATTGGTTCTGGATGCCGGTGCAGGAGTCGTTGGGCCCTTGAAATCACATGCATTGCAGATCGAACTCTGCGCTGATAATGTCAGGAGCGCTGGCGTTGATGGCATCGAGGCTGCGGTGCGAAGCGGGACGATGCGATGTGCAGTGCCCACAGGTCATAATGCAGGCGGAGACGATGTCCTGCGGCGTTGGTGAGACCAGGGCTGCCGTGTGAAGTGGGGCAGTGAGACGTACGGGGTCTCCAGGTCACAGTGTAGTCAGTGGCGTCATTGCTAAAGTGCTGTTGTCAGTAGGCCCAAGGAGGTGGTACGACCTGGAGCGGGCTCCGTATGGCACCTACGGGTCACGGTGCAGACAGGGGTGTCTGTTACAATGCTGGAGTTCATGGTGCTGGCATTAGTGGACCGGGGCTCCTTAGTGTCACTGTCTAGAGGGAATTAACAAATAGCCCAACTGTCAGTCTGGCCCAGACCTGGATTCCAGAGGCAGGCAGAGGCACAGAATGGTTAAGCAAGAAAATCGACCAAAATATATATTTTTAAATTGTTCAGAGACCCCAAACTCCAGATCTTTATCTGCTACCAATGGAAACTACACTTAAGAGGAATTTAAATGCAATCCCCATGTTAACCTTTGAGAGAAATAGGCCTTGCAATAGTGAAAAAGGAATTTGGTAGTATTTCACTATCAGGACAAGTAAAACACACCAGAACATGTCCTACCTTTTAAATACACTAAACCCTGCCCATGGGGCTACCTAGAGCCTACCTAAGGGGTGACTTACATATAGTAAAAGGGAAGGTCTGGGCCTGGCAAGTGGCCAGGTCGAATTGGCAGTGCCAAACTGCACGCACAGACACTGCAGTGGCAGGTCTGAGACATGTTTACAGGGCTACTCATGTGGGTGGCACAATCAGATGTTGCAGTCCCACTAATAGCATTTGATTTACAGGCCCTGTGCACCTCTAGTGCACTTTACTAGGGACTTACTAGTAAATTAAATATGCAAATCATGAATAAACCAGTCACCAATACAATTTACACAGGGAGCACTTGTGCTTTAGCACTGATCTGCAGTGGTAAAGTGTGCAGAGGCAATAATCCAGCAAAAACAGAGTCCAGCATACCATAAATACAGGAGGTCAGAAGGCAAAAAGACAGGGGGAAACATGCCAAAAGATGCCAGGTCTAATAGCAGTCTTCTCAAAATCAAATACAAATACACATCTGCGTTGGCATATGTATACCGATATCAAAGAAACATCGCTCAATTTCACATTTGGATTGAGTCCAAAATGTAATTTTTGCAAAAGTTAGAAGTCTGTGGGTCAGAGCGCAAACCATACAAATGGATCCTTTTAGTTTATAGCAAAAAAAGGTGAAAGAAATGGGGGAGAGATCACGAGGATAATAATCAGGGAACATGAACAAGGAAGATGAAAAACTATCCTCTTATTTCCTGGCTGTACTGCCTGCAATTTCTTATGTTATAAAGCTCCCAATTTTGACAGTAGTCGCTAACTATTTTACCTCTCTGACTCATGTATATAAAAATCATCAGTGGTAATTAATCAGTGTTATTCCAGCTTGTACATCAGTAAACATTTTCGAACATTACACACAATCATTCTTGACAGTTCTCATACTTACAAAACAATACAATAGTTCCAAATGTCATGCCTACGAGAGCCTACCAGTTGCAAGTGAAACATCATACATCAATGTGCTCCAGTAGTTCCCCATCCCTTTTGAAACCATTGGGGGTTGTCTTGTTCAGATCATATTCAGGCATATTTTAAATAGTTTTCCTGCAAGCTTTGGTGGTTACACTTCCATCATTATTAATTATGTTTTAGCTCTGTATTGATTATGTTGGTACTTATACATGATTATTAGGAAGAGAGTACAAAGCTCGCTGCACAACTCTAATTGGAAAACATTGGTGGGGCTTGATGAAGGAACATTGATTCTTATATGTTTATTCAGTTATACATGATGAAATATATACATTAATTGCGACATAAAGATGACCAGGAAGCTCCTGCCTATCTTAATATGTTGAAAAATGTGATTATTTTAGGATAATCTGATATATTGTGCAAGTGGACATTTCCTGTATTTCTTCTATATCCGTGATAATGAAAACATATATCTAAGCTGGATGGGCTTGTTTTCTTAAATTGTCAAATGCTCCTGTGAAGTCAAAATGTGTTGTTACCATGTATACACAATGAACAGGTGTTATGCAATTAGAGTGTTGCTTCCTCTGTAAAGAATTTGCTTTGCATACATATATATATGTTACCCAGTGGTGTTCGCCACTGCATAGTTATAATAGTTATAATTAGGATCACATTTCCATAGGAAATTGATTTTTTGGGTTTCTAGTAACTGTGGTGATGTTTGACAAGTCTTCATGATTTTTTCCAAAAAAAGGAGGGCAGGTCCTAAAACACGTTTTCCCCATGCAATTTTCCAGAGGAAAATGGAACATGAATTCTGAAAAATAATGAACAGAATTACACCAAATTTGGCAGAAAGGTAGATCTATGCCCAGAAAGCTTGCCTTTTATAATTTGATGTGAATCCATTCAGTTGTGTATATTTCATGGCCATGAAGATTTGCGGATACTCAAGCTCAAACTATGTGATTTGATTGGTTGGCCGTAACCTGAAGAAAAACTTGTGATTGCTATTTTAGGACTCAGAGACTCGGTCCCTGTGTCCTAGGAAATAAAATAAATGTATAAGGTGGAAGGGTAAGGGCACCCCGACCCTGGACCTTGTGGGGAGGTCCAACATGGACCCCTGGGGTCAAAATAAAATGATTTGTTTTCCCCACAGTTCTGTGGAACCACAAATCCACCATGACACCAAATGTGGGAAATTTTGTGTGTGGGTGGGGTCACTGAATCCACACCATCACAATAAAAGGGGCCATGGCACTACTCACCAATGGTGGGGTTCGCTGCGATGGAGGGTTTGGCTGAAGGCTGTTGCTGGAATGCGGTAGGGGACACAGCCTGGCTGCGCCTGCAGCTGCACACAGCTATGGCATTTAACAAAAAAAGGGTGTTATTTTAAATAAGGCAGACCTACTGACTTTGTCAAAGGGCCAGATCAACAAAATATAAAAAGCTGGGGTATTATCTTTATCAGGGGATCAGCACATCAACATGTATAAAGCGGACCTATAGTCTTTGTCAAAAAGTAACCAACAATTATAATCACATGCATATTTTATAAATTCACATTTTGCAATGTTAGATAATAGTGTAACAAAATAGTTTTAGTAATATTTTCAATAAAGCATCTAAAAAAAGATTAACAAGTGTTTGAGTGTTTTTAAATCCTTTTTAAGGCCACAAAATGCAGTCACAGAACCAACCTCCAGGGATCCTGCACTCCAGCTGAATAGCATACAACTCTAATTTTGAGTGTTTTAAAATTATGGTAAGCTCTTCTGGGGTCATGGATTCAAAGACCCAGGAGATGTACCGCAATTCTTTACAAATGTTGCAGCCTCCCACATCTTTAAAACAAAAGCTTGTTGGTGCCTGTGCCCCTTCTAGGGGCACCACCAGCATCACAGGTATTTTAAAAAAGCCTTTACAAGGCATTATGAGACACTCCCCAGCTGGAGCAGGGAATGTAAAACAAGTGGCTACTTTGTTCATTTCATATTCACTGCTTTTTTTATTCTAGGGAGTAGGGCATGTCCGCCCACCCCCTCACAGCCATTATATGGACACAGGGACCCCATCACTCTAGTCCTGATAACTTTTCAAAGAGGAGTGGCATGCACCTCCCCACCCAGCCTTTTTATGGCCCCATTTTAATGCTGTGGAGCCAATATTTTTTAATGGAGAACGGTGCATGTGCCCCTCCTCAAGCATCACATGGGCTCCGGGGACCCCACCGTCCAGGGCCGAAGCATATGTTTGGGGAGGGGTGTGGGTCCCAACCCCGAAAAGGGTGCCCCCCCTCCAAAGCGTGGAAGTGCTGGGGGAGGCCCAACCACCGGGACTGAATTATTTTTTGTGGGGAGGGTGCATGGGGACCCACTCTCTGAACCATCCGATAGCAAGAACCTAGGACAGGGAGTCAGGGAGAACTTCAACTAGCTGCCCACACTTTTGTTGGCAGGGAACACAGGTTTACTCCCACTCAGTAGGAGCAGGAAAAATTGTCCTCCCCAGTGGGAGCAAACAAATGTGGCAAGGGCCATGAGACCCCAGGGACTCACCTGTGGGCCCAATGCCCCTCATTGCTGTGAGTATCCCAGATGGAATGGGGTCACCCATTGCAACTAACAGTTGCTTCATCCCTGGGGGATTGGGTCCCCTAGGCCATGGTATGGCTCGGGGAGGGGACTGCATGCCCCCTTGGCATAAACAATATATCGGCCTCTGGGGATAGGGTCCCCTTATGACACATAACACATTACGTCTCTTTATCTCTATTTGCCATTAAACCCTAAAAAAAAACCATACCTTCTTTTACCTCTACCCACCCCTGAACACTAAAAACTGTAATGTCCCTATACCTCTACCTCACCCTGAACCCTAAATACCGCTTACCTCCCTCTACCTTTACCTACCACGAACCCTAAAAACCTTTACACCCTTTACTTCAACCCACCTCTGAACTCTCAATATCCTACCCCTTAACGCTTAAACCTCGTTAAGTGACATAAAAATTATGGGTCAGATGTACAAAACTTTTCCTGTGCTCAAATGGCCCGATTCGCAGATTCGAGTCGTGTGCGCACAGAAAAACGCATTTCGGTATGTACTTGTGACTTGGTAATCTATTTACCGAATCGCACAATAGGTTTGCAATTCACGAATAAGAAGAGGCCGACCAAGTGCAACCCTTCCTAACTGCGAGTCGCAGTGAAATTTATGATTGTTTTGCGACTGTGAATGCAGCCGCACAACAGTCACAGTTACCACCAACTTCAAATGATTGTAGCCATTCACAGTGGGTCGCAAATTGCGACCTGCCTCATGAATATTGCAGGTCCCGTTGCGACCAACTGGGAATCGCTAACAGTATTCAACACACTGTTGTACATTTAATATTGCGAATCGCAATTTGTGAATTGCCAAAATTCGCAATATCACATGTTCGTACATCTGGCCCCATGTTATTTAAACAAAAATACTAATACTATTATGCGTTGTAATGTTGGAAAATGCTTAAAAAGGGCCCCTGTTGTATCTATCTTTTCTAATAGAGGAATAAAACCCAACCCAGAGATAGGAATGGCATCGGGGAACACGCCAAAGGCGGTGGACATGTCATCTGAGGTCAGTCCTTGGATGGTGAGCTACTGTTCACACTCCAATAAAGATTGTTCCCAAGAAGTCAGCATCTTCGAAAATTCACTAAACAAGTTCGGCCTTTCACGTATGGCCTGACTGCTTGGCTGCATTTCAAAAAATCAAATATAACGCTCCGTCATGAGATCACATGGTGTACTTTGACCGCAACCCTTGCACAGCATTCACAGTAAATGCCAATGTGGCCAGTCTGCATGCCATATGTGTCACATGCCAGCAGGAGCCTGACCAATAATGACTTTGCATGCTACCAACTAGAGAAAGAAACGCGCTGTAGTGTGGGCCTGCACGCACCAACACCTTTTATTAGAAGTCATCCATCCCTTCAGCAGTGTCGTTGATCACCAGGCATTGCTAACTGTCTATGGCAGTCTTTGCAACAAAGACACTCTCCCAAATCGAAAAGTGGTGGGGGGCATATGTCTGATAGAATACAATTTAAGACTACCTGAAACAATAAGCCAGTCTTCGCTGGGTGAAGAATTTAGGTTAAGATGTACAAATCATTTTTCCGGTCGCAAACAGCCCATTGGGTCGTTTGCAACCAGGAAAATGCTTTTTTCTATGTACCAAAGCAAAATGGGAGTCCGGGCAAGATGTACAAAGCATTTTTCTGGTTGCAACCAGCCCATCAGGCCGTTTGCGAGCGGGAAAATGCTTTTATGATGTACCAAAGGCAAAATGCGACTTAGTAACTTGTTATCAAATAGCATTTTGGTTTTGCAATTGGGTACTAGGAAGAGGTATGTTTGGGGCGTCCCTTCCTAATACCGAATCACAGTTGTGTATGAATGTTTTGTGACTTAAATGCAGTCGCAAAACATTCACATTTAACCTCTCCTTCAAGGAGGTGGTATCCCATTTGCAAATGGGAGGGGGTCCCAGGAGACCTCTTCCCCCTTTAGAATGGTAGTGAAAACGTCCCACTGACCACTGTCTACTCTTACAAAATGAAAAGAAAACTTTTCATTTTTCTTTTTTAAACGCATCCTGTTTTCCTTTAAGGAAAATGGGCTGCATTTAAAAAAAAAGATTGTTTTATTTAAAAGCTGTCACAGACATGGTAGTCTGCTGCCCCCAGCAGATCACCATCCCCATGATTGTAGCCATTCCCAAATGGATCGCAAACTGCGACCTGCCTCATGAATACTAATGAGGCAGATCTCATGAGACCCATTTCAGTGTGAGGGCTATCGGGTGAATCGAGGAGAAGCTAGGGCATAGCCCTGGAAACTTAAAAACAGTCATGAACATCTGTGAAAGGAAAGTAGTAAAATAAGAGGAAAGTGGAATGACAGGAGATCGGAGTGTAGGACGTAGAACAAAGGATGAAAGGGTATCTTTCCAGCCGGGGGCTCTCAGTGCCTTAACAGGGACAAACTGGTAGATTAGCCTTACTCTGTCTACTCTCAGCCGTCACAGGGAAGTCACCTCTACCACCTCGACCCTTTACAAGAACGCCTGGGTTTGACATCCAGAAAGGGCACATTAAATGGTCAGTGTAAGGACCAACAAGTGAGAGGGGCCTTGAGGGGACGGCGATTGCAGCCCACTTGGACATTGCTAGCTAAAAGGCAGGAATGAGAGGTCGACACGGTAGAAGGGTTCAAAAACACTAGCCTAAAAAAGGAGAAAAACAATGCAGAAGCAGGACAATTCACAGTAATAACATCAGGTAAAAATACCCGTGGGTCAGAACAAGGACTTCACAGTTAATTAGAAGACAATTTCACAGTGATTGTACTTTTCAGAATACATAAAAAGGTATACCCTGACGCTAAACAGGTTTGGCACTTAGTGGAAGGTTGTTGGCTGCTGGGACATAGAGGATGCTCTTAAAAAACAGGCCCACTCACCTTCACAAGCACACTAGTATGTGGCCAGACCCTTGTATTTCTTGCCCAGCCATGTGTGGTGGTCCCTTGCAGTAATGTACCGAGCAGAAAGTTTCCAAAGCTCTGTGTGTGCCTATCTATGCCAGGCTGTCCTATTGGTGTGTGTGAACAGACGACCTCTAGGTTCTTATAGGTCCCTGCAGGTGCACCTGCTTGGTTGCCCTGATAAGTTTGTGGTCATTCCCTAGTGTGTGGACTGTGCCAGGCTGCCCTAAATAATGTCTGGCCATGTGTATGTCTTATACCCAGGTATTTACCAGGTCCTTGTGGGTGGCTTGTGTCGTGCACCCATTAACCCTAAAAAAACACAATCTCCCTTTACCTCCTCCTGCATCTTAACACTAAATAACCTGTATCTCCTGCCACCTCTGTCCACCTGTGAATTAACTGCCCTTTACCTATACCTTCCCTTTAGCCCTAAAAATTCCTTACCTACCTTTACCTCTGCCTCGCCCTAATCCCTAAAATGCCTTAATGTCCCTTTACCTCCACTTACCTTCCTAGGGTGGTGTCTGGTGCAGAGCTTGATTTGCACAGCTGGTAAGCATCAGTTTTGGGGGCTGGGACCCATTGTACATCACCAGAATAAGATAACGAAGGCAGAACATGGAAAAAAGAGAATAAGAGAAAGATTGCAAAGTAGTGATAAAGGGAAAAAAGCACTGATGAAAAAGATGTGACATAAAGAGACAGAAAGAGTTCAGTTGTGGTAGAAAGTGGGGTGGCGTGGTGAGCAAAAAAACAATGGATTAAACCCAGATCTTTGTGACTGGGGGTGAATGTTTAATTTGC